>NC_069365.1:34032500-34657500 GCF_021730395.1 Mercenaria mercenaria | reverse complement strand
CTCGTCATTTGCCATATACACGCGATATTTAACCTGAAACGCGTCTTATTTTTTTACTAAAAATACATTCTGCGAATGAAATAAGCCCCCATTTAACACGCAAAAGTGCCAAAAATAAAAAAGTAAGTATTTTTTATGGAGTGTATATCAAAATCCCCTTGATCAAAACCCCCTCCATTGAAAAATGACAGGGTGTTACAAAATCCCCTTCATACTTTTGCAGGGGGTATCGTAATCCCCTCTGTGATTTTCATTATAGATATATAGATATCAGTGCTCCGAATTATATTATGTTTGCTAAAGGCATTGTATTTACGTGTTTTATGCAACAGACTTTTAAATTGTATATAGTTGTATTTGAACTTGATGAAATAAGTAAAAATCACAGAGGGGATTATGATACCCTCTGCAAAAGTATGAAGGGGATTTTGTAACACCCTGTCATTTTTCAGCGTAGGGGATTTTGATCAAGGGGATTTTGATTGTCTCCCTTTTTTATGTATACTACTTTCAACAACACCACGAAGGCACATTTTCGACCGAATTACGGTGAATTTCTACACTATAACCTAAACCCTTATTAGAAAAATGAATTTAACGACCCGTTATACCCGAAAACATGCGTAAATTCGATAAAATACTGCAAACCGAGCGAAATAAAGGCAAAAAAAGTATGATCAAATGCTGGTGTCAGACAGAACATCTAATCTTCAAAAGTTGGTGTCAGTAAGAACCTTCCCTGGGAATTATGTGGTGTCAGACAGAACATTTTTGGTCTACCTATCCGACTTTAACACCTCGTATTTTCGAAAGTAATGGAGATTTTGCCAGGATATTTGGCAGACAGAGAGAGCGAATGTTTGGCTTTCTATTGAGGGTAATGTCAAGCTTGTTGCTTCAGAAATGAGATAAAATCCTCGGTTCAATATCCAAAACAATGAAATTCTGGCCGTGGATTAGCCATCTGTATGATTATTTGGTGGTCTTTTTAATTCAGAAAACATTCCTTTAGATGCCTCTTTCTATCCTCGAAACCTGGTAAGAGTCTGCTTTTCATTGATTCCCACTATGTAAAGAAAAAATTGAAAATACTTACTTCTAATCGACAACAAACTCCGCAGAGTGTCGCGTTATCTGATCTGGTGTCATGTTATCTGGTGGTGTCGCGCTATCACGTTATAGGGTGTGATGACGAGTAATACTCAGTGAATTTCATATTCCGGGGAGTTTTATCCCTGTGTTCCTAGTGCTGATTTCAAGTGCTACTTATTTCTAAGAAGTGTTATAAAATAGTGTGTGTTTTCTTTAAGCTGAAGTGTGTGATTAAAGGACAAGCTAACGTTATTTATGGTGCTTAACTTTTACAATTACGGACTAAACGCGATGCACAGATAACATTTTACTGTTATAGAAATTGTCTTTATAGCATATCATTATACTTTCGTTTTTACGCTATGTATAACATTATGTAATGCCATGCTGGTGTTCTTCTATAGTTAATAAAAGTTACAGTTAAACTTTAAAATTGCCTCCATTATATTTACCCATAAATTAGATTATATATGAAAAACACTTTCGGTAATTGCCAAAAGCCGGGCCCAGGCGAACGCACGTAGCACCCTCTCTAGAGCTAACAGGCCAACGCTCGACGAGGGGGTTCGCTACACCGTCAATCCACTACCCGGTCAACAATACCTTATCGAAGAAACAAAAGACAGCACTGACAAGGATCCAATAGGAGTAGCAACGATCCGAGAACACAATTTTCCAAAGCAAAACCCCACAACAACTCCTATATTTGTGTAACCAATAGACATTTATAGTTCGGTTTTGAGGTCAGCGATGTTTTAGTACTTTTAAAAATGGAACGGTCCGTTATTTAGGTACGATAGTGGTTCTTACCTACATAACTCATAGTAAATCATGCTGGTTACCCTAATCGACAGACAAGTCTATAAATTGGATTCTCAAACATCAAAACCAAACCATATAAAACACAGACAAAGTGAAAAGATGACAACAATAACAGAAACATAATTAATAAGAAACACAGCGGTGGTCCGCTTTGGAACGTGCAACACTCACTCTCTCTCCACACCATTTTATAAAGCTGCAGGACAGTGCGAATGAAACTATCTCCTTCAGGTGTATCCGTTACATACGGAAATAAAAAGTAGAACACAAAAATGATCGTGTAAATTTTAGAATTAAATATGCAGGTTCTCGATGCCTTAGTGAAAGCAGAGCAACAAAAGAAACACCATTAAGGGCCAGGTGCCACAAGCGAGAAAAGATTTGGGATTACATTACACGAAGAAAAACAGTACAACTTACATAGAGTTGAACATGACAAAACAGTTTTTTTTTCACATCTGATTTTCATCGGAGAAAAAGAATGTATAGAATCACAATTTTTATACATTCTGGAATCGAAGAGATACAGCAAAAGCAAGTGTCGAGATCTCATTAGTCGCCAAGAGTAAGACATTGGTTCCCACTCCTTTCATACACACGTTGTCCCAGAACTATATTCTACTCCAGTTACAAAGACAAGCTTCATAGTTTTTCAAACAGATGACTGTCCGAAACAACAACAAATAAAACTAGAATAGATTTAAAGTCATATATGTAAAGCGCGTTGAATGGAAACAACTACCGTAGCAGTGCAATTTAAAGCAGGATCTGATGTATTAATCATAAGAAACTATGTTTTGTGATATAAGTTAATATTAGAATATAAAAAAACTTAAATATTTAAAAACTGTAAATTATTTTCTTTCGAGTTTTGGAGTCACTACTTGTTTTGAAAAAAGAAGTTTATAGTGCTCATCATCTGCATTCTGAAACACATTCCTACATGGAAATAAAAAAGTTGGCCATCCATTTTTGGGTCATAATAAAGTTGAAATTATTCATTATTCATATATAAGTATATAAAATAATAATTTAGTAGCCTTTCAACAAACATAAGTTCAATTCAGGTATGGTAGGTTGCAGGGTGATTACAAATAAATGTGAAAAAATGCTTTGAATATTTCAGTTGGTGTTACTTGTGTAATAATGTGAATATAAGACAATTCCTCGAGCAGCTATCACTTGGGTTAACTGTTCTTTCGCTGAAATTTATTTACAAATTTGATTTGATTTATTTATCTAATTTGGTCTGTGGCAGTGTTCGCTGGGGCGAAAGAATTAATTCCTACATACACGATTTTCCAATGTAATAAAATCATTTTATGAAAGCTTTGCATTAAACAAAATGACAAATTATTGTGCAAGGATCATATATAATATAATAAAAGAGCAAATTGAGAGTTGTAAGATTGAAGAATCTGCATAATTATTGTCAGATGCCATTAGTCAGAACATATGTATTGGTCTTTAAACCTAGCAACTTATTTGTCCTGTACCATTAAAACTGAAGAGACCTATGGTTTGACGCCCGTTTGTTGGATCCTGCGATAACTTTAAACTATAAAACATTGTTTTAATGGAACTTATTTACTTTGATTTCGATTTCGATAGCTCTATGTTTTCCACTGGTATTTCTAACACTATGTATACGTTTTAACAGAAGCGACGTTTTTCTATTTTCGTTTACAGTTATTCTCTTCAGCGATACATTATCTTTTTCGGTCGATTCGCTCGTTACAATTTTTTTGATGACAATACTTTAATTTTTAGAGAATTATCCAGTAAAAACAGTCCTTATATAACTTTAAGGACGCTCGCTACAGTTTCGTAATTTTTTTCTCAAAAATAGATTTTGATGAAATGTTTTGTATTAAAAGATCATGTTATGATGTATTGAAAATGCAATAAAAATACTAGGTCACCAGCTTTGTTTCAATTTAAATAGCCCCTAGATATGGTGCTATTTTAAACATTTTTCAAAATTTCTATAATCCTAAAATATAGTTCAGTAAACTACAATAATCAGCATAAATTTGATATCTAAGCATTTTTTATAACGGAAAACAATATATCTATTTGAAACATGCTCACAGAAATCAAAAGTAAATGATTTTGTAGAGAAAGGAATACTTGTTCAGCAGACCCAAGGGCTATTTTTGCATATTTCTGTCAATTTTAAGTTGGTACTTCTGCTATTTTCTCGAGTTTCACATAATAGAATTTAATCAAACTCTGCACATACCTTTGGTAATGTCTACCTAATCTAAAACAAAAAGAAAATGGATAGGTCTCTCTATTACATTTCGCTTAAATCAAATTACAACGAGGTGGGGTGTGGCGGGCATTTATACAACGCAAATTGGTACGAAATACTCTTTCAGTGTTTGAGCAAATGACTTAGTGATATTTCAAATTATCAAACGGCAGATTTCTTAATAAGCGGATTTTAAGGTGTTTCTGAAGCATTTTAATTTCATAGAACGATGAAAGTTTCCGCCTTTCTCCGAACAAAACGTATAGTTTACGAATACGGATGTACGGTATGGGTACGGTACGGGATTAGAAACAGCTGTGACTCGATGCAGAGTTCGAGCGCCGGTATAGGCCTAACTAAACTAAAGGAACCAGCGTGGGAGCCATCTGGTCTATTCGCGTACTGGCTGCCAGGTATTTGAACACTAATTTTTCACTTAGCATGGTAACAGAGGTCTAAACTGAAGCTAGTTTCTGTTTAGATTTCATTGTGGATGTATTTTTGACATTTTGGTATGAAAAATGGGAGAGCAGGTTGTATTTGGTGAAGTGAAGCTCAATTTTGGTATGAGTAGTACTTCCAGGTCACAGCAGTGTGATTTTGATGTCAGTTTACAGTAAGCAAATGTGACCAGAGAAATCTCTCTTAGAAGATACATGACCCCTACTTTTCTCTTCATTTTATATCAGTTTTATCATAACTCTTTAAAATGAGGTAAGGATTTGTTCTCTTGGTAGCTCTTTAAAAAAGGTCAGTTTTATATAGAATACATAGGGAAAACTATTTAGCTAATTGTGACCTATAAATTACAGACTCCAGTATATGTCGGATTGAAGCAATTTGAACTAAATGTACTTTAAATGTATTTATTTTGTAACCATGGTGATGATACTTACTCTAACGTTTAGTCAGTATATTATACTATTTTACATTAAATGCATGCGAACATACAATAATTTGCGAATTTTTGCCGTACGCGACATTAGATAATCACTTCCGGGCATGCGCAGAAAACCGCTCCAACTCTGTAGTGAGCTACATCGATTAGAAACACAACCAAATTGGCACGGTGTTAGGGTAAATTTCGACCCGTCAGGAAAAACTGTAGCGAGTGCCTTTAAGCAAAATGACCTTTAGCTCTACACATCCTAAAATATAGCCAAATCTTGGACTCTGTGCAAGCTACCAAGTTCAAGTGATATGATTAATTGCTAACACTTTACTGTAGTTATTAAGTTAGACAACTTTTGTCTATCTTAAATTGCCCTAGACCATGATATGACCAAATCAACAATACAAACCTAAACACAAACCTAAACCTGGTTCATTTACAAGCTAATTTGATACAAAAGTTCTGTATCAAGTAATGTACCAACTCATGAGAAATATATACTGAAATGCTTTTTTAACCCTCGTTTTTTCTGACCTTTTGCCAATGATTATTTTGTTTAACTGAAATAATATTAAAGCTATCAAAATGTAATAAGATTTATAAGAACAGAAAATAGAGAGTGCAGCGATGATGCTACAAGTTTAAAGTATTAGGGTGACAGAATAATTTTAGTGTTAAGTTTAAAAACGGTAATTTTGGATACATTTTATGATGTTAAATACTTTGAAGTTTTAATTGATTAAGTTTCATTCTGACAAATGATAAAACAACAACGAAAGTTAGTATCCAAACGGTAAAAACATAAAGTTTGATTAACATAGTGATGGATAATATCAGAATACTAGTTCAGCAAACGAACCTTAAGGCAGTTAGAGTCCTAAAGGAGTACATACAGGATTTAAGCTATGGTTTGAATTTACTACTGTCAATTGTGTCAATTGATCTTTTTAAAAGGTCAAGACCACTAAGACCGTCCACCTTTATTTCAGACAAAAGATGAACCAGATGAGAGCTAATTTAAACTATTATCACGAGAAATAAAACGGCAGGATGAAACGTTCCTAGTTGCGGTGTTAGAAATGCATGCTAACTTAGGCTCGAAAAACAAAACTCTACGTTAGGTTGCAATCTACAATTCTCGTAAATGTAAAGATTATTGATATAAATACTGTTTTACTACCTATTAAGAAAGATGTTTCCCCTTGTTGTTTACTTGTGAATTACTTCAAATACCTGTTTCCCCTCTGTATTCTCGGTACGTGTCTTTTGAAGTTTACCCGACATATCATCGGGAGTTGTTCGTGTACATTTCAGTATGGACGGAAATTATTGATATGCATGTTGCAAAAACCCGTTTAGGCCCACATCAAACTTTTGTTTGTTTTCCGCTTTATTTGTTTTTATTTCTGTTCATTAAAATATTTTTGTCTCGTATTATCCTGTCGAATTTGTAGTCTTGCTATTGATTTAAAATTCATAGAGTGTCCTTATTCGGCAAAAGTTTTACGTGACTTCTGTTTTCTCAATACAGTTTCTGGAATAAAAGATGTAATAGAATCGTGCTATTGGTTTATTTTACTATGTCATGCACTAATGTATTAGTTCATTAAGTCCGTTTATTTGACTTGAACATGCGCACTCGTGTACAATAAACGTGTGTATGTCATGTATAGGAGGGCACTTTATCGAAAACATTCGTTTATTGAAAGAGTACCACGAAATAACATCTACTTTTTATTACTATTGTGATTTTATTTCATTATATCCAACAATAGAACAAAAACTAAATTTGAAATAATGTAAATGAAGTCTGTCATTTTGCCTTGTGTTGAAAAGACAACGTTAGTGATCATATTTGAAAATATACAACAGCAAAATTGAGAGAGAAAAAACACACTATCGCAGACATCGCCAATTTTAATCTGTGAAAAATTTTACAACAGTCCGTTGAAAAATGAGGGGAGGTGCATTCTATCATAAACGAGGAAAACATAATATGCTTTTTAAATCGGTAATATGTCATTTGTTACGACATTGACGGAAAGGTATCAGTGTCTGATTCATGCAACTGTCACGTACGTAGCGAAACATGTTTTAAAAGGAGTGTGTTGGTTCAAAAATATGTTATTCAATGTTAAAAAATCCATAACTGCAATTTATACACGTCACATATTTCCTTTGCAAAGACGTTACGAACGGATTTGATGTAACTGTTGAGCACAGGGAATTGTACCTATTTTTCAGTCAAATCATCCCATCGCCAAAGCCAGTTTGCATCTCGAACTGCTTTTTTAGGTTGCTAAACATGTCATAAAGAATATTTTCCTTGTAAGCGTATTTAAAGCTAAAGGTGGGTAAATTATTGCAGAGATATCCCTTTTCCGCATTCGAAATACTTTTGACAAGATCAGTGTGCAAAGAAAACTAACTATTGTAAAAATTCAGTTTATACTTTAATCAGAACACAAATAAGACTAATTTTAGACCTGTGGAATATTTCATATGATTTTCTAAACAGTTTCTGTCTTTTTATTCATAACAATCGTCAGTATTAAAAATCGTATGTCCAAAATATACCACAAAGTGGTAATATTCGCGTTATACACATATTTGATAAAAATGTTTTTAAAACATGTTTTGCCGAAACATCCTTACCCTTAGTGTTACTGAACTGCTTAAAAGTGAAAAACGAAATCAAGAATATTGTTGGAGGAATAGTCAGTCTTTTCGGCGTCATGACATACATTCGTGCCTTTCATGATGTGCCTCCGGTAAACTGCGTGGGCATAAGGTTATATCTTTACGTTACATTTTCGTGTAAATAGAATACTGAATTTGGACAACTTAAATATTTTAGATTAGAAACCAACACATAAATTAAAACAACCGAAAACACTTTGAAAGGTGTTGTCATTACAAGCTGGACTGATCGGGTCAGTGTGTATAGCCAGTTTTTCTTAATTGCCGTATTTACTTAACTGAAAGCGGTAACGGATGTACTTTGTTGTTAGATGTAACAAACTTATGTTTGTGTCAATACTTTGGAAATCGCGGCCATTTTTAGGCAGTAGAAAACAACATAGTTCTTTTTCAAAGATTTAGGTTTTTTTTTGTATTTTGGTACAGAAATAAATCCACCCTTGGTGCAAAATGTAACGCCCCCGTTGGCGCTTACACGGGGGTATACGGAATGTCAATAAGGTAGAATGATCTTGTCCTTGTGTCCGATCCTGGGGTTCCACACACTGATGACCAATATCTAAAACAGACATTGCAACCAAACTTTTACAAGATGATCATTATATATTTGAATAGATGTGCCCTAGAAGGAACATTTGCTATGCTTTAACTTGTTGTAAGAGTAAATGACAGCTGTCGACTGTGACGTATATGTTGCAGCGTTATCAAACTATTGTTTTTTGTTTGAAGTTGTTCAAAGTAAAACGCGGGCAAAGCGTCAAACGGGAAAGTTGTTCATAACGGATAGTATTTCCTCTAAAATATTCTAGATATTAACTTAGTTTACCTAGGTTCATGGTCGAAAAACTAGGATTAACGACCGATAAACTAGGTTTCTCGATTAAACTATGAATTTTGGTCGTTATCCTAAGTACACGAGCGTGAACCTATGTTAACGGGCGTAAACTTGGGTTCACGAGCGTAAATCATAGTTTACGAACGTGAACCTATGTTAACGACCGTGAACATGGGTTTACGACCATAAACATATGTTCACGCTCGTGAACATAGGATAATGACCGAAAATCATGGTTTTGTTTGAGAAACCTAACCTAGGTTCACGTTCGTAAACTACGGTTCACACTCGTAAATCCAAGTTCACGGTCGTAAAGATATGGTTCACGCTCGTAAACATAGGTTCACGCTCGTAAACATAGGTTCACGACCGTAAACTATGGTTCACGGCAAGCCAATTATCCAATAATTACGTTCTTTTGTCGAAAAACTAGGATCATCGAATACTAACCTATATTTTCGAGCGAAAACATAGGACAACGGGCGTAAACTACAGTTTACGCTCTTGAACCCATGTTAACGTTCGATCAACTAGGTTTCTGCCGTAAACTTGGGTTTACGAACGTGAACCTATGTTTACGAGCGTGAACTATGGTTTACGACGTTATCCGATGTTTTCGCTCGAAATAATAGGTTAACATGTTTTAACCTTCGAAAAACCTAGGTTAATCCTAGTTTTTCGACCGTGAATCGAGGTTCACGAAATTATTGGACAAATGCCACGTCTGTAAACTATTGTTCACGGTCATAAACCTAGGTTCACGGTCGTAAACATGGGTTCACGTTCGTAAACGTAGGTTCACGCTCGTAAACATAGGTTCACGGCCGTAAACCCGAGATTCATAGTTAATTTTATAATCCTAATATATCGACCGTAAACCATGGTTTACGTTTGATAAACTAGGTTTCTCGATTGAACTACGGATTTCGGTCGTTATCCTTTGACTATGGTCGTTATCCTATGTTTACGCTCGTGAACCCAAGTTCACGCTCGTAAACCATAGTTTACGAACATGAACCTATGTTTACGACCGTGAACTCGAGTTTTCAAGCGTGAACCTACGTTTACGAGCGTGAACTATGGCTTGCGGCGTTATCCTATGTTTTCGCTCGAAAATATAGGTTAGTATTCGAAAAACCTGGATATCGATCGTTAATCCTAGTTTTTCTACCGTGAACCTGGGTTCGCGTTATTATTGGACAATTGGCGTGTCATACCCATTTCTATAGAAAATGCATAAAGAGTGGCAATTCAAGATCTGTTTATTTTGGATATCATTCTTCTTTACAAAGGAATCACCGATGATGCAGAAAAACATAATTATCTCGACACACCATTTATCTCCATTACGTAAAAATCAATCGATAATGTGATTAATAACATGTTCAAACAATTTTGCAACGACATATTATTATGAAAAACTTGATGTGGCTTATACAATTAGAACAAGAAATGAGTCCGTTGTATTCGGCGAAACAAGCGAAAATGACGAAAGTGTTGCATATATAAAATGTAATCAAGGAGACAGGAGGCAATGAAGTAAACTTCGAATTTGAAAAATTATTTACTCATTGTGATGAAACAAATCCTTTTTAACATAGGAAATACATAATTACGTTATTTATTATATTGAAAACCGTTATTTATAAGAACGATTTGTGATAAAAACATATTTTCAGTCATGTAGCAGTATATAAAAAGTGAACGACAAAAGAAAGCACGCTTTTTACACAGGTTCGCCTTGCAATAATATTATCTATTTCAGGTAATAGAATTCGGAAATGTCTAACAACAGTTCAAAAGTGTAAGTTATTTGCATATATATAATTTCCATTCTGCTTTATAAAAATATGGAACAAACATGTTAACTCTTTAATTCTAAGAGATTGACATATATTCAATAAAGTACAAATTATATCAATTCCATAAATTGTTCCATCTGTCAGTTAGTCCCTCAAAGTGGTCCTGTAGTGATCCAATCAAATCATTAAACATTCCTGAAACGGCGTAAAGTCTGTCTTGTAGTGGTTCAGCTCCACAACTTGCACCATCAATCAACAACCGTGCAATAACCCTAGACAATACAAATACATATTTTCGTGCTTTCAGATATTGTCTATTTTATAGTTTGTCCAATTAAACAATTTCTTTAATTTAAAACATATGTTCATAAAACACTCAAAGCTTCTATAGCATATCATGAGTAGGAAGTTTTGAAACTGGAAACCTGATAATACATTCAGACATATATACAGTTAAAATGTTATTTCATTATCACTAAGAATATCAATTAAACTATGAATCGACATTCAATAACGGTTACCTTTGAAGCAGCAACAGATCATACTTGCCTTTCTAATGAAACAGAGGAAAAACAAATACAGCCTTATATTAAAACTGATACCTACTTTCTACCGCTATCAAATATGGCATAAATTTCGTCGATAAATATAGATAAAGTAGATAAATACTGGCAAGTTCTCTAATATTTATAGAAAAGTGATTTAAAAGAAAAAGAGTATCTTAAAGTCAGAAAAGCATAGACACAAGAGTTGTGTTTGAAATATGTATGCCCAATAATTGCCCGACGGAAGCATCTGCGTATGTGATTTAACTTGTTGTGACCTTTGTCCTAATGACCTGCATCTACTGGCTACAGACGATGATCGTATAAGGTTTAATGACTTAAGACCAAAAGCCATAAGCTGATATTGATAAGAAAACATTTTCAGTATCGATAAATATAGATTAAGTAGATAAATACTGGCAAGTTCTCTAATATACTGCGGCCTTGACCATTAACCAATAGACCCGCAACACAAGAAGGGTCATCAATTAACCTCGGGCTAAAATGGTCTTCATTTATTAAGGAGAAACTGTTTTCATTCTCAAGGTCATTGTGACATTAATGTTAGACCTTTGGAGCCCCAAAACTAAAGGATCATCTACTGTCGCCAGGCAATCATTATTTGAAGTTCGAAGGCAGTATATATAAATATTCTTTATCTAATGAGCCGAAACAAGTCACTGTAATTTTGACCTCATAATTTAAAAATGATTTTGTATGAACATTGACGACAAGTAGGCCAAAACGCCTTTCATTGATTATAATGGTAAATTTGTTTTCAGTCACAGGATGATTGTGACCTTGACCTTTCGCCTTTAAACTCCATTGTAGGCTCATATTTTTTCTAGATACTGATCGGAAACCAAATGGTCTATCGGCCGCCTCTCAGACAAATAGAAAAAGAGCAAAACAATATATCCCGTTTTCTTCCAAGGACAAAGCGATAGGGAGGGTGTGGGTGGTATTAAGCCTATTAATGAATAATTGTGTCCCTCAAATTATCAAAATTTATTTAAATCTTTTTTTTTTTAAAGAGAAAAAAGCATCGATAAGTATCAAACAGACATCGCCATTACATAATTCATCCCGTTTTATTTAAAAAAAAATGAGTGTGTAAATACATGCATACAGTAAAACATAGACAACGAGGACGAAACGAACAAATAAAGGATCACTGTGTTGCACCGCTTTGGAACAATGGCAAAACACTACTGGGTAGTTTTCACCGGTTTATGGTGTGCACATAACCTCAACGAATCCATGCCGTATTCCAGGGTCACCGCACAGTGCAAATAAAAGAGAATTACTTTTTTTTATTTATGAAAGAATGCATTTGTATAATGGAAGCAAAGCACGACAAATGTTGTGGCGCAGATGTTTCTGTATGCTTATAAAAGGAAAAGTCATTTCTAATAGTGCGTATCATCTCTTCGGATTTAATAATCTGGGTCTTTATGGGTAGGATAAAATGTCCTACTTTTGAACTGGAAATTGTAGACCATCACAAAATATGTTAGAAGTGGAGTAATTATATTTATATATCGTACTTAAAAGGCATTAAGTAGTAAACTTTCATCAAACTTTGAACAAGAGTTGTTACGGTCTGATTTGTCTAATTATTGCCGCTGATGAAAACTCTTTCGAATATGCAATGATAACAAAATACCAAGATTATATACGTAATACACACAGAGGTTTCCTGAGCCGGATCATACGTTGTATCTCCTCTAGACCAAAGATATTTTGATATGCTTCCGCGTTATCTTGGACAAATGAGCAGAAATCCTGCCCGTCTGGGTCAGTTCTAGCATTGCATTCGACAATACCGTCAGCACCATCGTCCCTGAGGTCATCACATCGTGTGGCGTAACTCTCATATACTGGCAGGAGGGACTTTGTCAAACATACACTGGTTCGGTTCATCCATTGATAACCCTACACAATATAAAACAAAAAGCATCTAATTTAAAGTTAAAATGTTTCAGAGTACACGAATTCAAAAGAATTAAAAGTTGCTTTGCACAAAGATACCAGACGTCTTAAAAATAAACAGAGAGGTTGAGATTACTATATTGTATGTGTACGCGTATGTATAGTAAATGAGATGTGAAACCAAAATTTGTAGTCCTGTTTGCGCCATATAACATATACTGTGTTGGTGCGCCGTAAAACCCAAATAACTAAATAAATAAATGTATAGTAAATCCCTATACATAATAATAATCGTCTACTGAAAATTATCCAATAAGTTTATTTAAATTTAAATTGGTCAAATCACGTGACTAAACTATGACTTTAGTTTAAACAGTATTTATTAAATGTATCATGTACATAAATCACAAACACACAATAAAATTTACAATCAAAATAATTTAAAGGATCTGAAAACAAGCATTCATCGAAAACTTATATTTATTCATTTCCTTGTAACTATTGTAACTATGACTTTGATTTTATAACTACATACTACATGGTACATGGTAAAGCTGTTGAAAAACTAGCAATACTCATTATTTCACATGTCTGGCCTTTTTAGAAGTTTTGACTGAAATTCTATTGAAATATACATAAAAGGATGCTACCGCAGATCTTTTTGTAATACATTTGTCAGAAATAAAAAAGACAAACTTTTTATTGCTATGCAACTAACTTCTGTTGTGAATTCATCCATCATATTGATGATTGTCCTGCAGAAATGCAGTCCAACATGTACAGCGTAACCACGGTGACCACATGGAAACCTTCTCTCGAGACATTCGTAAAACTCACAGCGACCCCATTCAGCAAGTCGCAAGCATTCGTCGCTCACATCTGAAATAAAAAGCACTTTATCATGGAAACCAGCATCTGTCAAATGAACAGCGACACTAGCCACAATTCAAAATATTTGCTGGTTGCCAGACAAATGCTATGCTTGAGAAATACATTTTTAACGTCGACACTATCGCACAAAAAGAGAATTCATCTACAATATATCAATACCATTGCCACCACATATGAAGCAAGATAAAAGTATGTCATTCTGTTAGCGAATCGTAAAAAAAAGGAAAATATTTTAAATACCAATTACTCACTAAAATATTTTACTTTTTGATATTTACTTTAACTGGAGAAAATTCTCATTTAATGTTTTTTAACTTTACCAAATATGTAAATTAATTGTGTATGCAAGCTTTTTACATAATTAAATTGCAATACACTAAATATATATATACGGACGAAAACAGCTAACCCATCTTTCAAGTATTTGCATTATGTCCACTAAAAGCAAGACATGTTATTATGTTTAATTTTTAATTATTAATCTTATTAACATGGTCGGTCAAACACTGTCTCTTTTGAACACAGAGCTAGGTTTATCTCTAAGAAAGACCTACCTTACTTCTCAGAACAGAAGAATATCTTATCAAAACAAGAAGTTTTATCCAACAGGTAAACCGACGTTAAACAAGAGCTGTCGGATGACAGCGCGCTCGACTATTCGAAGAATTGATTGAAGAATGGGGTCAAAATATTTCCATAGATTTTCAGACAAAAGAAAAAAATGGATTAAACAAAAAATGTTCCTGTATTTGTGGATTTCGATTAGTCTTGCAGTAAATGGCAATGAGTGACCATGATGGCAAATATGTTAAGTTATATGTTAGGCAAAATATGGACTTGTATAAAAAATTTAACTAATTTCCAAGTCCAAAAAGGGTCATAATTCAGTCAAAATAGTTGACAGAGTTATGTACACTTGCCTACAGATGGAAATCATGTTGATATACTAGTGTTAAAAGTTTCAAAGCCACAGTTCAAATAGTTTTAACAAAAATTTCAAAGTCCAAAAAGGGCCATAATTCAGCCAAAATAGTCATCAGAGTTATGTACTCTTGCCTACAGATGGAAATCATAATGATAAACAAGTGTTTAAAGTTTAAAAGCCATATGTCAAATAGTCTTGACAAAACATGGACATATACGAAAACACAACCAATTTCCAAGTTCAAAACGGGCCATAATTCAGCCAAAAAAATGACAGAGTTATGTACTCTTGCCTATTGATAGAGACTATAATACTGAACAAGATATAAAAGTTTCAAAGCCATATGTCAAACACTTTACACAAAATATAAACTGGTACGAAAAACTTTACCAAGATTTCTAAGTCAGAAGGGGCCATAATTCAGTCAAAATGCTTGATGGAGTTATGTACTCTTGCCTACAACTGCACATGGTGATGGTAAACAAGTGTTGAAAGTTTCAAAGCTTTATCTCAAAAGAGTTTGTCAAAATGTAGACTGGTACGAAAAACTTAACCAAGATTTCTAAGTCAAAAAGGGGCAATAATTCAACCAAAATACTTGATGGAGTTATGTACTCTTGCCTACAACTGGACATGGTGATGGTAAACAAGTGTTGAAAGTTTCAAGGCTTTATCTCAAAAGACTTTGTCAAAATATGAACTGGTACGAAAAACTTAACCAAGATTTCTAAGTCAAAAGGGGCCATAATTCAGTCAAAATGCTCGACAGAGTTATGTACTCTTGCCTATAACTGGACATGGTGATGGTAAACAAGTGTTGAAAGTTTCAAAGTTTTATTTCAAAAGACTTTGTCAAAATGTGGACTGGTACGAAAAACTTAACCAGGGTGTGAGGCCGACGCCGACGCCGACGCCGTGGTGAGTAGGATAGCTCTACTTATTCTTCGAATAGTCGAGCTAAAAAACAACAACCCTGCAGCCTCCCCGATTCGCAACCCAGTTCTTTCTCTGAAAATCTGATATGGTAGAAAATGTCGAAAAACCGTTTTAAAGTAAGTGGATTTTATATGAAATAAAGAACAGCCGGATTTAGTAGTGTTCAGCCTTAAGCTCCACAGATATTTTACTCGATACATCCCAAGCAGGCGGCGTATAATAAAAATAATCCCCGCAAACATGACAAATAACAAACAAATACTTTCTCAGAATCAGATGCAAGTACTCATTTTACCATTTTCTTTCCTGCAGACCTTTTTGTTAAAACAAATTAAGTTAGATAGATAACATACCTTCGTGAGGCTCCACCCTCGGGTCGCTGAACCACCAGGCATTACACGGGAGGGCAACAACAGCCAGTAGCAAAATTACAGTACACGTCTTCATTCTGACAACACAAAACTTAAATAAGTTAACACTAGTCTAACAGTCAAATCTGTTTGTTATTGATCACGTATCCTTGATTGTTATCATGTTTTAGGGTTTAATGTTTGATCAGGTTATCGTGTTTGATTATAGACATGATAGTGTTCATTGTCCTTAAATCACTGAAACCTAATTTTTGGTGTCACTGATAAAAGTAGCACACCTAGATTTTATTCAGCCGGATATAATTGTGCTATCATACATTATGTTTTGGAGAAGCTATGAGCTACTGTGGATTTGTGAAAAAAAATTCCACAATACCCGAAGGTTGGAGTGCATTGTATTTCTCAAATCCGCAATTACGAGCAATTTCTCCGACTTCAACCATTAATGTAATACTGATTGGTTTCATTAACAAAAATAACACAAATGAAACAACAACAAAGAATTATTTGAAAGAATAAACTATATAAACCCATTCATTTCATAGTCACAATCTATTGAATAAGATTGTAAAGTTCTCTTGGTTTCACTTGATATATAACAGGTAAAATCAGTTTTTCACGTGTAAAATTGATATTACATCTATATAATATAAATATTGAAAATTTGTACAATCGGTAGGAACACTCCAGGAATATCATTACAAGCACAAGGCAACGTGCTTTGAAGTCCCTTACCTCTGAAGTGCAACATATTTATGACAAATCTTTTCATTATCATGCAATTTCCCGCCTGTTTTTGTTGATTTGACATAACTTTCTCTCCTAACAGGCACTGTCTCAATTCCTCACAACTGAAAAAAAGAACACTGCTGTTATTTTGAAGCCTCATTTAGTTTCAACGTATTCCTTTTTATGTTTTTTTTTCTATATTTTGCAAACTATTACCGATCATACAGCCAATTGGGAAATATACAGTTCAGTAGAAAAAAAAGATTATGTACAATATGAAGTATGTAATGTATCGAAGCCATGCAATCTCAGTTGCTATTCATCTTGAATATTTTAAAATTACATCTAGAACATACATGTTCTCATTTGTATTGCCTCTTGACCTGCAGTTTAAAAGGTAGGATAAAACTGTTTCTCAATTGAACAAATTTCTAAATGTTACTTCAGCTAATATCTACTGTTTTCATGCATATAGACTGTAACATTTTATGAAGGTTTAAACAAACTTTATATTAAGAAATCAAAGCACCACTCACACCATGTTTCCAAAATGCTCGAAACACTTTCTAAAATGTGCTACATTATGAAAAATATTTTAGATCAAATATAAAATTAAAGTTTTGAGTATGTGTCAAAATTATGAAAGTGTGGCTTGACAAAACTGGAACTTATATGCAGGGTTCTAGTAATGCTAATGCTAATGCATTAATAATGCATTATTTTTTTCAAATAATTCCAAGTAATGATTAATGCCACAATTTTAGCATTAAAAATAACGCTAATTTAATGCCAAAGTTAGTAATGCTAATGCTAATGCTTAGCATTACTTAGGCATTACTTTCTGTATCACTGGAAATCCCAGGTTCAAGTTAACTTGGTATGAACCAGATCATATCCAGAGATATACCACAAACCTCAATCTGAAGTACATAAAATACAATCCAAATGTTCAGGTATGCATAATATTCTGCCTAAATACTGATAAAATTTAAATCATACATGGGCTATCTAGTTATGAAACATTTTTGAACATACAATTTTACTTAAAACACTAGCACTATTTGTTTGTAACCAATTAAATTTTCAATAACATTCACAGTGTATCTAATTTATCAATTAACACTATGCCACTGATAGTGATGTGAAAGACCTTAAGGCAGCTAGCTTTTACATGTCATGTCAAATTAGGCTGTTAGGAGAACATTAAACTGGTGCTTGACTTTCAACACATGTGTTTTTTTAAATAAAGTAATGGTAATGGTAAAAGAAAACTTCAGATATAATACAAGAAAGTCATGCATGTATTTAACTATAGATTACGTAGGTAAATACTGTAAAGCAGGCTAAACGCTCAAATCTTTGAGCAGCTCATGTTCATGAAATGCAACAGTGATAAACTATAATACATTAACAATATCAAGCACTGGAGACATAGACAGATACAAAATACTGTAGAATTTAAATCCTGTGTTTCTTATGGTGCTATTGGATCATTTAAAGTATTTCATACAAATTATATATAATCCCTAGTTGGCAGATTTGATTCATTACAAATGATAAATCTAATAAAGTCATGTGTTGCTGCTATGAAATGAACAACTAAAATGATTAAATGAAAAACAAACAACAAACAAATAGTGATTCGATTATAACATGCATTGATTTACAAAAAGTAATGCTAATGCTAATGCACCCTATGTAATGCTAATTTAATGCATTATTTTGACAAAAATGAGTAATACTAATGCTAATTGAATGCCGATTTTTTCTAAGTAATGCTAATTTAATGCATTACTTTTGCAAGTAATTATTAACAACCCTGCTTATATGTGAGAACAAGTGCCAAATTGAGACCTCCCCTTGACATTGTACTTCCATGTGTGACAGGATGGACGTACCGGGGACAATAACTATCAGAAAAAATCAACACCCTTAACAATATTTACAAATTTATTAACATAAAATGATTATTTAATATAAATGAAAAGTGAAAAAAAATTATTATAAAAAAGTAAGAAAAAAAATCTGAGCTCAGTAACTCTTCTATCAAATATAAAGTTCTAACACTGACTGTTCGTTGACACAGATGTTTCCGTTAACACTAAGTAGCACAAAAACTAAACAACATATCTTCAAGCCAAGTCCCTCTAAACTGTGAAAACGTTGACTCCGTTTTGGCTCCCTATAATGGTAGGTGATTGCATCCCTGAGCTGACTTCAGTGGATAGCAAAAGTCATCGTCTTTGCGGGTTACGGCACAACCATGGGACGAAAGCTCTGCGCTGGGAAAATCACATCCAGGCGAGTGAAGACAAGGGAACCGCGGGTATTGTACTTCCGGGTCGTGACATCACCAGGTAAAAGTCGTCTGGTGGAAGAAGCTAAAATATATAACATATGGTAAGCACCATAGCATAACAAATAAGTCAGGGCATAAAACTGCTCCTTTGGGTACACCATACCTCCGTAGGTTCCCCTAAATAATACGTGCTACTTATACAAAATATATGTGCTACTAAGTTCATACGTCACCTGATTAAAATACGTCACTTGTTACTTCCATTATTTCTAAAATTAATAACTTAAAAGTCTAAAGTTAAATTATGGAAAAGATATAAAAAGTTTATAATGAAAAATTATTGATATGAAAATGATAAACTGCAGCTATTATTTACAACTACAAATTAACACAATGCAATGCGAAATAAATGTTATATAGAAGCTAGCATGAATATAATACCAATTTCTATTCAACAAAACGGACACTGTCTAAATGTGTTATAGACTGGCACACAATAATTCCAAATTACAATAACATATTACATACATGGTATTAGACTTGCCACATAGATTTAACATTACAATGCAATGCAGTATCGGCGTTTCGTAATTAACAACGAAATGTTTGACATATGATTTTGACAAAGAGCACTTTACAATTATCATGTTACACAAATTCCAGTACAAATCTTACAGCTTATATAAACAAATTATTTTAGACTCCTCTTTCGAAATAATTTACAAAAGTCTGAAAAATTTAATAAATTATCCTGACTAGCCAAAATCACATGCCGAAAAGTAAATGTTACAGAATTCTGTAGAATGAACAAAAATTTACTAAAAAAAAATCGTAATTCAAAAATTATACAAAAATCTAACAAATAAACTTCTTACCTTGATGGAGCATAAATTTCTACCAAGAGAAATCAATATGACATAGATTCGTCTAATGTCGAATGTGGTGTGCCCTAGGCATATCTAGTCCAGTCCATTTGTAGGGTAATGTCCCGCCAACTACTAAATTTCATGGGACTCACGACTTATGCGTGTACTCTTGACTATTTGCATTTCCACGGGAATCACGATATTGCCGGGAAATCTGATTACTTTGGCGCGCATTGAATTTGACAATTTAAGGCCCGTTATAGTGGCTTTGGGGATAAAAACATAAACTACTGAAGTTTATAAAATATCAACTTTCTTATTACTGAACCGAATTTAAAAAAATTTATATAGAAATTTAAGTTATGAAATACAGAAAAACATGAGAGATATTTTATGCGACAAACCTGACATTTACCTCAATAACTCAAAAATTTACAAAAAGATGATGCAATACCTGTATTTAAACTACAGATACATTGAGGCTCTTATGTCAGTTTGTGACACCATGTCTGGGCTGAGCAAGCTAGGAAATCTTTGTCATACAGACTTGTAAAATGGAATAACCAACAATAAATAGTTAATTATAAGGCTACTATTCTGATATCATATCAACTCCTGTGAATCGACTGTATATTCAAATTAGCATAGAAAATAATTTTCCTATTACGTGCATTTTGAAACTTGTTTATATATTAGCAAATTAATTCTGTGCTGCTTGGACAGTGGAATACTGTACAACATTGTAATGTTGTATTTTTATGTTAAAACCTTAAATAATCTCAGGCTAGTCTACATATTTATTCATAGATCTAATAACTTAAAGATTTTCTTCTTCGGGCTTAAGTAATATTAATCAATTTGATGGAAACGAAAACATAATTGTGCAGGTTCTCGATTGAAATTTTCTGGATCCTATAACTTAATTGATGATATCGCCTCAAACCAAATGTCGTGGTCCAGCCGACTCAGGTACGTTTCCAGACAGAGTTGGGTACCCACACAACATGCCAGTAGACGAAGAAGTCTGGGTTTTTATCCCTTTTTACCGCTGTTGTATATAGAGTCTTTTAGCTGTAAAGTTCCACATACTGCTGTGTATGTACTGTTTTATCCTTCATGATGAGTGAGGCTGATGATGATGATTACCTTTTCTGGCTAGAGTGAGCTAGTATTTTGAGACTTACTCCTGCCAAAATAAATTTTACTTTTAGAATAAAAATGTTATGACTGTGTCATCATTACAATCATTTTGGATAACTTATTGTTTTACTGAAACATGTGAGTATTCAAAACTTTCTTACATTCGTTTTGTGTACAGTATTTTTTTTAAGAAAAAACATACATCCTTTTTTTGCTTAAACAAGCTGAACGATTTCGATTTTCATATATGCATCGATTTGCACCAGTACATTTCACTTAAATTTTTACATTTCAAATGAAACTAGAATCACCAGAATTCATCTGACGTACAATGCACACAACGATGTTGAATATTTAACATACTGCGACTCAATGTTGAAAATAGCGCTTTCCCATAATGCCCCGAACGAATGCGTCCTAGCCGGTCACACATAAGTTAACCCCCGTTGCATGAGTTACTAGATACGTCTGCCTATACATATGTTTACTATATACAAAAATACAACATGGATTTGATACACGTGAGTTTATTCAGTTTGTTGCTATTTATTTTATAATACTCAATTACATCTTTATGAATAATAATGGTTTTTGAAAATTAAACCACCTAAGGGGAGGTATGAAAACACATTTTACTCCAACCTTAAAGGTGTCCAGTCACGTTTAAACCATATTTTATGACATTTTTCATATTTAGTATAATCTGTTGGAGATTGATGTAATGAACAGAATAAGCCATTACACAGTCAGATCCCTATCAGAAATGTATAATATTTTATTATAATTTATGAAATTTATAATTACTCCACTTTAATATGAAGATATTTAGAATGTGATTTCAGTAGAATTTCTAGCGTTTGCATTAGTGATAGATGTAGGAATGTTTAAACAAACTGAACGAAAGAGCAATTTTAAAGACGGTGTCTAACTTCAGAATTAAAATTTCTTTCCAATCTACAAGTATCCGGATTCTGCAACCAAGTTAAGCAAAGGGAGATAATGCTAGGTTTTACAAACTTGCATTTCTAAAGAAGTTTGGCTTATTATGTAATTGTCAATATAAATCTTTGATATATATTAATATAACAGTTCTTATATTCATGTCATTCCTTAGGCACAGTATGTTTATTAATTTCATACATATCCTGAAATAGCTCTTATCTCGGCTAGGCATCCAGGAAAATTAGGAAAATAGGAAAATCAAATTTTAAAACACCTCCAGTGAAAATCTGATATGTATAAAGCACTCATTGAACAGAAATAAGTATAAATATTTTGAAAGATCATTTGTTCAACCTTGAACAACCACCTTTAAGTATCGGATTTCGTTATCACCACGTTACAATAAAACTAGACTAATGTTACAAAGATAAAGCTTGTCATGGTGTATTGAACATCAATTTCGAGGGGTTTTCTCAAAATACTGGATAGAACGTATTATCAGTAGTAGTATAATTAAAGAATAATACAGCCAGTTTATACACAAAGCCAAATTAATAACATATGTAATAAAAAGTCTAGCACAAAACTCCCGACAATATGTGCATGTCGACTTGGTTTTGATCAAGTTTTACTTGGATTAAATGAGAACTGTAATATGAGCTGAGAGCACAGTTGTAAAGCACGGACGTACGGATGGACGACGGAGGTGACAGTTAAATTACCATTATTATGTCTGTAGTTGGGAAGAAAAATACAAAATTAAGCTCTTTGTTGGCAGACTTTTTGTCCAGCAATCATTAAGGGGCGACCATTAGAATATTAGAGGAGCTCGGGCTGGCAGATTTAGTTCAGGCTCTTTTCTCATTTTTTTTATGCACGGCTAAATCCGTTTCACATAATAACATTTACAATTGGGTGTTCTTTTGCCTATTTATGTAAACAATATCGTGTACAAATAAACATAAAATTTTACAAATAAATCAACTTATTGCGGTGTAGGCGGCTAGGAACAATGTAGATCTGCCAATTTATTAAAGCAATTGTTACTTCTGGTGGCATTCTCTGTTTATGCTCAGATATTAGTATAAAAGTGATCATGAGGACCAAACGTGCAATTTAAAAGGGGCTGTTGCCTTCTACAGTTTCTCAAAAACACTTAATGAGATCAAAGGTCAAATGAATGCATCCACAAATACACTGTTCAACTGTACACCCTTGCTGTTTCCATGTACCCCCTTAAATTCTTTTAAACTTTGTGTCTTAATTCCTTTAATTATTCTACTACTAAGATTAACAAAATCATCAACAAAAACAGTTGCTGTGCTTATTGAAGTACAATCAAACCTGAATCTAGCAGCCAGCCGAGGCAGCGACACAATCCTAACTCAGACAAATTAAAATTAGAACAAAAAGTCAAGTTTGGGAAGTTAAGTGACCGACTGCTTAGGGCAATTGACTGCTAAATGCAGGTGGCTGATAAGGTAGGTTCAACTGTATTTATCATAGTTACCTCTGATGGCAAACTTTGTTAAAGTTTCACAGCAATGCTAATCTTTATACATGGGTCAGTAATATCTGGGGACTGTCGTATACTAAGGGTCATTTCAATATCGCATTCAGGTCAAAGCTAATCGACACAAAATGGTCATATATCGCCGAGTCCCCACATGAATCAGAGGTGGAGGACGAATGATTTCAGACACAATGTCTTTTATCAAATCGTCACGGAGAACATACTCACGGCCCCGCGATCCGTAGATCGGCGCTCTCCCTATTGAGCTAAGCGGGCGGGTTACTAAAATATCTGTATTAGCTGTACAATCAATGTAATATCAAGTGTTGATTTATGGAGAGTAATGTTTAAATGATATCAATTTAAGAGAAATATTTCAAATGACTGGTGAGGTTATACATGTTAGCAACAAGTGTACGAAAAAGAGTGTGTGTGTTCGGGTTTAGCGTCTTTTTCAACATTTTTTTCAGTCATATAAACGACGGTGTCTGCTTGTAGCAGTAAGTACTATTCCCAGCTTTATAGTTTGCCTCACTAGACTATCACGCTGTAGGCATGTGACATGATACCCAACCCAGTCGCATTATACTAACACCGGGCTGGCCAGTCCTAGCACTATCTCTTTAATGCTGAGCGCCAAGCGAGGAAGCTACTAAAGACTAAAGTACCATTTTTACGTCTTTGGTATGACGCCGACAGGGATCAAACCCACGACCTCCTGCACTCGAAGCGGGCGCTCTACCGAGGCGGTCCGTATACTTGAAGAATCAGGAATGGCCTATAGGAATTTAACTGGTACAAAACGTATAATGTTCTGTTTGATTTGCCTTTATTTCCTCTTTTGTGGCTATACATCATCATTTATCCATGCAAATATAGATATATATTTACAAGATGAAGGTGCTGATTTCAGAGAATAAATCATCCACAGTATTACATTTTAAACACCACCATCGAAGCTATTGATGCATTATTTATGCTCCTTTGTTTTTAAATTTCAACACGTAACTCTAACTTTTTTGGACTTTATTGATATATTTTTTCTTTTCCTTTACAAAACACGAGTTATAATTGAAATGAAATATTTAATTCGATGGTAACACTTTTCTGACCTGACGATTTGTTCCAGATAGATTGACCTTGTTAGCATTTTGAATAAACCTCAAGATGGTGGCTACTACATGAACAAAATGAGCAGGAGACCTTACGACTTTTGTTCACTTTAGTTAAATTAAGGTGACAGTCAATGCTTTTGACCTATCACGCTGCGAGTTATGTTTGCTTATATGAACATGATTGATGATTTTTGATACACGAACTTACTATACATATTTTAATCAATATACATCGTTACTGTCAAGTTAACAAATTAAAAGTAACAGCAGTATTACATTGGTCCATAAAAACATAAAAAAGAGCTTAATAAATATATGGAACTGGGACAAAAGCTTCTGACACTGACCTGTCATGTAACTTGCAGTAGAAGCTGACGCTGTTTGTAAAACTTGAAAACTTATTGTAGTTTGGGCCTCCGCAATGGTTTAGTTCGCTGACTTTGAATCACTTGCCCCTCACTGCTTCAAGTTGGAAACCTATCATGAAATGTAAAACTATTTAATGTGAGGGAGCCATCCGCAGTTCGCTTATGGAAAGGTCTGTAGTTCTACCCAGGTGCCCGCGCCTGGCATTATGTTTTGAAAGACATTTTGGGTCTTCCTCTGCCTTCTTAAGTTAGGAAGTCGTCATAGGGACTGCATGGATGTCAGTGTAACAAAAGCACACAAACCTAAGAGAAACTTCCATTTTTATACGCCCGTTTGAAAAACGGGACGTATTATGGGAACGCCCCTGGGCGGGCAGGCGGCATCCACAGACTTTGTCCGGAGCATATCTTCTTCTTGCATGGAGGGATTTTAATAAAACTTGGCACAGTTGTTCACCATTATGAGACGAAGTGTCATGCGCAAGAACCAGGTCCCTAAGTCTAAGGTCAAGGTCACACTTAGAGGCCAAAGGTCGAATTCAAGAATGACATTGTCCGGAGCATATCTTCTTCATGCATGAATGGGTTTTGATAAAACTTGGCACAATTGTTCACCATCATGAGACGGAGTGTCAAGCGCAAGAACCAGTTTCCTAGGTCTAAGGTCAAGGTCACACTTAGAGATCAAAGGTCAAATTCAAGAATGACTTTGTCCGGAGCACATCTTCTTCATGCATGGAGGGATTTTGATGTAACTTGGCATAATCATCACCATCATAAGACGGAGTGTCGTGCGCAAGAACCAGGTCCTTAAGTGTAATGTCAAGGTCACACTTAGAGGTCAAAGGATACAAGAATGAAAACTTTGTCCGGAGTATTTCGTCTTCATGCATGGAGAGATTTTAATATAACTTGGCACAAATGTTCACCATCACGAGACGGAGTGTCATGTGCAAAAACCAGGTCCATAGGTCTAAGGTCAAGGTCACACTTAGAGGCCAAAGGTCAGATACAATAATGAATTTGTCCGAAGCATTTCTTCTTCATGCATGGAGGGATTTTGATGTAACTTGGCACATTTGTACACCATCATGAGACAAAGTGTCATGCCCAAGTCCCTTCTTTAGAATTACTTTCTTTTTTTGTTACTATAAATAGCTTATATTGTAACTTTTTCATTACTAGTCGTAGGGAAAAATCGAGACCACTTTTCTGTAGTACAACATGCATGTTACATCCAATTCTGAGGTGTATTTTGACCTATCTCTACCTGGTAAGGATTTTTGTTGTGTAGACTTACATTTTTTTTTAAAGATGAACTTCCCTTAGTTGTTACTTTAAATAACTTATATTGTAACTTTTTTTATAATTGACCGTAGGGAAAAACCAAACCACTTTTCTGTGGTACAACATAGATGTTACTTTCAAATTTTAGGTGTATTTTAAGGTAACCTACCTGGTAAGGAGTTTTTATGTGGATTTAGAAAAACAAAAGAATTACAATAATTACTCAACAACCAAAGAATTAAAATTCCATTTGCAAATACAGGAGCTAGTGTAAAGAAATTTGCTGTGACGGGCGTATATTGTGACATTCTGGCACTCTTGTGATTTGACCTAGTGACCTAGTTTTTGACCCTATGTGACCCAGATTTGAAAGCATCCAAGACTTCATGATAACAAACATTCTGACCAAATTTTATGAAGATAGAATAAAAATGTGCCCCCGCCATCAGAGTGTAAACGAATTTATTCTTTGATTTGACCTGGTGACCAAGTTTTTGACCCTGAATGACCCAGATACAAAATCATACAATATTTCATGCAGACAAACATTCTGACCAAGTTTCATGCACATCAAATGAACAACAGTGTTAACAAGCTTTTCATTTGATTTGACCAATTGATCAGTTTCAAATTTGGCCTAGGAATCATCAAAATAAACATTCTGACCAAGTTTCATGAAGATAGGGTCATAAAATATGGCCTGAAGAATGTTAACAAGCTTTTCCTTTGGTATGACCTTATGACCTAGTTTCTGACCCAATATGACCCAGTTTCAAACTTGGCTTAGAATATTCTGACTAAGTTTCATGAAGATAGGTTGATAAATGTGGCCTCTAGGTTGTTAACAAGTTTTTCCTATGATTTGACCTGATGAACTAGTTTTTGATCTGACATGACCCAGTTTCAATACAGGTCTATAGATCATCATGATAATGATTCTGTGCGAGTTTGTATCAAATCAAAGCATAAATGAAAGGGCCAAGATAGAAAATGTTGCCGTTTTCAGGGGCAGTAACTCGAGAACCCATTATGGAATCTAAAAGAATTGATATCTTATTGTGACTTAAGTTGTGTTTAATTGTGGTTAAAATCAAATATAAAAATTTATGTCACTTCTATCGTGTTCACAAGGTACAAATTACCAAATATTGGCTCTTTCAGAGGTCAAGCAGGGGCCGTAACTCAAGAACCTATGATTGGATCTGACAGATTCATCATGGAATCCAAGATTTATTGTTGTTGAAGACATTTTGCAAGTTTGTATCAAATCAAAGTGTAAATGAAGTCTCTATATGGCTACAAAAGCCAAAATAGCATAATTCTTGAACACATAAAGGGATCTAGCCAACTTTCGAAAGGAACCGAGATATTATGCAAATACAAGTTGTGTGCAAGTTTGATTACAGTCGATTGCAAAATGTTGTCTCTATTGTGTTCACAAGCCAAAATATCACATTTTGTCCCTTTAAGAGGAGTCAGTGGCGCAGTGGTTAGCAGGTTGGACTACAACGCCAGCCGTCCGGGTTCGATTCCCGGTCGCGCCTGATATCCCAACTAGTGTTCAGTGCTGGGTGATATGCTTAAATTGGTACTGTTTCCAGCAGTATCGGCCTAGACTGGATGCTGGGGAGGTAAATATGACACCTGCCGTGGGCTTGGCTGGAAATAAGTTGTTCCATTCATTCCAGGTGGGGACTTTCGTCGACTACCCACGTTAAACAAGAAACTTTACCCTTTTTTTTATAACTCTGCAACCAATGATGAGATCTGGACAGTGTTCAAAACGAACCGAGATATTATGTCAATACAAGTTGTGTGCAAGTTTTATTAAAGATGATTGCAAAATGTGGTCTCTATCGTGTTCACAATCCAAAAGTAGCACATTTCTGCTCTTCAAGGGGCCATAACTCAGCAACCCATGATTGGATCTGGCCAGTGGTCAAAACCAACGGAGATATTATGTCAATACAAGTTGTGTGAAAGTTTTATTAAAGATGATTGCAAAATGTGGTCTCTATCGTGTTCACAAGCCAAAAATAGCAAATTTTGGCCTTTTAAGGGGCCATAACTCTGGAACCCATGATCGGATCTGGCCAGTTTTTAAAAGGAACCAAGATATTATGCCAATACAAGTTGTGTGCATGTTTTATTAAAGATGATCGCAAAATGTGGTCTCTATTTTGTTCACAATCCAAAAATGGCAAATTTTGGCCCTTTAAGTTTAAGTAAGCCAGTTTTCAAAAGGAACCAAGATATTGTGCCCATACAAGTTTTGTGCAAGTTTGATAAAAATCAAAAACAAAATGTGGTCTCTACCGTGTTCACAAGAAAATTGCGGACGACGGACGGACGGACGGCGGACGAAGGGTGATCACAAAAGCTCACCCTATCACTACGTGACAGGTGAGCTAATAAAAAATAGACTTGTGTGCTGTGGAATGGAAGGGTGTCAGTTCAAATCTCAGTGAGATCCAATTTTGGTGACAAAAAGGTCATTGGGTAACTTATAGAAAAATATGGTCATAGTTATAATAAGAATATATGTATAATAGAATATGACCATTTTTAGCTCACCTGAGCACAAAGTGCTTAAGTCGAGCTATTTTAACCAGTCATTGTCCGGCATATATGGGCATGCGTCGTCCGTCAGCATTTGCCTTGTGAACATTATAGAGGACACAGTTGTGGCTCAATATTAATGAAACTTGGTCAGAATGTTTGTCTTGATGATCTCTAGATTAAGTTCGAAACTTGGTCATGTGGTGTCAAAATTTTGGTCAGTAGGCCAGATCAAAGGAAAAGCTTGTGAACACTAGAGGCCACAGTTTTGACTTAATCTTTATGTAACTTGGTCAGAATGTTTGTCTTGCTGATCTCTAGATCAGGTTCGAAACTGGGTCATATGTGGTCAAAAACTAGGTCACTAGACCAGATCAAAGGAAAATCTTGTTAAGTTTTACTCATGAGAATTGGTCAGAATATTTTTCTTGATGACTTTAAGGTCAGGTTGGAATCCGGGTCATGTTTGGTCGAAAACTAGATCACCCAGTCAAATCAAAGAAAAAGCTTGCGAACACTCTTGAGGCCACAGTTGTGATTTAGTCTTAACGAAACTTTGTCAGAATGTTTGTCTTGATGACCTCTAGGTCAAGTGTGAATCTGGGTCATATGGGGCCAACAACTAGGTCATCCGGTCAAATCAAAGAAAAAGCTTGATAACACCACAGAGGCCATGTTTATGTCCCTATTTTCATGAAACTTGGTCAAAAGGTTTATCTTGATGATCTTTTTTTCATTTGATGTGCATGAAACTTTGTTAGAATGTTTGTCTGCATAAAATCTTAGATGGATTTTCATCTGGGTCATGTGGGGTCAAAAAACAAGGTAACCAAGTCAGATCAAAGAATAAGATAGTTTACAATCTAGGGACCCATTTTTGTCTATCTTCGTAAAACTTGGTCAGAATGTTTATCATAAAGTCTTGTATAATTTCAAATCTAGGTATGTGGGGTCAAAAACAAGATCACTAGGTCAAATAAAAGGAAAAACTTTTTTACACTCCAGAGACCACTTTTTTGCTCCAATCTTCCCGAAACTTTATCAGAATGTTTGTTTTTATGAAATCTTGGACAAGTACGAATCTGGGTAATGTGGGGTCAAAAACTAGGTCGCTAGGTCCAGTAAAAGAAAATGCTTATTTACACTCTAGTGGCCACATTTTTGGTCCAATCTTAATGAAATATAGTCAGAATATTTGTCTCCAAGAGATAACTAAATCAAACATGTTTACACTGTTATGGTGTGTTACTCGAGTTACCTAGGGCCATCTTGTCAATACTGTTCCTCTGAAAATAAGCAGTGTTTCGGGGTATTCATCACCATAGTGATAGGTTTTGTTTGAATATCACATTGTTCGAACGAGCTAATAAACATTTTATTAAAAAGAAGTCCAATAAACAATAATTGATGCTGTGTAATATTGACCAGCATTGGAAAATTGATATTAGTTGAGCACTGTTCATGAAACAGGCAGTTTTTGTCAAAAAATAAGGTAAGAACATTTAAATTTTATTGTCAAGTTTGAAATAACATGTAATTAATGTTTAAGAAGGGTTTTAAAAACTCTAAAAACATAAATTTCCAAATTATTTGAAAAGATTTTTTCAAACCAAATATGTATATATTGTATTTGTGCTATTTTATATACCTGTTGCAAATCACTTTTTCACAAAGTAGGTGACACAGTTGTTTTACTAAAATACACCCCAAGAATTTTGGCCATAGAAAATCAGAATAAAATAATAATAATTACTGTCATTTGTTTGAAATTTGATCAATCATATATCAAATTTGCACAAGATTACTGTGTATTAATGAAACTATATTGGCCAAACACATGCATATATGCAATCCAGCAGCATTGTTTCTTTCTCTGAAGCGTAAAGATAACATGTAACATCGTAGAGCATCAACAGGTCTGTTCTCTTGTTCCATGCACTGTCCTAGTAAATTTAGTGCTGTTTCTTTGTGTGCTAAGCAGCTCTTTTCATATCTCCAATACAATACATTATAGATGCTAACTTTAGTCTGCTTGAAGCAACATCTGTGTCCAGTCCTGCTTCAAGCCAGTCAAATGCTTGACGAGAAACTGTTCTGTTAATTTGAATGTTCTGAGAGGCTTTCAGAGATCCTATTGAGGTACAATATACAGATGCTTGAAGTCTACATGCTGTCTTTTCTAACATGTCACCATCTCTGTAGTATCTTGTCAAATGTAGCACTATGTTAAACAGAATTATCAATTTCATTTCTAAACTTATATCTTTTATACTATGAAAAAGCTCATTATGGGAATTTGAAATATTCCAAATTGTGTCTTGTAATAAACCAGCTGTTAAGTACATAGTGTACTCCTCTGGCTGTAGTATGTCATGTTGTACTTCGTTCATCATACTTAGCTTAATCTGAAGTCTTTCACCGAGGTCATCAATCTGAATTCCAAAAAGTGAAGTTTCATCACATGGTATCAAATTTGACATTCTTTTAAGTAACTGCTGTTTGACTACAGTAGAAATTTTTCCTGCCATTGAATTATTTTCACGATCAAAGAAATGTGGACAATTTCCTCCTAATATACATCTGTTCAGTGTTTGTATACAGACATTTAAACAGTTTAAAATGTTACATTCCTTCCATATTTTTGAAGGTTTACTTGCTATACAGTAAAACAAAACAGTTTTACACATGAAACTTGAAATGTAACTTTCACTCTTAAGACTTTCAACATTAATGTATGTTTTAAGAATCATTTTCATTAAGATGTAAATTCTTATTTGGGTAATATTTAAATTGAACATTAGGCACCGTTCAGCTAATGAGGTAGAAATTCTCCATTCAAAGTCTGCATTTTCACTGACTTTGCTTCCAACACCAACAACATAACATAGTGTAGTTTTTTCATATCTCTTCATTTCTGCTGTTGGCCATGAATTTGTTTCTTGCCTGTCCAGGCAAGCTCTAGATGACTGGGGCCATGATTTACAAGGAAATGCTACTACAATGTCACTAGCAAAAGTACCTAGGTGTTCTGCTATTGCAACTGATGGTCCTTGTCGCCGGCATCCTTCTAGCAAGGCATCATCTATTATTGTATTCTTGCACAATATCCGTCCATGTGTATCCATTACAAAGTTATTGCCCGTTTCATGTGTATCAGGAAGCCGAGCATCCTGTCTAAGCTCCTGTAGAAGACAATACCCAGGTGGTGTTGTTTCATTCTGAATCATCATCAGGAACTTAACTTTACCAGGAGACCATTCAGACCAGTCCTGTATAACAAATACATCATCTGCACAGAGAAGGTTGTCAGCATCTGATTCCAGTCCTGCTGTTGTGGTACCTTCTGATCGACTGCCTAACATATAATCAGTTCTTTGTTCTTTAGTTGCTCTGTTTATGATATTGTCCACGGTTTCTTTCAGTAAATATGTCCTCCTCCTCTTCATCACCATATTTTCATTTACACCAATATCGTCCAGGACCTCAGAAAGTCTCATGGATATATTGTGATAGTAATCTGGTGTATGAAACATCCTGAAATATAATTTTGAGCATGGACCATCACATGATGCTTCATTTGTATCATTTTCTGTTTCATTTTGCTAGAAATTATTATAAAATATGAAATTACATGTAATAGCTTAAAATGACTATAGCATATTTACTGAAAATTACACTTGGTACAATTACAAATTGCTTAAAAAGGGTACAGTGTGACACAAGTCTATTCTTTTTGTTTTCACAGAAAAATACTGTCTGATAAATGTTTTAGAGATATGGTATGTCTAAAAAATCAGTTCAATAGTAAACAGTTGAAACATGTTTTTTTCCCTTCTCCTTGTCTCAAAACAAACATTTGCTTTTGAATATCCTGCACTGCATAAATTTCTTAATATGGAAAACACCTCATCTGAATTTGTTGGTCAAAGTTATTGAAAGAAATTTTTCTTGGATGACTCTACCAACATTTTCTGTTTGTGTTGTGAAAGTCAGGAGAGCAATCTACCATGACCCTCTTATTTAATAAAAAGCAAGTTTGTTAACTGAAGAAAGGACTGGACTATAAAAATGAATGCCAGACACTAAATGAAAATAAAAAATAGCTGATAAAATGAAAGAAATGGAAATAACTGACCTGTTTTCTTTACGTAAAACTGAAATTTAATTGCCTATAGTGAGTACGTAGATTTTCCAAAATAATTTAACTTCCTCTTTTGGTTTCAACTAATCTTTCAAGGGAAAGGACTGTTCGGCATCATTGTGTATGATAGGCGTTTGCATTAAGTCCCTTTCATTTTATGCTCTTCAGTGAAATGCTGAAATTTATCAGTGAATGAAAATTGACATTTTCACTGTTTCAAATGGAAATATCATTTTTATTTTTCACTGGTACGGAACTACACTTGAATGTTATTATTATTATTATTATTATAATTATAATACCAGATTTATATAGCGTCCTTTTCATGATCAATTTCACGTTCAAAGGCGCTTTACATAGTTCAAATGTAGCCACACAGGGCGCATAATTAATCCTCTACTAGTACAGACACAGAGCGATCTGACCAGAGGGACAGAGTGAGACAAAGCCCCCATGACAGAGAGATCAGAAATCAGATACAGGCTTGTCCGGCTAACTTAGCCTAGCTCGTTGCGAATAAACAGACTGGTTCTTTAACGTATCCAGTGTATAGCACTGATACACGCAAGGATTGCCTGGGTTCCTGATCAGTACACCTCTAGTTGGGTGGGAAACACTGAAAAGCGTTTCTGAAAATTCCCGAGTAACTGCCGGGGATCGAACCCCCGACCTCAGGATTGGAATGTAAGTGTGCAAACCACTGAGCTATCCGTATGATGTAAAAGTTATCAGGAAACTACGGTGTTCCGTTGGGGTCATCGCAGTTTTACGTTGTCGTCCTATGGGCGAAATCGCGAAAACACGAGATATTGACGCGAAAACACAATACTTCGACGCAAAAACACGATGCTATAAGGCAAAAACACGAAACAAAAATATCGCGTTTTCGCGCTGTTAATATCGTGTTTTCGCGTTTTCGCCCTCTCAACTCCAAAAGCGAAACCGCGAAAATACGATGTTTTAATATCGTAATCCTTCCGGTTGGTATTGCGCAAACGCTTGCAAGACATTTCGAGAGACCGTAGATTCGACCCCGATACATTTTAACCCTAAATTACGGTGTTCCTTGGACATTTCGACCCCTCCTTGGACATTTCAACACCAATCTATGATAAGCATGGCAGGGTAAAAGATGTCATTTTTTTTAGAGCGGAGGTTAAAAGATGTAGCAGTGCAGTTATTAATCCATTTTAGATAAAGATAATATGTATAACATGTAACAGAATGATGAAATCGGGATCGAGTTGATCTTTTCTTTTTGAAGGTGATATAGGTTTTGATTTTTTTAATATTAAGATAACAGTTATTCAATATTATCCGTGTATATGCCTGCTCGCTGTCTAACTTTTCATCAGTCAAATAAGGTAGAACTTGCTATGACTTTATAAATGTGTTTTACATGAAATCTGTTTTATAATTAGAAGGCAGTCTGAAGGATATACTTACGTACCAGTTTACAAGTATTTTATTTAAAGCAGGGAAATGTCTCTAAATGTATTCTTTTTTTTGTAAGTAAATATATCTAAATACTGTTTGAACCAAGGCGATGCTTTAGTTAAAAAACACTCACGAAGTGTATAAAACGGCAATGTTTAGCCGCATCTGCACTTAGAAAATTGTAACAACATACTAATAGAATATCAATTATAAAATGTCATCGTTAAAATCTCAAGTCAAGCCCCTCCACGCCCCCTCCCCCACCTCTATCAACTGGAATTTGTAGTCATAAGTTCCTGTCCGGAAAAAAAGATAGATGGGTAGCATTAAAGATTACTAGCATTAAAGTAAGATCAACACCTTTAAATAGCTTTTTCAACACATGACCATCACGTCGCATAATTTAAATTTACTCCGCTGTCTTATAATTCTGAGCACCTGACGTAATGTAATGTTTGTGTTCCATTTGAACGAACATGACATTCACTGCAATTTCAGTTTATTTTACCTACGTATTTCAGTTTCAATGCAGACATATGAAGTAGCATATAATATGTTACGAACTATGGGGAAATTAATTTATCTTTACGAAAGGCGACCAACTTCGGGCGAACACGGAATAGTTGCTCGCTGTTTCAGATTTGACCCTTTAGACGATTCAGTCCTTGCAAGTGTTATAGATGGTTGTACAGAATAACATACCCTTAAGAAATTGAATTTTAATCAAATTTATCTTGTGAGTCATTTTAGTACGGTTGGTAATGTAAAAGACCAAAACAATTGACACTCGCGGGTTTGAATCCCATCCGATATGCTGTATTTATAGAACAACGAACTCCACTTTTGGTTAATTTAGATACTGACATCTGTTTTGGATTTTTTTTTTTTAAATCAAAATTGTTAAAGTATGAAGTCACGTTTATTCTCCAGTCCATTCACTTCTCTTGCTCCACATATTGTATGTATGCAACATTTGTTGGGTAACTGCACAAAAAATCTATTTTTCCTGTAATAGTTGTTAGGCTAATTTGACCTATCGCTGCACTGTGTTGACACGGGTAAACATTTTTACACCACAATTACAAGAGCAGAATAAATACTCAAAATGTGCGTCTGTTTCCCATTTTACTCAGTACAATATTTATTGTGACAAGACCATAATTATAATTGTAATTCGTTAACTATATAATTCTCGATACAAATATAAAATGTCTGGCTTTTCACCAGGTGTTCCTTCTCGTGTCTGCCTCCTTATATATTGTGTATTCCACTCTGTTCGTACTAAGTCCAATTCCGCTGAATAAGTTGCATAAAGCAGAATCTAACCAACTTCTGCGACAAGAAAACACGAAAACAATTATGACTGAGAAAAAATAATACAAAAGTGAAATTGGCTTGTTTGTTTTGCAGCGCGACCATGTATTGTCCCCAGAAAATGACACAAGGCTAAAATACATACACTTACAAAATTAGTTATTTCTGTCCAATAAACCCACTGGCGCCAGATCAGAAAGAAAATGCCTCTGTACATGTTATACCCTACCCCTCGGTATTCTATAAGAACCATGGTCGTGAACGGGAAAATATACTAACCCATTTCAATCGCGTATTTCATACCTAAAACACGTAGTTCAGTAAATGTGTACTATTGATATTAAACAAGCGATAATTTATCTTCCATCGTGCACCAGTCACATTGTCTCAATATTCCATATTATAGAGATGCTCCATATATTTTATGCTTTAGTCAACGTTACAGAAAAAACTTGCGTGAACTCCCCTAATGAACATCCGGTCTAGAGGTCACGGCAGTGTGCACATGTTAAGCGAAATGTAAACATACAAAAACAGAATGCAATATATTCACAGTTTTACGATAAGACTCGAAATGATGAATGAAATTCATCTTGTATATGATTTTGAATTTGAAATCATACATTGGTATACATTTATTCTGTTTATTTAATTCATTTTGCACATTTATACTGCATATAAACATTTTAGCGTACACGTGTAGTAAAATGACGACTGACATACATTTTCACATCAGCCAATCAGAGTGGTTTTGTAATCTAGAACGGAACTTCACCAGGGAAGTTCAAGCAAGTTTTTTTGTGTAACGTTGAAAAACAGTAAACTACACGTTGTTTTTCTAAGATAAGAAGTATTGAAGAAATGTGATCGGTACACAATGGAAGATAAATTACCACTTGTTTAATATAAATAGTACACATTTACTGAACTGCGTGTTTTAGGTATGAAATACGCGATTGAAATGGGTTAGTATATTTTCCCGTTCACGACCATGGTTCTTATAGAATACCCAGGGGTAGGGTATAACATGTACAGAGGCATTTTCTTTCTGATCTGGCGCCAGTGAATAAACCCTATTATTAAATTAGCATGCGCAGATCCAGTGGCACCCACCACAGTCGACTGTCCAGCGACCACATCATATTTTTTCAACGTAAAGCAACTGAGGAATATGTTGACAACTATCTAATGTACTAAGTAACAATCATGGTACGTAGTGACTTGCTAGAGATTATTGTGTATCTTTATCAATCAACTCTAAAATGGATTAATAACTACACTGCTACATCTTTTAACCTCCATGCATATCACAGAATGGGTGAGGAAAAAGGGATTCATAAGTACACCGCTTTAAAAAAAAGACATATTTTACCCTGCCATGCTTATCATAGATTAGGGTTGAAATGTCCAAGGAGGGGTCGAAATGTCCAAGGAACACCATAAGGGGTTAAAATGTATCGGGGTCGAATTTACGGTCTCTCGGAACGCTTGCAAGACTTAGTGTTTGCGCAAGACCAACCTGAATGCGAAATTACGATATTAAAACATTGAGTTTTCGCGGTTTCGCCTTTGCATTTGAGAGGGCGAAAACGCAAAAACACAATACAAGATCGCGAAAACACGATGCAAAAAATATCACGTTTTCGCGCTATCAATATCGTGTTTTCGCGTTTTCGCCCTACTTACCACGAAGGCGAAATCAAGAAAAGACGATGGAGGATCGAGGGCGAATACACGAAAGCACGATATTAACAGCGCGAAAACGCGATATTTTTTGTTTCGTGTTTTCGCCTTATAGCATCGTGTTTTCGCGTCAAAGTATCGCGTTTTCGTGTCAAACTATCGTGTTTTCGCGATTTCGCCCATAGGACGACAACGCTAAACTGCGATGGCCCCTACGGAACACCGTAGGAAACGGAATAGATTTACTTACAGTTTTTTTCTACAAAAATATCCTGATGTTCCGATATTATGACATCATGATGTCATTCACGAAACTTTTCACAGACAAACAGGATATTAATTTTGTTAAAACTATTCAAAGCACATTAAACAAGCAGAAAATTTGTTCGTTTCAGCATAAAATCAAAATATATTTCACTCGTAAACACCATAATTATGCCGCCCTTTTGCAGATGTCGGTATATCGGTCGGTCCGTAGATCAATTGGTTTCCAGATGATAACTCAAGAACACTTGGGCCTATGATCATAAAAGTTGATAGGGAGATTGTTCATGACCAGTAGATGACCCTTATTGACTTTGAGGTCAGTTTCTCAAAGGTCAAGGTCACAGTGACCCTGAAGAGTTAAACGGTTTCCAGATGATAACTCAAGAACACTTTAGCCTACGATCATGAAAGTTGATAAAAAAGTTGATCATGACCAGCAGATGATCCCTATTGATTTTTAAGACAGTTACTCAAAGGATAAGATCACAGTGACCAAGAACAATTAAATGGTTTCCGGATGGTAACTCAAGAAAGCTTGGCCTAGGCTCATGAAAGTTGATAGGAATCTTTGTCATGACCAGTACATGTCCCCTATTGATTTTAAGGTCAGCAGGTCAACGGTCAAGGTTATCCGGAATAGTTTAACGTTGTTCGTCGTCGTCCGTCATCCATCCGTCGTTAACAATTTGACTTTTTACACTCTAGAGATCACAATTTTGGCCAAATCTTAATGTTACTTTCAATAAAATCTTGGACAAGTTTGATATTGGGTCATCTTGGCTTAATAAGTAGGTCACAAGGTCAAATGAAAGGAAAAGTGGTAACACTCTAGAGGTCACACTTATGACATTATTTTCATAAAACTGTTAACCTTGATCATCTTAAGGTAAATTTCGAATCTGGGTCAAGTGGGGTCAAAAAGTAGGTCTCCAGGTCAGATCGAAGGAAAAGCTTGTTAACTCTCTAGAGGCCACATTTATGACTGTATCTTCATGAAACTTGGTTAGAATATTAATCTTGATGATCTTTAGGTCAAGATCAAATTAAGGTCAAGTGGAGTCAGAAACTACATCACCAGGTCAAATCAAAGGTAAGGCTTGTTAACACTCTAGAGGCCACATTTATGGCTATATCTTAATGAAACTTAATTAGAATATTAATCTTGATGATATTTATGTCCAATTCAAATCTGGGTCAGGTGGGGTCAAAAAGCAAAACACCAGCCCAAATCAAAGGAAAAGTTACACTCAAGGCCACATTTATGATCGTACCATAATGAAACTTGGTGAGAGTGTTAATCTTGATGTTTTCTCAGTTCAAGTCTGGGTCAGTAGAGGTCAAAAGCTTGGTCACCAGGTCAAATCAAAGGAAAAGCTAGTTAACACTCTAGAGGCCGCATTCATGATCACATCTTAATGATTCTTGGTTAGAATGTTAATCGTAATGATCTTTAGGTCAAGTTAGAATCTGAGTCAGATGGGGTCAAAAACTAAGTCACCAGGTCAAATCAAATGTAAAGCTTCCACATTTATGATTATATCTCTATAAAATTTGGCCAGAATGTTAATCTTGATGACTTTTATGTCAGGTTCAAATCTAGGTCAAGTGGAGTCAGAAACTAGGTCATCAGGTCAAATCAAAGGAAAAGCTTTTTAATACTCAAGAGGCCACATTTACGACTATATCTAAATAAAACTTGGTCAGAATGTTCACCTTGATGATCTTTAGGTCAAGGTTAAATCTTGCTCAGGTGGGATCAAAAACTAGGTCACAAGGTCAAATTAAATGTAAAGCTTGTTAACACTCTAGAGGCCAGATTTGAAACTGGGTCATGTGAGGTCAAAAACCAGGTCACTCTCTCAAATCAGAGGAAAAGCTTAACACTCTAGATGCCATATTTATGACCCTATCTTCTTGAAACTTGGTCAGAATGTTAACCTTGATGATCTTTAGGTGAGGTTCGAATCTGGGTTATGTGGAATTTGACCTACTGACCTACATTTTTGTTTTTTAAGATACAGACTTGAAATTTGGACGACATGTACAGCTTTGCACACTAATCTTAAAACTGACTTCAGTGACAATGAATGTGACCTACTGACCTACTTTCTTCAGGTGAGTGATACAGGGCCTTCAGGGCCCACTTGTTATGAAATCTTGGACAAGTACGAATCTGGGTCATGTGGGGTCAAAAACTAGGTCACTAGGTCCAATAAAAGAAAATGCTTATTTTCACTCGAGAGGTCACATTTTTTGGTCCAATCTTGGTTCAATGAAAATTGGTCAGAGTATTTGTCCCCATGAAATAACTAGGTCAAACATGTTTACCCTGTAATGGTCTGTTACTCAGCTGATCGACCTTGGGTCATCTTGGCCTTCTTGTCAGTACTGTTCCTCTTACAATAAGCAGCTGTTTTGGGGTATTCATCACCATTAGTGATAGGTTTTGTTTGAATATCACATTGTTCTAACGAGCTAATGTGACAGGAATGGCCGTACCGGCGACAGTAACCATCAAAACAAATCAACACCCTTTACAATATTTACAAATTTATTTACACAAGATGATTATTAACAATGCATAGATGATATGGAAAAAAAACTGATTATAAGAAAGAAAAAGAAGATCAAAGTTCAGTATCCCCGGATACAAAAGATCTTACATTCCATTCTAAAGTGACGTGTCACAGTTCTTTAATTTAATTGCGCACTTTAAGTAGCACAAACAATATATGACAACATATCTTCTAATCCAGTCCCTTTAAACCGTGAATACGTTGATTCCGTATTGGCTCCCTATGGTGGTAGGTGATTGCATCCCTGAGCTGACTTCAGAAGATAACAAAAATCAGCGTCTTTGCGGTTTACGGCACAACCATGGGACGAAAGGTCTGCGCTGGGAATATCACATCCAGGCGAGTGAAGACAAGTGAACCTCGGGCATTGTACTTCCGGGTTATGACATCACTAGGTAAAATCGTCTGGCGGAAGAAGCTAAAATATATAACATACGGTAAGCACCTTAGCAAAACAAATAAGTCAGGGCATAAAACAGCTCCTTTGGGTACACCATACCTCCGTAGGCTCCCATAAATAATACGTGCTACTTATACAAATATATGTGCTACTAAGTTCAGACGTCACGTGATTAAAATACGTCACTAATTACTTCCATTATTACAAAAATTACTTACTTAAAAGACTAAAGTCAAAGTATGAAAAAGATATGAAAAGTTTATGATGAAACATTATAGATACGGAAATGATAAACTGCAGCTATTATTTACAACTACAAATTAACAAAATTCAATGTAAATCAAACGTTATATGATAGTTGGCATCCATATAATATCTAATGCCATACACTAAAACGGACATTAATTAGATGTGCTATAGACTGGCACACAATTACAAATTACAATAATATATTACATACATGGTGCTAGACTTGCCATATAGATTTATACATAACAATACAATGCAGTAATGGCGTTCCATAATTAACAAAATGTTTGACATAAGTTTTTGAAACAGTGCTTTACAATTATCACGATACAAATTTCAGTATAAATCTAACATCTTATATAAACGAAACGTTTTAGACTCCTCTTTCTAAATAATTTACAAAAGTCTGAAAAATTTAATAAATCATCCTGACATACCGAAACTTGCCAAAATCACATGCCGAAAAGTAAATGTTACAAAAATCTGTAGACTGAACAAAAATTTACCAAATAAAAATCGTAATGCAAAAATCATACAAAAATCTAACAAATAAATTTCTTACCTCGATCGAGCATAAATTTCTAGCAAGAAAAGTAATCAGACATAGATTCGTCTATAATGTCGGAAGGTGGTGTGCGCAAGGCATATCTAGTCCAGTCTATTTAAAGGGTAATGTCCCGCCAAATACTAAATTTCATGGGATTCACGGCTAAGCCGTGGACTATGACTATTTGTCATTTTCACGGGATTCACGATATAGCCGGGGAATCTAACTACTTTGGCGCGGATTTAAATTGACAATTTGAGGCCCATTATAGTGGTTTTGGGGATAAAAACATGAATTACTGAAGTTTATAAAATATCAACTTTCTTGTTACTGAACCGAATTTAATGAAATTTACATGGATATTTAAGTTATGAAATACAGAAAAACCTTAGAGGTATTTCATGCGTGAAATCTAACATTTACCTCAATAACTCAAAAATTTACAAAAAAGATGATGCAATACCTGCATTTACAATACAGATAAAATAAGGCCCGTATGTCAATTTTTGACAGCTAATAAACCTGTAAGAAGCCCAAAAAGATTTATTTTGTGCTTTGTAATATTGACCAGCAATGGAAAATTGATATTAGTTGAGTGCTATTCATAAGACGTTAACTTTTGATACGCCCAAAGGGACGTTTTATGTTATGGTCCAGGTGTCTATCCGTCCGTCCGTCCGTACATTCGTCCGTTAGCAATTTCGTGTCCGCTCTGTAGCTCTTGAACCACTTGAAGCATTTTAAAGGAACTTGACAGAAATGTTCACCACACCGAGACGACGTGTTTTGGATGTCTCATTTGAAGGTCAAGGTCACACTTAGGGGTCAAAGGTCATATGAGTGTTTCGTGTCCGCTCTGTAACTCTTGAACTGCGTGAAGGATTTCAAAGAAACTTGGAACAAATGTTCACCACACTGAGACGACGTGCACAGCGCTTGTTTCGGATGACTAGCTTCAAGGTCAAGGTCACACTTAGGAGTGAAAGGTCATATATGACTTTGCTGTGTCCGCTCTGTAACTCTTGAACTGCTTGAAGGATTTCAAAGGAACTTTGCACCACACTGAGGTGACATGCAGAGCGCATGTTTTGGATGACTCGCTTTAAGGTCAACGTCACACTTAGGGGTCAAACGGCATATATGACTTTGCTTTGTGTATATTGCTATGCATTGCAGTGCTTTTGTTTTTTATTTGGCAGATCCCGTTTTGTTCTCTTACAATATTTTTTTGAATTACTTCCCTTTTTATGTTACTATAAATAGCTTATTTTGAAACTTTTTGATTATTGGCAGTAGGAAAAAACCAAGACCACTTTTCTGTTGTACAACATGGATGGTACATCCAATTTTTAGATGTATATTGACATAATTTTACCTGGTTAAATTTTTTTGTGGACTTAGAATTTCTTTTTTGGAATTTCTTCTTTTTGTTGTTCCTGTCCTTTGGGCTTCAACAGTCAAGTTCTTTAAATTTTGCTCCCATCCTCTGATGTAACCCTTCGGGCGTATATTGCCCCGCTTGGCGGCGCTCTTGTTTAATATATTTAATCGAATCAGATGTGCGAATCAGGGAAACGATTGTGAGACACCTGATATGCAGCCTCTGAAGGGCTTAAAACGAGGCAGGTTTCAATATGTAGGCAATTTTGGCCAGTCTCTTTTAATGTAGTGTCCTTAAACCGATAACAAACGGCTGAATGTGCAGTCTTAATGTTACACGCGAGGAAGTACTATGTATGTACTGTTAATTCGGTCCACTCGCCCCTGATATTTCCTGATATTAGACTTTTTATCGTTTTCCTATCACTTTATACTTTTTGTCATAGACTCCTGAATGTAAATGCATGGTACGATGATGCTTACAACCATTGCAGTCTGTGGCGATCTATAATCATCCACTTTTGTTATATAAGCAATCTATTAACTTCGCAACTCAACACTTTTGTGGGTAGAGGGTAGACAAACGGTAAATTCTGCAAAAACGTCAAAAAAATACATATTTAGATATAGTGATTTTCGGAAAATAGCACAGCAATTGCGCTTTCTTAGAACTGCATTGCATGACAATTTTAGCCTGCTACTTTTGTCATTTATTAGATGACAAAGAGTAAAATATCAGTTTAAAGACGCATAAACTCACGTTATGAGACAAAACTCACCTTATGAGTAAATGTTGACCTTATAAGCTTGACGTATTACTGTTATTGCGAGTCCCTTTATGGCCCCATTTCATTTATGGTTGGTTGGGAAAACCTACCAGACAGATATATATATATTTTTTTTTTGGATTTAACGTCGCACCGACACATGATAGGTCATATGGCGACTTTCTAGCTTTCATGGTGGAAGAAGACCACTGGCGCCCCTCCGTGCATTATTTCATCACGAGCGGGCACCTGGGTAGAACCACCGACCTTCCGTAAGCCAGCAGGATGGCTTCCTCACATGAAGAATTCAACGCCCAGAGTGAGGCTCGAACCTACAGGCAGACAATTGTCTATAATCTGTCAGCTGTCTTCAAGTACTTGCTTTTGGTCTTGCTTTGATGCTTTATATAAGTTACTTGTCACACGTTACTTTTACGTTAGTGGAAAAAATTTATGAGCAAAGTTGCATAACAAAAACAGTTACATCTTATTCAATGATTTATTTCAGTTCCTGCATCAGCTCTGTGATTAATCCGAAGATGGCTTCTTCCAAACATTCTCAAAGAGAAGATGATTCAAATGCGAATGCATCAGACGAGCTTCATGAAATGTTATGTGAGTCTTGCCAGAAAGATGGTGACAACGCTATTGCAATAGGTTTCTGCGTTGATTGTGTAGAATATCTGTGTAAAACATGACTAAAATATCACAGAAAACTAATACCAGGCCATGTTTCACTAAACCAGGAAAGTATGCCACAAGACTTTTGCTTGGAGAAATGTCCACATCATGTAGATGATATAATAAAGTTTAGTTGTCGTAATTGTGATGAGTTTCTTTGTTTAAAATGTGTTGAACACAGTCACAAAAGTTGCAAAGGAATAATGCATCTGCCACAGATAGTGAATGGATTAGAAAAGCAAGAAAATTTTACACAGTTTGTCAGAATTCAAAAAACTAAAAATGGAGACGACAAAGGCAAAAGACAAAATAATAACTACAAATAAAGCAATTGAAAACCCCAGTACCGCTACAAAAACTGCAATCAAAGAGCACTTTGGTGATTTAAAGAAAAAGATCGATCAGTTGGAGACAGCATTTGACAGTTCAGTAGAAGAAATCAAACTCAAAGATGAAACTGATATCAAGCCATTCTCGACAGAATATTACATGTTACATGAGAATCTGCAAAAACTCGAGTCTGATATGAACCAGAAGCGTAACTGTAATGAAAAATGCATACTATTTATGGCGGTGAAGAAAGCTGAAAAAGGAATTGTACTTATCGAAAAGGATTTGAAAACAGTGACCGATGGCAGTAAGTTCGTGAAATATGCATTTCAATCTACAAATATTTTAGGAGATATGCTAGCTGATGCCGGGAATCTTGGATCTTTGACTATCTTGGACTCGGAGAAAAATAAAGAAGCAAAATTTGTTCGTAGCCTCAACGTAAAGTCGCAGAAAGATGATAAAGTCTGCTACATAACTGGGGTATGCGTGTTATCGGACACACTTTTACAAGGGGGGTATTCGATCTACTCCTTACCACCAAAACAAAATGGCGGCCAAAACTCAAAATGTGAGTTTTTCTTACTTTTTATCTTTTTCAAAGATTTCTAGACCATGACACATGGCTATCAACCTGCTCCACTGTTTTTTCTATTTATCAGTACCTTTAACTTTGGAAACAGTGCTGTAATTTGTCTAAAATGCTGGTCATGGGATTTGAATCGATAGAAAATCCTCCTGAAAACACGGGATAAGGAATAGTGCGATTAGCAAAAATGGTCTTTTTCCCCAATTATTCAAATAGTTGTGAGCTATTTTTCTGATAAGAAGTAAGATTTCAACATATATTTTCATCATGGTTAGTCTGGAGCCGATTAAAAGTCGTAATTTTAAATTACACAGTTTTTTGTCTGATGATAAGGAACAGTGTACGAAAATAAGAGGATAAGGTGCAGTTCACTTCTTCAAGCGACTTTTTTCTTCACTCTTTTCAGAGACAATCAAGTAAAATTCTGTTACAATAATATTTTGATGATCATTTATAACTATCTCTTGCTCAATGTAGGAAGATTTAAAAGGTATCCGCCTGTCTATCAGACACGTGATGTACTGAAAGCCGAAAGTTTATCAAGTATTTAATATAGTATTTGGTATAGCGCCCAAGTCGTTAATAACAAGCAATTGCCTTACAAAAATGTTGAAATATTTTTGTCTTAAAAAGTTAAGCCTACTTAAAATACATTGTGTTCTACTAAAGATAGTGATAAATCAGCAACACCACTTAAAGGCAAAGAAAATCTCCTATATCAGTGACCCCCACCCCCAAATACCAGACATCTTAATCTCCAATAAACAAGATCCTGTCTGGTCCAGTCTGATGAGGGTCCATAAAACCTCTGTAGACTTGACATGTAGTCTAATAATTATCAGGGAATCATAAATTTTATTGCCTACCGATAAATTGGTTATTTCCTGTGTTTTGCTTAGTGATTGACATGCAGGCTTTTTTCAGAATGTACACAAAATTATTTTAATTGATAATATACTAATTTGGATTGCTCAGTCATGAGTAATGTCCTGACCAATTAAATTATAACTCTTACAGCAAAGCAATTCTAACTCCTTTTAGGAAACTCTCACTTTTATTTCATAAAAAAAGTAATTATTTAAAACTTAATAAGTCAAATTATAAGGGTTTTTTATTCAATGATTATGATCTTATTATTTGAGGTAACAAAATAAAACCAGAAAAAAATATAATTGCTGGATTTTATTAGAAATTAAAGAAGTGTTTAGGCGTTATGCATTGTTGAAATATACCGCTCTTTTTTTTGCGTTAAGATACATACGTTATGCGACATTTAGGCGCACTAATTCTAGATTTTTTGGATACATACAGACAAGAAATTATTGTGGTTGAAGCTTTAACTATGTATACGACTTTTCATAATTATGGTTAACTCTTACATTATAAGTTAACGTTGGCTTAGAGTTATTAAGGGATATTACCTCGCAAGTTCGCTAGTAGATTATTGAACGAACATTTAACTGTTACAATACGTATTTAAAAACATTGACAAAAGGCAAATCACAAACATAATTAGCTCATAAAATCATATATATACTTTTATGATGCCATTAACATATACATTTGAAAGAGCAGTTTGAATATTTTATGTGTCCTTCTTGTATCTTAAGCTGCATTACCAAAGTAACGTATCATTACACTAAATTACATGGGTATGAGAAAAAAATACATTCAAGTAAGGCTTAATATTTGGCAAATATGATTGTTATTTACCAACATTATGCATCTTATACCACGAATTTAAGTTCATTTAATTATCAAGCTTTTCTTGGGAACATTTATGTCAATCAACTATAACATGTATTATTTACTTGTCAAAACATAAAACATGCAACTTTACAATAATACTTTTAAACAACAAATATTGTGGTTATTCCTTTGTAGTAAAACCGTTGACAAATAATCAGCATAATCTTATGCACAATATGACTATACAATCTTGGTAACCATCTGATCAGAAATATGCTGATGGTAACGTATGTATCCCAAATTAAGAATAACGAATCAATTCCTTTTCGGGCATCAAAATTCGTGTTCAAGATTGCCATCAAATTGAAGCCGACCATTGTAAATCAAAAGCACAAATACTTATTTATTCAAATTAATTATTTCTTACGATTGTCAAATTAATTATTCGTAATTTCAAAGGCGGCGTTGATAATCTCGTTCTCTTGTATATTTGTAAGGTGGCAGCCCTTATAACAAGTGCTTTTGTCATTGAATCCATGAATCACACAACATTAAGCTGTATATAAGAAGAAAAAGTGCTTATTCAAATATTAAAAATTAAATGTAACCACAAGTCACCGTGTCAGAACTTTTCCAAAAAAATGAAGAAAAGGTCATTTTATTTGAGTACAACCACATTCATGAACCAAGCATCAACACAAACCGGCAATTCTACATATAAAATTTCATTCAGAATTAACAGTTCTATTAAGTCTGTCTTTACTGTAAAGACTTTTTCAAATATATTAACAGTCTTGTAAAAATATTTCAAGATATATCACGGTTGGAACAAAATTTTATGCCCTTTTACTGGAAGATTTTTACCTTAACAGTAGCCCACCACAAGTCAACAGTGAGTTATTATTACTGATATACGCACACATACACCAATAACCTATGTATTGATACGTACGTTACCGACCACTGTGCTATGGGTACCACGGGTATGCTGTTTCCATTCATTTTGTATTCATGTCAATCATCTATCTTTATGATAAAAATGCTATGACATACGACCAATTCTGTAAACAAAACCTTTTTAACAAGAAATTAATATTAAAGCATATATTATCAGATTTTAAAAATAGAATTTGCATGACATGTTTTGAGCAAAAATAGTGATAAAAACAAAACTTTTCAGCAAATTAAAACTTGGAAACTTGACTTCAAAAAAATAAAGAAGCCTCATGTATAAAATGGTCTGTCAGTAAGATATCAAGTATGAAAGGATACGTACGTTACCATACGTAACGTATGAATCAATAGTTTGTACTGTGTTTATAGCGTACTCAATATGTATAACAACATAAATTTAATTGAAACAAAAAATATAATTGTCATATAATCACAAATAGGTTTAACTTTAAGGAATATCAAATTAGCTTCCTATATAAACCGAACATTACCAGCGGAGCCCGTTGAACATTTTCAGAAAAAGAAACACGTCTTTAAGGACAAATGTGTGACTTTACATGTGTGAAATCTGCATCTTATGACATAGACGATACAAACTGACGACACTGTCAATTAAAACTGAGTGACACTTTCTTGTTTATGTTATTTTAAATAAGACTGGTAACGTTTGAATCGATCATGTATCATTTTGCCATTCTATGCCATTTAAATTAAGAAGGACCTCTGCTTCATAATAGATTTACTGAAAATGCATGCACTGTTTTGGCGTGAAAAAACTACTCTTAGCTCAACATGAATTGCTGTGATTTTCAATGTCTTAGAATAAAGGTAACGTTTGTATCATAGAAAGTGGAATCTTTACATAAGGAAAGTTTAAGTGAAAAATATATCACTACTAAGTATATCTTGTATCAAATTTTATAACATGTAGTTGAAACAAAACTAGAAATAACCTTTAAAGACATAAAAACGCTATTCTTTGTATGTCAAGCTCATATATTCATAGTAGGAATTAGATCCATAGCGTAAGTATCCCTTCATCGGCGTCATGTCTGTTTTATTGTTTAGGAATCGTAATAACACAAACATACATATTATGATGCAGTTATTAGTAATAAGGGAATATGTATTCTTTGCATTTACTAAAAAAATCTATTAAATTTTTTAACTATAAAAGCGATCGAGCGTTGTGATCTTTTGGATAAAACTTGCGCATGGCATCAGTAACGTATGTATTATTTTAAATTGTCTCTAGTACATTTTTTGGATTATGGATCAGATAAATCCAATTGACATTAGGTAACAAGTATAAACACATAGTCATTGAAATTATAGTATGTTTAATTTGCTTCTGGAGCCTATTTTTAAACGACCAGGCACGATAATGAACACCAGATTGTTTGACATAACTTTTAACGAGGGAAGGGTTTACACTAAGGTTCACCTGCAGTATTAGTGTAGTTTAACAGCCAGGGTTACGATTCAGACCTCCTTAATTATTACATGGTAGAGAAATGTCAGTTGGTTATCTCAGAAACGATGAGAGAAAACTGTAAAATCCGTTTGAAAAAAAATTGCTCTGCACCTTATCCTTTAATTTTCGCACACTGTTCCTTACCATCGGACAAAAATTGTGTTTTTTTTGAAAATACGAACTGTGATCTGTTCAAAACCAACAGTATTAGATAAGTATGCGGAAATATTCCTTCAAATCGGAAAAACAGCTTACAACCTGCGGTATATTAGGTAAAAAAGACCATTTTTGCAAGTCGCACTATTCCTTATCCCGTGTTTACCGGAGGATTTTCCATCGATTCGAATCTCATGACCAGCATTCCAGACAAATTACAGCACTGTTTCCAAAGTGAAAGGTACCGGTAGATAGAGAAAACAGTGGAGCAGGTTGATAGACATGTGTTATTGTCTAGATATCCTTGAAAAAGAAAACATGTAAGAAAAACTCACATTTTCAGTTTTGGTCGCCATTTTTTTCCATGGTAAGGAGTAGATCGAATACCCCCCTTGTTCTAGTCGTTAGTGATTGCATGAATAAAACTGTGATATCGATTGACAGTGAACGAAACTTCATCAAATCAGTTCTGTTTACGGATAGATGGCCATCTGTAGTGACTAAAGTGAAAGATAATAAGGTGGCCGTTACCCTTCCTGAAAAAAAAAATCGAGTTTATCTCCGTAGACAAAGCTGGTTCAATGTCCAAAGAAAGGCTTATAAAAACGGAAGGAGAATGCCGGGCTATAGAGTACAGCCAAGGCAACTTAATCGTATCCTTCACTAATCCTGCAAAAGTTCAGATCATAGACATATCAGGAGCTGTTTTAAAATCTTTCTAAAAAAATTCCACAGGAGATGACTTGTTCATCCATCCATAATACCTAGCTCTAAGTCCCGACCACAGTTCATATATTATGTGTCTGACAATATGAAACTCACTGTGACTAGCCTATCTCGTGACGGCAATGGTATTGCCACTTTTCATGATGATGGTCTAGCTGTTCCATGAGGTATAACAACTGACGAATCTGGAGCGGTGTACGATTGCGGAGTAGAATCATACAACATATACCAGCTGTCTGATGATCTTAAAACAGTTCAAGTTTTAAAAGAAGACATAGAGTCTCTACACTGTCTAAAGTTTTATGGTAACACCAACAAGTTATATCTCGCCCACAACTTTAACAGCCTAAAAGTATTTCAACTGCAGTAGAAGATTCGAAAATGAAGCCAGTTATTTACTGAAGACGTTGAATAAGCTTGTTTGAACAAAGAGAAGGATGACAAAGCAGTTAATGCACGTGACATGTACTGTTACGAAGTTTGTAAGAGCATCGAACTGCGTTCGTAGTTGTTAATTGAAACAACCTTATGACTATTTCTGTATATTAAAATATTGTAAAATTATTATTTGTATATTGCTTGCATGATATAGGAGAGATCGCCTTGAGGTCACGCATTAATACCTATTTATTCGGTGGTGGGCAAAACAAATGTTTTAAATCGTTTGTGTATAGGATCGGAATTTTCAGTTTTTAATAAATTTTTCGCTTATTTATGGATTTCCAAAGTTCTTAAAGTTTTGAAATACTTACAATTTTCATATTTTCTTATTCAACTATCTTTTATGAATGAATAACCGTTTTAAGTGACTTATACTTTTTATAGCGGCTTAGTGATGTTCAAAACTTTTAGAAAAAGTTAAGCGTTCATAATTAATTCATTTTATTTCGAAATAGCAATTAAAAGAAATTAATAAATTGCTTATTTTATAACCTTTCCATTGATAAAAAAATTATTGATATATTTCATGTTTTAAAAACGTTTAGGCTGTTAGAAAAACATCTATGTTTACAAAAAAACATGGACGTTCGGCTTCTGCCCACCCGATACTGTTTTATCAGTTCTAAAAATAGAAAATACAATGGATTTGTATACAAACACGATCTCTCCTTATTTTAAAAGGGCCTTTAAGTATAACTGGAACTAGCAAATTTAAATGATTCGTTAAAATTATTTTTAATATAATATATATTAGGGATGTTCAACCGGAATTCTTTCTGAACCTAATTTTCTGAAATTTCAGAATATGCCAGATGATGGCATACTAAATGTGAGACATTGATCACCAATTTCTTGAAATAAACATAATTTATTTATCATTTCAAGGCAACATTCTCCGGCCCAGTACTCATATGAAAATGCAAAATCAAACAATATCATCAAATGCATTTTTCTTGTCATTTAATGGATTTTCTCCACCCTTCGTCCAAGAATAGAATTATTCATATTACGTTCCTGGATTATGGATGAGATAAAAACCGTTTTGTGCTTTTTTTTATTAATGGATTCTTAAATTTTTAGACATAAGTGGATGGTATCGTCTTCTATGCGAATTTCATCAACGATTCTGTACCAGTCAAGTTTAGGTCTTTCATATCAATTACAAAATGTTGCTGTCTTCACAACATTATTTCTAAATGCCTCAGCAATGGTTTTACTCAACGCAACAACTCATTGTCACTGATCACTGTTCGATGCTCGTTTGCAGGCAATGACATGAAGGAATTGCCCACCAAATCGTCTACTTGCGTTACAGTTATGATTTGACACCATTGCCATAACTACTATTTAAGGAATTCGTAGCTTGGAAAGTAAGTGAGTGGCAAGTAATGCTTTAGTCAATACAAAATAGGAAAAGAGACCAAATTTGAACGGATGACTCTACATTGCATTGCTATGGCGACTATTATCTACTTATCATTTATACAAAGCAAGATTTAATTTTGGATTAGTGTTCCCTTATCTACATTATGTACTGAATTCATCCATGTTTTATGACAGGTTAAGAAATGAGAGCACTCGTAATTCGCGTATGCATTTCATTGTCGTTATTTTAGTAAACATTTTACAAAGGTAATCAATTGGAAATACTGTGAATGTTGGTATTTTCTCGAAAAGAATGATTTTGCGTAGAAAATACATGTTTACTTATTCTTAAAATTGCGTATAAATTCCTTTAGATCACCTGCCCATATTAAATAAAGTGTCATTGCTGTAGTTATTTTAACGACTTTATTTACAGATATTTCTTTAATGAGATTCCATTGCGTAACATTTTTCTTTGAGGTATTTAAGAAAATGGTTTCTGTTTTTCACATCCTGCATAATTATTAGACATTTTTTGTGCATTCGTCTGTTTTCACTTATTTTCGAATTCTGTCATGAAACTGTAGGAATGTTATTCACCGTCTGAAGTTATGCACATGTGGTTTTGTTTTTCTTTTTCATTAGGTAATAGAAGGGTTTAAACCCTTTAATGTGTAGTTTCAGGTAGCTTGTAGGAAAAGGCGGTATTTATGTTGGGTCTATAATGGAAAGATCAGTGTATTTTTAAGACATACTTTTACGACATAGTTTAACCCTTAGTCTGCTAAATTTCTAAAATGGACTAGTTCATCATTCAATTTGGGTAATACCATTTATTATTCGTCGGGGTGTTCACTGAAAATTTACTGAACGAATAGCGAACATTTTAGACCATGATGAGACCGACGGATTTGCAGGCTGATCTTGGTCTGCACTGGTCGCAAAGGCAGAATCACTTTTCGCCAGCAGGCTAAAGGTTAAGACTGTTATGAACTGCTTGACGCTACACATTAAGAGCTTAGCTGAATATAACTAATCCGCAGCCAGAATTTAACTGTATGAAACTCATGGAATACATCTCGTTCCTCGTATATCCGTCCGTCCTTTAGTTAGACACACAAAGTAAATCATTTGATAACTTTAAAATTACTTCTTTTTCTTATTAAACTTTGTACGTGGGTAAACGGTAATGTAGTGAATATGATTATTACTTTGTTGTGTTGCCATATAATGTGGTCGCTGTTTACAGAAGTAATTAAATTTATGACAAAAACATGAGATATTCAAAGAATGCAAGATTTTTTCTCATTATTTTCTAATAATACGATACCAGGAAGGTGGTTTTTAGTCTGATGGTGTAGTAAGTCAGTTTTCTTTAAAATTATTTCTGCATAAATGCTTTAGAATTTTTTAGAAAGGATATTTACGTTACCGATTTGATTTAGAAACACCCGCAATAACTAGAATAATTGATTTACCGGGAATAAAACATTTTGTTCGCATTCTTCTTTGTTCTCATCACTATACACTGAACCATACTGCAGGGAAACTACTCTCAGCTTTTATGTGAGGGATGGATTATCATTTTTGTGTTATGCTGTATTTCAGGAAAGTGTGTTGTCTTTAGCTTCTTCTGAGCACTTCTGCTCAGATGTGTTGTGATCGCCCTGTGTCCGTCGTCCGTTGGCCTCACCAGTTTTACTTAAATATCTTTTCCAGAATTACCACAAAGTTGGTCTGTAGCATCCGGATATAGACCGCCCACGTATCTTTAAAATCTTTTTCTTGACTACATTTACGGGCATCCAGAGTTAAAGATAGAAAAATGTCTCTAAACGTCTTCTTCTCACAAACCACTGAATTGATCTTCACCAAACTTGGTTTTTGGTTGTACTGGTTTTATACAAATAAACATGGATTTTTTTTAATGACTTCTTCTTCTCATGAAGATAGATCCTAACCAAAGTATATCAGAAGCATTCTTTTAAAGACCTTTCTCAGTGTTGTTCAAAATGGTGTCTGCACTTAAAGGACACGAGCTGAAAATAGAGAAACTTTAAAGGAATTTCTACTCATGACACGTTCGGGGGACTTTCACTAAACGTTTTCATAAGCATCCTTGTATGAACCTTGCTCAAAATTGTTAAATGATTCTACTTGATGGCACTTACTAGACATCGGAGCTGTAAATAGTAAAACCTTCTTCTCAAGAACCACACAATTGACCTTCGCATAATTTGGTCTGCAGCATTCTGTTAATGAATAAAAAGGAAAAAATAATCTAAATTAATTCTTCTTGTAAAAAATCTTGATTAAAGCTTGATTAACATTCACCAAACTTGACAGAAATATCCTGACATGTATTGTTCTCAAATGATCAGATAGTCCTCACTTGATTGTACAACTAAATCAGAAACAATGTTGAAAGGTTTGATATTCTATCAGATATTTATGACGTGTATCAGGGTTATCAGTAACAAAGGGTCAAAATTAGTAGTTTTGATAAATAGTACAAACATTTTGTTAGTTCACTTTTAAAGACCCACCACGACCTAGTCACCTACTTTTTCCTCCGACATGAACTTCGTGCAAATCATGCTGATAATACTGGTATAAACAGCTATTCTACAATATGACAGGTGGAAAATCTAGGCCCTTCTTGAATTAATGTGTTTTCACAACTTCATCTGCAAATTTATTCAGTTTTGTCTTTTCAGTATAGTTTTATAAACATAGAATAATAACTATCTTACACTGAAGAAACAAAGTGTGGTCTAAACTCACATTAATACATCAAGTACTGTGCATACTACTACATTAAGTTTATAACATATTTAGACATTAAACATATTGTCTTGGCCTTAAATATGTCACTGTCAATTTGTCACTAGAAACTTGTTATTTTTCATTTTCCTCATGCAAAGCATGTATAATTACCATCACGGAAATACAAAAGAATACATTTATATACATTTAAATTCAATCTCTTCCGTGTAAGTAAAACGAGTGTTTAAAATTTGCATTAAGTAAGTTCTAAAATTTCACTTCCTTATTAACTTTTCACTAGTCAAGCCAAGTCAATACATTTATTCAGAGTCACGGTTTACATGGTGTAAATACATGTGAACAAATACATACACATAAATGATAAAGTTCATACGGGAGTGGTAATATTCAGGGGAAGTGATCAAAACAAGAACACACTTTAAATAGAAAAAATGATATTATACGATGAAGAATATCAATAATATAATGTCAGATTTCACTAGCGAATAGGAATAAAAAGCAAAAACAAAAAACAAAGAGCACGTTTTCAGCTGCTGGCTGAACCATTCAAAGTTGATAAATGTAACCCTTACATTTACCTCTGTAAACAGTTACATACTTTGGGGCCTTATCAATTTAATGTAATTAATTATACATTCTTATGTCAGATATGATTTGATAAGATAAGTGTCATTTGACAGTGTCAGGGAAAGCTGTTATACATGTAATTCCTAGAGAATGGACCTACATTCACATTTAAGCATTTACATCTATGTTCATAGCAAAGGGCAGTAAATATGTAATCAGAGAAACATAGAATGATGAAGAAATCTAACATGACCTCTTACCTGTAAGATAGTATAATGAATAGTGTTTCAATGAAAGTCCTTTTTGATTGGGAATAATATCTGTGTAACGTTTGGACCTACCACAAGTATTTGAGGCGTTGTTATTCAGTCCTAATAGTTGCAATAGTATGATATATTCATAATAAAGCATACACTAGACTGTTATTTCCCGAGTGGTGTGTCAGATAAGCACAATTTGGTACGACTTTACATAAGTAGTTTTTTTTGTTCTTATCAAGAATTGTTAATACTAGAGAGAAATTTGAATGTTTGACAGTTATTAATCTTTTTCTGAAAATAATAATTCTAATGAATATCTAAACTTAGTATTCTCAGAAAATTTCGGTTGCTATATTGAGACCAAATGCAATAATTTCTTCTAATGTTCAACGTCAGAAATAAAAATAGAAAAAAAAAACTATTAGTAAATGGAAAGAAGCATTCCATGATGGACATTTTAGAAATATTTTCGAATGGTTCCACTTAACTGCATTAAAGAACCTGTCTATGTGTTTTAAAATCTTCTTGTAAATTAATTGCTGTCCAGATTTCAGTATATTACCTTGTGTGCAAAAAATAATACATTTGAGTGAAATAACTACAGCAACAGTGTGCTAGGGTCATATTTACAAAGGCGGTACACTTTGAAAATCATCTTGTCTAAAACTGTTCCATTTTAGAATAATTTCATACATGTAAAATCGCTCTTTCGGTGACTCTCTACTAAAATGGTTAAATTATGTAAACTTGTTAACAACTATAGCCCCAATGAATCGTACTTATGCTGTGAAACACACAAGTGAAAGATCTAGGGTCAGCATTACCCTTTTGTAATCAAATTTATTTCATATTCTTATAGACTTGAATCAAATATTATTATTATAGCTGTTGTAAACTAAAGTTGTTTATTAACCCTCGTTGTCATTAAACAGTTAATGCAGCATTAATCAACATAATATATACCATGTACAACGTACAACGTTAACAATCAACCTAACAAATGTTTTGATGTACTGCCCCAAATTGGACAATGTTCAGTTTTATCGTTTTAAAATAGAGAAAAGTAGAAACTTCGCAGGTCGCTCAACACGACAAAAACAAAATGTTGCAGGCTCGGTTTGATTGAGCCTGTTCATGGACGGTAGTGGAAATGCATGCTACCGTCCACGCCCTCTAAGTCGCACCGACACGATTTTAGGTCATATGGAGAATCGCCAGCTTTGATAGTGGAGGAAGACCCCATGTGCCCCACATTACACTATTTCATCACGAGCGGACATTTGGGTAAAACCACCTACCTGGATGACTTCCTCACATGAAGTATCAACGCCCAGAGTGAGGCTCACCGGTGAGGGGCAAGTGATTTGAAGTCTGCTACATTGACCACTCGGCCGCGGAGGGCTCCGAAAGGTTTAGTGGTATAAATGATATATGCAAAACTTCGGACATCTTCCTCTACGCTGGAGCTAGAGCAGTGCCTATAAATATGCATATGTGTTGGTGACGTTTCAAACTGTATGAATTAAATGAAGGTTTGATCACACGTGTAAAGATAATATACATTTATATCGGAAGTAATTGATAATCTTTCTTTTATTAATTGAAATAATGACAGAATTGCCGATACATTTATTAGTAAGAACGTAAATTTAAGTAAAATCTAACCTCTTTGTTCCGCTTTTACAGAAGAGTCGTAACATTTTGCAAACACTAACAGAAACAGACAAGAATTTGTTCCTTAAATAATATGGCTAATCTGTATAAACTGTTGCATCATATAACCTTTCATGCTTTCAGGTTCTCATCTTAAGAAACATACAGAGATCTTTACACTCGGCAAAACAACAATGAATGGCGTGAAAAGTTGACACGGAAAATATATCTTGAGCTTAAAAATTATATTTGCGTGCATTTCAAACAAATATGAATCTCCAAAAAATTCAATGAGAAATGTCTCACAATTTGCGATCTTGTACAACCCTTAAGAATATTGGCAGCTGAAAGCAATATTAATGTTATTGTCGTTTTGCACGTACGATGTCAGCAAATTAAAGGAAAGGCAGGAGTTTGAACCTAGCTTCAAAGGGTTGACATAGAATTTTGAATGTACAATGCTAAATAATCAGGTAAGACGCAAACCCATTGGCTCCAAAATAATGACAATACATGTTTTACTTTTTACTCTGTTCTCATTTGTTAGCTCATTTTAATTGTTTTGTCCATAAAAGCCTCACTGTACCTGACATTTTTCATTGTCTTGTTCTGATCATTACTTTCACTCTCTTTGATAGGACTAAGTAGGCAGCGAGTTTCCATTTTGATTCCAAGCAATTGATCGAGATTAGATCGATTAAAAGAATTATGCCATTATAATAATATCATATAGATTAACGTTATTAAATTTAGATGTTATCGTAACGAATGGAATTTTATCATCTCAGCTCCTCTCTTAACGGTTCCAACTTCGTAGCTGTTACATTTGTTTATGTTAAATGCGCATGCGTGAATGCCCCTATATATTCTGAGAGCGCTTCCCGCGCTAGTCAGTCGTTACAGTAAATAGTATAGAGTAGAATCACGTGTTGTGTTCTGATCTCTCTCCCACGAACTGTGGACATATCATAATAACAAAACATGGAGTAAGAAACGGGATTTAATATCAGTTACTTAAAAGTGTAAACGACTCAAAGTGATAAATTGGATATAAAACAAAAACACTATAACTGCAATGCTTGTAAAGTGAACACTGACAATTGCAACAGGAAGCACTGGTCTACAACACCCATCTATGGACTGGGAGTCAACCAATCTCCCAGACAGTTGGAGTAAGTTTGAAAGACACAGCAAGTTGATGTTCGATGGACCCCTTAAAGGGAAAAATCCAAAAGAACAATGTGCTTATATATTATTATGGGTTGGCGATAGAGGCCGCACGGTACACGAGTCATGGGACTTAACGGAGGCTCAAAATAAAGACCCGGCGTTCATTCTTACCAAATTCAAGGAATTTGTTGAACCCCAAGCAAATCCAGTTTTCGCAAGATATAAATTTTATCATGAAATTCAGAACGAGGACATCATCGACGAATTTATCGCAAGACTATCAATAAAGGCAAAGGATTCTGATTTTGGAGATAAATTAGACGAAATGCTAAGAGACAGAATAGTATTTGGTTGCAAATCGGAACGGGTGCGCGAAAAATTGATAGAAGAAGGAAAAGACATTACAAACGGCAAAGGAAATTGGACAATCATACGAATATAATAAAAAAGAAATAGAGGATATGAAAGCTCACAACAAAGAGATAGATTCGATCACGTCCCGGAAAGCAGGATTTTGGGCCGCACAGTCTAATGCCCACAAAGGACGAAATCTAAATAAACAAAGGAAAGAGTCATACCAGAAGCGTGACCAGCCCGAACGGATACCCATGAGACGCAGCCGACCTGACATGCAGAAGGCACACAGGAACATTTGCTCACGATGCGGAAATAAAAAACACAAACAAACAGACTGTCCAGCATTTGGCTTAAATTCGAAATTTAATCACTTCGCTAAAATGTGTAGAACAGAAACAGATAAAAATGTGCATTCAGTCTGTGAAAATTTTGAGTTTACTGATTCGAGTGAGGATGAATTTTTCGTTCACTCGGTAAGTGATTTTCATTCAGATTCTAGACCAGATCAGGCCATTGTCCATATCCAGATTCATAACTCAAACCTTGATGCAAAAATTAATACAGGAAGCCAGGTCAACATACTCCCACAAGAAAAATTCCGAAAATTAAAAATTAATGGCCCTTTGCTACCCCACGAATCAAAATTAACATCCTATTGTGGAAATCAGCTGACTGTTATCGGTAAAATAACCTCCACTGTGTTTACAAAGATAGGTCATCTCAGGCAGAGTTTTATGTTGTAAACCAGAAAAACGCCCCTGCACTGATAAACCTACAAGCAGCCTGCAATCTAGGTTTAATTCGGTAAACATATGCCATTGACTAACAAAAAACTACGGTTCATCCACTAATGACCGAGTTTAGAGACGTTTTCGAAGGAATTGGACATCTTGAAGGCACTTGTTCAATTAAGCTTAAAGATAATTCTGTGCCTGTCGTGTGCGCCACAAGAAAAGTACCGCATGCCTTACGGGATAAGTTAAAGACAAAGCTCGATTTAATGGAGTCAAAAGGCATAATTGCTAAAGAAACAGAGCTCACGGAATGGGCCAATGCTATAGTATGTGTCGAAAAACCAAACAAAAAAGGTCTAAGAGTTTGCATAGATCCGAAAGCCGTACTATGCTATGCGCACGATCGATGACGTCACTACAAAACTAGCGGGCGCGAAATATTTTTGCGTTTTGGACGCAACGAAAGGGTACTATTCGTGTGAGCTAACTGACGCGTCGTCACGTCTCACCACATTTGCAACACCCTCCGGTCGATACCGTTATCTAAGTCTTCCCATGGGTCTAAAGTCGTCTCAAGATATCTATAACCGGAAAATGGACGAAATTTTGGAGCCGCTCGAAGGCGTGGCCTGTATAGTCGACGACTTGATCATATTTCGCAAGTCAAAGTCCTAGCACGATGAAAACCTCAGAAGCATGCTAATGCGAGCGCGAGAAAAGGAACTAAAATTTAATCCTGACAAGGCAGTCCTTTGTCAAAAGCAGGTTAATTATTTCGGGCACGTGATCACGGATCAAGGCCTGCTTGTAGACAAGGACAAAATTTCTGCTATCGTAAACATGAACACGCCCACAAACAGACAAGAACTAGAATCTTTGCTTGGCGCCTTTACTTATCTCGCTAAGTTCGCGCAAAACCTTTCGGAACTGACAAGATCTATGCGCGCGCTTCTAAAAAGGACACAGAGTTCATCTGGAACCCAGAACATGACGCGGCATTCGCAAAGGTCAAAGAGGTCATCATACAGGCACCAGTCTTAAAATACTTTGACCCAGCAAAACCGGTTACGCTGCAAGTTGATGCTTCACCAAAGGACATTGGCATGGTATGTCTACAAGACAACAAACCAGTAGTGTACAGCAGTAAATCTTAACCGAAAGTCAAATATTATGGTCTCAAATTTAAAAAGAGACACTGGCCGTTCTCCTTGGAGTATTGAAGTTTAAACAGTACATATATGGCAAACACACGATAGTGGAGAGCGACTGCGCTCCAGTTGTCGCCATAATGAAAAAAACCCTTTGTGCAGCACCTCTCAGCCTGCAAAGAATACTATTACAACTGCAACCGTACTGAAACTCTCAGACAACATCAAAAGGTTCGAACATACCACTCGGAGACGCGTTAAACTGCAACTTTATACCGGAAACACATCCGGACTTACATGAAGACCTGGACGCACATGTACATACTGTACTCAAACAGTTACCAGTCAGTGACCAAAAGCTCGAAAACATTCATACAGGTTATAAGGAACGGTTGGCCACGTATGCGCCAAGACTGTCCCAAATCTGTAGTTGGGTATTGGAACCACAGAGATGAGCTATCGTATGAAAATGGCCTTATATTTAAGGGACAAAAGATAATCATTTCAAGGTCAGAACGCTTTGACATGATAAAAGCCGTTCACGATAACAGCCACCAGAGCTGCAACCAAGCAACGCGGCGTGCTAGTGATATCATGTTCTGGCCAGGTATGAGTAATCAAATATTAGAATACGTGCAAGCATGCTCGTTATGCGAGAAATACCGCCCTGCGAACGCAAAAGAACCACTCTTTCCCCATGAGATGCCCCAGAGGCCATGGCAAAACGTATCATGTGACATGTTCGCATTCGATAACAAACAGTACCAAAAGTAACACGGGGATTCGCAAATTAAAGGTACATTTTAGTCGGTTTGGTATACCTGAACAACTTAAATCGGACAACGGACCACAGTTCACATCCGAGCAATTTAGCAATTTTGCTAGAGACTGGCATTTTACGCACGTCACGTCAAGCCCACATCATCAAAGTTCAAACAGACTGAGTGAGACGCTACTTGTGACCCCTACTTGCCTCTTCTCGAACACAGAAATTCCTCATTACCTGCAATTGGCTATAGCCCTAGCCAACTCCTACAAGGACGTAGGCTAAGACTAATTCTCCCAGCAACTCATGAACAGTTATCTCCAAAGCCTGTCAATGCAAAAAGAAAGCCGGGGAAAATATGCAGAAACAACAAGGTCAGAATTTTATTATGACAGATCCACACGGTCACTCCCTTCTCTGCAATCATGGGAAAATATCACATTTCAGAAAACCCCGGGAGAAAAATGGGAACCAGGGAAAGTGTTTGAGCAGCACAACGAAAGGTCATACAAAATTCAGGCATCCGATGGCGCGGGATACAGGCGCAATCGCATGTTCATTAGAAAGTCCAAATCAAATCATGCAAATTCACGCCAAAATAACACTAACAACAATTCCCCACTGAGAACCCCTGATACCGCTCTGCCCAGCATCAAGGACAAATCCAAAAATTCTTACAGTTATGTAACACGATCTGGTCGGAGTGTGAGAAAATCGCTCAGCAGCGATTGGGTAGTTTAATGTCAAACAAACAGTTAAACAATTAGCTATGGAATTCCATTGATGATAAACTTTTAATTCTCTGTGTTATGAATCTATTTTGGATGATAACAGCTTACTCATAGAAACAGTTCAAAATTTATCTCTCTTACAATTTACTCTAATTACTATGTTAGGAACATTATCATTGATTATAACAATTTCTTGATATTACACATGTATTAATTAATACAATGTACTAATTTTATTATTGTGTTTAATATGATTTTTCTGTTATATTTGTTATACTTTGTTAATGTTGTTTTTCTTCAAAACAAAGGGGATGTTACATTTGTTTATGTTAAATGCGCATGCGTGAATGCCCGTATATATTCTGAGAGCGCTTCACGCGCTAGTCAGTCGTTACAGTAAATAGTATAGAGTACAATCACGTGTTGTGTTCTGATCTCTCTCCCACGAACTGTGGACATATCATAATAACGAAACAGTAGCTGTGTTTAGAGCTTCAGGTACTCGTCCAGAAATCTCTATATCCTTCCCGCAGCCTTAACGTATTAAAACGTATAAGCGTCTGATGGCCCTTTCACGCTTCCGTAGAATCAACATTTATTACACGAAATTTAATTTGAAAATATTTCTTAAATGTCTAGGTCTGCAGCTCTCAAATACGGTTATATTGTACATCCGAGGCATATACTGACACTCTCAGACAACATCAAAAACGACCTTTCGAACGATTTGATGAAGTTCCAAAATTATCAATGTACCCTTGGTCCGTTACGAATCCCTGTGGGATTTGTGTTTATTCCATGCTCAAATATCTTTTTGTAGATAAAAAGCTGACATGCAGTACTAATGCCCAGGTAATTTCAATTCGTTAGAAAGTGCTGAAAATAGACTTCACAATAGCAAAGAAAAAAGAAAAAAAGAAGTCCACGCGCATACATTTAGACGGGATGACCCCTGCGCGCGACCCATCACTATCTACGAATCAAAATACGGCTTTCATTTTCAAGTTTAGCATTTCTACTTTCATTTTCTTTACTTCCGGAAATACCTGAAGGTCGAGTGACGTCATTTTATGTGTTATCAAAAACATATGTATGCCTGGCAGGATCGCATGTGCTGGCCGTCCTAAGGTTATAACGGAAGAGCTCAAAAGCTATGTTAAGTGGCCTAGAAGTTGCAACCCGAGCTTTATAAAATTTATTTCCAAGAAGATGAGCTTCTACAAAAATTATACTTCAAAGGTATGAAAGCGCAACGTTTCTATAATTATTTTTGTCTTGATTTCACACCCGTTAACCGGTTGCGAGCAAAACAGTTCGTGGCGGACAAAGCAGTTCTCCGATATTTTTGCCGGCATCTATATTGGGGTAAGTATTTTCGATCCTAGAATCGTTTGGTGCAAGATATGTTAAAGATCTTTATTTCTATAAAAAGTAGCATGAACAAAGAACATGCCATATGTTTCTCGTTTAAAAGTAACGTATATTGAGTAAGTTATGGCCAGTTAAAAGTGTGATCTTGTTGAAAAATGCGAAAACGAAAGTTTATCGTGACATATTTAATTCACATTTCAACTTACAGCTATATTATTAATGTCAACATTTAAAATAATGTTTGCTCTGAATATTGTCAAACTTTTAACCGACAAAACGCAATATTCAGTGAGTTATAGACATTCAAACATGATATGGTCGAAAAAATGTGTGGCGGCATTGCACAGTTCAAAATTATTTGTGTGGCGAGACAGAGCAGTCTCGTGTCTTTTGTGATTTTAGTTTAATAAATAGTATAAATAGTGATATAAAGCTCGTTACTCATTGTAAGCTGACAAAAGAAATCGGTACTAGCCCAGCAATGTCTCAGTGAGTGAAAATTTAGACAAACTAAACCTTGGATTTAGTACCGACATTTGCGTAGTTTTAATAGCCACGGTACCGGTAAAGCAACGTGCATTGTGTCTGTTTAAGGATTGATTATTTCTAATGTTTAAATAGTACAGCGGAGATGACATTATGCATTTCTTATGCATACACTGATGTAAAATACGCGTATATTCATTATATACATCGCCAGTCCATAGTTGCTACTATTTTACAAGTATATTTTGAAATAAAGGATAATTTTTGGATTTTCATGTAATGCCATGCTGGTCAGTAGCATACATTTAAGGAATAAATTGGGCTTGTTAGTTAATAATCATAACTATTTGCCCGAGGTCTGAATGCAACCAATCTATAAATAGTTTATAACATGAGATCTGAAATAGATTTTTAAGTTTTGTTAAATACCGAACACTGCTTGTTTATTTGTTGGTTCAGGGTTTAGTGTCGTTTCTTGTAGTATTTCAGTTATATAACGGCGAGCCTAACTTGTGGTTCTACCCTGTTCTCAGCCAAAAAACCTGTCAACTTCTCCCGACGAATCGCAGTGGGAGGAAGAAAGGTTTTAGTAACATTGTCTTATTTCAAATAGTCACAGAGGACGTAAGTGTCGTCCGGGGACTTGAACTCGAACTCACACTCGTTATGTATAGCTCTCCCTAATGATTTAAGTGAGTGGTCTTTGTTCGAACTATGGATTGGCTTATATAAGGATTCTTATAATTTAATTAGTTTAAACATCCAATAAGCTGCCAAATATTTTCATTTTTTATCACTTATTGGATTAATATGCCAGGTTACAGAGTTCCTAGTGAGTCAGCAAAGACACTTATTGATTTCGTTATTGATTAAGCTATTGCTTTCATTTCGGTGCGTCCATTACTGCAAAATGTAAATTTATTAGATATTCAATTCAGTTGTCAGAATATAAATATTACTTTTAATAGTTACATGCTCGATATCACTATTTAGACACTATTTATTTAACTAAAATAAAAAAATACACAGGACTGCTCTGTCTCGCCACACAAATAATTTTGAACCGTGCAATGCCGCAACACTTTTTTTTAGACCATGTCGTATTTGAATGTCTATAACTCGTTGAATATTCCGCTTTGTCGGTTAAAAGTTGGACAATATTCAGAGCAAACATTATTTTAAAGGTTGACGTTAATACTATGGCCATATGTTGAAAATTAAATTAAATATATTGCGATAAACTTTCGTTTTCGTATTTTTTCAACAAAATCACACTTTTAACTGGCCATAACTTACTTAATATACGTTAGTTTTAAACGGGAAACACATGGCATGTTCTTTGTTCATGCTACTTTTTATAGAAAATAAGATCTTTAACATATCTTGCACTAACCGATTCTTGGATCGAAAATACTTACCCCAATATAGATGCCGGCAAAAATATCGGAGAACTGTTTTGTCCGCCACGAACTGTTTTGCTCGCAACCGGTTAACGGGTGTGATTTGTCTCTCCCTTACCAATCGGCTGATTAATTATACACAATCATCTAATTCCATTTGATATTTTCCTTATAGTGGAGCTATGCCTTTTATTGGAAAAACATCAAACTTGGTACAATGTTAATGGGTTTCTTACTGACTAGGAAAACGAAAGAAAGCAACTCTAATATCTTAGATGATTGACTTGTTGGCTATTTTAAAAGTGACTTTCAAAATCAAAATATTACTTCCCATTATTTTCACTCATGCTATATAATTAAAACCACAACAACAACGGTAATACGGCATGTTTACAAAGAACATTATGTGTGGGTTTGTATAGTTTATTCATTGAGATATATTATGAAATGCTGTGCTATTTTATAAGAACACAGTATCTTACAATATATGTCAATGAGTATGGCCAACAAAACGAAAATGGCCGCCAAAATATGATTATAAAGAAGCATTTTATTTCTTCAATCGAAACCTCAATATGCTGTAAATTAAGAATATATATCGATCATAAATAGGAAAATTTGTATTTTTTTCAGGTAGTCAGTTCATTAAGTAAATCAACCTTTGTCACAGTTGCCACCAAATTGACAAAGAGCTATTGATAGCAAATAAGGCAACATTTCTTTTCTCAAAATCAGTATCTAACCTCAATTCTCATATCAGTATGATAAATTGCCTTTAGGGCTACACTATAAATATTAACGCACTCAAAAATCAAACTATATATATGTTCACTATGAGTATTGTATTCACAAGGTCATCACATATCGGGGCTGATCGCACCGTATTATAATTTATAGGTGTTTATTTCAATGTTTAGATTTAAACAGTTGGTGATACTGGTATCTGCTTCTATACTGTCACATGGCCATTAGGAACAACTATGCTGTTAAAACGCAAATTCTTTCAAAAAAGACATTTCTGTGTCATATGTACATGTTCATGCACAGGCGTGGTTAAACTAAGTGCATTTTCAAACGGTATATATTAGTAAGCACAGAAAATATTCAAACCGTCTGACCCAGCTAGGCCAGGTTTACGGACGCAAACTTTGCATTAAGCGGAGTAAAAGATAAACTTTACAGCGAAACCGTAACTGTTATTTAATGCTTTTAGAAACGTAGGTCATATTTAAAAGTGTCTTACTAATATTTGTATATGCAGCAATAATGACATCATTCTTATTTTTGTATTACTATTATTGAACTCATATAAACAGTAATGTATCAAATATGTCTTCGATTATTGGAAATATAAATAGTTACAAACAATGTCTGTGCGATAATCAAGTACATTTTGTTTTTATCATTGAACAAACGTAACATGAAAATTATTATTTGTATGCAATAATCCAACAGAAATATAAACAACTAAACAGATATGTGTCCGATTATTGAACAAAAAATAAAAATCGAACATAGACACAAATCTACTGCCATAGATATCTAGATATTTTGGTATTCATGTTTCTACATGCATTGAGCTTTTAAAATTAATGAAGGCATGTGTAGTATTACATCTGTCCATGTGTGGGTGCGTGTGCATGCGTGAGTGTGTGGGTGCGTGTGCATGCGTGAGTGTGTGCGCGTGCGTGTGCGTTAACCTAAATATCTCTTCGCAGATTGCTTTTAAAATGTGAGCCTTGAAACGGATTTGTTTTTTTTTTTATTCTAATGCCCTAATGCAATAATAAACCTACTGTTTTAAAATGACAAAATAACTGATATCACCAGCATTTACGTTAAAAAACAATACTTGTTGGGCATTTGGCTTACGCAAAGATATACATGAATGCATTTGTCATTGAAAAACAATGACACGATTGCATTTTTAATAGAGAATAATAGGTTAGTGCCGTAGATGAGAAAGTTTATCTGGCGAGGTGGAGGAGGTTATCGGGTGAGCCATTTTCTTAGTTCGGACATTTCCAACACAATGATGATGGTTTCGTTGCAAAATTTCTTATGACAACAATATCGATCATAGGTCACATGATCAACTGACCGTATATCACTGGTCACATGATCAACTGACGGTATATCAAGAAAGATATACGGCACCCTGATATCGGGTCGAAAATACTGCAAGTGACAGGATAATATTGTATTACTTCATCGTGTCCAGATCATGAACATTTAGAAAAAAAGCATGTTCTGTCCTTTTGTGAGATTATTTTTTTCAATTAAATTTTCTTATTAGGCCAATAATCATAAATAACTTTAACGGTTTAATGTATATAATAAACGTATGTATTTAGCCTAGGTATGTAAAGGAGAAACAAGCACTGTTACGGATAAGATTAGGATTTTATTTAAATATTTTGACAAGCGTCCAAGTTGTCAAACACGAGAGCCATGTTAAAAGCTGTACAGGAATGCAGGAACTTTCATACGGTGTGTTTGCTGTTTACATCAATTCTCGGAACAAGAATATTAAAGTGTTTCAGCGAATTGTCAGACATTTTCTCCACTCCTACATTAAAGTAATTCGCCATTTTATGTTTTTATTGTAATTTCAAACAAATATTATGACAGTAATAAGGAAATTTGACCTTTTGATTAACTGACGTGTCTGGAGAACACGATATTTTCCTTGTCTGATAAAACAAGCTGAAATTATTGCAGAAAACAAATGCACCCTGGAACATAATGCTTGTTTTACTGAACATTCTCTTTTATGTTGGCTGTAAGATATATGTGAATAAGAGAGAGAGAGAGAGAGAGAGAGAGAGAGGGATGGGGAGGGGGCAATGCTGAAAGTAGGAAAAATGACTAAAGATAATCTGATTATATGTGAAATGATATATTTGCTGAAAAATTAATTTCTTAGTTTAGGATTTTTCATGTAATACTATGGAGGTATGCCCCTTGAAAAACAAAATTTATCTTCATATTTATGAACTTAAACATGAAAGTCCATGTCAGATTTCCTTTTTAACATAGACAAGACGATACAACAATATAATACGAATACAATTTTGCCCTTTAAAACTAAAATGGCAATTTTATTATTTCATTTAGACTATGAATAGCATTTTGCGAATCGAAATTTGTCTGGAGACGACTTTTAGTCCTTCCTACGATTTTTGTTCCAGAGATGTTTCCAATTTAGTAATTGCACATAAATAAAGAGGAGTGCATGCTTTTGTTGAGCCTTGGTTCAGGCACTTTTTGCGACAGAAATCATTTCAGTACTGAAGCTTATGTTGTTTTGTTGTAAATGTGTACGCTCACAAAATGATGATATTCGAATAATCTTTTATCTAAACGCCAGCTGCTAATTACGATTTTCAGTTTAAGGTAACGTACCCTTTTCTATAATTTCTTCCATAAAAGACATGTCGTTACAATAGTTAAATATAGTATCTGTTTCATGTGAACATGTATCAATTATGTTAAATACTAGTATATACATAACAGCAGAACGGTTTAAGCTACAAGAATGTTTCAGGAGTTTTGAGAAAAGAACGTCTAAATATCATAATAGTGTTGGCCATTGCTAATATTTTTGAAGTAACAATATATTATTTTTAGATCCAGAAGTTTTATTATACACTTATTGCACGGTAAGCCATTCAATAAGTATTCAATTACATGACATCAGAAAGAAATTGCCACAGATTTTTGATTAAAAATGCAAAATTATTCAACAGAAAAGAAGGCAGTAAAGCTACTTTCCATAGAACTATTAAATTTCGTTACAGAAAAGATATCTACTTGTACGTGGTCAAATAATTTTGCTTTCAATACTGAAGCAGTGAAAGTTGTTTAAATTGGCGTACTTTCAAAGATTTCGATGGGGAATACCACGAAACGCTAACTGTCGTCCATGAAACTTAGCAGTTACAAAAGTAGCACACGTAACTTCGGCGCATGCGCAGACATCTATTTCCGGATGCAAATCAATGTTAAGTTATCGGACCGTAAGAAACGGAAACAGAAACGATTAACGATTATTTGGAAAAGTAATTAATACTTCGTTAAAAAAAACCCCAAAAAAACAAGTAGAGGTCAAATTACCTTAAAGGAATATCGGATCAACTGTTTGCGATTGCCATAGATGATTGTTTTCATCCGGGGGTTTCTTTTGACATAAGGGAATACAAACGAAATTACTTAACTTCCACCTTTACGTTCTAAAAGTACGTGTCGGTACTCAGTGAAATATCAGCAATTACAAAGTAACTTATAACAACTTATAATACAAGATATAAATGATTGCAATTCCATGGAATGTACCTTTTAGCAGTGCAATCATGTGTTGTATAAACGGTTACATTGAATACACGTATGCATTTTATGATTATTAACATGAATTATTTCATCAAGCAATATTCATAGGATCGTTAAGTTGCTGTTAATATGTATCTTAACTGAAAACCATGTTTGTAGAACAATTATTTGTTCTGTATATTATACTATACTATTCTTTAGATCTATGCTGGTTTTCAGAAATAGGGGAAGAGATGACAGAGCTGACTTAGGGTCGACGGAATCTCGCTTATTATAAGAACTTGGGAAAAAGCGACTCACAGAGCTCTACAAGTGTTAGACTTTTATTTATATAACATTGGTAAAGACTGTGTTTGAGGTTTTATAACGAGACCTCATAAATAAAATGCAAAGTTTTGACTTCAGCCCAAATCCAAATCACAACAATTCAATTTGGGTTTAAACTTAACATAAGGTGTCAAAATATGGCTAAATTTACCAAGGTAATAAAGTAAGCTACAATTACGGGCCGGCAATAAATAAAATATATATAATAAATTACGCGCAATTATAATATTTTAATATATATATATATATATATAAGATGAAATCCATAATGTTATCAATCAGCTCTGTGTAAGTGTCCAGTTAGTTCGTAAGTACAAAAATGATTGAAATTTAGTTATTTTCACACATTTATGTCTTAATCGTATAAGATTTAACAGCAAAAGAAGTCATACTTTACAATAAAAAACAGTTTATCTCATTGGATTTCAATTATATCACTGTGACTGTATAAATAAGAATAAAGGCCCATCTGAAAGCCCAAAGTCCACACACATTGAATAAGAAGTATACTAGTATGCGGATGCACGAGACTTTTAGAGTTTTTAGGGATATACAACATATTATGTCGGTTTATAACTTGTTGTTTCTGCACTAATTTCAATCCTCACGCCTCATCTACGTAAGTTTTATTTCCCATTCTTACATTTGAATCTACGTAAGTTTTATTTCCCATTCTTACATTTGAATATTTGTCTGTGAGTAGAATCATACAGCATTATATTCAGTTTGAAAACTTGAATTGTCCAACAGCAAAAGTCGTAGAATTATGTATTTCACCTCAAACTATTCAGACTACCACTTACAGTCTGACAGTTAAAATAATTTTTTTCCACACCTATATTATCGAAGACGTAAGATACACTGTATACGTTTCGAGACAGATAAAGAAAAACTAAAGCAAAACATTCAAATCTACAAACTGAAGTTTACTTAAGCTAGAAGACGCTTTTGTAGAAAAGCACATATCTACCCTAAAGCATAGTATTATAGGCAAGAAGTCAATAGGGGACAGTACCTACTCGGCATGTCCAATCATCCCATGAAGTTTCAATGTTCTAGTTCAAGTGGTTCTCAAGTTATGAATTGGAAACGGTTTTCAATATTCAGGCCCCTGTGACCATGACCCTTGATCGTGTAACTCCAAAATCAATAAGGGCCATTTACTTTGCATGTCCAGTCATCTTATGAAGTTTCAACATTCTGGGTCAAGTGGTTGTCAAGTTATTGATCGGAAACTGTTTCCATGTTCAGGCCCCTGTGACCTTTTCTTTGTTGACCCTAAAATCAATAGGGGTCATCTACTCTGCATGTTCAGTCAACAAGTGGTTGTCAAGTTATTGATCGGAAACGGTTTTCCAATTTCAGGCCCCTGTGACCTTGCCCTTAATAAAGTGACCCCAAAATCAATATGGGTCATCTACTTTACATGTTTAATCATCTTATGAAGTTTCAACATTCAGGGTCAAGTGGTTGCAAAGTTATTGATCTGAAACTGTTTTCCATGTTCAGGCCCCTGTGACTTTACATTTGATGGAGTGACCCGAAAATCAATAGGGGTCTTCTACTTTATAAGCCCTATCACCCTATGAAGTTTGAAGATTAAAGGTTTTCCAGTTATTGATCGGAAATGCAGTGTGGCGGACGGACGGAACAATGTCTCTCCAACCCGCTCCCCCACCCCCCTTCTGGGGGAGACATATGTACATAGATAAATAAGATTTTGCGCCTTGTTTATCAGGACTATTCTATCATGTAAACGGGTATTTAATTTTGTTTTGTGGTCTTATGATTGCACTGATGTCATTTTTTCCAGAAACATTTTTTTATAATAAAATCACTTTAAAATCAGTATTTGAAGACCAGTTAATGATTGTTTATATCAATATGACGTTATTTATTTACAGAGCAATCATGTTTAAACAATCAATAGACAATGCAAAATAAAAACATTTCAGGTTTTATTAACTTGTCTTATTTGAAAGTTCAAGAATTAACACTAATTTAAACATACTAGTAAAATAAAAATTGATAGCAAGAACGAGGTAATGTTGATAGAGTTGATACTGTAGTGAAACACAATGGCTGATGCAGCTCATAAACAATTTTAAAAAGATTTTAACACATTTTCCTGTTGAAACGTTACTTATTGTGACATGTATTGAATTGTTACTTGTTTTAATATGAGAAGAAAAACAAGCGTAATAAAAGCTGTCAAGATAAAATAATTGTTGAAGAACTGAGAACTGTGAAATTGAGAAAATGGGATTAACTTGCTTTTGGACGAAAGTATTCATATCCCATTCATTTTTACTAGTTAGATCATTCGCTACACATTATACTCGTAGTCCTGACCAGAAGTTTGTGATATATATTGTTTTAGACATTTGTGGTTCCATGAGACAAACATTAATTGTGCTTCACATGTAACTCGATTTGCCTATTATTATAACGCATGCTAAAACTATTCTAGACTCAATAAAAAAATCTGTAACAGCGCAGTTGGAACTACCGTTTAGGTATATACACCAGGATTGTAGCCTCTAGTCTCAGGCGCCTCTTTCAATTTGTTTTGCAAAATGAGTGTTGTTTCTTATATAACTAGATGTAACTAGATCATGATTTTAATTTGCTTCACATTCATTTTGCATATTTTCGTTTCTTTTCAGTTTCGAAGGAATGGAAACATAAAGTTAACATTCTATAGAACACAGATACATAAAGCACTAGAAAATCAGAACATACTTGTTTTGTCTCGAATTATGCAAAAACTAACTGAATTAAAAAGTTACCGAGTATTGCAGTGGCAATACAGAAGTGCCCTGCTGGAGAAGGGGACTAAAAAAGCATCACATAAGTAAGGCTTATTCCAACGAGCTAAGTAGCTAAATCGCAGCATTCAGTTCACTTTGCTGCTCTGATAATTCGAACATATAGACATAAATAGATGGTTAGTTTAGCTGATAATACATTGCAGGTACGTATTCTTATATTAAGAATAAGTTCTGGCTTGATTTTCGCAGTTAACGTTTAATATCCCCGAAGAGGTAATAGTGGAATGCCGCAAGACGTATTGTCTTTTGTCAACAAATGGTTTCTTACTCGGATCCTCTGCACATTTAGCACTGTGCTGGGATTTCTCGAACACTCATACATTTTACACAGGCAAATGGTTCAACTATGTATCGGTGTACACCTATATATACTGTACTTTGACGAAATTATATTTTCGCAAATTACAGGGCGAACAGTGTAATGATTTTGGTGACATATATTCTATATGCATTTTAGAAAGGACAGACTGGCCGAGAGGCATCTAGACAATTACTTCTGTTAGACAAAGAGCCGAAATTAAATAACTCCCGATAGTCTGGCAAAAGGTAAGCCAGTATTAAAGCGGATATTATTTATGGTGTGGTCTAGTCATGGATAAGTAATACAGCTGGTATTTTGTTCGGTGTACAATCACACCGACACAATTAAGGTCATATCTCGGATTTCCCATCGTGCATTTACACTATTTTAAATATGAGGCAGATATGAGAAAGGTATGAGACTGAGATATTCCATATATGAGTGAGACCAGTGTATTGAATGGTTAACTTTAGACAGTGCGTTACAGTGATGAGATACAATGTATGTGTTACAAAGTATGTTAGCGGTCAATTAGAACTAAGATCGTTGGCATCTATTATATTTGGCTACTTACAAATCCGCAACAACAAATGCCAGTTGCTTTCAATTCGTGTTACTGCGAAATTCTTCACGCAGGTATTTGTCCTGAAATGTTCACAGAATAAACATTAACTTTGTAATTTCGAATGCATCGTAGTTTGCCGATTCTTACATTACACAGTCTATCAGTATTATTTTCAGAAAATATTTAAATTCTATCAGAAGAACACGGACACTTCTTATCTATATGGTGAAGCTCTAGTGGGATACTACAATAGACACATGTTATATGCTACACTGAGAAAATGCACAATTTTAATTGTTAAATTTTAAAGCCTTTGAATACAAAATATTTCAGAGAAATAGCGAGCTAATTTTGAAAATATATATAAATTCCAATACCTCTGCATGAAATGCATACCTTCTTATCAACTGACTTTTGCTTTATCAACATATTGCTCAAATCTATTTTGAACTAGAAGCTTCACGTGCGGTGTGATTTGTGTGGAAGTCTGCAGAGTTTCAACCCATTTCTTATTAACTTGCAAGTGCGACAAAATATCGTGAGGCAACGAGCTATATATAGAATATTAATTGAATTTGTAAAAGTTCGTTTCATAACTCTTATATATGTACATATATGTTTAACTTTATTCTCTTATACTGTTACTTACAGATAAACATCTGCTGAGAACGTTAATATGAACGATGGAAAGCTATGTCATGGAGGTTCTTTGATTCAAAGCAAACTAATGAGACGTTATGTTACTGGGTCATTTTAATCCGACGCTTTGAAATACAGCTAGTGACATTTGTATTACATGTGTAGATGTACAGGATAAAGACCTATACGATTGCAATGTTTGTTAATAAAGGCATAAACATACAATTCTGTAGAGGAATAAGGAGTCAAGTCAGGTAGGGACTGCCCTCTTAAAATCAAGACATAAAATGTACGTTTATGCTGAAAACAATCAGATAAGAGTATTGTCCTATGTCTTACATCAAAGCAATCATCCTGTGCTGACATGCCAGATATATCCTCTTGACAAGTGTGTGTCCCACGGTTACGAAAAGCGGGCATGTAGAGTTACCCTTGCCAAACCGTCTGAATGCATTCTCGAAAAGTGTTAAACAGGCAGATTAGTTTGTTATCCGAAGTTGTGCATTAAGAGATGAGATATCTAACTGATAGTTTATATGCGTCTATAGTTCAAGCCCGAGAATACTCTGTATGTGGAATTATACTAGTTACAATATGTTAGCTTAACAACATATACCTGATGTTATTGTTCAAATGTCCCAAAACAACAAGCCTTGCCAAACAAAAGAAAGATAAAAATCCAGACAACTGAACAATTTTCTTCCGAGGAAACCCATAAACAACAATTACCAAAGAAGTGTTTACATGCGTTCAATAAAATTCCGTGATTGCTAGACAGTGATAATTCTTTTAAAATCTGTATTTTACAAGAAAGAAAGTTTATCATATGTATGCATCAATTTAGAGTAACATAATTTCACAATCAAATCGGCAAGTTTTGTCGAAATTGTCTTTATGATGGTGGTTTGTACGTTTATATAAATGCTTAGAACGTGATAAGAATTTATTTGTCTGGCTTTTAACTACCATCCCCAATTGCAACACTAGTTTTCACGAGTAAGCAATAATTGTTTATATATTATAATTGTTTGTTTTATAACTTTCCTTAAATATTCAACTGACATTTGTCAATCTGCTATGAAAGTTAAATTATATATAAACTGTTTGGATTAGAATTAAACTAGAGAACAGGACATGTCAATCTTTATACGAACATCACTATCCGTGTACAATATGATGAGAAGACTTCATGAAACCCATCTCAAATTGAACAAGTTTTAGTATGTAGCGTTTAATTTGTGGCAATACGTTTACACAGCCTCTGAAACTTTCAACGATTTTGGGCTTAATTACTCTATACGAACTACCTCCATAACGTCTAACATACTTAACATCTTATTGTATTCCTATGAATTTCAGTTTCATGAACAGTATGCAACACAAATCTGTTTTAAAACATCTCATTTCATTTTACAGTTTGTCATCCTTTCATGTCATCGTCTCAGACAGATGATGAAGATAAATACGCAATCAAAAACATCAATGGGTAATTGAAACTAGTTTACTGGTGCTAAACCTCACTTTTAACCTACACCATATTCCAGTATTACAAGACAGTGTAAATAACATTACTTTCTTTCTGCAAGGTGAATCTCTTTTACACGTAACAGTAACCATAGTAACGCACAGCAAAACACAAATATATTCATGTAAAAGTAAATAAATCAAATGCAGTCGATGACTTTGCAGAAGCTAAGTACCGAGAGAAACCCGTTTTAAATAGATTACGATTAAAGAACCAGTCCATTCCTCGAGGCGGGTTTGGAATCCCCCGAGCTGTCTGTTCCGACATCACACAGTCAAAGAGATGGCGTAGTGGCCAACCGTAAAAGGGTTGAACCCAAACAGTGTGTCACAGAGCATGTAGGTCAACGCCTCTTCCAATAAAACGCTTAAAATTTTAAAAAGTAATGGTCGGAAAATTTTAAAAAGTAATGGTCGGAATTGGCAGTGACCGAGACATTTTTGAAATTTGTAAATCACATATTGCATTGAAAGTGACTATAAACCAAATATACGTTTCAATATTTGCTGGTACAGGCACCATGGATGTTACAGCCAAAGGGAGAGGTGTGTAGCGTGTGTAATGTAATAACTGATTGCACCAATTAGCATAGGGTTTGAACTTCTATGGCGTAACATGGTAGGTCTTAAGCAATGGGTTCCGGAAAGTCTCAAGGCGAATGTTGTTGTTATGGCTGTTTATTTCTACATTTCCTGATTTCAGCATTTAAATATTTCTGATCAAGATATTTGCATTTGTATACACTATTCATTCTTCTCATTCACGAGTTATCAGATATTGTAAGTTCTATAAAAATAACTTCCATTTTAACTATTATTTAAAAAAATGTATTCGTTATATCTACACATTTTTTTAAACTGAAACTGATTACTGAAACTGATTAATTTCATTAAACGCCTATTTCTAAACAATGACATATCAATGGCGTTGTAAATTTAATTTAACAAACCTTAAAAATATAAATGATGAAATGTAAAAACTCACAAAATTTTAAAAACCAACACCTGCTGTTATCGCATACATGTATAAAACAATTTAAAATTAAAACAATTCCATGGATTCTCTAAAATACAGTGTCTTAAGACATTTTTTAATGTATAAAGTGATTTTCATTTGCGTAATGCTAACGACAGTTAAGTCCAAAGGATTGGATTGGACCAATATTACAGAAACTTATAGCATTAAATGTTTTGCACTTGTTGTATGGAACAACATAACGACATTCAGAATTTTCTGACGATCTCAAACCTTGTCTACTAGGAACATACTCTGTAAGCAGTTCTGTTAAATACATAGGTGCTCTGCCAATGTGACAGCTCTACATGAAAGAAAGTATCTTAAACTCAATCCTTGCTTTCAACGGCAATCAATGTAAGTCATACAATTCTTGTTTCGAACTGTCAAATTTCCTCCTGCTAAGGACAAGTTTTGCACACATGTTTTGAAAACGTTGCATCTTACGCATCTCACCGTTAGCTTCACCATACAGAATGAGATTGCAGTAATCCAGATGTGAAATAACTAGAGACAAAACTAAAATTTCAGTGGCTGCTTTGGTTAAGTATTTTCAGATGTTCTTAATTCGTAGGTAATTCCTGTAAGACATTTGCGATTTACATGATCTTTAAAGCTAATAACTTGTACATACTTCTAGCTTTTTAAATTATAATGTTAGAAGATCATTATATTAGACTTGCTTTAACAAAGTATGCTATCATCATTACATAAAGTTATACATTTGCATTAAGTATTATTATATTATTGTTTTTTAATTATTTTCGTAAATATCAAGTTGAGATATACTTTAGATTACCGTTAAATTTAGTTATGACTCAGAATTAATATGAAAAAATGCTAAATTTATGATAATGACAGCCCTGCTGAAGAAGCGTTTTGATGATAATAATATTACGAAGCAAAGCTTCCGCACCTTACAATACCTTGTCGCTTTACGCTTTTATTGTACTTTTTTGTATACTTTATTTCGGTAATAAAGACATTTGACATCTTGATTAACTGATGTGTCTGGAGAACATAAATATGAAAGGTTTCGAGTATTCATTTTATCTTAACCCGCTGATTTTAACTTCATACAAAATTTAACACGAAGGTTTGTGATAAATGTCGTTTTTATCAATATAAAGAAGTCAGAATGTTCCGGTAGCACATGTTTATGAAGACGAATTATTTTGTTGCAACGATATGATTTGTGCTGAAATGTCACTTTTATGAAGGCAATGAATTGTGCCTGCTGACATAAAATTTGTCTACAGACGATTTATAGTTCTACAGTATAAGACAAAGAAATGATCAAGTTTCAATTCTAAATATGTTGTTGATTTAATGACCACGCTTAGATAGAGACACGTGCCGATATTTCATAAAATAGGTCCAGACTGTATTGTTTTACTAAAGAAGAAATTTCATCAAGAACATTTTCTGTGAAACCTGTTTCCTGGAAAATAAACATACCACGAAGATATTTGCACTTCCCCGCTACCGAGAAAAATAATTTCTACTGACACGTTTATTCGAATTTTTATACTTTAAAGGAATGCATAGGTATTTTTTTCAAGAAACAGTTTTCATGTTTTATTTGTTCTACTTTATTAAATTGATTAAAGGAATCAGAAAGAGACCGCTTCGTCCAATGAAATTTATATTAGAAATCGACAAATAAAGAATTTGACCATCAAACTTTCAATATGTTACCTTGTCCGCTGTAAAATGTATAACATAAAAAAGAAAGAATGACTGTGGAATTTTATAGCATTATCCTTATCTAGCATATCAAGGTAAGGCTAAAACAAAAGCACGAAAATTACAAACGAAAATCACCGAAGTAAGAAACGATATATCTGTTTTAACTAAGGATGTCAGTAAAATGCATGAAAAACGTTATAAATAACCAAAACAAAACAAAAAAACAAAAAAAAAAAAAAAAAAAAAAAAAAAAAACGCACCAATACTTTCAAATCCAATGGAGGCCTATTTTTATCTTGCTTTCTGTGCGAGCAATTGCATTGGCTGGGAACAAATTGCTGCAAAAGACCCGTTCTTAAATGGAGGTTTTTTCCCTTTTCTGCGTAATTGGTTTATGTATATATTTTTTTGTACTTCACAGATATAACAGTCCAATTCATGTTAAACATTGGCATAAAACAGGCCGCTGACAAACTTTCACACAAAGCTAACCCTGTCTTGAATTTATGATATGTCTGGTTCTCTAGTTTATCATCTATAAAACATTTACTGAGATTGACCATGTTGTTAGAAGCATGCTTTTTCAGCAGCAAATGTAGTCACCTACAGTGGCAAAATACGATAATTGTATCGTAAATGCACTTAAAACAAGCCATTTTGAAAACTCAAATCCCATGCAATAAGTTTGTTATATTTGAACTTTCGTCTGAAAGTAATATAACTAAGTAACATACTGAATTGGAAATTGTTAATATCTGGCAGCAGACGTTAGAGGATTACATCCTAAAACTACATCCTACAGTCTGACAGTTAGAGTTGATTTTTATGCTTGCCGAAGGGGTAGCATATAGTCGCCGCTTCGTCCGTCCGTCCGTTCATCCCGTTATTGAGTATTTCTCAGCACATAGGAAGCTTTACTACCAAAAAGAGATGCAAGTCGTAGTGTTTCGGTCGAAATTTTCTTCTGAGTTATTGCCCTTTCATTTTTCAACATTACTATACTCTAGTACAATTCTTGTCCGGAGTACTTCGCAGTAACCACTGGTTTGAATTTAGCGAAACCTCACAGGAAGCTGTACTAACATAAGGAGATGCATATGTTTTCTTCAAGTTGTGGTCGGCTGATTTTTTTTCTCCTGTTACTGCCCTTTGATTGTTCAACATTAGTATACTATAGTGCAATGCTGGTCATTATTATTCAGTATAAGTAAACTGTATGTACCCAGTCAGTGAATTCCACTGTTATTCTTTTAATGTTATTTTTGGGAGCATCCATCGGTTTGTTTAAAAATGAAATGTATAAAAGTATGCTCTGTAAGCACATAACGCAACTAAGCAAAGTAATAGTGGACATTGTTTGACTGAGTCTGTGCTTCCCTCACGTCTCTGGCAGCGTCTTTAGAGGAATTGAATTAACTCAAAAGGACCAAACATACTAAGATACTATTAGCACAAACGTTAAATACCGTTTTGTAATCTCAGCATATCCTGCGGAAATAAGGTTTGCATTGTACGGGGATCAATATTTCAATCATTTAAACTTTTACCTATTTTAGACAGTAATGACGATGGAATATCTCTTTTATGTAAATGGTCATAAGTACCGTCTGCAGAATTTCCTGTTTAAGAATAAGTATGTCTGCATAGAGTTTGTGCCAGCGGACGAAAATAGAAAGCAAAAAAAATAAAGAGGGACCTGTCGAAATAAACTTACCAAAATTAAAGTGTACATAGAAAAAGAATGCGATTCTGCGATCTGCTTATCAGCTGTGAAGTTAAATATAACAATGGGTCCCAATATTGCTCAGCTGTTTAGAATTTGATAATGCTCCAAAGACATTGTACAGATAAACGCTAGCATTTTATGGAAGCTCTTAAGTTGAACTACTAGTATATAACCTACATGAAATTGCACTATATGTATCATTGAAGGCTATATACACCGTCGTATAAGTACATCTGTTGAAGTCTCTAAGTTGTTTTTAGTACGTGTAACATGTACAAGTGTTGAGTTCTTCTCAACCCTGGGCTACAGGTCGTGGGCGTTAGCATGCATATCCACTGCCGTCCATAAACAGGGTCAATCAAAACGACCCTGCAACATTTCATTTTAGTTGTGTTGGGCGACTTGTGGAGTTTCTACTTTTTCTATCATTTTGTTTTTAAATAAAATAGTTCTCATTTCGATATTAAATATTTTTTCTCTTCATTTGTTTATTACTTCAGTGATTCTATTGCAAATATTCGGCGGTTAAATGCATGAATTTTCGTGATTTTCTTTAATTATATATAGTTTATTTTGGCGCCTTATCTTCACTCGAGGCTAACATTTGGCAGCAAAAACTTGGGCTTATTAGTAATAAGTTTTTTGAATGTTTGTTTATGTCCGCAAGACGACTGCGATATTGGACATTTATAAGGGACTTTCACCCTGGTATTCAGTTGGAAACGGTAGTGAGCAATTTATGTCAGGTAATGAAATTTGATGCCCAAACACTGTCCCTGTTACATTTTATGATCTATATTTCAAGAGAGCTATCCCTTCATGATTGCTTGGCCTTATAACTTAGGTTTTATCTTTTGAAACACTAGTGTTTATAAAGTTTAATCTTTCTTCTATCACCTTAGTTAGTATGGCTGCAGATAACACAATAACAATTGACACCATGACAACTGGCAAGGATGAAGTCGAGAAAAACAAGTAGTTTTATTTTGCGAGCGGTAGTTTGCGATATCTGCTGCCAAATATATGCCCAAACCTATGTTTGATTTGAGATTTCTGTAGTAAGGATTAGATAAGTGTATCATCATATTTGATTGAGATATTAATATTAAGGGAAAAATTAATTTACACACAGCCTTAGTATGTATAAGCATTCGTACACAAACAGTTTCATTCATAGGTTCAGTTCCTTTCGATAAACGTAAAATTAAGAATAGGCGAAATAAGGGACCTCCAGCCCGCTTAGCTCAATAGGAACAGCGCAGATCTACAAATCGCAGGGTCGTGAGTTCGATCCACGGGCGGGGCGTATGTACTTCGTGACGATTTTACACTACACACTGTGTCCGAAATCTTTCGTCCTCCACCTCTGATTCATATGGGGAAGTTGACAGTTTCTTGCGGAGAACATGTTTGTACTGGTTCAGAATCCAAAATAACTGTCCGCCGTTACAAAACTGAAATAATGTAAAAAAGTCGGCGTTAAGCCCAAAACAAACTAACAAATTCTTCCAAATGACGTTATACAGTAGAATGCTTCTTGTATTTGTGTTTAAATTGCTAAAACATAAGCATTCCTTTACAAACAAAACTATAAACTTGGAGATTTGAATATTTTGACTTTAGTTTTACCAGCTTGAACACCATCAAGCAATTTATTTATTACGTCATTGACTAAAAACATGATAAATCTGCTAGAAAAACAAGGAATGTTTTACGTAAGGTCGGTAAATGGTTGCCTTCCTGACGTTTAGATCAATATACATATAAATTAGTTTAATTTTAGATACTAACTTTAAATGTAGAAAATCCTCATCAAATAATTCAGATTGATTGAATATAGATAAATTAACTAGTCTCACAATTACTTGTCATATTTTATAGGCATTTGTTAAAACTCCTTCCAGTTTTAGTGGTAGTACATATTTATATTGAATACACATAAACATATAAGTTTGCTGTCTGCAAAGATACTATGAAGTAAATGTTCATATATTCAAATTGGATTTAGCCAAATATCCTACTTTTAGACTATTACCTTTGTTGGCATCAAGAAGATTCTTGTGCCCAATGTCTTTGGACAGCAGGCATATAATGGTACCTATGTTCAAACGTTGACAGCATCTATTTCCTCATATTAATGAGAAGTGCAAGTCACGTTATAGTCAAATACGTCAGTAAATTGCGTTGTGCAACTAGGTGTGTGACTGTGGAAGCAAGGTATTTGTTGACAGTATGACCTGTTGGAACACTGTACTAATCTGTTTTCGCATATAAAAGCAAACTTTAGACTTTCGTACACACAACCTGTTTGAACACCTTATTTGTGAAAGCTGTAATTACGGCCTAAAATAATCCTTTTTTACAAATACGTTTTTAATTACATTCAGAGCGGTTTGGTTTCTCGTAGAGTTATTAAAAAGTCACAACTAATGATATTTTCTCTATAAAGATACCGCAACGAAACAAAATAATAGCAGACTCGGATCATGAGAGGTAATGGAATGTGCAATATCCTCATGCCCAATAACACCGCCTTCTCCGAAATTCTATAACCGTAAAATTGAATGTACTCAAATTACATGATCCCAAAAGATCAGAAATATAACTGTTTCAAGCAGGAGGAGACTTTTTGTGATAGTTAATAAACTCTAGATCAATACGAATGTTTCTTTAAACGCCCAGAATCAAATATATTATCTGTTGGATGTTTTTATGAATTTTACTTTCAAGAACTTTTCATTTAAAAGATCAAAACATCTTGAATATTTTTTATTGACACTGAACATAGATGTTTCGGATGGTCTACACCAGAAGAGAACTAAAGCTCCAACAATAAAAAGAATGAACCGAGTTTGAAACAGTTCTTAAATTAACATGACATTTTTATTATTGATTCCTGATTTAAAATTTTACAGACAGTAGTTTTCATTGTTTTTATAAAAAGCCAATAATCTTTTTCAGTAACAATTTAGTTGTGCTTTGATAGCAGTACATACATGCTGTTATTTTAGGTAACATGTGATTTTTAACAGGTTAGAAAGCAAAAAGTAATAAAGTATCGGTTCATAATGTTCATTGAAAAAATCTTTATAGAAACAAGAAGAACGATCCAGTAAGTATATAGTGTTAAGGGTACGATGTGTGTTCACATAACGGATATACAAACAAAATACATGGAAGAACGCAAACCAAATAGACAGTGACGACAGAAAAAGCAAATAAATATGTCCGTTCAACATTTTTTGTTGCGCCTTTTCCTTTACGTTCCTGTAACGCTTTGCCAATAAATACCCTATTTTAGATATATTAAGTAATAATTAGCGGCAAAAATGAGCATACCTACAGAACCTATACAGCAAGAGCAGTATAATAGATTTGGTATTGACAGTATACACTTACTGAACTTCGTGTATTTACACTTACTGAACTTCGTGTATTTGTCTTACCTTGCCATGTGCTTTATTTTTCACATTATAAATATTTTGATCGCGTGTTGAAACGCTCCCTGTTATTTTCAAACCATTCATCCTTTACAGATAGAGAAGTTACTTTATTAAATTATAAATAATTTGATCGCGTGTCTGAGACTAATTTGAAGCCGAAGATTTTATTGGCCTATGTCATTATTTTAGCAAATTTTGAACTGAATTTTCTTAGAATTTCATTCGCACTCGTAATAAGTGATATATTGTCTTCACGTGCTTATTCCAACGTGTTATATATTTCAAGCATTGTTGTTATGATCATTACTAACTACTCTGAAGTATTAATGCTTAAACGAATTTCATATAATAAAACTCTTGTTGGTTTTAGAGCCACACCGACACAATCTAGGTCATGCGGGAACCTAACTAGCTGTTGATGACAGAGGAAGACCCCAGATGTCCCTCCGTGCATTATAATTTTATTATTTGCGGGCACCTAGGTAGAATCAACAACCTTCCGTAAGCTAGCTGCATGGCTTCATCACATCCAAAGCCAGGTTTTGAATCCACATCAGTGAGAGCAAGCGACTTTAACCGCTCGACCACGGTGGCTCTTATCAAATGAATGTTCTTTACTTTCTGCAGATTGAAAGATAATACGAAGCTGTAAATATGCATTTTAAAATACTTATTTATGTCTTTTTATCATGCCACTACATCAACTGCAAAAAGTCCACGATGTCCGTTCATTTATATGTTATCTATCATTTTGTAATCAACAAAGTAACTCCCTTCTAATGTTTTTAAAGTATATTTTTATTTTGCATGGTATAACTGTTATAATAAGCTTTCTGAAATAGCATGTTAATTCTATTTACTTGCTAGTTATACATTTTAAATGTATCTCAGCTAAACTACTAAATCAACACAAGTTATTATTCTGTTATCGTCTCGTACGACTTGACAAATAACAGACAACCAAGTTGCGGTGAATTAAGATTTACTTCTTCACATGATACCTAATTAAACAAGTCGGGTCACATACTTATAAGAATGAATCAGTACACGATTGCATTGCGTAGAACACAAATAGGAAAAATGCAGACTCAAGAACATAACAGATCACGTTGCTTATGTGTACAAATACAGAAAATGTAACAGTTTTATAAAAACAAAGCTGTATTTAACGAAAAGCTATACAGTGTTAGAAGAAATAATCAGTCAACATACTTCCGCCCTAAACAGTTTGTATGATAAATGGTAGTTAGCAAAAAGAGAAATTGAAGGTATAAGCAATAATCGTATCTTGAATAAGTTTCTCCTTTTTGCACTTACTCATATGTTTGTCCATCAATGTCTCAGTTCCGAAAAGAATTCATGAATAATAAAATCTGTAAAAAGATACGACTTGTTTACTTGTTTTAGAACACTGTCAATGGCCTTTTAACCATTGTGCTGTAGCGTTTCATCAGAATTGAAATAATATGTTTGCGTGTCTTCTAAATCAATTTAGAAACAGACGAATTCTCATTTGTATGCAATATGATCTAACAAAATCTTTGATTGATGCGACCTTAATTCATTTTAAAATTAATGGAAAGAATTGCAGTTTGTAATTTTTATTTAGAGCTTACTTGTTTTCTTTTATGTGCACTTTGTTTTAAATAATTATGCAATGCATACTTTAGAAGTAGTGAATCTTTGCAAAAGACCTCATCGTTCGGTAACGGCGGTGGGAACAACAAACGTTTTAATGACTTCTTATATAGCCGGTAAGGTGTATGCACGCGTCTCTTATGTGCATTGCCGTCTCGTCTATGCTTTTTACTAGTTAGGGTACTTGCTGAAATGGTTTTGTGTGCTCTAAAATCTATTGCAATTTGCTGAAACAGAGTACAAAGTTTGTTAGTAAGTTACCGAAATCGTACTTTTTGGAAAATGAATGTATAATTATACTGAAATGTAATTATAAAAATAAAATGCTTAAACCTTCCTGCCTGTCAGCAGCTGAATCACCTGAAGTAGATCACGAACCCTTCAGAATATAGACCTTGAGCTGACAATAACCCCCATCCCCCCTCTAGGGATATTTCTACGCTATGGTTTTCTTAAAGCATATAATATGAGCTATCATTCCAGAAATTCTGCCATCTGGCAGTCGGGTTCTTTTTACATTACAGCCTACTTTATACGTTACAATTAATAATTTCTAGAAAATACTGACTGGCACTAATGGTTTACTAGCTACACAATATGTCAATATATAAAGATAGAATATACAGATTTATATTTTGCAAGTAAAACTGACACTTATAGGCATGTGCTTTACGTTATCAAATGTACGTTACCAGAAATTGTAACGAAAATGGAAAATATAACTATGCGATTATATATTTTTTTGAAGTGTCTATGTCAAAAGTATTATAAAAAGGGGCTGTGGTTATAACAGATGAGAGCTTGACATAATTATATCGACTGTAAAATATTTCTAATTATTACGAAAAAATAAGCGATAATGTATAGTAAAGAAGATAAAATAATATAATGTTGACAATATGAGTTTCAAATTTATAGCAATTATTTTTTTTTAAAAAGTCGAAAAATATTTGGGATATGGTAAAATATTTTGTTTAAACAGATATGTAACATGTACAAATTCCATAAATATGTATTATATGGGCCATTCCATGAGAAAACCTGTATTAGTGACATGATGTAACTATTGTATAATTAGTAGTGTCAAATACTGAAAAATGGCTGTTTTTCTTATGTTGCCCCAGAAACTAGAAACTAATATATTGTAATTGTGTCATCTAAGACCAATCAAATTCTACCATATTTTTCATATAAATGTTGTTTCTGTTGTCATGGCAACGGAAATTCCAAAGCACCCATGCGTCATGAAAATATAGAGGTATATAGATAAAAGGCTCATGATGAAACTAAAAATATTCGGTTAAGTTATTTTTCAGTAAAATCGCTTTAAACTGTTCCTAAATATTCAAATGCATGATGTTAAGTAAGTGTTACGCATAATTTGTTCCATTAATGACTTGAAAAATACACGCCATACACAACGACGTCATACTACTTTCATGACGTTCTTAACGTCACGTCTCAAAATACCCTCGGTGACTAACTTAAAAACATTGTAGCTCTTAAGATAGTGAAGATAATCACTTCAAATTTTCGGATTTGAAAGATAAAAGAATGTTCTTTATAAATATGTTATTATCTCAATTTTGATTTTTTTTGTTACTAATACGGGTTTTCTCATGGAACTATTCATATATTTCAAAACATATAAACATATCACAAATTATAAATCTATGTAACGAAAATTACTAATTACATAAATTATATATAGTTTTCTTCAAACAAGATTAACAAAAAATCAATTTTCATGTAAAATGAAACGGATTTCATTATGTGGAAAATGAAATGAATTGAAATAAAATAAAATAAATAAATTTATTACAAATGTGTGAAATGATTGGCAGAGAGTGAGTGCTCAAACTTGTTTCATATATATGGCACCTTCGAATTATTCAACCAGTGATAATGCTACAGTCCAGCATATGTTAAAAACGTCAACAGATGCAAGTAATGAAGTTAGCCAGAAATATACTATAATGACATGTGACTCGGCTGTTGCTAAGAAGGCCTATTCTTTGGTTCTGCAGTCTAGAGATGGACTTGGTAACATAATTGGGTGTGTTTCACACAATCTGCTCTATATTTGGGCCTGTAGGAAAATTAATGAAGGTCAATGGTCTTGCAGAACTTGTAATAGAATAAGGAATTTGTTCTAGTGGTTCACATGATGACGTATTACCAGGTAAACGCTACAACCATACCCTAAATGTACACAGGACTGTAATGGAAGTTCTTGAGTGTTTGCTTCTATGCAAGTTTGAAGAGACAGAACCCCGCAAGGAAAGCATTTAAGAAGACACTAATATTACAGAAACGAACTGAAAGTCCATGCAAAGAAAAGTTGTTTGAAATAATAACTCTCCTGAGAGTATTTCAACAGACATGAGCAGTTCAAATCAGAAATCAGAAAGGGTGAAAGTGGCAAAACTGCTCAATTTTGGTTAATGTATGTAGACATAATTCATATGATATTGTTGCTCATCAAAGCAACACAGATTTATGCTTTTGATTTACATATATCATCCCTGTACAAACTGTGCTCTTTGTTCGTAGATATTACTACAGAGCAGACAATTTACAGACATGCAAAGTCTGAGATTGGCATACTTGGTTTCAGTAGAAACTGTGCTGCATATGTCCACTGGTGCATGACCCGTCATTACAGAGCCAGGTATGTTGAAGCAACACTTCAGAATGTAGACATACATAGAGAAGACATGTCCGACCGCCAAGAAGTATAACCTGCTCAGATAGGCTTGAGTGAAGACGATAACAGGATTATGATGGCTTAGAACCATTCACGAACCTATTCCAGGCTGAAAAAATAAAACAACAAAAATAAAATTTACTATATGTCGTCTGGTATTCCTGCGAAAGCGGAAGTCGCTCATGACCTTAAGGCAACTGAAATAGGTGAAAAGACAATGGATGGATTATCAAAAGAAGATTGATTGAAAAATCAATTCCTTTTCAAGACCCCATTAAAAGAAGGAAACTTAATATATTTGCCACAGCTGAAGTTAAAAGGAAAGTAACCAATTTCCAAAACAAAATACTACAGATAAGAGCAGAAGGTAACGTGTATGAACAGTTGGTACTTTTAGCTGTTCAGCACAACATAGATCTAGAATTGACACTTTCCTTTCCTCGAGGACCTGTCACCTGGCCGTTATAGCTACTGCGACTGGAATGCCAATGAAAACAGACAAGTCAAAACTACTTCACTATGTAGATGCTGCAGCCATCAACAAAAAGATGACATTGTTTTGTCACGTCAAATAGTGAAAACAATATCTTCAAAAACACGAAATACTGTTTTATTTTACACTGGAACAGGCAATAAGAGTCGCCATTTAAATGCTCACAACATCTTTATAAGCAAAGGAGAAAGAATCTGCTCAATTTTGCCTGCAATACTCCGTCTGACTGGTTGACACAACCAGTGCTTTTGTTCGCACAGGGAAAGTAACGACCCTCAATTTAATAAAAAAACAAACAAAAAAAAAAACAAGGTGTATGTTGCAACATTAGCAGAAGTAGTTCATACACATCACTTATCAGATGGATTGAAGAATACAATAACATCAACAAACTTATATATGACATGTTTCTTGCAAAGTATCAAGTACGTGCTGGCAATGTTCCGAGTACATATAAGGGTATGGACATGACTCTAGCTGAAATTGTGACACATCGGCACATGTGACTGATGACTCTGACGATGACTATGAAGAAGTAGAGATGACCAATATAATTGACACCATATACGAAACAGACAGTGATTATGACGACTGAGATGACTGAACCCCGCTACTTAGTTGTTTCGCAATTTTGGTTTATGTGAATTTATTTGGTTAAACAGATAAGCGGTTGTAAGCGTGTATTTTTCAGTTACTAAAATACACATTCAGTAACGTATCATAACGTAGGTTACAATGTCAGTGCTGTGCTATATGCATTTTTATATCAAACTAGTTCGAACTTGATAAGATACTTGCATTATCTAAGTTTGAACATAATTATAAGGAATACATAAACCATCTATTGACTGTGAAATGAAAATATTATATCGTAAATTTTAGTAACGTATATAATAATGGTAACGTATTTGTTCTTAAAACTGTTGAACAATAAATTCTTAAATACTAATGTATTGTGTATCTGAAAATACTATACTTTAGACATATCTGATAGTTTATGACAATTAAACCTATTGAATTAATTGATACGAGTATTTTCATAAATTATAATGGTAACGTAAATTACAAATTGAATTGATCGATTTAGAGAACAAAACTAAGCGGGAGCATTGACAACAGCATACCTGCATATTACTGAACCCACTAATGATTTTGGTTATTTCTACCATATAAATCACCACATTCCAGTTTTATCATTTATTAAATAATTGTTAAGGTAACGTAAATAACAGGCTGTAACTCATATAGAACCCGCTTGCCAGATGGCAGAATTCAGAAATATGATCTACATACAAGGGGCTTCAAAAATAATGGGGTCTACAAAAATCCCTAGAGGGGGTTGGGGGGGGGGGGGGGGTTCACCTTCTAGCTCTAGGCCTAATAGAACATACTTTTCATTTTATGACGTAGATGCACTAAAACACCAGTGAATAACACATATAAAGTGTAAAGCTACATAAATCATTTACGTACCATTATGCAAAGTAGATGTTAGTACAAACATACGTCTTAACAATATCAGTACTATCGGCTATAAAGTGAGTCACCATTATAACTTTACGTTTCTGAAATCTTAGACTATTTACTTGAAATAAAAACATTTGCTGGCAAAACTTTATATGATAAAGTATCAATTAAATTTTCAATATTACTTTAGATGTTTTAAATGAGTTTGCAATGTATTCCGGTCTAAAGGTGAATTTTGAGAAAACACATGTTGTGTGGATCAGTGCTTTGAAATACAGTACAAGATCAATAAAAACAAGATGGAAATTAAACTGGGGTACAGAATCATTTAAACTGCAGGGTTAGAAATTTCATATTGACCATAAAACCATGTGCGATATAAATTACAAAGAAAAGGTTGATAAAATAAGGAACGTAATTTCATACTGGAACAAAAGAAACCTTACGCCGATTGGCCGGATAACTGTTGTGTTGTAAAATCTTTTCTTTTACCACTGCTGACACATCTTTTTATGTCTCTACCAAATCCCGAAATACAGACCTTACAGGAAATAAATAAACTGTTTTTGGACTTTGTTTGGCAAGGGCCGGCAAAAATTAAAAATTCAGTAGCAGTAAAGGAATATGCAGAAGGCGGATAAAAATGGTTGACGTGTACGCATATATGAAAAGTTTAAATAAAATCTGAAAAGTAGATCCCTCGGAAGCACCGAGAACAAGGCAAACAGTGAAAATTGCAGACTCGGTTTGATTGAGTCTGTTCATGAGCAGTTATGGAAAATGCAACACTGCCCACGCCCCCCTAGCACCGACTTAAGCAGTATTCAATCTTCAAATCTAAATGAGTTGAAATTAATGATCCCAAAGGACCAGAAAATAAAACAACACTAAAACTTACCTGGTTTAAAAGGATGTTAAAGGGTACAAATAACACATGCTACAGTCTTACTGGTAATTTATTGAATTTGGAAAAACTATGCAATTGTGGAAAGGGATAAATAGACATAATGGTAAACAACGTTAAAAATTGCTTTTGGAAAGATGTATTGCGTGCATATTCTGAACTAATTGAAAAATCTGAGATAGCTACGGTGGACAATTTTCTTGAAATGCCATTAATCTATAATCACTTTATTCTCATTGATAGAAAACCTATTTTTTGAAGTTATGGTACGATAAAGGTATTAGATATGTGAAAGATATTTTGAACAAAAATGGGATTTTTATTGACCAACAAGACCTAGAAAGAACTGCGGATTTGAAAATAAATTTTCTTACATATGAAGGAATGAAAAGAGCAATTTTACAAGCTTTTAAATCTGTGCGTTTAATGGATAAAACGTCGGATTTGAACTATGTTTTCCTAGTTATACCTTTTTTATGAAGCATATTTTAAGTACAGACAAAGGAATAAATTAAAAACAAATGTACAGATTTTTTTATATAAAACTCCGACAATCCAACGTCTCAAGAAAAATGGTGTAATATCTTTGATATTGATAACGCTGAATGGAAATATATATATATAGCTGGGTTTATATGACGTGTAATGATACATATTTACAATGGTTACAAACTAAAATTGCTCATAGACAATTAGGTACCAATATTTTGTTTTTTTCAAAATGAACAAGACTATAACCGAATATTGTACATTTTGTTAACATGAAAAAGAAACTCTAGTTCATTTATTTTGGGCATGTAGTCATGTAAAACATTTGATCACAGAAGTTGAAAAACTTGCCAAGACTTACGATGATAAGATTTTTACTAATTGTAATCCTTTATCTTGGGATATCCAGGAAAAACTGTATGTAATTATAAAGTGCTGTGTTTAGAAATTAAAAAATACATATTTCTCTGTAAAAGTAGAAATGTTATACCATCTTTACATGGACTTAAAGCAAGCTTTAAACTTGCTACCGCAATAATTAATAAAACATGTAGAGTAGCTAAACAAAAAGGATGGACTCTTGTAGAACTTCTAAGCCATTAAAAGAAGTATACTCATGCTTTATTCGATATTTAATTTGAATTCCTACTTAAGGAGGTAGGTTACCTTCATATTCGTATGTGCGCATGTCCAACCGGAAGCTAACGTGACGATTTACGACGACGTTTACGACAAATTAAATGTGTTTGTATATTCATTCTCCTGAAAACAAATCATGAACCTGCCTCCGATCTGATACTTTATGGTTTAATAATGCAGAAATAATGAATCAATTGCCGCAGAAACGCTTCAAAAGAATGTTGCCTTAAAATGACGTCATTGACGTCATGACGTTACGTGTCAGTTACCGCGCAAAATTAATAGATTTTATCTTGAAAGTACGTAATTCTGTGCATTTTCTTTATTTTAACTATCTTCAAATAACAAATATTTGCTGAAATATTTTTTATGAATCTTTTGCTCTGAATAATCATCAATATCTTGCTTCTTTTATGTAGTTAAATTGAAACGTTATGCGGATTGTAAGAAAATGGATGATGGTAACCAATGTTATTTGGAATATAGTTGGATGAAAGGTTACTTGTTACGGCCATTTTCAAATAAAAAATCTAGCAGTTTGATTTGTAATACCTATTTTTCAGGTTCCGTTGATAATTTGTTACTTATATACTAAAACTGAGATCTAAAATTGTTCAAATTTCAGTAGAAAAATGTGGTTCCTTGAATTTAATTGATGTTACCATGGAAACGAAGCCCGTGACCTATGTATCAAAATGTAAAATTCAAAAGCGTTGACACTGGTCTATTTAAGAAACACAGCTTCGGCTTTTTATTTTCATTTCAACAATATCCATGAGAATAATAGCAGCATGCTGAACGATTTTTCCATGAAAAATGCCAGACGAGGCGTACTGCCGTATGTATTCTAAGCTGTGAAATTTGTTTGAATCAATGCAAATAACAAGAAAATATAACTTACGTTAGAAATAATATGTTTTAAAGCTACATTAACTAGAATGATAATCTTATTCAATATTTTTTTATAAGAAATTTCGACAAAAAGCAAGATATAAGCTATTTTAAACATCTCTGTTGCCATGGTTACTGTAAACTTTAAGAAAAATAGGGTACCATGTAAAGTGCTTGGTATTTTGCTTATAATATTTCCCAAATATTCCATGTTGGTCATTAACAGAATGCCACTTAAGCCGTCGAAAACCCCTATTTTTATACATAGTTGTTTTAAAATGAGAGAAAATGCGTTACCATGGAAACACGAGCCCCGCGACATATACATTTAAAGCTTATATTAGAAAGCTAACGTGCATATTCGTAAACTTATCAATTATGCAGACTTCTACGGATATCAATGAAACTAAAATACACTGAAAAGTGTTAAATATCCGTATTTTCCTTCTTCTTTCAATATGAAATACCTTTAGATGGTCATGTTCTTCAAACCTGGATAAAAAATGAATTTGAAGGGACAGAGACAAACGAAATTGAGATTGTAGCAGGTAAAACTTCATATTACACGAAATACAAATAAATGCTGTGGTTAAACAAACTTGAATTTACCCTTGTAACAAGGTAACCTACCTCCTTAAGCATAATTTTATTAGTGTGGAGAAGAAACCTTTTATATGAATAATTATATATCTTGTTGATAAGTTTGTCATGTTGTTCTCTCGTAGTAAATGTGTTTTTTTGCAAAGTATTTTAAACAATGTTGGAATTCTTATTGTAAATGTTTATATTATATGTAACATTCGGAATTATATAGACTTAGAAATGAAATGTAGTTTTTAAAAGAATGTAGTTTAAAAAGCCGACAGATAATTGACTGAATATGCTGAAAAATGGGGTAGAATAACAACTTTTTATAATCAGTAATGTAGAATTGAATAGTAATATTTATATGAAATTGTTAAATTATTATTAATGTATCACAGTTATATTATTAACTCTGCTTTAAATCAGTTTTTTTTTGTTAAAATGATTTATTTTGTTTATACTTTGCAGTAAGTAGTGATACCGATGTTAGTTTAGTATTGAAAAAGCGATAGAGCTTGTATGTAATATTTGAATTGAATTTTTCTGAATAAACTATACCCCTAAAAAAAAAAAAAAAAAAAAATCAATATTAGGCAAAACTTTAAAATTAAGTTTAGGGTTCTGTTCGCTTGATGGTGATATTACCTACGAGGCCCACTCGTTTGTTGGTCAAATCAGGTAGTGAAATTCTTAAACAACCCAAGAACAGCATAACTTAACGCAATGTAACTATAGGTATGAAAATATGAACGACTGATCATTCACAAATTACTCTCATCGTTATCAAAGTCAATGTTTTTACGCATATAAATTACTTCTGATGTCACTTTTCTTAAAACGACACAGTAAACTGGAGCATTGTGAGATGAATATGGTAAAATGGCAATGTGTAGCTGTTAGAAAGTCCATAACCGCTTTAACTACGAGTAAAGACAAGCATGTACTTCTACATATCATCAAAAACATAACAATTCATAACTGAAAACAAATAAGAAACAAGAGGCCCAAATGAGCCTTAGTCGCTCCCCTGAAAAAATAACACCTTTGCTTCTAACTAGGTTTGGTGAAAATTCTGCAGAATCTTCATTAAAAAAGTTATTTAAAGGTTTTATCTATATTTTGTTGTCACGCATAATCTTCATAAGAAATCATTTAAAAATATTTCCTTTTTAGCTCTAAAGTGCTCCATTTAAAAAATCAATTGGCATAAGACATTATAATGATGTTACAGACCACCAAGTTTTATGAAGATCCACCAAGCGGTTCATGAGGAGAAGGCTTTAACATTTATTTATTTTGTTAGGTTTAACGTCGCGCCGACACAAGTATAGGTCATATGGCGACTTTCCAGCTTTGATGGTGGAGGAAGACCCCAGGTGCCGCTCCGTGCATTATTTCATCACAAGCGGGCACCTGGGTAGAACCACCGGCCTTCTGTAAGCCAGCTGGGTGGCTTCCTCACATGAAGAATTCAACGCCTCGAGTGAGGCTCGAACCCACATCGTTGAGGGGCAAGTGATTTGAAGTCAGCGACCTTAACCATTCGGCCACGGAGGCCCCGAAGACTTTAACAGGTATTTCTATGTTTAGCTCTAGTGGCCCCTAAAAGGGGCCAACTACCCCCAAACAAATTTGCGAAAGGACCCTATAATGACCTTCAAGACCCAAAAAGAGACCAAGCGCTCCCAACTGAACAAAGTTTGTGAAGAATCTCATAACGGTACCATAAGTCATGTTTGATGAAGATTCATCAAGTGGTTCATGAGACGGAGTCATTTAAATGTTTTTCTAATTATAGCTCTGGTAGCGCCTAAATGGGACCAATCGTTCCCATTTGAACAAAATTGGGAGAGGGCTACAAGTCATGTTTGATGAAGCTCCATTCAGCGGTTCATGAGGAGAAGTCGTTTTAAGGTATTTCTAATTTTAAGCTCTGGCATCCCCAAAAAGGGACCAAGTGCCCTGATTTGTTAAAAATGTGAGGACCTTATAAAGATGCTACAGAACGAGTTTGATGAAGATCAATCCAGCGGTTCTTGGGAAGAAGTATTTTAAAGGTTCTTTTAATTTTAGCTCTAGTGGCCCCAAAAAGGGGTCTAGTGCCCTTATGTGAATAAACTTGGAAGAGGACCTTATAATGATGCTACAGACCAAATTTGATGAAGATACATTTAGCGGTTCTTAAGTAGAAGTCGTTAAAGATATTTCTAAGTTTAGCTCTATCGGCCCTTAAAAGGTCTCAATTGCCCCTTTTGAAAAAAAATTAGGAGAAGACATTATAATGATGCTACATACTAAGTATGATGAATATTCATCAAGCAGGTAATGAGAAGAAGTTTTAAAAGTTTTCTTTTTTCTTTTTAGCTCTGGCAGTCCCTAAAATAGGCAAAGGTAAACTATTTGAACAAACTCGATAGAGGGCTAGAATGTTACTGACCAAGTTTGGTGTAACTCTGATCAGCAGTTGCAGAGGAGGAGATGATAAAGTAAAAATGATGACGCAGAACCATGGACGCCGGACCATCCAAATATACTAATAGCACACACTAAACAAAGTTCAATTGAGTTAAAAATGGAGCCACCTGTTTGCCGTGGGTGACGACCCGTAAGCCAGAGAGGATGGTCCTGGAAATTGAGTAGTAAATTAAAATTAAGTTTACATCTTCGTTTGCTGATTGTTATATTGCATCTATGCGTTTTCACTTTAACATTGCACATTTATCTGATTTTAGGCAAATCAATGTTAGACAAAATAAAATGTAACTTCGTTTAACTGCGTTCTGCAAACTTCTCATCACGTTCACATACGTTATCATTCAAAATGATTTTTATACTTCATCTTAATATGTATTTCATTTTCTGTTTCCTAGAAAGCGGTGGCTTAAGGCTAATCGGTCGGTCAAAGAAGCATTCCCTTGAATCCCCTTACTGCATTTTTGCAATACAGCTGGCGATGTAAATATGACTTACCCATGTAAATGTTTTGGACACCGCACTCTGAATTACTCAAGAGGGGGAATTCGTTGTCCTGATCTTTTCGGAGTATCAGAGATGGAATTGCACAATATGTCACAATATGTCACTGCGGCAAGACGCATCAAAGTCAAATTTAAGGTTGAGCACAACGAAAAGAAAAGTTAGGTGAGTACCTCTGCCGAAATTGCAAAATGGCCATTCTCATAAGCATGATACCTGCAGTTGTCCACTGCGTTGTGTGAATTGCAGCCTCATTCAGCCAAGTCTCGGGACTGCAAAACACGGAAGATCAAAAAGAGGTACTCCATGTAAAATTCACACAGGGAAAAAGAAAAGCTGAAAGTTGCAGCAAAGCCTTTGCAAACATATTTTGTTCAAATGCAGCTGCTAAACCAACGCTGCCACCAGTTGTTCAAAATGTACCAAATTAAACAAACAAACCGTCGTCCAAGCAATATGTTATGTCGAATGCTAGTCTATGTGGGGTGAGTCAAACAGCCAAATAAAAAATTGATATGAAAACTGATGGGTTTGGAAAGGGATCTAATGATCCCATACAAACCAATAACCGTTTCAGTCTTGCTTTGAGCCGGTTGACGGGGGAGGATGACGCCTTTTTGCCGTTGTTTCCTCCGTCCAGTTTAACTAGCACAAAGGAGGTGAAGATCAAAAGGATCAAACATCCAGGGTCAATGCAGTACTAATCTATTATCCAAATTTCCAGTCGCCAAATTTGTGTTTACTATTTTAAACGGATATTATTGAATGTCAAATAAATTACCAGTGGAAATGTCCATGGAGTTATAGCTAATTTTAATGAAATACTCTCATCTTACCAAAATATATTCCTTTACTTATGTGCCTTAGTGAAACATTTTATAGAAAACCGACAAAATATCTTTAAAAATTACTCAATGTATAATTTTATTAATCCTAATACAGAAAGAGCTTCTGGAGGGACATCTGTTATTATTAATATTGCTTGCCCACACAGACATATTGTTCTTAATACGAATATACAGTCGGCTGCATTAAATGTTACACTGCATCGACCAATTATTTTCTGCTATATATATAAACCTCTAAAACTTTATCTTGAAGATCTTGACCACCTTGTAAAATAGTTACCATAGCCATTTTTTCTTATAATTTTAATTGCCATTATGAGTTTTGGGGCTGTTTTGACAGCAACACTAGAGGTTAAATTATTGAAACATTCATAGAAAGAAATCCCTTATGTTTATTAAATGATAAATCAAAACGTATCTTCATCCTGCAACAGGTAACATTTCTTCTCTTCATTGGACAATGTGTCAGTCGAACATTTTCCTTGATTTTGAATGGAAAGTACTAGATGACTTTTATGACAGTGACTGTCTCAAATGCAGTTCATGTGCTTTCAAATTATCCAATATATTTTAAATTTAATAAAACTGGTTTGAAGCAATTTCAAACGTTATATAGAACTGATTTGACTCTGTAGAATTTCACAAATTTTATGATCCTTTTGATCGGTTTTCTGTTATTTTATGCGATATTGCTGACAAGTACATTTCGAAAACTTCAAGAAATGGTAACATATAAGTAAACCATAATATAATGATGATTGTATAGCTGCCTTTGAAAATTCAATATAAGGCCAACTACAGAAAATCTACTATCAGTTCACAGAGCAAAAGCGCACAAAACAATTAATCAAGCAAAGAAAATGTTTTAGCGATCATACGTTTCTACACTAAATTCCAGATCATCAGTTAAAACAGTTTGAGATAACATGGTTTGCGAAATTAGTGGTAAAGAAAAAAAACCCTCAAACTTTAGTCATTTACTAGTAACCAAATCAGATCAGTCCATTGCATCTACAAATGAAGATATTGCAAATACTCCTGGTCATATTTTTTAAAGGAACTCTTCATTAAACAATTTTGATCAACGTTTTCAAAATATCAAATCAACTAAATAAAGTAAGCCTTTAAATTTTAGTTTAAATAATAATGACGATTATAACAAACCTTTTTCGCTTACAGAATTACTTGGCTCTCTGGAGAAATGTCACGATACTGCATATGGTCCAGACCAAATCCATTATCAACTTTTGAAACACTTACCACACGAATCATAAGAGCTCCTCCTTGAAATTTAAAATGTAACGTGGAAAACTGGAAGCTATAGTTATTCCTGTACCAAATCCCGGGAAAGATAACACCAACTTCGGTAACTATAGACCGACCGATCGCTCTAACAAGTTGCCTATTTAAAACACTAGAAGTTATGATTAATTCTAAGTTAGTTTGGTATCTAGAATCTCAAAGCCTAATATCAAACTTAAGTGCTATGTGGCGGCCGTAAAAAGTCGCCCCGACTTCATCTCAGTGTTGTTATATTTTCGGGTCCCTCGGGATCATTGATTTCAATCCATTTAGATTTGAAGATTGAATACTGCTTCAGCCGGTGCTAGGGGGCGTGGGCAGTGTTGCATTTTCCATTACTGCTCATGAACAGACTCAATCAAACCGAGTCTGAAAATTTTCACTGTTTGCCTTGTTCTCGGTGCTTCCGAAAGATTTACTTTCTAGATTTTATTTCAAAGCAGTTTTCGCAAACAGCGTAGCACAACTCATAATCTTGTTCGACTGGATTTATCTTTTACTCGTGATGATACAACATGGAAATATAATATTATGAATTACCTTGACGACTTAGGTTTTAAAGATCGAAACAAAGATTCTTGGTATTACTTTTGATACCACATAAAAATATCTGAAAGCCAAATGTTTGAAGTCATTGAAAATGTTTAAGGTAATTTGAAATACTGATTGGAGAGTCGATTCTAAGGTTTATTACAATTATACAGAGCTTTGATTCGATCCAAGTTAAATTACGGTTGTGCTGTTTACGGTTCAGCAAGAAAACCTTATTTACAAATGTTAGATACCAGCTATAATCAAGGTATTCGTATTGCTCTTGGTGCATTTAGAACATTGCCTGTTGAAAGCTTGTATGTCAAAGCAAACGGACCCTTTCTTAACACAAGCCGAGAAAAACTCATTTCGATATGCTTCAAAGGGTGGCTTCAAACAAACCTAAGCCTGCTCATACTATCGCTTTTAAAAACATGTACATGCACGGCTGTATCAGAAAAATACTTTATAATGAAAAGTACTCATCACAACGCTGCTTCAAATATTGAGAATGTGATGGAAGTGAGACTCAGTTTATTCCAGCAATATGTCTCTGCTTTTTTAAACATATCATTTAAGATTCAGCAAAATCTACGTATTATTTTGGTGAGGTATCTTATCATTGAGATTCAACATTACATATATTGTAAACCTTGGCATGTTTCTTCTCCAGTCTGAGACAAATCTTAAAGGTCTTAGAGGACGATTGATTACAAAATCTTCTTATACACTGCTTTTATTATAAAATTTATTCTTTGTTTAGAAATGATGTCTAGTTGAGTGTCACACTTTAATGGCTTTGATCTGATTTGTCTTCTGATGTTCAGGTTTTAGGTTAGACAAATGTCAATAGTTCACGTTATGCCCCACAAACTCTGACCTCAAGAAGCACTCTTTGACGATAGAAGTGCTCAGATGATAGGAAGCCATGTATGTTTTTAATAGTATATTGATGAAATTAGTTATTTTACGGAGAAGTGAAGGTTGACATGTATTACTGCTTTGATGCCCGGTCCACCATTCGGCGTCATGCCAACTTCTCATTGTTGTCCAGTACCCGAGGAACATCTTAGGTACAGGAACATCAAGGGTGATAGTGTCGCATTATGGTGCGGTGGGAGAAAATCAAAGATGGCTGCAATATTTGAAACTACACTTCGGTATTTGAGCCGGCTATTTTTAGTGCATTTAATAACTAACTTTTGATTTCATCCTAGTCTATTATTGACAACACATGCCCCAATACAAAAATAACCTCTTTTGCATAATAAGTTTAGTAATATCGAAGATTGAGAAAAAAATAGCGAAAGTCTAGTTGTTTTTATCAAAATGTTCTTTAACCTAGCTTTGTTATAGATTTTCAGATTATAGGCAAATTATCCATAAATACAAAGTGTTTATATTTCGGTAAGAAAATATTCACACAGAAGCAATTATTTTCAATGCCTGTATGGATATTTGTAACAGGTTCAGCTCTAAAAGTGGGTGGGGGTAAATCAACCACTTAAATCGAGTATGGAATTCACATCAATCGAATAATTTAAATTCAAATTTTATTTTTCTCTGCCTAATATTAAAGTTTTGATACCGATGGAATTCACGTATCCATAACTTGTCCTTTAAATGTCATAAATAGTAAAATTGTGATTGAGTTGGATTAATTTAAAGAAATTCTGGTTATTTTCTATAGATCATATGTTTACTATTTTTTTTGTCATTGTCATCGAATAAACCGATTCATGCTATGGATTTGTGGAATATAATCATTAGGCTAAAAAAAAACTAGAATGGTGCTCTTGCATGACTGTGCGGTTTGGTGAAATGGTCTTGAATACGAAGGAACAGGGATTAGGTTACTTCAATGTCATTCTAGTCAGAAAACAACAAAAAAGCGAGTCATGTCTCATAAAAATTTGAAATCAATAAAGCATTTTATTATATGGCATTAATTTAAAAAGACAATTTTACCAATCTAAAATCATTTTACAATGAATTAGTAAGATTCCTCTTTCAATATCTTTAGAAAACCCTACAATTTTTAAACAATTCATTTTATTTTTATGCTCCTAGTATTGAAGAATATCAGTCAATCAGTTCATTCGTCGAACTTTTTTGTGCACTCAAGTCCTAGTTTCCATACAATTGAAATGAAAATTTGTCGTGTTGAGCGTTTTTTCACTTCCACTTTTTCTATTTTAATTCACGTCAACAACATGATTGAAGTAGTTACACGCAAATTGTCCTGACCTTTATGCCAAGTTATTTTTTCTCGAGTGATGCTTTTTATGACATACTGGTATCTTGCTTGTTCTCAAATTCTCCTTTATGGTGACATATCGCATCGCATATAGCCTAAAGATTCCTGGAAATAAAAAGCACATCTTGATAACAATAACTTATTGCGATAATGTTTTCAGAAAAAGCACAAGTATTTTCGTGGTAGCTACCAAGTATCTCGTGGCAGATTTTAAGCACTAACGCAAAATTTTGTGCTAAAATATTTTCTGAAAACAAATAAAATATCTGGAAAGTATTATGTTTTGCTGAAATGTTTTCAGAAAAAAATGCATTTTTTATTCCATGATCGTATTTGGCTTTGGTTATGTCCCGTTTATGGACTTCGAAGTTTGAGGTCGCGTTTTTGACCGTTTGGGATCATGGAGTCCATTTAATTGATGTGTAATAGAGTTCCGCTTAAGCCGGTGCTAGGGGGCGTGAGAGGTGTTGCATTTTTCATTACCTTTCATGAACAGACTCATTCAAACCGAGTCTGCTATTATTCTGCTTGGTTGTATTCTTTGCTTTCGAAGGATCTTTTTACAGATTTTATTAATCTGTTGGATATTCATTCTTATTTTTATGCCCCATATAGTAGTCTGACCGTTCGTTTTTCCGTATCCGATCGAGAAATGAAGAACGCTTAGGCCGACATGCATCAAACTGTAAAGGGTGATTGACTGTAGTCATTAGAGGAACCCTATTTATTTGGGGTTCAGTAAGTTAATAACCTTGAGTAAAAGTCTGTCTATCAACCATGGGTTTCCTGTTGATAACTAAAGAATGCTTTGGCTTACAGGCGTCAACTTAGGATGATTGCCTGGGGTCAGTAATTATCCTCTATTGATTTTTTTTACAGTTTAAACCAACCCATATTGTTGTTTTCACTCAGTTTGTCAAACGGCAAAGGTCAAAGCGATCTCGGGAGGCCATCATAGGGGACATGCGTGTTTTACAAACACATCTTGTTTTCAGATGGCAACTGCGTGACAACTATATTCCTTACAGCTATAGCAGCATCAAATTCTATTTTTCTTAATAAAGGAGTCTACACATTCATAATATTAACCTATAAATTAGTGTTGTTAGGAATTTGGTATTTGACTGTCTGTATTATGGTATATAAATCTTTCAATAATTAACAGTTTTCTGTAGGACAATTCACAGCAGGGAGGGAGCCAGACAGTCATTAAACCCATATGTAATTGTGTTTCATAAACATACTTTACAATACATTGTCATTGTGAAAAAAGGAATCTTTAGGTTAATAGTCTTTACCTACAGAAAGCAATGTGTTTATACTTTACTATAACAGATCCTTTTTGATTGTAGATTGCCATTGGACCGCAATAAAATCACAGTTGTCGCATATTAATAGTAATATCTAATGGATTATAAGGTACTTTTCATTTGAAGCAAGTATAAAACAAATTTACGTTTAGCCTTATTCAAATGTAACATGATCCTGTCGTCTGCACTTGCGTAACTACATTGCTTGCAACTGCAATTTATTCCATAATGAACTGTCTGCCAAAACATAATAAAACCGTAAATTAATGTTGTTTTACGGCATTGGAGGAAGAATGTCTGTATCACTCTGCCAATCATTGGACAGCATTTCAACCAAAATAAGCGGAAGATATGTTGGAGGTAAGATAACCAGACACTCATTAAACCAATACGTAAAGAAGGATCTACCAGCATGACATTTACTTATATTACACTGGTTTGTGGACACGCAATGTACCTTTAATTCATGTGTTTTCACCTTTAAAGGCTGAGGTAAAAATATGTCTAGACAGTAAACGTACTGTTAATTTAACATACGTTTCAGAAGAGTTATTTCAGAGTGTCCACATTGAAACACGTGTACCTTTAATTCAATTTTTGATACGCATTAGCTTAATCAAACTCATTCTTACATTCATAATACATTGAAAAAATGACACGCTCATTATTTAACAAACAGATTTAATTGTTTTTCGGTGTCTAGAACCTATTGCAATGTTGTATAACTTACATTTTGTTTCAATCGTTGACATCTCCCTTTAGTTTGTTGATTTTGTAATTAGACGGTTTTACACGGTTTTACATATCCTTTGTTGGCAAGAGTAAATTTCTGTTGCCGGGAAAATATGTCAACATTGCTTAAAGTGATCATGGCAATTTTAGTCAAGAAGGTACTTGTATGTGATCAATGGCAACGTCAACAGGTGTATCTTTCTTTCGTTTTCTGGTTGTGTTTAAAGTCGCACCGACACAATTATAGGTCATATGGCGATATTATAGCTTTGATGGTAGAGGAAGACCCAGGTGCCCCAGCGTGCATTATTTTATCACTAGCGTGCACCTGGGTAGAACCATCAACCTTCCATAAGCCAACCGGATGACTTCCTTACATAAATTCAACACTCCGAGTGAGGCTTACAACATCAGTGAGGGTCAAGTGGTTCAAAGTTAGCAACCTTAACCGCTCGGCCACGGAGACCCCAGCGTTTGTATCTATACGACAGTATCTATTAAGCGTTCAGATTAAATAGTAATATGTACATGTAGTAACTCTTTTTCCAAATGTTAAGTATACGATATTCACTTTTTTTACAAAAACTGCTTACTATAATTTTTGCAGATAGCCAAAGCTTCATGTTAACGTAACGTTTCTTGAACACTTGTATATATAATAATCTATCTCTCTCTCTAGAAATTGAATTGTTGCACCAGAAATCAGATGTCTCATATGTTTGTATTTGTCCTGGTTGGTTATGGGTACATGTTTTATATTCATGTTTCGCTTAATGTAAAAAGGCATTTATTTCTTTGTGTTGAATCTATAAGTGCATGTATTTTTGCAATACATTCTGTAAAATACTTTTGAACGAGAAAATATGTATGAAAAGGGTGCACTAAAATGCAGTATAATAATAACAATAATAAGATTAAGATTAAATTGTTCAACAAGGTCAAGATAAACTTCCAGTCAAAGTATCACTGATTAAGGAAGTTTTAGAAAAAACATAAAATACACTGTCTTGGTCTCCTCTTTCATTGTAATTCAGTATATAGATAAATGTCAAGAAAGCTCTTGTTTTTTCTCGATGCAGTACGTGTAACATTTGTCTCTGACTGAACAATGTATAATGCAAACAAGCTCCTCAGGCATGTCATTAAAACCCGCTCTCTTACTAAGAAACGTTTCAATTAATTAGTAACTGCAGAGTTACTGTAGTAATAGTAAAGGATATATATGTATAACATATACTGGCATTTTAAAAAATAAACAAAGTAGTGTGCAACATACTCTGTTAATTCATTACTCGTATGATCAGCGTATCAAGACATATGAGCCGTGCCATGAGAAAACCAACATAGTGGCTTTGCGACCAGCATGGATCCAGACCAGCCTGCGCATCCGCGCAGTCTGGTCAGGATCCATGCTGTTCGCTAACGGTTTCTCTAATTGCAGTAGGATTTAAAAGCGAACAGCATGGATCCTGACCAGATGCGCAGGCTGGTCTGGATCCATGCTGGTCGCAAACCCACTATGTTGGTTTTCTCATTGCACGGCTCAATTATAACTTTTCCGACTCATGATTGAAAAAAACTCATACAAAAGTGTAAACTGTTGCATACCTTAAACATCTTTCGGAATGAATATGTATATAAAATCCTACTTTCAACACATTTACAGAAAGGTAGGTCATCTCATGACTTCAACATCACTTTGCAGCAATACTGAAGATTTAAACTTGTAAATATTCAAAGCTTGGATGTGTGGCCATATTTTTCCGGCTGTACAAGAAACTGTGCCCAAGGGAAAGAAGTGCGTATGAAATCGGAGCAAACATGTTGTAACATATAGATATATCTAAGAGAAAGTAATAAAGATCATTGTATTGTTGGAAACTTAGATTTTTTATTTGAAAACTAGGTATTATTTTTCTGATAAAAAGAACATGGGCTCCGAACTAACTAAGGAATTCTGCATGGTTGTTTTAATTCCAGTCAGTTAACTTAAAGATGGCTTCTACTTGGGGCATATTGCAATAGCATATACATCATATACACCATACATAAGTTCAATATCGGTATAGCTTTGACAAAAAAGAACGGGGTATAATACAAAACGCAAACAGTTCATGATTTTCCTGGTAGAAGTCGTTCCTGAGCAAATCAGTTTAAAGATTTAGGTTACCTTAACTTTTGTATATGCGCATGCCGAACCGGAAGCTAACGTAACGACTTACGAGATCGAAATACACTGAAAAATGTTAAATATCCGTATTTTCCTTCTTCTTTCAATATAAAATACCTTTGGAGGGTCATGTACTTCAAACCTGGATAAAAATTGTACTAGAAGAGACAGAGATAAACGAACCTGAGATTGTTGCAGCTAAAACATTAAATTACACGAAATACAATAACTTGCTGCGGTTCAATTAATTTGAATTTATCCTGGTAATAAGGTATACTACCTCCCTAAGGTTTATGCATGTGATTTCAATGTCAAGCCGTTTTATAAGGCGTTCGTATTATACATCTTCCTCGTGTGAAGCCATATTTCTAATGCACTTAACGAGCCAAATTGCTTGCCTCTATTAGATTATCAAAGCCCTTGTTTCCATTATAAAATCAAATTACACGTTGTGCATTAGCGTGGTAAGTGTGAGCTTCGGTAGGCTTCGTGAAATATATCAGATTAGAAACAACCATAGACAATGTCCTTATAACCATTTACAAATTCACTGAAATGATGTTACCGTAAGTGATGGAGTAGTCACAACAATGCAGGGCCCTGTTACAATGAACTAAAAACCCATATTGTTACAATGCATCTATACTTCCTGCCTCGTTTCACCTTTTTGTCAAAGAAGGAAACAAATTACATACAATTTGGAATCATTTTTGTCGGTTTCTTTTGTACATAACGACTACAATTTTTGCATGTATTGGGTGCTAACCATTTGCACCAGACCAGGCAGAAAATGTTATTGTAAATTTTATACCATACCCTTAGTTTTACTAGGAGAACGATTGTATCAAACGGGTACAAAATGTTAATATACTAAGCCTTTTCAATCGTGCATTTCTCGCCTAAAAGGCGCAGTTCGGTAAATGGATTATATGCATTTTGAACAACTGGTGATTAATCTTCTATCGTCACATGTTTTGTGTTTAAGTTAAAAAACAACAACAAGGATGAATATCCAAAAGGAATGCCACAGTCTAAATACGTCCAAAAACGTCTGTTCTCTTGGCGATGGGAGCGTCAGTTTTTTAAATCGTGTCTGTGGCATAACCCAAACGTCTTGATTTATAATGTCCACTCACATGGCGTTGAAGCCTTTATCGGATTTAATGTAGATGACCCCAGATCGTGCCCTAAAGACGATGACTAACTAGAGCCACATATTCTCTTTTCATGCTTGTTTTAGGTTTAATAGCAGGAATGTCATGCCATAATTAACATTCTTTGTTCTTTCACTTACATGTAGTGTCCAAGAAAACGTTTCCGAATGAGTTGATTCTAGTAATTAACTTTTGGTAACTTGTTTCTAAAGTATCCACATATCAGTAGAACAGCTGAGGTATTTAACTGTGTAGGATGTCGTAGTCACTATGTTTTTGGGTGTTTTTCTACAAGAAATAGACATCGACAAACAGATACCTTTGTGATTTAAAGATGTATGCAGCTCATGTGTATGAGGAAAAAAATAATAAAGACGCAACACCGTATCCTGAGAAACATCAGATACGGCTTTGTTGGTCTATTCACTCTGATGTATCTTGCCGTTAAAATCTGTTTAACCATGTGCAGGCTGGTTCTTTAATGACTCATTATGATTAATCAGTCGTGTCGAGGAACAGTACAAAAAGCTTTAAAATGATGATATCAATTTTGTATTCAGCATAAGAAGATGAAAGGTTACTAAAAGTTGTGTTTAAGGTAAGATTCTAAAGTGAAAGCCATGGTTCGCATTGTTAAAGATGTTGTCTCTTTTGACATAGTTTATTACGTGTGTTAGATTATGTGTTCGAAAGGTTTACACAAATTTATGTGAGGGCAACATGCAGATAGTTTTAGACGACATGAACATCACCATATTAAATACAGGACTGTGAAACACATGCGTTAAATAAAATAAAATCGATCGGTAAAGCACCAGTAGCTTCAGATGTTTGAAAGATGCGAACGTATTCCAGAAAAAAATATCACAATCATAAACGTACGATGGTAACTACGTATTTTATCAAAAATTATACAAACAACTTTTAAAATTTGTTACATAAAACAGGCGCCAATTAAAATGAACAAAGACAAAAAGGCATTACAGGTACGCCTGTTGCAAACTTTTATTCCGTAACGATGATCCATGCTAATTATGCATTTCAATTTTCTTGTTAATTGGACATTTTTGACACTCATTACATTGATGTCTGTTGCAAATTGTTAATCCCTAACGGTGACTCCTGCCAATTTTGCCTACCAATTCTCTTGTTAATTGGACATTTTTTTGACACGCGACAGAACAAACGGTTTTATTCTGCAAAATTAGCATGCTTTAATTGCTCAAAATCAACGATACCTATTTTGACAAAAACTATGCACTTATTTGCGAGTATTTGAATTTGATTTTCATATTCGAATATTCGGCCGATTTTTGAATATTCGAATATTCGTTCCATCCCTATTTTTGTCAATTCAGGCTATTTATAGATTATTACATGAGTGTCATTTCATATTGAATTTATTAAACGAGTTGAATAAAATAATACATGCGAGGCTCTGTCAAGCATTTTATCAATTCTATTCAATGAGTTCTTCAATTACTCAGTTTGAATAATCATTCGTGTCGGGGAACAGTACCAAAAGAGTAAAAATGATGATATCAGTTTTGTATTCAACATCAGAAGGGGGAGAAGGCTATTAAGTGTTGTTGTGTTTCAGGTGAGATTACAAAGTGAAAGCCATGGTGCTGCCGTAGGTACGTCCGTCCGTACGTCCCGAAATCTTGTGTGTCCAACTCCTCCCACACTATTAGCATGATTTGCTTCAAACTTTCACAGATGAACACGTTAGATGTGCAGATGACATAAAGGAAGGCATTGTGTTATTGCAATTATGGTCATTTGATTGTTTTGCTATATAGAGTATAGAGAAAAATCGTGTTTGTCCAACGTCTCTCAATCTATTAGCCTAATTTGCTTAAACATGCCAATGACTGTAAAGGAAGAGTTTCTTTATGTGCTCATTTTTACCACAGTTATGACCCTTTTTAGATTTGCTATAGCTAATGAATAAACATAATAGTTTTCAATTCATTCCCCCTTTGGGAGACTAGATGTTATTTTCAGTTCATTCATCCATTTTCTGGTTATGAAAAATGACTTAACCAAGGGGTGATGGCAAGTAAATACAGACTAGTGTGACCGACTATGGCTTACATCAATGTCAATCTCTAAACTGAGTGAGTTGGGTTTTACGGCGAATCAACACAAAATGGTCATATATCGCCGAGAAGAAGTCATATTGCAAACGCCAACGGTAAAGCATAAACATTGAGGTAAAAATGTAAAGCATACATAAAACATCCATGTAAAAATGTAAAGAAATCTGAATAATGTAAAACATATCTAAAAACATCCATGTAAAAATGTAAAGCATATATAAAATCAGTTATGTAAAAATGTATATACGTATGTCTTAAAATATCAGCTGCAAACATAATAATATTGCAAGATGTAAATAAAAATTTGAAATGTAAGATTTTTTGATATATTTTTATCTGCTTTAAAAATGATAAAATATTTCCGACTGAAACGTTTTCAAATAACTCTTTCAAAGATTGAAGGTCATAATATGTACCGCACTGTGTAGCAAAGTCCACACAGTCGATTAAAATATGTTTAATAGTTAGCGGTGTTTGACATGGTACACATTCGGGTTGATCTTCTTTATTCAAAAGATAAGTATGAGTCAAACGGGTATGACCTATTCAACAGCGAGAAAGAACAACTTCCTCCCTGCGAACAGATCTGTTCCCTTGGTGCCATTCCCCTAGAGTAGGTTTGATATCATGAAGATTATGGAATGAAACATTGTTCTATGACGATTGCCATTTAGATAAAATGTATTTGTTTATATTGGGCCTAAAATCGGTATGTGGTAATTTCAAATTAGATTGTGATAATAAAAGGGATTTCTTTGCTGCAATATCAGCATCCTCGTTTCCATGAATACCAACATGACTGGGAATCCAACAAAATATGATAGACTTTTTTAAAGATAATTCATGAAACCTGAGAAGAACATTTTGAATGAATGGATTTTCCATATTTCGGTTATGAATTGACTGTAAAACAGAAAGCAAGTCGGAAAAGATAATAAATTTTTCTTCACTATTTTTTTTATATAAAATTTAGAGCTAAATCAATAGCTTTGGCCTCGGCTGAAAATATTGTTGCATTATTTGGCAAACGTAATTTTGATTGATGAAGGAGGCTGACAGCAGCACAGCCAACCTTTGATTCATCTTTTGTAAATTACAAAATAGTCCTTGTAAGTTGACTTTATTTCATGATATTTGGACTCTAATATTTCAGGGTTTGTTTCAGACTTTCTAAAGGCAGTTTTCAAAGCGAAAAGAACTGTAGGGGTATGAAGGGTCCATGGTGGTGTATCCGGAATTGAATTTTCTTTAATACCATTGAATTCAAAGTCAGTTTCATTCATAGAATATTTTATGCGAAATCCAAACGGTTTGATTTGTTTTGGTTTTTCCTTATATGAATCGGAGTACGTGAACTTTTGTTTAAAAATAATTTCAAAAGCAAGATTGGATTTGTGTGCAGCCGCTCTTAAAGCATATTGCAATCAAAGTTTTTCTAGGCGTGTGTAAAGAGAGGGTTCGTTTGCTTCAGCTTATAAACTTTCAACTGGCGATGTTCGGAATGCGCTAAGAGCAATACGAAGACCTTGATTATGGATGGCATCTAAAATTACTCGATAAATACGCTCTCTGCCAAAGCACAGATGAACATTTTTAATCACGCTATATTCAACACCGACCAGTGATGATATGCCTTTACAACAAACGTAGCGGCGTGCGGCTTACTTCACGTATACCGCAGTCGATACAATTTTGCGCAATCTGTTTTCGTCGCACAAATCCCAGACAAATGCGTCAAAATCACTTAGTCAGAGTTAGTATATTACAAATTATACATTACATTTAAATATAAAATATATTCAAGAGCAACTTTGATAAAAAAATTATAATCAAATGTGTTAAATCCAAAGTTAAATGGATTTTCCCTCAACTATCAAATTTGACACTTAGCGCGAAAGTTTTGTCATCGCAAAATGGCGGAATTTTACAAACACTTCAGGAACTTTCTACTTTGAATTAGTTTGATAAAAACAGAATTATTATTCTTTAAAAATGAAGTTTTAAAGACTAATATTTATATAAAACAAAATAGTTTACTGCCGAAAGAATGTTTACGTACAACGGATAGATTTCCTTTTACAAAAATAAACCTTATCAAGAGCAAAAGTGCACTTGTTAAGGCATGGCTGTTTCTTTTACTTACAGAATGAGTAGAAAACAAAAAATACACGATCAACAAGTAATGAATAAAGCCATAGCAGAAAACTGACAAAGGGAAGTCTGTCCATTCCATTTAAAAAAGTACGAATTCCCAGAAACAACTCTAAAAAATCATGCCAGAGGGAAATACCGTGGCTATAAAACATCTTTTGGACCAAAACATCTGTTGAAGTAGTCCAGATATCGCGACCAGGCTATACAGGACCTTCCAAAAAGTGGATGAAGTCTTTCTTGAAGAGAAATTAAAACCTTACTGTCAGGAAATCACATGCTCTTGATAAAGGCCGTGCATCAATTACACAGTCGCAAATTGACCAGTACTTTCAAGTTTTGAAACAGACACTTGAGAGGCAGGCTTGACATTGCTAATAAGCCGTCACATATTTACAATTGTGATGAGACTGGTTTTGAGTGGCAACCTAACTTCTGACAATCTGTTGTTGTAAAAAAGGGTGTCCGTCAGGCATTCAGAGCTCACATTAGTCTTAATGGCCATATTACTGTTAATTTTGCAATTAATGCAGCTGGACAGATTGTACCACCATTTATCATATTTTCAAAAAACTTACCCAGAGATATTTTCAAAGACGGCTTGCCAGACAATTGGGAGTATGAATGTACTAAATCAGGTTTCATTAATGGCAATTTGTTCAGTAAATGGTTTAGTAATGTTTTTCTCCCAGCTTCAGGCACCAGAAGACCATGCGTTCTTATCATGGACAATGACACTTCTCATATGTCCGCAACACTTATCAAAGATGCAATGGAAAACAGTGTTGACTTACTGTATTAACTTTCACATTCATCACATCTTCTTCAGCCCCTCGACGTGGGATACTTTCACATCTTAAAAAGCAAGCTTTTTGAATTGGCCTCTGGATTGGGTTACGTAGAATCACGTTCTTTGCCGAGACATATTATTGCACCATGCTATGATGAAAATATCCCCTGCTGTTGTTGCAGCAGTCTTTAGTGCCACTGGCATATATCCATTTCACAGCTCAGTCGTTAAGTCCCTTTTCAGCACCTCTTCTAAGCAGCAAAGAAGACTCTGGTACCGATACTTGTTCTCCCTCTTCTACTTCTCCAAGTGATAACAGGCCCCGTGTTCACAAAACATTTTCAGTCTTAGCTGAGTTTGATAATGAAACTTTATTTGTCATTTATATCTAAATAGCATGTTTAAAACTAAATTTTAACTTAATAACTATTTTCAAATGACTTTTCAGTATTGATGGTCAGTCTTAGTTGGAATTAAGTCTTGAAGTTTTAGTAAAATTGATATTAAAATTTCAAGCTCAAACTCAGCTGAGACCAAAAAATGCTTTGTGAACACGGGCCCAGGGCATTGGTCTCAAAGCAGGTGAACATGTTAGTTAGGGCTGGTATGGTTCCTGAATCCCTGGCAGAGACTTTCGTTGAGCCGCCTCCCATAAAACAATCAAAGAGATAAACGTATCACGAAGCACGTGTGATCGATTCTGTTCCGCTCGCGAAAATGCAGTGTATTACAGAATTCCCTGGTATACAGAGCTCTAGCTCTAACCCTAGTCAGGTTATAGATTTCATATGTGAATCTAGTGAAGAACACTTCATAGATGCTATATGTGAAGTGTGCTTGACATCAAGGCCACTGTTCTTTATTGGATGTGATGAATGTGATGCCTGACTACACTACGAATGCCTGCCGATCCATGAAAAGATCGATGTTGATCTTAGTAGTCAAAATGGCTCTGAGATGCAGGGAAGAGTAATTTTCCTATAGATCTATACCAAAGAGGAGTAGGAAACATTAGAGAGTTAATCACTGTCGCTGTTTATACATACAAATAAGAATGGATACATTGATACTTGAACAGTCTGTTTACATATGACATTAGTATAAGTATACGGTTTTTAATCTTTATTCTTATAGTGACTCCATTTCTGTAAGAGAAATATACACATAGAGGCACATATTATTGAAATTTCATGCTCATTTATTCTGTTTTTCACATAATAAATGTGTACTGTTATAAATATTATACTCGTATATGCTTGTTTGTTCATTTTTAGCCTTTTGAATTTTTTCTCGGCTTTAGTTTAATAAATATAACATACCGCCAGCATAGGTTCACTTGAGGGCGAAATTTCACCTTTTCACGTATGCCGTGTCGATAGCTCACATGACGACTAAGTCACGTGATGACGCACATCAACAACATGTTTCGATAAAGGAGGATAACTTTATGTTTTTGCATAGGCAAATCGAAATGGTAAGTTTTTCTTGCTTCTTAAATAGATTATATACGTACAAAATACCGCGAGCATAGGTTCCACCACTATATTCTCTTATTACGACAGCTATACAAGATGTTTATGAGAGTTAGCTCCTGATGTACTTTATATTGTAATTGTTAGCTCCTGAGATGCGTTATTACAAACTTACGAGCTTATTCAAATTAGTATTACAACTTTGATCTTGTGCAACTGTAATAACAATTATCCCGTCAGAAAGCTTTCTAATTTAATAATCCCACATTGGAGACAGTGACACGACCAACACATAATAACTGCATTTGTGTTGAAGTTATTTTTACTCCGTAATGAGGGACACTATTTTCATTTCAAGAAACCCAAGGTTCAATTTATTTTGAAATTAGGCTAAGCTCTTAGGCTTCTTATCAAAGCTTCTACCATAAATCATTTTGCCAAGCAAGCTGGTATTGACAGCAGGCTTTATATATTTGGTTGTGCTATAAATGTTGAAATACCATTAGCGTTCAATCAACAAAAGTTCGTTATATTTTCTAGATACATAACTTGATCCCAATCAGACTTAACCATGACTATTGTGCATGTTATCCGTGGACATACGTCTGTGTTAAAGGCGTGCTTAAGTTCTTATCTGCAGATTTATTTCAGTTACAGTACGTTGAAAAAGAAGCACGTAACTAGTGCCCTAACTGATGTGTTTACACAATTTTTTCTCAAAGAACGTTATGTTAAAAGGAAAAAGACACATTTTTAAACCTATATTCACACTGCTACAAGGCTGAAAACACGTCTGATTTTTTTCAATGGTGACAGACAATTTGGAAATTATAAAACTATTTCATTTATTGACAGGCAACTGTTCACACAACACACAAACTACTGTTGTCGGCAGCCTTCTAAGTTTTAACACGCTCTTGCGCACCAAAAAAAACAAAGACAAATATCAAACAGGGAATGCCACAAATCATGCCATACATTTTATTATTCTTCTCTTCATCTTATATTATTTATATTATATTGTACAAGATTTATATTCATGTCGAACCTAAACAATTTCATTGTTATACACAGCTTGCTATGTAACGTGTTTTGAGCTTATTTACCATTGCCGCCGGCAAAATACATATGAACAGAACAGAACAGTAATTTATTGATATAACTTGAACATGTACAGTTCATCGTTATAAGAAAAATACATATGGGTGGGACTACTAAGTTTATATCAATACTGCCAAATGCAATCATTACATGTTTGCAAGCTCGAACGTATTTCACACACACATGCGCACACCAATAGCAATTAACTTGTATTATGCATATGTTGATATTACAACATTCTTTGCCACAAACTGCAGAAAAGCTTGCTTACTCTTCAAAAGGTAAAATTGTAATATAAAGGTAGCGTTGTTTAAAAAGAAGTTGAGTATAAACGGTCAACAATGAAATTTCGTAAAGGTATCTTCACTGCATGAAAGTTTATCGTGAATGGATCTGTCTGAAACTGACTTCACTTGGCTTTTCTAAGCGTGTCTTTCAGATTAAAGTTTGTTTCCCCGAGATAAAGAGAGAAGTGAATACATGTAATTACCATTTCTAATTTCTTACAAAGCTAATGTCTTCTATTTAAACTGTTGCAAAACAGTAGGTACGATACATGTCAAGTATCGGTTTCAAGTACTTTTTTTTCTAACCTATCCTTCTTCCCGATGCTTTTGCTCCATCTTTGACTAAACAAATAATATGTATAGGAAGTATCAATGTGAGCGAGTTTTGTTGTGTGTTATTAAAGCAGTCGAAGAAATTTTATTCAGCAAGTGTTAATATTTAACAACATTCAAAACAGGTTTAATTTCTTTATATGATAGCTCTTTGCCATGGCATCTCAGCCAAAATGTACATTCAACTCGAACGGTCAGTTTGCTATGAGCTATGTTTCTCTTAGACAGCACTTCAGTACAAAATATTGTATTAAAAGAATAAAATACATTGCACAAATGTTTTGTTTCGAAAAGAAAATTGCTTTTATTGTTTATTGTGTAAGACATGCATAGAAATACAGAAAATAGAATTGTTTCTAATCTCAAATATTATTAATGCAAAGAAACTTTATCTATACCTTAAAAGTAGAAATAAATCATTGGATCGGCTTTACAAGAACACAAATACATTTAAGCACACCCAGTTTTATCGTGTATAAACAACTTTGTTTTTGCTGTTATTATCCCCCGCCAAAGATGGAGGGATATTGTTTTGGATTTTTCCGTCCGACTATTCGTCCGTGCGTGTGTCCGAAATTAAAACTGCTTATAAATAAAAACAAATATTTAAGCTAGAATCATCAAACCTTACACAAGTATTTATTAGCACATGTCAGTTGCTCACATGTTGCTTTATCCCCCTTGACCAAGTTGAAGTAGAGTATTTCCATGTGTTTCTATAAGATTTCTTATTCGAATTATAAGCCCGTACGTGATAATCACATACCGAAAACTGGAATCCAAGGTTAAATATACAGTTGAATATCGTTACCTCGATATCGGTTAGCTCGATACTCCGGTTAACACGATGTGTTTTCGTCGGTCCCGATTTGTCCCTATATATTTTAATGTAATTATTTATCATTACCTCGATATGATTAGCTCGATATTTTGTTTAGCTCGATGAGATTTTTAAGTCCCGTCAACTTACCTGTACTGTTTTTACACCTGGTTTCGTCGATATCACAGCGTGTCAAAAAATATCCTTGTTATTTGTAAGGTGTGAAAATCAACCTATTGTTGTCCGGCGATGTATTAATCATAATCAAGTTAGTGTGTTTTTTGCGTGTGTTTTTTTTTTTGTTATTTAATCTTTAATCCAATTTAAATGTCAGGAAGTTTGCATTTAATATTCCCGATAATTAGTCAGCGTGCAAGCGGGCAAGCTGTTTTCCAATATAACAATTAATTTGGATGAAATAATTTTTTTTCTGTTTGACGGAGTAAAAATATGCCATTTAGGATTGAGTAATAATATTCGTATTTAAATGGCAAATTTTCGTTATCGAAGCACAGTCAAAACGACTACTCAACTAGGAAAATTACCGCTGCATTCAGACTTGTTTAAGGAAGGAATTAAAATGCTATTGTTTACACGTATATTTTGAAAAATTGAAAAGTTGTATGTATGTATGTACTATTTAATTAAGATGATTTATTTGTCAAAAATTATTTTTTTCCCCTTTAAAACCCTCTGAAAAAAAAAACAAAAAACATTGGATATAATGACAATAAAGATGTCCGACACAAGTAAAAAGTAGTCCCAGATAGTCTATATCATTACGTCGAACTTCGGATACGTCGATGCAATTTTTACAGTCCCTTGAATATCGAGGTAACGGTATTCGACTGTAGCTTTTTTAAACCTCTACTTTCACTTTCAAAATGTTGAAAGCAAGACGTGAGTCTCAAAAGCCTGTCCTCAGATCCAGTGCGTACCATTTATAGAAGATGATTATAATCAGATTGTAATTTACGTAAATTGATCTTCCTTCTCTTCCTTTTTTATAATGTAATGTTGAAATCATTTTAAACCTATTTCTATGTTGAATTGTTTTTTTTATTTCGTTGTAATATTCATCTGATGTGAATAACTAAGTTTGATATTTTATCTCTGAATTTTAACTGAAAATAGAATTTGAAGTTCTTCTAACGAATGTAAAACATTTTCATCAAATGAAAAGCAAAGGCAGACATGATAAATTAATCAAGACAGTTGTGCTATGTGCCATCATTACGAGGCTAACTCAAGGAAAACTACATACTTCCCCTGTCCTTAACTGGCCTTTTAAGCATATTCTGAACACACGGCAAAGAATAATTTCGTTATTTTATTGCATTTTTGGGTATGCGTCAATGTTTGGTGATATACATGTATTAAAATTGATATTCAGCGCGAATCGATTCTACCAAGTATGCCTCCTGTGTTTTAGCTGTTTTCCTGTTGTTTTAATCTGCTTATCATGATTATAAACATATTACTTTCTACTTGATTTTAATTTCTACAAGAAACTTGAGTGCAATAGACTTAATCAATTTAGACTTAGTGCCGTATAACCTGATCTTCCAATGTCTTAATTGTGAAAATGTTGATAGTGCTGGCTAGGGTTCTTAGCCGCCAGCATGGACCTTCCATGAGCAGACTCAATCAAACCGAGTCTGCAACATTTTCATTTTTGTTTTGTTGGTCGACCTAGTATGCAGTTTCCACTTTTATCTATTTTATACATTACATTAGCAGCCTAAAACGAGATTGAATGCCACTAGTCATACTTTAAAAAATGACATAGGAAAATAAAACCAAACATGTAAAAACGTCAATACTTAAAATCTATTTTATTACTAACGTTTTTCTTTAAATATCTGCTTTGTGTCACACGTAAAGCTTGATAAATGATCTAGTGTTCGTTACATGTGAAGTTGTGAATTGCAGTATCATCATTACTCCTGGTGGAGATGACTTGTCTCATTCAAATCAAAATAGAATCTAATAAATAAACTTAGAAAAAATTGAATATCCTGTGTAATACAGTAGTGAATTGAAGTGGCATAGAAATATTTATATTTTTCTCTCAGATATTTAACATAAAATAATATCAAAATTTAATTAAATACTTCGGACATTATCATTCTGCAATTTCATAATTATAATTCATTCTTGTGGGGCCAAAACAACAATACTACGATATTCTTTTTAAATCTTTTGAAAAAGACGATGAACGTATGCGGCTCTTAAGCAAAAACCTCTCTATAACAACATTATCAAAATTTCCCTAAGCTGAAATATACTATCAAATTTACCTCTCCAGAACAACAACCTCTACATAACAGTCAATATTTGTATCTCCAGAAGGGTGTTGCTCTACAGAGGTTGCACTGTAACTGACTCGTTAATTAGGATCACGTCATGACGTCTTTCCTGTTTACGGACGTTGATTTCCGGCGCTTTATTCAAATACAATGCTGTGAGAAAATAGTTCTGAAAAGGAATTCCGTTCGTTTGATTTTATTTTTTGACTATGGTGTGCAAGAAAAATATTCTATCACTGGTTGTTTGTGCAAATGGGAATTTCCGGCTCTTGGGTAACTGTTTACGTGGCAACTAGGCGGAGCCTCGTTACGACCTTACTGTCAAAAATATCAATTTATTTGTATAAAACAAACACAATTTGCCGCCATTTTTGTGTATGCTATTTTTGTTCGCGTGACGTCACAATGGCGTCTCTCTATCCGGTTCGCGCGTTTTGTATTTATACTTGAAATGGAATAGAAATAAAAAAAGAGAGAAAAAAAATAAGGTTTAGAAAGAAACCTCCAGTATTGTCACTAACGAAACTTAAGAGTTTCAGTTAGAGGAGTACGTCTCCAAAGCGCAGCAAGTCCCGGTTGCGCAGCAAGTCCAATTCGGAAGAGTAAGTCTTCCAAGTGCAGCAAGTCCAGGTTCCGCAGCAAGTCCAGTAAAAGGTGTAAGTCCAATTCGGAAGAGTAAGTCTTCCAAGTGCAGCAAGTCCAGGTTGCGCAGCAAGTCCAGTAAGAGGAGCAAGTCCAATTCGGAAGAGTAAGTCTTCCAAGTGCAGCAAGTCCGGGTTGCGCAGCAAGTCCAGTAAAAGGAGCAAGTCCAATTTGGAAAGAGTAAGTCTTCCAAGTGCAGCAAGTGCAGGTTGCGCAGCAAGTCCAGTAAAAGGAGCAAGTCCAATTTGGAAGAGTAAGTCTTCCAAGTGCAGCAAGTCCAGGTTGCGCAGCAAGTCCAGTAAAAGGAGCAAGTCCAATTAAGAAGAGTAAGTCTTCCAAGTGCAGCAAGTCCAGGTTGCGCAGCAAGTCCAGTAAAAGGAGCAAGTCCAGTTGGGAAGAGTAAGTCTTCCAAGTGCAGCAAGTCCAGGTTGCGCAGCAAGTCCAGTAAAAGGGGCAAGTCCAATTTGGCAGAGTAAGTCTTCCAAGTGCAGCAAGTCCAGGTTGCGCAGCAAGTCCAGTAAGAGGAGCAAGTCCAATTTGGAAGAGTAAGTCTTCCAAGTGCAGCAAGTCCAGGTTGCGCAGCAAGTCCAGTAACAGGAGCAAGTCCAATTCGGAGGAGTAAGTCTTCCAAGTGCAGCAAGTCCAGGTTGCGCAGCAAGTTCAGTGAGAGGAGCAATTTAAATTAGTCTAAGAAGCGAAGCAAGTCTAAGAAGCGAAGCAAGTCTAGGGGTACAGCAAGTCAAGTATATCTAGGAAACCTTCATCGTGTATACTGCTTGGAAGATACCTCAGATATTGTCACCATTATAGTTAACCCAAAACTTGACACTTACACAGTTACCCTTGAGGCAAGATATTCCCATCTGCTCCTACAGCCAGTGAAAGAATCGTATACTATGGTGCAAAAGGAGTTAGGTATACAGGCTGTAATATCATCATAATTATTTGCAAAAAAGAAAATAGAATAAAATATGCTGAATAATTCAATCGTTTAGCATATAAAACATTATAGATATGTATCTTTTGTAATATATGTGCAGCTTGATTCGCCCAATCATGGACATAAAATGAATATTCGGTTTATTTCAACAAATGTTTTTGACTGGTAAGAATTCGTTACATTTTAACAGGATGATGCACACATTGTATTATTAGTGAGGAAAAATATCGCTCCTAGTAGAAAATGGTCGTGATATGCAATTTTGTTTCAAAATATTATGGGGATACATTAATAAGTTAACGAAATAGGAAAAGTAGAAAAAGTCATAGAAAAGGCGTATATCTCTGAATAGAATATATCTTAGACTCAGACATATTTCTAACTTGGATATGTTACGTACGTGCCTCTTTCGGAAAACGTAAGTAATTTTCCACTCTGAACATGACAAGATAATCCAGGTTAAATGAAATAACAAAGTATCAGGGTAATGTCAACAAAGAAGTAAACTTTAATTAGTTGTTTTGCTGAAGCACTAATGTACGCTGATGTGTGATGGAGCGAAAGCTGTAAAACTTCATGCGTTCATTTCCTGTTTCTGAGTAGCCTCCTGAAACTGTCAGACAAAACGTTATTATTTTCAAGGTTCCCTTACAAATGTTAAACCTATATTGAATTACAGTTAGGCAAAAAGGTTTTCTTGACGTCAGTAAGCTATATATAGAGATGGTATTTTCTTTTAGTACTCAGAAATTGATTTATCCATTTATTCTTTAGCAGCGTCTTTTATGTTAAATTTTACGTAGAACACTAATATCTTTATTTAGATCTCCTACAGTTAAAGTAGGAATTTGTTTAGTATCCGTGAGAAAACCTTTATAAGTTTATGACATAATTATCGTTTATAAATATAAAATATAGTTTAAAATAATGGAAAATAGTTGTTTTCAGAACAGAAACGAAAAAAAAAAAAAAAAAACTATGATGTTATGATATAGCTATCCAAACCAAAAGAAATAGACCGATATTCTTCAAATAAATGTTATTTATGTTTTCATGCCAAAACACGTATGTACCTTGTTAAGACAGAGACTTATACATAAAAGGTCTCAAATGAAATTTAAAAAAGCGTTTAGAATATTAAATGGGTATATTAATAAGTTAACGCATGTGTAAAACGTTATGCCAGTAAGATAATGTGCATGACCTATATACACATGTTGGTTAATCTTACGTACATTTAAGTAAAACATTACTCAGTGTTGTTATTTTTCTAGAAATAGAAAAAGACAAAATTGCCCCCACAAGCTCTCATTTCATAAAACAAAAGAGACTATGGTTCAGTATATAATATAAAAGGCTGTAAGAACAAGTTGTAAGTACTCTCTGTCTTAAAGTAGGTAGTGCCAGTGTCATACAATCTAGTTATAATAAATAGGAAAAGTGGAAACTCCACAGGTCGCTCAACACAAAAACGAAAACGTTGCAGGCTCGGTTTGATTGAGCCTGTTCATGTACGGTAGTTAAAATGCATTCTACCGTCCACGCCCTCTAGCCCCGGGTTGAGCAGAACTCAACATTTACACATGCTAAAAGTACAAAAAACAATTTAGAGACATCCGCAGATGTGTTCATACGGCGGTAAACCACAACCGGTCAAGAATGTCCCGAGAATTAAGACATTTAAAGATTTAAAGAATAAAATATTCATCCGATTCTTTACCCCTCAAAATCTTCTTACTGTGAAAATTCTGACTTTAAGCAGATACCAAAAATGCAAGTGTCACTTGGGTCTCATGTTATCCTCCTGTTTGAATTATCAGAATGGCAACGTATTAGCATCCCTTGTCCTAATATTGCCTAAATTCATATTATTTTATTACTGAACAATCTGGAAACCGAATTTCAAGTAAATACTAACTAAATAATACAAAACATTTTTTAGAACGACTTTGATAAAGCTATTATTATTTCTAAGATATTTTTTTATTATGTAATTATGTACGTATATAGCACATTACTTGTATCCAGTCGAGAGAAAAAAGCGATCCTCGTTGAAAACGTTGTATGTTTCCGTTTCTCGCAATGAGGGAATGCCACGTTTGGTAGAGCGTTAGTGAGGGTGAAAATTTCATAATGAATTATTCTTAGTTTATTTAGAGTTAAAGCATACATTAAACGTTGAATATTATAAGTAAATTCGTATCCAATCAGGCGTTCTTTAAGCATAAAACTAAATGCGTTTGTTTAATGTGCAGTGTACTATACAGTATTCTTCGCAATTCTTGGCCAGTATTCACCAGTGTATTGAGTTTACATGAAGGACGGCAGATACTCAAGTTGCTACTACCTTACTACCTTACTAACAGCATACTAACTAAAAGGAAATGTCTGTAGCTACATAATGCACTTTCATGCAAAATTGCATTAGAGTCTGTGCTTAATTGGTACTGACAGAGCAAAACAAATATTTATCAATTTGAATATCAAGTCTAGGTTTCAGATTTAAAACTTTGATGCATACAGTCCCAGGACTGGTGCTATGTACGTAAAAACTTTAGTTTAATAAAAGACAACCATTCTAACTAAATAATTTTAACTGGGTAGAACAAACTCAAAATAGCATTTCACTGCATTATACGTATTTGAAACTGACAATAAATTACCATTTTTGTTAAACAAGAAGATAATAAACGTCATAAAAATACATCTTAATCATACAGTTCTTAATTTAGGCAATATTTTAGCACGTCTTATCAATTACTGCAAACATTACGGTGGTAATGGCTAAATGCGAACTTTATCAAAGAACACAAAAGCTTTTGATCTATTCCGAAATCATACACTGTATCATCAAAGCTTCTGCTACTTCATGTAAAAAGCCACCCCTCTGTGATCTAGAAGATAGCGGCAAAGCAATTATTATTTGATGGCCGAGTGTAGGATAATGTACTGTTTCCGTCAGAATTTATATCTTGACAAAATATCAATAACTTAATTAATTGAAATTAACTTTTGTATAATTATTTAAAACAAATTATGTTACATAATGTGAAATTACGTTGTTTTTGGAAATAAAATTTCCTTAGTTATAGTCAAGATACCAAATAGTACTTACTGCAAAGTAAGCGTAAGCACACACATTTTAAACTCTCTTCATCACCATACTTCATCCTTTTAAATTTCTACATTGCGGTCCCCTACCATATACTAAGTGGAAAAGGTTAATAATTCTAACGAAATTATACAGCTGAATGTTTAAATATTATTATATGATCTTGATTACTAAAGAAAAGGACTGTCTTTGAAGAGCGAGAGAACGCTGACATGACAGTGCAAAACATCACGACAGCCAAACAATAAATTTTTACGCAATGTTTTCATCATTTTGCGGCTTCGTGTTTCTCAATGGTGGTAACGCGCTTCGTGCTTCACTTCCTCTAGCGATACAATAAATTTAATATATACAATATAATGTAGACTTTAATGAAACTTTTCATAAATGGTAATCAACATGTTGCCTTTTACGCGGAAACAATAGTGCCTATAACTGTGAATCACTTGATGGTATATACATTTACTAACTTACAATGTATTAACACTTGCTGTGAATCCCATAAATCTGGATACGTGTCCCTTTTAATGAATAAGATACCTTCCATGCAAAGTATATACAAATCAAATATTGTTTTGTATTTCAACAAATTGTAATTATAGAAAGCAATTAATGTTATCTTAAACCAATTTCAAATGCCAGTTTACGCAATCTTGCTGCGTATGAATTGTTTGCATAATATTTCAATATATAATTTCTAGACTCATTTTATTGTATGGAAACCAGAAACGGAAACTTTCTTGTACACATAGGGAAGTCTGGAAAATTCTAGTTCTGATTTCCCGTTTCTGAGTTTTACATAAAAGGCGTTAAAAAGTACTTAAAATCTGTAAATGTCAGATTTTTTTAAATCATATTTTATTGTATATATATATGTATATGTAGGTATATATTCTATTCATACACATACAACAAGAATACATAAATACATCAATGTAAATATACAAAAGGGTTTGACCAGAAGTTATAACAATATTATCGGGGGGCTTCCCCTGAAAAATCAGACTATATGTTATTTTAAATTACTGTCGTCAGACGTTTCTTTCTGTTGCATATAGTTTGCTGTTGGAATAAACACATTACACATTGAACTTCTTACGTTTTGTTTTGTCTGTACAAATTATTGACACAAATCTCATACTTGTTTAAAGGGTATGCTTGCAGGCAAATCAATTCTACAAATTGCTGTAAGAGATTTGGTTTTGCAAATTATAGATTATATTTAAAGTCATTAACATATCAGCAGCAGACAACCTTGTGTTCTGGAAATGGTTTTCTTAATAGCTGTATAAGAACTTAGGATAAATGCTTCTGCAGCTTAAAAGCATCAATTACGCATGACATTATAAGGTTCATGTACAAAACCTGGTTCACAAGCTATGAAGTTTTGTGTACTGTAAATATATCCAAAGACACAGTAGAACTTAATGAATCTAAGAAGGAAACCAAGATCATTGAATTCTCGGACAGTTACTAATTGAGCAACTGTACGAAAATGTAATGCAAAAAAATCCAGATTGACTGTTACTTTGTATTTAACTTCTTAAGTCCATGCATACGATTTTCATATTGAAATCAAATATTAATTACTCGTTTTGATATAATAACAAGGTATATATTAAGTAGAAAGAAATGCCACTGCAGTAGAACACCAGAGATTTATCGTTCAATTTGACAAAAATGAATAGATATTTTAACTACATGCATGCAATCAAAATTATAAAAAAAATCTTTGCCGTAATAGGAAGTTATCGTTTTAGTAAAGAAATACTATATTACGATATTATCAATCAGAACGAAGTATTAAAATGGGTCATGAAACGGCTGCCATATATTTGTCATTTACCTGACTAACCTAATTCCTTCCTTATTTTATACTTTTGGTAATCTAATAACGGTAGCCTTCCTGAAACAAGTTTATCTGTAATAAATAAATTAAGCTCTACATCAATACATCCCTTTTGACATAAAGTTTAGAAATATATCTAAAAAAACGAAGCATTTGTGTACGAATTGTTAGCTTATTTAGCTGGAGCTCCTGGAGATAAATAGAAACCATCATTTGAGCAAAACTGGCTCATCTATATTGAGAATATCGGGCAGATATCGTGATGTATTGTTAAATACAGTTATAATGTCTGCCTTGGTACCTAGAGAAAAACTCTTCCTAAAACCATCTTTTTAAGTAAGTCTATAAAAAGAGTGTAAACACTTGCTTTTAATTTCTAACATAATTGTATATTTTTCATGTTAAAAATGAATATTGAACATGCCCATAGGTATACCACTTGCCGTTTACATGAATTATACAACTGAGATATTAAAAGTCGACGGAAGCTTTGAGCACAACAAACACAAGAACCACGTATCGAAAAAGTAAGCCGGCCAAAAATAGAAACTGTATTGAAATATGAAAGCAGACATACATTTTAATATAGTGAAAGATAGGTAATTAGGGATGGTGTTAAAAGGGTGGCGGGAAAAGTATAAGTAAAGGTGTATGGGGGGAGGATGGGCCCGAAAGTGGTATTATCAAAATATTTTCCAGGTGGTACTGTACTAGAAATAAATAAATAAATAATGCTAGAATTAATTCACCAAATAAATTGAAGCATTCAAATATCTTCATTATCAAAATATCAATAAGCATATTAAATGCTTCTAAAAAGAAATTGTTGATCATGCTTTTTGTGGTGAAATTTTGAACAGAGAAGTAGACATATACAAGAATTCTCAAAACAAGTGCATTAAATGCCAAAAAGTTACAGAATGTTTTGACATCTTGCACGAATAGATAGTTCATACATTGTGGGCCAAAAACTGCTAGAATCTCTGAAGTACATTTAGTATTTAAATAATTAGGTACTCAAATACATGTACATCCCAAGCCAGTGCATACTAGGTGCAACCATTCTTGCTCTCAAAGATTTCGAGCTTACAATACAAACCAAACAGTTATTGTCCCATATTACCCTGTTACCAATAATTTACGAACTACTTGAAAGCGTTGCTCACAAGAGGCTTAAAAACTTGATAATTTACTTCCTTGGTAGTATGGCATAAACTAACATATAGTCTGAGATTGTCTTTGGTATGGTATAGGACTTGCTATGAATATTAATCTATCAAATCTTAATAAATGAAAACGGCTTTGAACGAAAATTGTCCAATTTATAAATAAGTCATTTTGACAGCAAGGTTATTTCCGATTGAGACTTACACGACGCTATCTTCCAGTTATTTACAAAGCACTGACATTTCGATAGATAGCTCAGAAGTGAAATAAAATAGCTTGATTGTTATATATTTTCTTTCCCACTTACGTGAAATCGCACCAGAATCACTGCAAAATCTTCCATAGTTAATCCTTGTTTTCTTGGTTTCATTCATTCCACCATTGTTGCATGTAAACTAGTTTCCAATTGATATGAAATATTTCTAATTTAAAGTTGTTCTCAATGTCGTTGATTTCGCTATACCTAAGTTTTCTTTATATTCCAGTTTTACAGTATTACCTTTAATTTGCACTTTTTCTATTTCATGCAATACACACTGTTCTTGTCACAGGTACTGTTTACATATACATATATATACATGTACCAAGAAAAGTTTTTGCTTTATGGGGCGGTCTAACTGGTTTGAAGCATGATCGCTTCTGTGCCAGTGCCAAGTATTTTGTTTGTGTGTGTTCGCGTTTAACGTCTTTTTCAACAATTTTTCAGTCATATAAACGACGGTGTCTACTTGTAGCAGTGAGTACAATGCCCAACTTTATAGTGCTGCCTCACTGGAATATCAAGCCGTAGACACGTCACATTATACTGACACCGGGCTGACCAGTCCTAGCAATATCCTCTTAATGCTGAGCGCCAAGCGAGGAAGCTACTAGTACCATTTTTTACGTCTTTGGTATGACGCGGCTGAGGATCGCCAATTATTGTCCGAAGTTTCGTTAATAAGTGTCCATAGCGGATAACATTCTACTAAATCAAAATCAGGCAAATTTTGTGCATTATCTGTTGTGGAATATGTTATTTAAGTACCAGCATTTGTTCGTAACTTTAGATGGAAAAGTACAGTGAAAGCATATGTGTTTGTACAGGACTGATTTTCATGGATTTTATGGTTCTTTCAATCCAAACAATTAAATCCTAACGAACTAACACATTTATCATTAAGTTGAAACCCCCGAATTCATTTCCCTATGAAAAAGTCGTTTTGTCAGAAACTACTAAATTTCATGCCCACTTTATAAAATAATTTCAAGGTTTGTGCTAACAAAACAGAGATATTTAAAAGGTGGCTGCAAATGGGTTTGATCTGCATGTGTCACTTACTGTAGAGTATCAGAGAGAAGCGCGTTTGTTTTTCAAATTAGAATCCTTTTAGGCGTCTACCTTATTTCTCAACAATCGAAGCATGATTAAAGAGATTGCCTGCAGGTAATTAGTTTTCCTTGAACTGGTTTAATATAGAAATTACAAACCAGTTTTTATATTGTTTTGTTTACAACTTCTTTCATTTAATTGTTCCTGTTTTGCATGGAATTTTATTGTCTTTATATAATTTACAAAACTGCTTGCAATTCCATGGAAAGCAGTGAAGAAAACAAAAGTTCATTTCTAAACAATATTCATCAAAACCTAATTATTATTAATTTGAAAACTATTCAACTGTTAGATATCAATTGCTTCCAAAACTATCTTTGAAATAAAAAGATCATATACGAGGGTCCTGTAAAACGTTCTGTCATTGGGTTCGGATTTCTTAAGTGCTACGTTTTATCAAAATTATTTTTATTATAGTCCAGTAAAATGGTGTAAAAATACTTCAGAAAATGGGAAAAGCACAAAACTTTGTACTTTACTACTTTAGGGCAAAATACTAAAAGTGAGCATGAGACCCACTCAAAAAAATCCAATATGGCCGAAAAATCCAAGATGGCCGTCATGCATGTATATATTTTCAGAAATACCTAATATTGTCTATAAAACTTCTATAGACACTTACAGTCATCAGTATAATTAGCTAAAATCACCTGTTTGAATAAATTCAAACATATTATATTAACATAAATACCGCACTTCCAACAAAAATGAAAAAAAGTTTGCTATTAAGCAGAAGAAAAGTCAGAATGCATTTATGTGAGTCGAAATTAAGTATATAATGGTAACTGGCATATCAAAAATGTTTAAAATGGCAACAGTCCTGTGCAAAACTTTACAACAATTGTAAATTATTATAAATACATTTGAACTTCGAGTTATCGAAGAATATATTATTATGATAATTTATATTATTGATGATAGGTTCAAGTGAAGAATGGTGCTCGAATGATCAGAGTTTGAGCAAACGAAGTTTTTCTGTAGTGTGTATTAGTGAATAAATGACATGTGGTTCACTTTGTCATAAGTTTTCGCGACTCAGAATTTGTTAGTGCTGATGTATTCATTTCAATTTATTTACACTAAGAGAACTAATGACACTTGGTAAAACTATATAATTCATTAACTATGTTAGTGCGATAGACCATGTGAACATCCCTGGCCTGTCGATCACTTCATCATGATTTCTTTGGGCAAAAGTCATTGCCGGTTGATCATCATAATCAACTTTACATTTGCATGTTCCTGTAATATTCTGTTTTTGTCAAATTGTAGCACATTGTGCCATAACAAAAGTTTTATAGTTTAATGTCATACGCATATAATGTACAGTCACTAATGCCCTGATCACTCTCAGACGAAGACCATGAAGACCACACTGCGTCCTGAAAATTTTGACGCAGTGGAGACGGGGGTCAAACTCGAAAAATATGCAGTTCTGAAGTTCATACTGCGCCCTTACAACATCCTTGCCAGGTTCTCACGGCGTCTAACACGTTCGCACTAATTTTCTTACCACGCGCATCTTCACGTCCAATGCGTTCTTACTACATTCTTAGTACGACCAGTCAGATTGCATCTCTCGCTTACCATGCTTTAACCATGCGCTTATCACCTTCTCACTGCGTTTGTGGGCTACTTATAAAAACTACGCCACGCGCCTCTTTTTCATTCCTTCTGCAAGTTATATTGTGTACGCATCTACACTCAACAACAATCAAATTCAATATACGACAAGGCCGCCCACCCCGGGAGAAATCAGAGCAGTCTTATAGAGAGGCCATGGTGGAAAAAGCAAAGGCAAACGAAGGGTATACGAAGGTCCAGAAGTCCACTACAAGCTGCCAGTGCTGCTGAGTCCGTGATTATGTGGTAATTTCTGATGACGTGCAATCATACCCATTGCTGGTTGAAAACAAAGTGATGGGGAATTGGATCCAGTATTCATACCCAGTTCTCAGAATCTGAAACAAACACGGGGAGAATTGCTGCAAACATGATAAAGACATGTTAAGCACCGAAAGAACGTATTGATAACCTAATGCGATATTCTACAACGTGGCATGGACGTAGCATGGTCATAGCACACAAGCGTTGATAGGTCGTAATGAGAACTCCATTGACGTAGCAAGAATGCAATGACAACCCAGTGACAGCGCAATGAGCACGCCATGTAGTCTTTCCCATCCGCACTACGCTTGTACTGTGTCCTACTAGGTTTTAGTTACATCATTACTACGTCCTTATTAAGTTCTTCCTGATTAGACCACGTCCTTACTACTTTTGTTTTGAACATGTCCAAAGTTCGACCGCGTCCTCCACACTCGTGTCTACTGTATTCCTTCTACATTGTACAAGTTCTTACTGCATCCTGCCAGTTTTTAGGACGTAGTGGGAACGTGGCTGAGTGCGATGGGGTTATAAATTAGGAGCAGAATCTATCATTTCTACAAAAAATGTGCTCTAATATCTATTTCTGGACATTAAAATATATTAGATTAGGACATATTGAATGTGAGTACTTGAGGACTTATCTAAAGAGCACATGTATTCGAAACATAATTTTCATACCAATTTACTAGTTTTAAGACAACAAATATCTTTTTACCATTTGCAAGGCTATGCCACTACCAGTTATGCAGTCCAATGTTAGAATAACACTGTCTTGTCAAACAAAACTGGCCAGTACAGTTCGCGCTTACCGGTGAATCAAGCTTTTGAATGCATTTTCTATACCTTTCTACAAACAAACTGTTCATATAATATTTCTGTGGTATAGATGGAGGCTTTCGATACTCTTCTTTACAACAAAACATATCAAGTAGCTGATCAACCATCTGTTCACACAAAGATTATGGCTATAGCGTGCATTCCTGCATCGTCTGGTACACCTCTTGAACATACTATAAAAGGTTGCCCTTTACGTCGGGCACATATGGGGTCAGGTGTTCCATCACTTTCCTAAAATTCCAAGTCAAGATAAATAAGGCTGACCAGAGATATCTTTGATATATTGGAACCTTTCTAATAGTGTTTGCCTCAGGTACCTGAGTCTCGTACCAATTGCTCCTCAAGTGCATTTGCAACCTAAAAAAAGGCTGTCGAGGAAGATGTAATTTGTCAAAAGTGCTGAAATGCTCTGCACTGCCTTATGCAAGTTAACTAAAGTTGTCGACAATCTCGTGTTTGTGTGTACTGACACGAGTATCTGACATGCACCTTATTTCAGATTTCAGCTCACTGTTCTGAGTAATATATTTCACAGAATAGTTGTCCATGAAAGCAACTTTTACATTTTCAGCCTTACTCTTCTTTGTTACACAGTTAGCATTACATAATCAATGATTATGTGATGAATTTATTTTGCAGATATTGTGACTGCGGGTGCATAATAAGGAACGTTGTTTCAATGATCCTACTAGCCCGTCGCTATAATCTATTCTTGCATTTCGAAGTCCCAAACTGAAAGGGGTGGTTGTCGTACTTGGTGTCATAGGAACTACAATTTTATATAGAAAGTAAGTAGTTAATTGACCTTCACATTCTCCATATTACCTTCCATCTATAAACAAGGTTTCATAAAGAAGTCTTTAGAATTTGCACTTTCGAAGTTATTGAAGAATCCGCCATTTGCAAATGATGGACGGACATACAGACGGACAAAAGGATGTACAAAAGGAGAAAATAATATAACAAGCATGATTTCAATATTTCCTCCTATCTATGTAAAATTTCTCAAGAAACAATCTCTCCTAGTTTTGAAAAATGCAGGAAGACACTTTTTGTCATATTCGTGCACTATTTGTTGCCATAGCCACAACATTTGTTGCCATAGATACAAATCTAAATGAAATTGGCATTCTCCACATTGCAATCTATCCATGTACCACGTATCATGAAAAACACCTACTGTAGTTTTAAAGTTATTGCATTATCACACTTTGCATGGCTGACGTATTGACATGCACATGGGGCAACCCAGAAGCCACCTCTGGCTAAACACTGGTAAGGGAATAACAACAATGTTTCAATATGCTGCTGTGGAGGGAATGCAAGTAAAATTATATAAACTACATGTAGTAAAACAAAATATCCTTTAAAATATGAAAAACACACAACGATAATATTAAACTAAGTTTTAAAGGCTAGATTTTAGCCGTTACCATGGAAACAGAAAGAAAGTAACATCATTTGAATTGTTATTTTTGCATTTGATGCAAAATTAGGATTTATTTTATCATATACATTTATATTTGGTGCATTTTGGGGATGAATGTAAATATAATGACCTTTCATTAGAATCTAGTAAGGTAAATATTGAGTTTTGGCAGCCATTTTGGAAAATGGCCGCCGTATCGGCCATCTTGACAGATATCAAATGGGTCCCATGAAAAAAAAATGTTTTTTATGCTTTAATAAAAAGCTGTGCCAATTTTGGTGCTTTTCCCATTTTCTGAAGTATTTTGGCATTTTCTGTTACGAATTGATCGGACTATTACAAACCTTCAAAGTATTCCCCCTTTACCAAACCACATTTTTGTAACTTTTTACCCAATCGCGAAAAGCAAGATAAATAGTCTTCTTTTGGTATCTGTTTGAGGCAGTGATAAATGGCGCTGCTAAAAGAACTTCTGGACTTATATTTCTTTCCAGAAAGCATTTTCTTAAGCCTTGGAAATAAAAACAGTCAAAGGGTCTCAAGTCAGGTGAATAAGGCAGATGGTTTACAACTTCAACCTTCTAGAAGCCAAAAAAAAAAGACTTAATAACCTCGCACTTGTGAGAGGAGGCGAGGCGTTGTCGTGTATAACATGAACTACAGACCATCCTTTGCTTGGACGTTTCTTATTGTAAAACTTTTTCACTTTTATCAGTACAGAGTTCTTGTAGAATCGTCCAGTGACTGTATGACCAGATGGACAAGGCACTTGAACGACTAGCCCACTAGAAGAGAAGAAAAATGCGTACAACATCTTTTTTGAACTTTCGGTTCTTTTGGTAATACAAGAGGCATTTTTGATCATTTCGCTTCCATTGCTGATTATCAGACCTTCTCTGTGACTCGAACGTTTGCACCCAGGTTTCGTCACTTGTTAGCAGTTTAGAAATAACCCGACTTTTACAGCATTCTTATGTTTTCAAAAGTTCTCGGGCACATTTAAGGTGTTGTTCCTTTTGTTCCTCAGTGAGCATATCAGTTACATGTACCCATCTAGTGGCAACCTTTCTCAGGTCCAAACGCCTTTTCAGAATTGTTTGCACACTGCCCTTTGATATGCCAGTACAACTGGTCATATCTTTCACTGACAATCGCGCATCGTGTTTGACCACAGCTTTTACAGTAGCGATATTTGCCTTGGTAACAGAGGTTTCAGGCTTACCAGAACGGATAACATCTTCAACTATTTGCCAGCTTTAAAGGCTTTAACCCACCTAAAACCTGTGCGTATTGAAATTTCTGCCTGAGGTCTATACATACCACGCAATTCATCAAAATCTGCTTTAAATCTATATCAAGCCTAATCAGGAGGTCGAACATGTTTGGGTTGGTTAATATTTTAAGCGGAAACAAAAGGTTATTTAAAACAAAATGGCTGACATCAGTACGTAAACAACAGTATTGAGGTTATTTTAACTGTGCATCGAGTGGACAAATGATTCAACTGTATAATGCCGTTTCTACAAGAAGAACTATGACGTATATAAAAAATTATTAAGTGTAAACTGACGACTTTCGCTTTCTCGCCAACGAAATGTTTATAAAGATTCATCAATTTGTATCTATTTTGGTCAGGTAATCTTTGCTTTTTATATTCTACATCATGTAATACTTATCTGGAGGCATGTGACCTTATTTTATTAGTCATAGATGCATTAAGCAGGCGCATCGCCAAATAAATTTGGTGTGCGAATGCAAAAAAATGTTGGTTAAACTTAATGTACGCTCAAAATTGTGAGTTTTAGAATAATTGTGTACATATATTTTGCACTACCGGGGTTATTTTTCGCATTGAGAATATATATTTGTTGATACTCGGGGGATTTCAAAACATATATTGGAAGTTATATTGTGTCAGCTTCAATTATGTTCCTTTGTTACGTGTATTCCATTCTGTTTTAGGTCCGCCCGCTTAGCTCAGTAGGGAGAGCGTTAGTCTACGGATCGCGGGGTCGCGAGTTTGATCCCCGGGCGGGGCGTATGTTCTCCGTGACGATTTGATAACAGACATTTTGTCTAAAAACATTCGTCCTCCACCTCTGATTTTCATGTGGGGAAGTTGGCAGTGACTTGCGGAGAACAGGTTTGTACTGGTACAGAATCCAGGAACACTGGTTAGGTTAACTGCCCGCCGTTACATGACTGAAATACTGTTGAAAAAAACAGCGTTAAACCCAAAACAAACAAACAAACATTCTGTTTTAGTCTTGCATTTTACTTTATTCGGGTTAGTTTTGACATCCTTATCAACTTTCATAATCCTAGGCCCAAGCGTTCTTGAGTTAGCATCCGGAAACCGTTTAACTGTTCTGGGTCACTGTGTCCTAGACCTTTGACCTACTGATCTCAAAATCAATAGGGATCATCTGCTGGTCATGATCAACCTCCTTATTAACTTTCATGATCCAACGCTCAAGCGTTCTTGAGCTATCATCCGGAAACCGATTGGTCTACATACCGACCGACATACCGACCGACAGACAGACCGACATTTGCAAAACAATATACCCCTCCTTCTTTGAATGATAAAACACTAGTGTAATAAACCTCTGACGTCGACGTCGTTAAAAGAATCGGAAACGTTGGTCAAATTTACTGGTTTTTAAAAGCTAAAGAAAGAAGATTTTTTTTCTGCAGGAAAAACTAACATGCGGTAAAAAGAATATTACATTGGTTACTTTCTGTATTGAATTTATTGAACGTGTTGAATAAAAAAAATCAATATAAAAAGACTCTCATGTTGTATCCTCTATATAATTAAATGGTCTGTTGTTAAAAAAAACTGTCACTTTTTTAGTGTGAGTTCACACTTATCCTGTGTTTTGCTATAAAGATTTTAGAGCGTCTACTATTTTAAACCTAATTCATAACACCGTTAATACATATAAATTACATATACATTATGTAGTGATTTTCCATATTTATGTGTAATTTAAGTCTAGTATACCTTTAAAGGTACTAGATAATAATATTTTCAAACCCAACTGTCCTTTCAGGAAAAAATTGAACTCAAATACAAATGACAAAACGATTAGGGCCTTAAAATTACATACGAATTGATAACAGTAAATTGACCAACAGTTTTTACCATTTGTATTTTATCAAATTTAAGGTAAGCGAGAAATCATATAAATTAAAATTCCAAAATGCACACCACCAAAAAGTACCATTTTAGTTTTAAAAGCCCGCCGAGTGTGTGGACATAAAATATAAAGAAGTGATATGATTGCAGTCTGATTAGTATATATATAAATATAAGCAACAGTATTGCGGACTGATAACCCAGTGTTTCTGGATTCTGTACTACCTTTTCTGTGCACGTAACTGTTAACATCTCATTTTGGTCAGAATAATTGCCTTGATAAAATCCAGAAAAAGTGTGAATATGGGTCATCTAGGGTCAAACACTAGGTCACTAGGTCAATATAAAAAACATTTGTGTATGCAATAGGGACTGCATTTTACACTGGATCTTCATGAAATTTAATCATACTGTTTGTCTGGATAAAATCAAGGTCAAGTTTGAATATTGCTCATCTGTGGTCAAAAACTAGGTCACACGGTCAAATCAAAGAAAAACCTTGTGTATGCAATAAGGGATGCATTTTACATTGGATAATTATGATATTTGATCAGAATGTTTGTCTGGATGAAATCTAGGTCGAGTTCAAATAGGGGTTATCTTGGGTAAAAAGCTAGTTCACTCAGCAAAATTAAAAAAAAAATTGTGAATGCAAAAGGGGCTACATGTTCAGGGGCAGGATGTTCATGAAATTTGATCAAAATGTTAACTTCGATGAAATCTAGAAATCTAGGTCAAGTTAAAACATTAGTCATGTTGGGTCAGAAACTAGGTCACCTGGTCAAATCAAAGAATAATCTTGTGTATGCAATAGGGGCTGAATTTTTCACTGGATCTTCATGTAATTTGATCAAAATGTTTGTCTGGATGAAATCTAGGTCGAGTTTAAATAAGGGTCATCTTGGGTCAAGAACTAGGTCACCCAGTAAAACCAAAGAAAAACTTTGTGAATGCAATAGGTGCTACATTTTAGTCAGGATGTTCATGAAATATGATCAAAATGTTTGCTTTGATGAAATTTAGGTTAATTTTAAATATGGATCATGTTGGATCAAAAACTAGATCACCTGGTCAAATCAAAGAATAACCTTGTGTATGCATTAGGGGTTGCATTTTGCACTGGATCTTCATGAAATTTGATCAGAATGTTTGTCTTGATGGTCGAGTTTAAATATGGGTTATGTTGGGTCAAAAACTAGGTCACCTGGTCAAATCAAATAAATACTTTTTCATGCAAAAGGGATCGCATTTTAAGCAGAATATTCATTAAATTTGATCAAAATATTTCTTTTGATGCAATCTGGGGCAGGTTCAAATATGGGTCATCTTGGATATATAACTAGGTCTACCGATCAAACCAAAGAAATAGCTTGTGTTTCCATTAGGGGCTGCATTTTAGACTGGATATTCATTGAATTTTATCACGCTGTTTAGCTGGGCGAAATCTATGTCAGGTTTAAATATGGGTCATCTTGAATAAAAAACTAGGTCACCCGGTCAAATCAAAGAAATACCTTGTGTAAGCCTTAGGGGCTGCACTTTAGACTGGATATTCATGAAATTTGATCCTGCCGATTGTTTTGATGAAATCTATGTCAGGTTCAAATATGGATCATCTTGGGTCAAAAAATAGGTTAACCGGTCAAATCAAAGAAGTACCTTGTTCTAGCTAGCTGTTCTCATGAGAGCGACCTAGGACCATTTGGTCCTCTTGTTTATCAAATATATATATTGAACTAAGCTTTTTCTTGAGAAGTACGGGAGCTAGATATAAAGTTAAGTTTGTTTATATAAATTCTGCATCAGAATCTAAAACAGTAAACGATATTACCAGATATGGGTTGAAATGTAAATTATTTGTTTGTTTTTCCTACAGCTTATTCACACTTTCACTTTCGCCTATATCCGCCATTTTCTTTTAACTAACGTTTTGCTTTCGCTTAAAATTTTAACGAATCCAAACACGTTCGACCTCTCCTAACGCGGCATTTATTATACGAATTTCAGTCTTTTCGTACATTTTACAATGTGACAAGTAAATTGGTCTGTGTATATTTGACTGCATGTATTTCAATTTAAAATACCCCGGTCATCTGAAAAGCAATTTGCACGATCGTTAGCTATTGGACACACCATTCAAGTGCAATGAAGCGTTTTGAAAATACCTGGGATAAAACTATGGAAGCCCATTAGTGACAGAACTTTTTGCAGGACCCTTGTATAGTAAAAGACAAAACGAATATCAAATACTTGTAATAAGACTAGCAAGCAAATTATTTTTTGTTTGACTTTAAAGAACAAACTTGTATATAAAATCTTTCCAAACAAAGTGTTAGAAAAACTTTAAAACACCATTCTATAGTTTTACTAGAAGTACAGTAGAATGTGTAAATATTTGAGACTGTCCTTAAAATGGAAGTAATTCTGCAAGCTTAAATTGTTGGTAATTGGACCGATTTCCATAATTCACGTAAAAACTCGTGTTACTTGAACAAAACAACATTGGATCCACTTGAAGATGTTTTATTGCCTTTGCAAATTATATCGTTAGCATGTTCTAGAAGTTAGAATGTTCGTGGTTGCTATGTAATTTATGACATTTTGATTTTTGCGACACTCAACCTGCACGCCTATTCATTTATTTATTATTTCTATCTGACTGCCGAATTTCGTGTGAAGGGTTTCATGTCACAGACGAATCTATAGCGTATTGGATGTACAAGTAGGAAGACGACGTGTGATAAAAAAACGCCATTCGATTCATGCTAAAATCAATATCTTAAAACACATTACATAGGAGGTGCGGATAATGGAGGACGTCATTTTTCTTTGAAAATTGGATTGTCCTGCTTCAGTGGGGTGTACAAAATGTCTGTTTTATGTTTCGATTACACAAAATACAGGGAGTTATGTGTTTGTATCTGTCTAAAAATTTCCAATTCCTTTAGCTTTGAACATGTTTTATTTAAAAATAAAAAAAGCATTATGAGTTTCAATATGTCCTATTACGTCAAATATTTCTCACGGAACAAGAAAATATATTTATGATCAGAACATGTGCAAAAGGGGAATAGAATGTCAGTCTTACTGAATGTTAAACATATTTGCCCTCTAAGATGCTTACATTGTTGTAATTAACATCAGGCACGAATAAAATAGTTCTTTCCTTAACTGAAATTTGTATTTTGTTCTATTTTGTGCATATAGTCTTTATTACGCACTGGGACTGGTGTTCCAAAGTAAAACATAAACTACGAAAGAATTTTTTAATGGAAACTTAAAAACTTCAAAATAATGTGCGGGTATATCATGTAACTGCATAACTTTAAATATATAATAATATAGATTTAGCTGAATTCAATTTGTATTTTAATTTGACTTTTAAACAGAGCTATGTAAATTGTTTATAGGTTTACAGATAAGTATAGTATGGACTGAGACTGAGCCAGTATATTTGGGCTCTTTTTACAAGACTGAATCACACAGGTTGGAAGTACATATAACATTTACTTATCTTGTCTGGAAATTATCCGGAAAAGTGTACCTTTGAATTTGTAGAAAAATAAAAGAGGTGAGAGAATATTGAATATCTGAAATATTTTGTACAGACCAGGCAATGACGAGTTAACGTGTTTCCCTGATACCAACGTCTCCAAGAAAAGCTATTGGATCTTCCATATAATGAACATGTTTGAAAAAAAGTATTTTAGCTTAGAAAACTTTGCCAATTAATTATCTTAAAAGTATTAGAAACATGACCGGCCTCTGGATCACTTTGGATAAATATCAAGTTAGAATGTGCGTAATAATCAGGAAAATAGAAGCGCTATATCCGACGCATTATAAAATTACATTCAAGATAAATGGTACTCAAGCTTTCATTTCCCAGTATGTTCATTTTCGAACTTTTCAATAACATTTATTTCCTAAGGGGCATACAGGTCCTTTAGGAAATTGGTTCCTGCCATTATTAAGTATTACAAAAGTTAAGAATAAGAATAACTGTTCTTAACTTAACAAGTAGTATCTATTAACCAAATGGATCTTACGTATGCCTTGTAACTCAGTATCGGTATACAGGGTGGCTAACTCACGTGACGTTTGGATTCTGTACACACGGAGTCTCTATTCAGGTAACATTTTGCCTATAGTTTCCTTATTACTAGACGTATTTTCATAAAATAAAGTGCGTCGAAGACAGCAGAATGAGTGATTTCCTCAGCACAAAACATCAGCTGTTAGTTCACAGTGCTTTTCTCAAACACTTCGCCAAACTGCTTTTCGTGGATTAACTGTGTAGATAACGTACACACTTTCGTGGTTGTGCGAAGTGTTTGAGATAGGTACTGAAATTACTGAGATTTTTCAATATCTTAAACGAGAATTTTATTGCACTTTTTATTACTTCTGATATTTTTTCTCAATTTTTTTCGGCGTAGCTGTCTAAGTCGACTTTTGGCCTACTTAAACAACAAACGAAAATTGTAAATTTATAATTCTTCAACAAGTAAAAACTGTGGGACTAGACTGAATAAATACATGCATACATTTAATTGGCTGAAATTAATAATAATACTATTTCACAAAACGTTTCGTTACATTTTAACAGAGTATTACATAGATACTGTAGATACTTCGCTAATGACGTTTATCGGAGAATCACAACAGGAAGTATTTTTACACGTAATATTGGAGTCTTACCTTAATAATAATTGTTTTAGTACAAAACTTTGTAATTCCAAATCTGTGTAACTATTTATGTATAGCGTAGTTGATGGTCGCGGTTAGCTCGGCTGTCTGCGTAAAAAACGGCAATTTACTTGCGGACTGATTTCCACCGCATGATTAAACTAAAGTGTTTGATATGACTTTAAATCACATAAAGACGTCAATTTGCTGGTATATCTACCGAAAAGTGTTAAAAAATGCAATATTGATTAAAATTTGCACAAGAATATGCGAACTCTTTTGTAAAACGTCATGATTTTGTCAAGAAGTAATGCATTTCTTATATAAACAATGTTCGGGCTATAAGACAATCCAACATTCTAAATACATTCATTCGCCACCAACGCCGAGTATCTTTTTTAAAGATATTTCCTGTTTAAAAGAATATCGAATAAAAATGTTCAACTGAACCTTGCAAATAATAAAACTTTGTCTTTTCATACAAGTTGAAACTTAAGAGACTGTGTAACTGTGCCTGGAGAACTAACTCTCCCGCATTGAGTGTACGCACGCATTGAATGCACACTATTAAACCTACGTTAAGCCTGACCCTCAGTATATTGTACACCAAATACGTGCATACATCCAATAGGGGCGATTTAATGTTGGCGCAACTCATCCTTCATGTTTTGTCTGTTGTCGTCTAAAACATCTAATTGATGTAGAAAGTTAGCATTTATATTCCTTTTCTGAGTGACTCTACCAAATTTGTTCGAAGGAAACCACACTAAGTAGAAAATTAGCTGCCGTAGCAAAAAGAATGGAAAACACTTTTTGTCAGCATGGGCCGGATTCCAAAGCAATTACACAGAAATGGTCCTTGAGTGACCATCTGGTCTGTAGATTGTGTAGTGGGAACAATCTTAATGTCAAAACTGCTGGCCTGATTTTGAAATAATGTCTCATAGGTGTTCATTGGTCCACTCACTGCCAAGATTGTTCATATAAGTCTGATTTGTCAGTCAGACAACATGGCCACCAGTGGGAATTATAATGTAAAGATGAATAGACGCATATTTTACTCTATAAATTGCTATACGACGACTGGTGCCAAGAAAATGTTGGGCATTATGACGTAACGTAAAAAATCTCGGAGAATAAAGCGCTTCCACGTTGAGGATCATACGTTTTGTGCTTCCTAATTATTACAGTTCTGTATATAATTAAGCGCAAATTGTTCTACTTTGTATCCAAATACACTTTGAGACATTTATGATTTTTGATTTATATCAATTATATATCTTAGAAAATGTACTTAATTTTCGCATTATCGACACTTTAACAGTGTTTGTGTTTGTTTACATTTTGCCGAAGGACGTTTTAAGCTCTTTTACTTACATGCGTGTTTCGCTGCGGCTGCCCACCATCGCTACCGCATTTTTGATTGCTGCATTGAACTGATAAGGCATAATCATTGTGTCAACATTAAAATCTAAATAATAATTGTTATGTGAAATACATTTTCTCTGACGGAGAATCAGGCGATGAAAGACAAATCTATTTCACTCTCACATGAAATTGGGGGCAAAACAAGCCCAAGCTTATAACCGATATACTAAGTATGCTAAATTATGTCGATATGGGCCTCCTGAAATATCGATCGACCTCGCAGTTCACACTCTATTTCGTCTTAGGTCATAAATGTTTCATACATGTACATGGGAACTGTTTCACTAACCTTATCTGTGCATTTGACTGTTGAAATCATGCTGATAATACAACTGTTCAACCATGAATAAAACTTCGAGCTTAGTTTATTTAATTGCTTACCATGTTTTTTTTAAGTTTGTATTGCTTAGTATGTAACATTTTTATAAAATTATATTTTATCAAACCCACCTTTACCTCTTGGCACAAAATCAGTTATATATAAATACAAAATAGGAATGTTTAAATATTGGTACCGGCTTCTCGACAAAGTTATGTTTACTTTGATGCTTTTGAAATATGTTTCAATCGCCAAATAGTAAATACGGTTCAAGAGGTAATTTAAATATTTCTATAGATACTAAATTTGGTGGTACATATTTTTCGTAGTTTATGAATGATATAATTGAAAGTAGGTTCAAGCATAAACTATGAAAAAAACTTATCATGTATTATTACTGTTTAGTGACAAGATGAGTGAAAACCTAGAAAGTCTTGGTTTCCGTTTTTCATCGTCTGAACAATCTGAACAATCCTCCTCACAATTATTTATTATTTTCTAAAAAGAAATGATGTTTTCTTTCAATGACATGCGATTGAAGCAGATATCCATTATTGTAAAGCTAAAATGATGTTATTTTGTTTCTATGAAAGTTATTGAAGACCCTAACGGTTTCAAAAACAGTAATCCTAAATTGATGTTCACGCCTAGAAGGAAAACAAGAAAACAACATTTAAAGACACGAAATGCAAAACTTAGCAAATGTTCTGATCGTGACAAGAAAACATAACAAGTATCATATTAAAATATTTAATATGCGCTAAAATAGAATCGGTTCATTAAAGAAACACGCTTTTGACAATTATTTATAGATATTGTGCTCTAATCTCAAACTCAATATTTTCATACATTATGTTTCTTCAAGTGAAACATTTGTAGCATTTTATTTTGTTATTCAACCTTTTTACAGCACTAACATACTAACATATTTAAAATGTTCTTCACAAAAAATATTATTTCAAATAAGAAAATGTGCAAAACATATACATAACCGAACACAACAAACAGATACAAATATACACTTTTTCAAACTGAACCTCTATCATTTTTGTTTAAGTTTGGAGCAAACAAACATAATATTGAAATTTATTTTGCAGTTAGTAAACTTGTTGTGCTGTGGTTTATTTCCACAGTTTCAAAATCGGTACAATTCAATTATCTATGTGAAAAGAGTAAAGAACACCATATATACCAGAGAGACAAACTGCACAATTAGTTAAACATTAATAGTGGGCATGACCGTCTTTACGATTTACTGTGTTAGCAATATAGTCCCATAAAATGTTTAAAATGATAAATCTGTGGTCAATCCTGGACCATTCTGAAAACACGGCCTAACTGTTTTACAAAGAGTGGCTATCTGATGATTTCGTGCAAAACATTTCCAAAAAAAAAAAAACTCCAAAAAGACTAAGTTATCATACATAATTATTAGCAAGTTATTTTGTGCTCAGATTCTAATTATGATTGTAAAATATGTCTAAGATCATTTGCCACTTTTGTCAGTGTTCGCTTTACACGAATACCGGCATACTTGCGAACCATAGGCAACACAACATAAATTGTGATGTTGTTAGGAGTGTTTGATATCACTACTTTAAATTAATCCACCTCTCCCAGATTAGTTATTGACACATATTATCTTCTATCGAAACTGCAAAAACAGAAACATTATGTCGTCTTATTTAAATAACCACCCAACGCAGATCACTCGATACAAATAGCAAAATGGAGGCAATGGGTATCTATTGGTAGACATAGAAATAGAGAAAAGCAGAAACTTCACAGGCCGCTCAACACGACAGAAACGAAAATGTTGCAGGCTCGGTTTGATTGAGCCTGTTCATAAACGGTAGTGGAATTGCATGCTACCGTCCACGCCCTCTAGCCCCGGGTTGAGCAGAACGCAACATTTACACATGCTAAAAGTACAAAAAAGCAATTTAGAGACATCCGCAGATGTATTCAAACGGCGGTGAACATGGAACCTTCAATGATACACGTGTTGAGGCGTGTAATTCCATGAAGAGCGGCGTTTGGTCCCCAGATAAAGTAAAGGGTTTACCCCAAACGAGAAAACAATGGGCAGAACTAAACAAACTGGAATTTAGGAAGGCGATCTGAGGTTATGGAGCCTGCGTATCACAGGAACTGTCAAAAGACAAAATTAAAAAGCAGGCAGTCTTATTAACAGCCTATTTATTGATTTTGGCAACTTGTCAAAGAATAGATAAATCGGAAAAGATAAATCGCTGAACAGGCGTTGAAAACGAGTTTCTTTGGATGAAAGCCCTTTTAGGGGTGCTTTCTATGGTATTTTACCAAATAAAATGAGAGTTTCAACTATCTTCATACTCAGAATAGCAATACGAATATTGAATGCTTCAGACAAGAAATTGTTCATCATGCTTTTTTGTGAGGAAATTTTGAACAGAGAAGAAGACATAAACAAGAACTCTAAAAACAAATAAAGCGCACTAAATGTCAAAAAGCAACAGGTTTTGGTGGCATCTTGTATGAACAACTCATACAATGCGGGTCACAATTGCTAGAATATCTGAAGTACATTTTGTATTTAACTGATTAAGTATTCACATACTTGTTTATCCTAAGCCAGTGCAAACTAAACGCATTCTTGTTCTCAAAGATGGTGAGCCCAAGACCAATACAAACAGTTAACGTCTTATAACCCTGTTACCAGTAATTAACATAATACTTGAAACCGTTACTCACGAGAGGCTTAAAAGCTGGATAAATTATATCGGTAAACAATTCCAAAATCTGAAACTAAATGTTGACCAAGAACGTCTTGGTTTGAAAACGCCTTTCGTTAAGTCTTCAATGAATTTGTTTTGGCTCAGACAGAAGCGCTGCCTTCATATAGTGTTTCATAACATCGGAATAAACTAACAGTTGGTAAAAATAAATCACGCAAGCTATTCAAACAAAAAGGTATCACGTCTGAAGCTTCATTGTCATGCAAGAGTAAAAACAGGTTCGGTTCGATTGTACAGTTGGATATGGCCTGACATAGTCTATGGTGTAGGACTTGCCATGAATATAAATCTATAAAATCTTTAACAAATGAAAACAGCTTTGAAAGAAAATTGTCCAATTTATGAATTTAAGGCATTTTGACGGCAATGTTATTTCCGACTCAGATTAACACAAGGCTATCTTCCGGTTATATACACAGCACTGACATTTAGATAGTGCAGAAGTGAAAAATAGAATAGCTGTTTTTTATATTTTCTTTCTCACTTACGTGGAATCGCACCAGAATCACTGTTGGCAACAGCGGTGAAAAGTTAGATGCGGTGACGTTCCACTTTCGTTTCAGGCGTATTCGTAAAATTAGGCATCGTTAATCCTTGTTTTGTCAAGTTTTCATTCATTCCGCCGTCGTTGCATGTAAACCTGTGTCCACTTGATATGAAATATTTCGAGTTTGAAAATGTTCTCAATATTGTTGATTTCACTATACTTCGCACTATTCAAGTTTTATCCCTGTGAAATATCCGTTTTGTCTAAAACTACTAACTTAATTATGCCCACTTAATCAAATAATTTCAGTTTCTGTTAACAAAAAATGTGATGGTTTGACCTACATGTGTCACTTTCAGTAGATTATTAAATACAGAAGCGCGTGTTTTTTTCAAATTAGAACCTTTCAGGCCTCTGCCTTATTTCCCAACATTCAAAGAATGATTAAAGAGATTGCCTGCAGCTAATTAGTTGTGCTTGAATTTGCTTTAATATAGAAGAAATCACAATCCATCTTTTTTGTGTTGTTTACAACTTCAGTTTGAATGTCTCCGTTGTGTGTAGCAAAACGAACATAAAATATTTGTAATAAGACTGGAATCCAAATTGTTTTTATTTGACTTTAGCGAACAACAGTTTATCAAGAAACCGTTCCAGAAAATGTATAAATACATTTAGTAGAATGTTTAATTATTTGAGACTGTCCTTCAAATGATAATAATTCTGCAAGATCAAGCTTAAGTTGCTGGTAATTTAACCGATTTCCATAAATGGTAAAATCCTGTGATATTTGAACAAAACAACTTTGGACCCACCTAGCGATGTTTGATCGCCTATGATATTTTTATGACCATTACTGGGAGAGAAAACTTAACACATATCTATTGTTAAATGGTCATGGGATGACCTTATTTATTTGTACAACATATAAGAGATAATCATTGAATTGTAATACAAATGTATAAGCGTTGCATTGTGAAATCATTTTTTATAAAACAGTCAGTGAAAACAGATATATAAGATTAACGAATGGTAACGAAATGTGAAGGGTTCGTTCGAAATGGCAAAACTGTAAACCAATGTATAAAATTCTTGAATGGACACAAAATGTAGGGGTTTTGTTCGTAATAGCAGACAAAACAATAACATTAAAAAGTTTTTGACATGGGTACCTCCTTGTATTTTTAATAACTACAGTGGTGCAGGGATTGCGGTGGGACAAAACGCGTATTTTTCTTTGTGTTTATCTAACCCACGCTAAAGTAGACTGATTAATCCGGTTCTGACCAGTTTTGATAGAACTAAATTCCTGACCATTTGCCGTCATATTCCTGACGGTTACTCCCTCCCAGTTCATGTCATAAAATACGCTACACCGTGAAGTGTAGCTTCCCTTTATGACCCTTACTGGGAGAGAAAACTTAATACATATCTGTTGTTAAATGGTCATGGGATGACCTTATTTATTTGTACAACATATAAGAGATAATCATTGAATTGTAATACAAATGTATAAGCGTTGCATTGGAAATCATTTTTCTATAAAACAGTCAGTGAAAACAAATGTATAAGATTAACGAATCGTAACGAAATGTGAAGGGTTCGTTCGAAATGGCCAAAAAGATAGATATTTGCTAAATTTCTATCTGCCCCACGTTTCGTCCAGGGGGTGCTGTATGGCAAGGAGGCACCCAGTTAAAGACATGATGTAAAATATTCATGTAGTAACAGTATACATGTGACGGTTACTCCCTCCCAGTTCATGTCATAAAATACGCTACACCGTGAAGTGTAGCTTCCCTATAGCGTCCGAAAATATTAGCAAGTTCTAGAATGTAAAAATATTCATGGTTGCTATGCAATTAGTGACATTTGGATTTTTGTGACATTTCTTGCTTGCTCTCATCCTCCACGCCTATTCATTTGGTCATTATTTCTATCTGACTGCCGTTTTTCGTATGAACCAGTTTCAAGTTCATGTTCCCGTCACAGACGAGTCTAAAGTTTATTGGATGTACAAGTGGGAAGGCGACATGTGATCAAACAACCGTAATTTGTGTAACGCTAAAATAATTAATGTAAAAGAATCACATAGGAGCGATAAAGCAGGACGTCATTTTTGCTTAAAAGTCGAAGGATTCTTTTGTTAAGTGTACAAAATGTCTGTTCATTGTTTAGATTACACACAATACAGTTCTGCCATGCATTTGTATCGGGACGTGTGTTTCAAAAACATTATATAGTATTTTCCAATTCCTTTAGCTTTGTAAATGTCTAAATTCAAATTAAAGAGCTTGGTTCAGTATGAGCAATGGCTATACTGATATTTCGGCTATAGTTTTCTTGATAATAAATAATAAAATCTGAAAGAAATTCCTTTGGAAGCATAGAATGCAACCAAGCAAAATAATAGCAGACTCTTTTTGATTGAGTCTGTTCATGAGAGGTAGTGGAAAGTGCAACAACCCTCACTACCCAAATCACCGGCTTAAGCGAAACTTTATTACCCATGAACATTGAGTGGACACCATGATCTCAAAGGACCAGAAAATATAACATCACTGAATTCAAGTACAGGGAGACTTTTTACGGTCGCCACACGGCATTTTCAGATTGCTGTTGTGTCTGAAAGAAGATCCTTTGAAAGCATAGAATGCAACCAAGCAAAATAAAATCATATTTCTCCGAATCTATCTACATTTTTATGCCCCACTTCGAAGAAGGAGGGGTATATTGTTTTGCAGATATCGGTCGGAAGGTCGGTCGGTCGGTCGGTCGGTCGGAATGTAGACCAATCCGTTTCCGGATGATAACTCAAGAACTATTGGGCCTAGGATCATGAAAGTTGATAGGGAGATTGATCATCACCAGCAGATGACTCCTATTGATTTTGAGGTCTGTATGTCAAAGGACAAGGTCACAGTGACCCTGAATAGTAAAACGGCTTCCGGATGATAACTCAAGAACCCTATGGCCTAGGATCATGAAAGTTGATAGGGAGGTTGGTCATGACCAGCAGATGACTTCTATTGATTTAGAGGTCAGTATGTTAAAGGTCAAGGTCACAGTGACCCTGAACAGGTAAACGGTTTCCGGATGATAACTCAAGAACGCTTAGGCCTAGGGTCACAAAAGTTGATAGGGAGATTGGTCATGACCAGCAAATGACTCCTATTGATTTTGAAGTCATTAAGTCAAATGTCAAGGTCACATTGGCCAGGCACAGTTAAACGGTTTGTGATCTTCTTGTCCAAAACCATATGGCCTAGGGCTTTGATATTTGGTATGGAAGCACAATCTAGTGGTCCTCTAGCAAGATTGTTCAGATTCCCTGGGGTCAAATATGGCCCCACCCCGGGGGTCACATGGTTTATATAGACTTATATAGGAAAAAACTTTGAAACACCTCTTGTCCAAAACCACAGGGCCTATGGCTTTGATATTTTGTATATGAAATCATCTAGTGGTCCTCTACTAAGATTGTTCAAATTATTCCCCTAGGGTCAAGTACGGCTATGCCCTGGGGGTCACATGGTTTAAATAGACATATAGGGAGAAACTTTAAAAATCTTCTTGTCGAAACCACAAAGACTATGGCTTTGATATGTTGTAATGTAGCATCATCTAGTGGTTCTCTACCAAGTTTGTCCCAATTATTCCTCTAGGGTCAAATATGGCCCCACCCCCAGGGGTCACATGGTTCATATAGACTTACATAGGGAAAAACTTAGAATCTTCATGTTCATAACTTACATCATTCAAATTTGGACCACATGTATAGTTTTGAGTGGCAAGATGAACCTTGACACGAGTTGACCTTGATCTTGACCTAGTGACCTACTTTCACATTTCTGTAGCTACAGCCTTCAAATTTGGACCACATGCAGAGGTTTGTGTACCGAAAAAAACTTTGACCTTGTTATTGACCTAGTGACCTACTTTCACATTTTTGAAGGTACATGCTTCAAATTTGGACCACATGCATAGTTTTTTGTTCCAAAATAAAATTTGACCTTGATTTTGACCTAGTGACCTACTTTCACATTTCTCAAGCTACAGCCTTCAAATTTGAACCACATGCATAGTTTTGTGTACTGAAATGAACTTTGATCTTGAGATTGACCTAGTGACCTACTTTCACATTTCTGAAAGTACAAGCTTCAAATTTGGACCACTTGCATATTTTTGTGTTCCGAAATAAAATTTGACCTTGACTTTGACCTAGTGACCTACTTTCACATTTCTCAAGCTACAGCCTTCAAATTTGAACCACATGCATAGTTTTGTGTACCGAAATGAACTTTGATCTTGAAATTGACCTAGTGACCTACTTTCACATTTCTGAAGCTACAGGCTCCAAATTTGGACTGCATGCATATTTATTTTTGTGTTCTGAATTGAAATTTGACATTGATTTTTACATATTACGTACTTTCACATTTCTCAAGCTACAGCCTCCAAATCTGAAGCACAGGCATAGTTCTGTCTACCGAAATGAACTTTGATCTTGAAATTGATCTAGTGACCTACTTCACATTTCTCGAGCCACAGCTTTCAACTTTGGACCACATACTCTTTGTTTTGTACCGAAATGAAATTTGACCTTGATTTTGACCTTGAGCTAGTCTTGAAATTCGGAACATTCAAAAATGGCTCAGTGGATGGCGCCAAGACCTCTCTGTAATCTCTTGTTAGGTTAATAGGTTAAAGGTCAATGTCAGATTAAACCAGAATGGTAGAACTTTTGTTTACAGTGAGCATATAATTTCTGTTCCTTGTGCAGTTACTGAATGCATCAAGGGGGCATTTCGTGTTCGACGAGCTCTTGTCTTAATACATACTGCACTTCTCTAAAAACTGGTTTTATACATGTAATTTAGTTAAATAAAATCACAGGGGTTATTTAGTCTTAATGTAAATTTTCAATATTTCCTATAACGTTAGATGTTTCACATAAAACAGGAAGAAAGTATCTTTATGACCAGAACGTCTGCGAAAGGAAAATTGAATTACAGTCTTACTGAATGTAAAACATATTTGTCCCTCTAAGATGCTTACATTGTTGTTATTACAAGCGGCCAGGAACGAGCATAGTTCTTTTGTTTGAAATTGTGCATCGTCTTGTCTTTATTACGCGTAAGGGCTGGTATTCCAAAGCAACACAAAATGTTTCATGGAACTTTAAGTTAACAAAATAATGCGCAAGTGTAATATATCATTGAGCCGAAAATCTCATTAACATAGCTTCAAATATATTATTATCTAAATTCAACTGAATTCAATTTGTATTGTATTCCAAGCAAAGGTATGCAAATTGCTCGTACATGTAGGTGTACAGGTAAGTATAATATCAACTCGCACTTGGTCAGTGTGTAATATAATTGAGCTCTTTCTACAAGATATTTTATGTTATTGACACAGTTTTAAAAGTGCATGTAATAACATTTACTTATTTGTTTACCAGGTCTGCCTACATTATGACTTAAATTGGCAAGATTTGTGATCGTCCTGTTAAACTGTGCCTTTGAATTTATACAAAAATAGAAAAAAGAGCATTCCGAATCATGCATATGTTTTTGAAACAGGATAAAATATGAATCAGTTTAAAAATTGCTTACTCCGATTTAACAAATATAGAAGAAAGAATATCATATACCTAGAATAGTTTACGGAGACTAGGTGTCAAAGTGTACAAAATGTTTTCCGTGTAATCAACATCTGCCACATAAAAGATATATTTAAAAAGTAGTTAAGCTTACAAAGGCTTTTCAATTAATTTCGTTTTCGGTCATATACAGATGTTTCTTTGAGGCTAACATTTTGTTGCACTTTAAAAAGGATTAAGAGCTTGACAGGCCATCTCCAGATAACTTTGGATAAGTATCAACTTAAAATGTGTGTGCTAACTAGGAAAATGGAGAACGTTATTTCCGATACATTTGAAAATTACATTCAAGATAGGTGGTGCACAACCTGTCCAGTATGCTCATTTTTCAATTAGATTCATTTCGTTATGGGTACAAGCGTCTTTTAGGAAATTGGTTCCTGCAGTTGTTGAGTATTACAAATGTCAACAGTAACTGTAGTAAACTTGACAACTAGCATTTTAGTACTTCAGTATGCAAAGTAACTCAATATCGGTATTACCTATTTCGATATTTTTAACGAAGTTTTAATTTCACATTTTATTACTTTTGATAAGATTTCTCACAAGTGACTTCATATGAAGCAACAATTCAAGTACTTAAAACTTATCGAGATAAAATGGTCAACCGAACCTTGCATATAATAAAACTTTGGCTCTTCAAACAATGTGAAGCTTAATGACATGAAAAGTAACACGATGGAGCACATCTGAAGAAAAAAGACAGTGAAAATTGCAAGACGTTCATACACTGCTCATTTTAAAAGCAATTCTTATGAGACGTAAGCATACAATACATACGTAACTGTGGTCGGAGAGAGCTCTTGTAACATATCATCGTTCTTATAACGTCTGAGAGCATTTAATTTACGTTTCAACTTTGCATTTATGTTTCCTTATCGGACAGCCCTACACAAAATTTGTTCAAAGAAAACCCACTCTACAGAAAATTTGGCTGCTATATCTTTTTGTCAGAGAGCGAGCAAGGGCCAGAATCCAAAGTAATTACACTGGAATTGTTCTTACGTGACCATCTGGTCTATAGTTTGTGTAGTGGGAACAATGTTTTTGATACATGTTTGTTCCCTAAAGTCAAACAAAAACAGTTTGCTTATTAAAAGTATTTGATATTCGTTTTGTCTTTTACTATACGAGTGCCCCCTGCAAAAAGTTCTGTCACTAATGGGCTTCCATAGTTTTATCCCAGGTATTTTTAAAACGCTTTATTGCACTTAAATGGTGTTTCCAATAGCTAACGATCGTGCAAATTGCTTTTCAATTGACCAAGGTATTTTAAATCGAAATACATGCAGTCATATTCACTGACCAATTTACTTGTCACATTGTAAAATGAACGAAAAGGCTGAAGTTCGTATAATAAATGCCGCATTATGCTTGATATAGATTTAAAGCAGATTTTTGATAAATTGTGTGGTATATATAGACCTCAGGTCATTTCAATGCGCACAATTTTAGGTAGGTTAAAGCTTTAAAAGCTGGGAAATAATCTGTCGAAGATGATATCCGTTCTGGTAGGCCTGAAACCTCTGTTACCAAGGCAAATATCGCTGCTGTAAAAGCTGTGGTCGAAAGGATGCGCGATTGTCAGTGAAAGATATAACCATTAGTACTTGCATATCAGAGGGCAGTGTGCAAACAATTCTGAAAAGGCGTTTCGACCTGAGAAAGGTTTGCGCTAGGTTGGTAAATGTACCTGATTTGCTAACTGATAAGCAAAAGGAACAACGCCATAAATGTGATCGGGATCTTTTGAAAACATACGAATGCTGTGACAGTCGGGTTATTTCTGTATTGCTAACAAGTGACGAAACCTGGGTGCACACGTTTGAGTCACAGAGAAGGGCCGATAATAGGCAATGGAAGCGAAAAGATCAAAAACGCCCCTGTATTGCCAAGAGAACCATAAGTTCAAAAATGTTGTACGCAATTTTCTTCTCTTCTAGTGGGCCAGTCGTTCAAGTGCCTTGTCCATCTGGTCATACAGACACCTGACAATTCTACAAGAACCTGTCCTGATGAAAGTAAAAAAGTTTTACAATAAGAAACGTCCAAGCAAATTGTGGTCTGGAGTCCATTTTATACACGACAACGCCTCGCCTCCTCTCACAAGTGCGAGGTTATTAACTCTTGTTTTGGCTTTTGGCTTCTAAAAATGTTAAAGTTGTACACCATCCACCTTATTCACCTGACCTGCGTCCCTTTGACATTTTTTTATTTCCAAGGCTTAAGAAAACGCTTTCTGGAAAGAAATAGAAGTCCAGAAGTTCTCTTGGCAGCGCCATTTATCAGTGTCTCAAACAGATACCAAAAGAAGACTATTTATCTGCTTCTCGCGATTGGGTAAAATGGTTACAAAAATATGTTTCGGTAAAGGGGGAATACTTTGAAGGTTTGTAATAAAAATAATTTTGATAAAACGTATCACTTAAGAAATCCGAATCTAGTGACAGAACTTTTTACAGGACCCTCGTATATAGCTTTTTTTTTCAAAAATAGTTTTGAAAGAAATTGATATTTATATTGAATAGTTTTCAAATTAATACTAATCAAGTTTTATGAAATCAATATTATTTAGAAATGAACGTTTGTTTTCTTCACTGCTTTCCATGGAATTGCAAGCAGTGTTGTAAATTATATAAAGACAATAAAATGCCATGCAAAACAGGGATAATCAAACGAAGGAAGCTGTAAACAATACAAAACTGGTTTGTAATTTCTTCTATAATATTAAAGCCAGTTCAAGGAAAACTAATTATCTGCAGGTAATCTTTTTAATCATGCTTCGATTGTTGAGAAATAAGGCAGACGCCTAAAAGATTTCTTATTTGAAAAACAAACGCGTTTCTATTTGATAATCTGCAGAAAGTGACACATGCAGGTCAAACCCATTTGCAGCCACCTTTTATTGTAAATATCTTTGTTTTGTTAGCACAAACCGTGAAACTATTTTATTTAGTGGGCATGAAATTTAGCAGTTTCTGACAAAACTGCTGTTTCATAGGGAAATGGCTTCGGGGGTTTCAACTTAATGGTAAATGTATTTGTTCGTTGGGATTTAATTGTTTGGATTGAAAGAACCATAAAACCCATGAAAATTAGTCCTGCACAAACACATATTATAGCGTAGCCGCTTCTTAAGTCCTCTGGATAAATAACTTAATACACTGTTTTTGTTTCTATCTAGTTTATTTTCCGTCACCAATAGTATAACTTCTAACTGACAGAGCTAACAAAATTCCATCTAGCACAAATTAGCCTTTCAGCATTTCATAACTCTGTGTCTCCATCTTCATTCCTTTTCAGGCTGTGCACAGCGCAAGGCCTTAACCCTGGCCGGCTTCCGAGCCACCACGTGCTTGCTGTGTGAGCGGACGTGCCCTTCAGCTTAGTCCGACAATACACAATTTTTTTCCATATTTATACTGATTGGTCGAATACATCATTTACATAAGCAAAATTGATTAATTCTGGTACAAACCGAAAGTAATAAACAAAAAAATATTTCTCTTAAAATATAGACAAATTGTCACTAAAGTTACACTCTATGTCAATCACTTTACTGCAATATAACACTTATATGACCTGACTAATTGTTTTAGTGGCATTTTATGTGCACTTCGTGAGAAGAACAACATGTTTTTCTATAGTGACGTACTTATTAATTAATCTAGATTTTAACCTGTTTAGTCTCGCCTTTTTGTAAGAAAAGTATTTTTAACTGATGAAAAAATATAAGGAGAGTGTGTTTTCTTTCAACAGAAAGAAATTATATCAATTTCTTTACAATATGCTTTCACTGTACTATTCCATCTAAAGTTATGATAAATGCTGGCAGTTAAATAACATATTCCACAAACGATAATGCACAAATTTGCCTGATTTTGATTTGGTAGAATCTAGATCGTATTTGAAAGGTTTTAATAGAATGTATTCAGTGCTTTTTTATTTGATACTCTATTTTTTTAATTGATACTCTATCATGCAACAAGTGAATCTGCAAATGACACATGCAGGTCAAACCCATTTGCAGCCACCTTTTATTGTAAAAGAAAGTGACACATGTAGGTTTCTTTTATGAACCGATTCTATTTTAGCGTATATCAAATATTTGAATATGATACTTCTTATCTTTTCTTGTCACGATCAGTTCATTTGCTAAGACTTTTACCTCTGGGAACAAAACTTTCTATAAGTAGCACAGGTTTTTAAGTAGAAAGTATGTACCCCAGTTTTGGCGGGTGTACGTCGATTGTATTCTTTACGTAAACGTCACTTCCGTGATTCCATATAACGTTTCTTATCTTATGTATATGCTAGCCAGAATAATTGCAAAGTATGTAATCTAAGAAATGTGCATGTGACTTGATAAAGGCCCTGGACTGATACGGTGTCGCAATTAGTGATAATAAAACTAAAAATAAACATTCTCATTATATATATATATATATATATATATAGTATAACATGTACATAACTTACTTATATACAGTACCAATAAAAGTAATACAATAAAAAGGTTTAAAAATTAGCATAAATTAACTTTAAAAAGCAGTATCCGGAATTTCGTTGGAATAAAAGATCTATACCCCTATCATGGATAATAAATGTGGCAAAAACCAATGCCAACAATATAATAGATCAATATTTAAAAAAGAATAGAAAATAAAATTATAACACACGAAAAAAAAAAACAACCTTCTTTCTGAGGCATTCATCAAACTGAAAACAAAAGGAATTTTCAAAGTGATGTTCGACACAAATTGCTTTCTTTTCTGCACTTTGATTTCTTCCCTGCTTCTTTATTCTAGTGAAACTTATTTTTCTCGGTTTTGTTGTTTAATCTGATGCCATTTTATTGGTCAGAGCAGACATTTAAAATAAAAATTAAAAATTTTGCAAATCGAAAGGAAAAAATCTTCATTTGAGATTGAAAGCGAGGTACGCAACGGGGAAAGAATTGTACTTTTTTTTCTTGAGATGATAAATTACTAAAGGCTTTAAAGTTAGAATAAATCATTTTAGTTTTGGGTTAAATGACTAAATATCCTCTATTTAATATGTGCCTTCTAATATTCAATGTTATTTAAGACTTAGTAATAAATGGTTTATCTTTTCAGCGCGCACCTGTTCCGTGCCCCGCTTATTATAGAATATAAGTCAAAATCCATGTTATTCAGCTGTGCCGAAAAAGATTTTAATATGCACAAGTCTATATGTTATCATTTGTTTGTCAGTTTATATTGCTTTGTCAGTACTATGTTATGCTAAATTATTCAAAAGTTCTGTAACCAATACTAAATGCCATAGACAAAACGTGTGCAAAGCTATCTAGCAAGACAGTGCTTATTTATTACATTTTTACGACATTTTGAAATTGTGTTAGTGAAATATATTTAGTTTTTAAGAAATTGCATATAGTCAAAATTTTGTCAGAACCATTGTAAAGATATGCAATTGCAGGAAAATGTCTTTGTTATACATGCTAAATATTAAAATACATTTTACACGCGCACACCATATCAAGTATTCCAACTGGTGTACTTTCGGTTTATGATATTTAGATCTTGCACGATCTATCACTGAAGTGCGCACGCGCATCTGTGTGTGAGTTTTTATATAGTCAGGCATATATATAGTAGCAGCTGATTATCAATATCGGAGAGTCCTGAAGATCATTAATATTTTACTTGGAGAATACAGAATACGCTCAAATGTCATATGTAAAACACACACACGGGTGTCTTTTTCGAAAGATAAATCTTTTAACTGGGGAGGGGGGAGTGGGGAGGGCTCGATCGCATATAGCCTGGCATCAAAGTCCAGCATGTTAAAAATGGATCACCGCACAAAACCCACCGATACAAACAAAATATCTTCTTTTTATATAACAAGAAAAACATATAATATTCAACTATTATATATGATATTAAAACCTCTTTATATAACACTTAACTTACTTACATGCGTATTCAATTCTAACCACACTTTGAAAATCAACACTTGAATTTGACATAAAATATTTTATTAAGGTACATGCAATCAAGAGGTTTTGCCAATGGATTGTTTATATGACAAGTACTGGCAAAATCCATGCCAAGAAACCTTTTACAATCGGGTTAAAATGTGTGCTATTTTCTATTTCAACAAAACATTTTAACAAGTCAATATTTGGTGTTGGTTTTCAATCAATGTTGAAATCAAGAACACTTTTAACATGTCTCTTTTAGCTATGTTTACTTGTTGAAAACTGTATTTACTTAGTACCAACACAAAGGATGAATTAAAGGAAAGCTAAGGAAGGTGTGACAACCTTGCGCCTAAAATACACCGACTGCGAATTGTAGCTAAACGAGTTTTAAGTTCATGCTAATTCTGTCATATTGATGTCTTTTCTGTTTACTTTTTAGTCGCAACCTACCTACCTACCTAATGATATTGATCACCTTCTCTTTCAGGTGTTATTAGCAATAGCAATAGCTACAGTAAGCTTTGGGACCTTTATCAAGGATACACATTAACAAGAACGGTGAAAAAACACTGAGAAAAATGTTAACAACCTTTGATTAAAAATAAGTAAACTAGGTGTCGTCTGACCTTGTACTAAACTGTTCGAAATACAATTTCCTTCGTATTTTCAAAAATGAAATTTGGATCCAGTACAACCTCTCCAGAGCGGCCCTCTCTTAAGCAAAAACCTCTCTATAACAACATCATCAAAATTTCCCTAAGCTGAAATATTCTATCAAATTTACCTCTCCAGAACAACAACCTCTACATAACAGTCAATATTTTTATCTCCCAAAGGGTGTTGCTCTACAGAGGTTGCACTGTATACTAGATCCAAATTTCATTTTTGAAAATATAAACCAATACTTCATATAGTTTATGTAAACATAAAATTAACAAGTTTATGTGTATAAACTATAAACAGTACTATGCATTAGATGAAGCATAGTACATGCTGTACATATGTGTAGCTGAACACAGTATAAATGTGTACTACTACTAAAAAACTGGAAGGCTTTCAACAATCGACAGTAGTTGCATGTCATTCAGTTATGAATGCAGCTCTACATACACAATTTATTTAGTAAAGTTAAATATATATTATGTAGATTTTCTATATTTGAAGTAAATATCTAAATATGAATACTTTTAGTAGAGATAGCCATTGTATGTCTTTAAAATACTTGAAAGTACAGATTATAAACTGTTTAACAGCGATATGAATTTATAATAATCTGAATAAGCCCTCTGGAATCTGATGAACAATTAATACAATCAATATTAACATGTAGACAATATCCTTTCATTTGATACCTAAATGTTTAAAGAAAATCGCAAACTGTTAGTTCCTATTTACTTATCAATAATAAATACTGCATTTCTGATGGAGAAACAACAATAAAAAAACAGTGATTAACACTGTCCAGCCGGGGATCAGATCTGACTAAAGACGACAAAGAAAATGAATGGAATATGTCTTACTCACGTGTGGGTTATTATACTTGTAGAGTTTTCAGACTAGTGCCTTCTAATATAAGGCTCAATCTCTAAAAAATCATTTCATGATGTTTGTTTATGTAACCAATCAGAACGAGCTAAACCGTACCTTCTTCCAAGGTATACGATTATCTTACTCCAAAAAATCCCTTGACTTTTTTGAATCGGTGGTCTATGACCTTATAGCAATTTCTTTCTATTAAGAGTGGTACGTCAGGGCATTGTCAGCCAATGAATAGACAAGATTCCACTATCATCGTCTCTAATTCCAAAACCAGTGTTATTCAGGTAATATATTTGTCGAATCCGCCTGCAAGTTTTGTTAAACTCTCTATGGCCCACGCCTTTTCTCTCAGAATCTTGTTTAGCACCGTAACTTTTTATTTAGGTCGCATAACTTTTTGATGCTTTTTTTTTTTGAATGTGTATATTTATTTCGAAATATGAAGGGGGTGTATTGATAACACTTCAGTGGTTATGACTCCTTAGTGTACTAGTGTGACAAACTGGCATTGGGTTCTGAAAGATACTTCTTATTTCGTCAAAAATGCTGTTCAGCTTTTTATCTTTTATAGGTCGTGAACAACTACACTGTTTACGGACACCATCTTCTATGGACTATAATCAACATCAATTACTTGACTGCAGTAAATCGCCCCTAATATGGTCATTCTAGCCTTCACATTATCAATCACAAATCTCCCTTTTAACACTTTTAATTGGCTCCTACGGTAATGGTGTTGGTTAATAACGGTTTATATATCTATTCAATGTGAAGTTCATTAGATATCGATCGTGTGAAAGTTGTTCAGAAAAGAAAAAATAATGCGTAGAAAACAGAGAGAAACACGAAATTACGTGATTTTCCTTAGGTACCTCGGACCGGACTGTTTTTTGGCTCAGTAGGATAAGCTATTGTTATGGGCATGTGTCCGTTGTCTGGCGTTAGCTTTTCATCTTTATACAACTTCTTTTCATGAACTGCTTGACGAATCATCACCAAACTGAGTCTGTTGCATCACGGTTGACTGGTTTAAGGAGCCACCAGAGCTGAAAACCTTTTAACGACTCCATCTCATGAGCTGCTTGATGGAACATCACCAAACTTGGTTTTAGGCATTCTTATTAGGTCCTCTCTCAGATTTGCTCACATGAGTCCGCTTGACTGATTTTAGGGGCAGCTTGAGTTGAAAAAGAAAAGCTTTAAATACTTCTTCTCACGGACCGTTTGATAAATCATCAATAAATTTTGTAAGTAGTATCCATGTTAGGTCATCTCTCAAATTTGTTCCAAAGGTTCCGCTTGACTAATTTTAGGAGCCGCCAGAGCTTAAACAATAGATGCTTTTAAACGACTTTTTCTAATGAACCCATTGGTAGTTCATCAACAAAGTTGTACTGTAGAACCATTGTAGGTTCCTCTTTAAATCTGTTTAAATGGTTTTAGTTGACCTATTTTAAGGGCCGCATGAGCTAAAAATAGAACAACAATTAAATGAATTCTTTTCATGGACTGCTTGATTGAATGTCACCAACTTTGGTCTGTAGCATTGTTGAAAAATTTTCTCCTAGATTTTTTCAAATGGACCTGCTAGACTGATTTTGTGGGGCTGCCAGGGCGAAAAGAAATAGAAAAACCTTTTAACAATTTCTTCTCATAAACTGCCTTATCGACCGTCACCAAAGTTAGTTTATAGTATTTTTGTAAGGTCAACTCTAAAATTTGTATTTCCGCTTGATTTATTTTATGGGCAAACAGACCTGAAAATAGAAACAAAACTTTAAACTACTTATTACCATGAACCACTTGACGGATCAGCACCAAACTTGGTCTGTAGTATCCTTGTGATGACTTCCTTCAGATTTGTTCAAACGCTTACGCTTGAATGATTTTAGGAGCCACCGGAGTTAAAAGTCGAAAGCATTTTAATTACTTCTTCTTATTAACAACTCAATGGATCATCATCACACTGTAGCATCCTTGTAAGGTCCTATAATATTTGTTTAAATGGTTCCGCTTGACTTTTTCAAGGTGCTATAACCATTAAAAACCTTTAAACTTTTTATAGGTTTAGCTTTTTACTGAAACATTTTAAATAAATTCCTCTGCACATAGTAATGATAATACATATTTAATTGCTTAATGTAATATGGCTGAAGCGAAAGGGTCCATGGAGTACACTTTAAAATATGGCGATTATTTTCTTGGAATCTGAACTGCCATTCTGTCGAATGCAGGAACTGCAAATTTGCTCTTACTAACTTAATCAAATGTCAAATCTATGCGTGCTTAACTTCAGTCCAGTGAACATATTTTCTTGGGTGCAATTATGTTATAATGCTTATATCCAAGTCATTGCCTTTAATTTACATTTGCCCAAAATGGCATAAAACCTGAATTTCTCTAGATTGTATAAGTTTCAAATTGTTTTATACAATGCATGCAATATTTTACAATGTATTCATTAATGAAACAAGAGGGTCATGATGACCCTGTATCGCTCACCGGTTAAACTTTGCCTTGGAATCATCAAGATAACATTCTGACCTAGTTTCATGAAGATAGGTCATAAATGTGGCCTCTACAGTGTTAACAAGCTTTTTCTTTGATTTGCGTGGAGGCCTAGTTGTTGACCCCACATGACCCAGTTTCAAACTTGGCCTAGGAACCATCAAGATGAACATTCTGACCAAGTTTCATGGTAATAAATTTGGCCTCTAGGGTGCTTTTCCTTTGATTTGACCTGGTGACCTAGTTTTTGACTCCACATGACCCAGTTTCAAATTTGAACTAGAGATTATCAAGTTAAACATTCTGTGCAAGTTTGTATTAAATCAAAGCATAAATGAAACTTCTATAATATGGCTGAAAGTGCCAACATAGAAAAGTAACTCTAGAATTGAATCAAGCCAGTTTTCGAAAGGAACTGAGATCTTATTGTGATTTAAGTTGTGTGTAAGTGTGGTTAAATTCAAAGGTAAAATGTCACTTCTTCACAAGGTAAAAATTAACAAATTTTGGCTCTTTCAGGGGACAATCAGGGGCCGTAACTCCAGAACCTATGATTAGATCTGACGGATTTATCATGGAATCCAAGATCTATTGTTGTTAAAGATATTTTGCAAGGTTGTTTCAAATCAAACCATAAATGAAGTCTCTATATGACTGCAAAGGCCAAAAAAGCAAATTTTAGCCCTTTAAGGGGCCATAACTCTAGAACCCATGATGGGATCTAGCCAGTTTTCGAGTTTGATTAAAATTGATTGCAAAATGTGGTCTTTATCGTGTTCACAAGAAATTGTGGACAGACGACGGACGAAGGCGATCACAAAAGCTCACCTAGGTGAGGTAAAAGATCTGATGTAAATGAAAATGTTTTTAATATTACGGGTATGGGGGATATTTTAAACAAAATTTTAAAACAAATCTGAAATTTTCAATATGGACACAGCTGTCGACAAGAAACAAAAACAAGACTTTAAATTTTTATGGAAAAAGCTGGACTTGTCTTATCCTATCTGTCTTGTCCTATTGTTGTTGTCCTTTGCTTTGTACACTACTAAAACCATTCCTACGTGAACTAAATATTGCAAAAATACATTTTCTAAAAACAATCTGCAAATTCAGGAATATTCAGTGAAATGTTTTGAACAAATTCATAATTTTGCTTAAAGAAAAACTAAATTCATTACAGAATATAAATATTCTGACAGCAAACAATATTTTTTTTTTATCAATTATCACATTTGAATTTTTCCAAATCAATTTCTTTATTTAATGTATTTCTATCGTTGAAAATTTTAGGGTCTCTCTCTACATGTAGGTCATATAAGGCGCAAGTGAACCTTGTCCTTAGCTGTTACTGGTAGAACTTTTCTGACAAAAACTTTCACTCAGTTTTGTTGTAACTAGGATATTCATGTTTGCAGGACATATCTATACAGCGTTTAAGTTATGTCGGCACACACAAGTGATGGTCAAAGTGTTTTACCGTATACTAATCAAAGCGTGAGGCCATAAAAAATTTGACATGAACATTGACAGGTAGTCTTTTTTAAACTTCTTAACAATACAGCTCTTCTTGAATAGAAAGACATTTAGATTAGGGTGTCCTGATTTTCATGTACACGTTAATCGCTTTGAAATCTGATATTTAGCATACTTATAAGAGGTTGAAGCTGGTTTTGGATAAATTGTTTTGAACATTTTGCCGTTATTGATCATTTGAAGAATGGAAAATAAAATTCGTGGATTTTTTCACTTTACATTCGAGCCGACGAATTTTATCATTTGTTCTTGAATATGAAAAATCTTTAATATTAGAATGATCCAAAGAACTAATTATCAGTTTGGCGTGACCGTCTTACGTATAGACCATGCGAATTTGCGACAATATCTATAAAAGTTCCATATACAAGAATATATGATTGAACGATGCATACGTGCATCAGCAGTTGCCAAAAGGGGTACGTCAACCAAGGTTTCCTGTCCATTCAGATCTTATTTCAAAGACATTATGATCAGTATATTTCTAAACATATTATACTTAAATAATTTTGAGCCAGTATTTTTCCTTAACTTATTTCTTGGTGTTGGTTAGGAAACGAAAATGGCAGATAGTTTTAAAAACTGTTCTTATTTTTTTTCAGCTATCATGTCTAAATGTCAATTCAGACGTAACATATCACAATTATCGTAATGTCTCTGATTGTAAGAGCTGTATAACGCGGGATGTAGTCTGATGAACTGCACACACGAAATATTGTATTAACAAGGCGTGCATTCCACAATCAGATATGACCTAAATACGTCAGGAATGTTTAAGTTAAACAGTGCTTGTGTTTCAAGATAAATCTTTCTGGCGCCTGCAGTGTACATATTTGATTAATTGCTATAAAGCCGTAGCAACAAAGACAGGCAGTCTGAAGATCTTTCTGTTTCTATTGGACAAAGCATTGCTTTAAAAATACAAAATAATGAATTGTTTTAAAAGTATAGCTTTTGAAGTTCGAGAATATTTGCATTGTAAGACGGTATTTTGCAATTTATTTATTTATTTATTGCAAAATATGCCTACGAATTTACGAAGAATAATGGATAAAACTGCAATTTCGATTTACAATAGAATACCATAAAAGAAGTCATTAAATGTAAATCTATGAACATTTCAAAAGCTTGATATCAAAATTGTTTCACAAACTGAGTTATTATAGAAGTTTGAATTTTAGAGCAAAATAAAGTAAGTAATATTTGCAGTTAGATTGGTGAGAATTATTGCTAGTGTTTTTCGATTTGAGATGCGACCAAATATTCATTCAGCTATCGTACATGTACCATTTTGATTAAAGTGTGTTATAACAAAGACAGTCGACAAAAGATACAGCATTATTCATTATTCATGAACAATTTATAGTAATGAGTAAGGTGATAAAAAGTAAAGGTAAAGTTTCTTGTTTAACGTGGGTAGTCGACGAAAGTCCCCACCTGGAATGGATGGAACAACTTATTTCAGGCCGAGCCCACGGCAGGTATCATATTTACTTCCCCAGCATTCAGTCTAGGCCGATAGCTGCTGAAAACAGTGCCAAGTTAAGTAAACCACCCGTTGGAATATCAACAACGAAAGGGAATCAAGCCCGGTCCGCGTTTTAGTATAACCTTCTAACCACTGCGCCACTGACTTCCAGGGAAAACTGGCGTATAATGTGGTGGCGCGTGTGTCTGTGTCCAGCTGCTCGGAGCATTGCTTGATAACCTTTCAATGTATTGACTTTAAACATAGCATATAGGTTGATGGCGATGAGACCATGTGCAGAGCATATAACCCAAGTCGATAAGTCAAAATTCAAAGTCACAAATGGAGTTCAAATGTCACATTTTGTCAGGAACATAACTTGATAACTTGATAATTGACTTCGTGTAATCAACTTTAAGCTTAGTATTTACGTAGTTTGCGATGAGACGGTGTACATACTTTAAAACCAGTTTCCTAGGTCAACGGTCAAGGTCACAGATCGAGCTCGAAAGTCAAATTTGACTCTCATGTTTCGTGTCCGGAGCATAATTTAATAACTGTTCAAGATATTGACTATAAAATTGACAAATCAGAATGTGGCGATGAGACGATGTGCATAGCTCATATAGGTGAGTGGTGATGAGGTAACTTGAGGACTGCAAGAAACCACAGTAATCCCTGACCCAACGCCCCCACCCCCTCCCCCGACATCCCCAGCCTCGAAGAAAATACATATCGGGCGCATGAAACAGGTTGGTAGGTCAAATATCAAGGTTACAGCAAGGTCTAGTCCGTCCATTAAATTTTATGTCGAGAGTTTATTTTCATAACCATTCAAAGTATTGCCCTCTAACTTGGCATGTAGGTTGGTGGCAACGAGATTTGGTAGGTCAAAGGTCAATGCCACAAGTGTAGGTAGTTAAAATCTGTCCTTTGTACATTGTGTCTAGAGAACAACTTAACACTATTCAAGAAATTGACTCTGGGCTTGCAATAAAGGTTGATGGCGTTGAAGTAATTTGAGGAGTGCAGCAATCCACATTACTCATCCCCAAACACATTAACCCATTCCCGTCATTCACCCCATACACCCCCACTCCCCACAAAAACCCCATACAAACAAAAGGAAAAGAAAGTATTCAGTTGAGTTTTTTGTGCACCACTGCTGCAGAAAATCATCAAGAACCCACCTCCCACACACATACACCAAATGAATCAATACATTTTACTTCTATTTGAACTATGGGCGTACATTGCCCCGCATTTTGGGGGTCTTGTTTAAATGACATTGGACTGCTCAGTCTCTGGTCAGTAACACTTAAGTGATCAAGTTTGTTTTGTAAATGTGATTAAGGACTGTAAGAAAGTATGCATGTATTTTCATTGATTGAATTTGATGTATGAAATAAAGCATTTGTAGATTTTGTTTTTCTGACCTTAGAGTTTTTCAGTGAACTGTTACTGTTACTATTAGTTCAGATTACACTATACGTATATCCAAGCTGAAAATCTTAAATTTCCGTGGGATATTTGTGTTCATATTGTTTGCTCTGCTAAGCAAATATGACAAAGGTAAAGTAATGAACAGACCCTGATTCTACCTTGCAGCACTTGTTTTGTTTTATTGTTCATTTCGTGTAAATATTTACAGTACTTATATAGATTTTCAAATTTGTGTACGTATTGTATTCATCATTGTACAGATGTGTAAAAATATATGTTATACAAAGGAGTATGGCAAGCTCCTCATACTTTACAGATATAGAGTAAAATTCACTTTTGTATTTGCTGAACTAATAAATGTTGGCTGAGGGATATAGCTGTGGTTCAGTCCGCTTAGTCACACACCAAATGACTAGACGTTTTAGTGTTAAGGAAAATTAATGCTACATCTTTCTCAGAAAGTTTGTTATTTAGAACTAAAAGTGTTCCAGTAATCAGTACATATATTTCTGTATGTGTAATTTCTTTTACTTTGAGAAGAGTATTCCGTTCTATGTCTGTTCAGGGAATATGCATCTCCTGCAAACTTGTCCCTAATTAATATTTAATAGCACGACGCTTTAGCAATATTTCAAAATATATTAGGTTATCTTTGAAACAAAGTAGTACTTCAGGGTAATATTATTCAGAAGGAATAACTATGACAAAGTTATCTTTCATTTCTTAAAATTTGTAATTAATGAAGCATATACTTTAATGTGAACTGTTGAATTTATGACATAATCAAAATGTCCATCGTAAGATAATGTTACAGTCTCCAACAATAAACTGCAATAAAGCATAAAACTTTGATGTCACATGAAAACTGAATTCCATACAAAGTATACATGATATTTAAGATGCGTACACTTTCGCTTCCTGCAACCTCGTGCCAGTTACCTTGCATGAATGTTACCAGCAACGGTCATCGACATTTTTATCATTAATAGCAAACAATACATAATAGATAAAAATAGCGGAGAAACATTGAAGTCGGTTTAAACAATATCAATAAACTAAAGGTAAATGCTTTCATTTATATACTCGACAAACACATTTCAATGCAATTAGTCTAGAACTGGAAGTAAAATGTATTTAGTATCAAGTTATGGAATAGACACTTCACTACCACATTAAGGGTACATTTAATAAATTATTTTCAGCCACTTGATGCATCTTCATCAAACATGATCTGTAGCATCATTCTAACATCTTATCCCAGTTTTATGCAAATGGGGGCAGTTTGCCCTCTACTACAGATAAATATAGAACTATTTCAAAATACGCCTGCCTGCTCCAGTTAAAGACTTTAATAATAAAGATAGTTTCTTAGTTTTAAAGATTCACCAGTAATTATTGAATACGGGACTTATTAATATCAACTGACTCCTCTTGATATTTCTTGCCTACATAATTCCGACGTAAAATTGTATTCCGTTAGAATTTACTACCCGAAACTATAATGTTCGAGCAAAAGGGTGTACATGACAGTTCGCAGAGATGTGATGCTATCGTCTGCACCAGAGCAACAAAAAATGATAACAAGAGGGTCATAATGGCCCTCGATCACTCACCTGAAATTCAAAGCTTATACAGTGTACAACTTTGGAAGAGGACCAAAACATGCTAAAGGTGTCGAAAGTTTCAAAGACAGTAGAAATTAATAACAAAGCATATTAGATATACAAGGTTCGTCAATTTAAAGCAATATATTTGAAAAATTGCAGCAAGTGATAAACAAAGTCCCAATGTTAAAATTTCAAATTTTCTTTTTAGAAAACAAATAGTTTGTCTGAGGACCGTTTTTTAATGAAAAATAATTCCAAGTACTTCTTGTTTTTTCCATATTGCACTTCTGCTAAAATTTCAACTCCTCTTCATTTTCTTTTTCATTTCGAAATTTCTGTAAAATTCATTTAGTGTAAATATGTCGTTAATTTGAAACCTGGAATAAAAAAGGATAACTTATGGCAAAATATCAAGGAAATGAAACCAAAAAGAACAATGAGCATGGCAAAAACAGAATCGTTTATTCATAGATTCTAGTAAATTGAAATCAACTTTACTGTTATTGAACATTCGTCGTCTTCAAATATAACGTTGCTGTAATGTCTCACAACAGGCAGAATTTACATCTAAAACTGAAATTACGGCCTATGAGGAATGATTCCATTGATATGATTACCAATGTATCTACTCATTCGTTAAAATGTAGTCATAGGGTTGTTACCACATGGCCTGTAGATATTAAAAACACGAAATCCGAATTTAGACGTGTCATATCATTTTCTTAGCCATTACTTCCATGTTTCAGTCGACGTCAATACAGCGGTATAATGCTGTTACATTCCAAATCAAATTGTACTTACATGAAATGGTATAGCACACCTTAGGACGTCACAACACTTTGTTTATCTACGTCTCGTACCTATAGAAAAAAATAGTACATGCTTACGGATAGCTTGCTTTCTGACCAATTAATAAAGTTTGAAATTCATTGTTTTAATTTCCGTCATTAATGTAGACTTGGAGCTACAATCATAATTACTCATTAAAGGCATTGTAAAATTCTATATCTGATGCACATATGATTTGAAATGAGTAAACATAAAACTTTATTGACCAATGGTAAGGAATTTTTGACGAGCTACATCATACATATACAATGAATAGATTATTAGTACAAAACTCAAAAAGCTATTTAATGTTCGAAAAATGAATCTACAATTTAGAGCAGTTATAGTAACGTTACACAAGTGAAACCGGTGTCAATTTTTCATAATGAAAAGAACAAATGACATGGGTTTTGTTTCCAAAAGAACATATATCATGGGTTTGGGTTCTTTATCTTTCGTAGTAGCCGTTATAATGACTGATCATATGTACCATATAGGTGCACACAAAATAGAATTGAATAAACATTAGCATGTTTGATACCTACAATGAATCTATAGATACAAAAGGTTACAAGGAGAAATCGTAATTATTTTCGTTACGAAATTCCGATGTCATTCGCTCTTTAAAACAATTTTTGTTGCATGCATTTCGTTTCATTACTTTGCAATTTCAGTTATTTACTATATTGCTTGAAACATGCTTGTTCATAAAATACATGTTCATCTTAGTCAACATAAAGAGAATATTGTTTGATTTTATCCAATATGAATACATTTTTTATCTCTTGTTCAGGTTTCCACGCACCGTTAGAAAAGATATGTGTTGTTATATTGTAATATCGAAACAACACGACGTTCCCATAGTTTCAGTAGAAAACGGAATGGAAAAATAATAAATTGTCGTCTTATTTATACACTGACATAACTAGCTTTTCGATTCTTTTGGGAAACGACGTTTAAAAATTTGAGTGTTAATGACTTTAACCTACTTACAGCCTAGTTGAGCTACAATTTATCATATCTGTAGTAGTTAAACAAGGACACAAATTTCCTATCATACAGAGGTCATAGAGACATATCAAACGAGACCAAAATCTCTTTTTTTCTGGCTTAAAATGGACGTATGAGATAAATGAAAATCATTACATTTTAATCGATATTAAAGCTTTGCCTACATTCGCCGACTTTTCCCTGGAACACATTGTATGGAAAGAAACATAATTTCAAGTCACTTTTCATCTCAATAAACAATAAATATAAGTTTATTTAAGTTGATAAAACTAAATTTGGTAAATAGGTGATGATCATTTTATTATGACTTTATCAAGTTCATAGCAATATCCACGCTCTGCCACTTAGTTTTATTACCCTGCATTGAAAGAATAATTAGTTTGTCCGGGATTCATTTTGTTACATTCGTGTAGAGGATATGATAGAACCGTTACTTAAGATAACATTTGTAAAAACACCCTAATGCAATGTCAGCAGCTAAAATTTTCTCCTTGTTGCGATTAATTAGATGTGATGTATGGAAACAGCTTTCTTGACATCCTCTTCAGATAAACCGCATGTCCTTTTACACATTTCAGTATGAGGAAAATGCCTTGTTAGTCTCATTAAAAGAGCTCAGAATTCCAAACCAGAAGATTACACCCACACACACTAAGAGATTTCAATGTGATAGTCATTTGACAACGGTCCTGTTTTTATCATAAAAGACTGAAATGTGCGGCCTGCACCTTTGCATTATAGCAGAGATATGACAATACTATTAGTGTAAATATTTTGGTGAAGACAAAATTCAATCAAACAACAAGACTCTGACATGTGATAATCATGTACACTTACATGTTATTATGCATTTTTTGCACTGTTTTAAACAATCGTTAATAACAGCGATTTTTTTTGGCTATATTGCAGGGTAATGGTTGCCTTCCCATCCAAATCTATACCTGGAAGCAGCGTTTGGAGAAGAGAAAAATACAATGGATTAAAATAAAAATTATCGCTTCAGCGGTATGTGATATTGAAAAATACGGACAATTATTCAGAATTAATCCGTCACAATCTTAAAAGCCAGATCACATTTTCAAACATACGTTCCTGTATCTTTGTCTTTTGTTATCCGACATCATATGTTTAAATTTGTTCCTGTCATTTCACGTAACCGGCTTTCAAAAATGTCCACATCCAATTCTTTTTATTTGGTTGTTAAAGGAGCAGCATTCGCATTCTCAATGTCTAGTTGACTAATCACTTTTATGTTACAGACTTTTTACCTTTGTCGCGTTTAAAAGGAGTTTTAAAAAAGGCTAAATGAGCTTTTCTTCAGGGCTTGTAATAACTTAGCGTGGTTGATAGTAGTTGGTACAGTATCAGTATAAATTCGACACGTGATTTCGGCTTAAATAGTTCGTTTGTTTTCTCAAAAGCGCAATATCTGCAATGGAGTATCTATTTTGGTCTAAATTGATATTAACTGTCATCGCGTTTATTGTACAAACTGTCAAATGAGATGGAAAGTTTTGTTTCTTGGTGACAACATTAGTTGTCATGAATCTCTAGAGTACCATTGCAAAAAAATGTGATAGGGCTTCTTAAAGAAATTTCTTATTTTATAATAAAAGCCTTTCAGCTCTCTCCCTTCTAAAGACATTAACGTCTTCACTTTATACAAATACTGACATCTATCGACTATTTAAGGACTATGTACTGTTAATCTCCTCCAGCTCCATTGCGTAAGAGATTTAAATGGCATTGTCTGTTGTGTTGTAGTATTTATACATTTCCGCCATGTGAAAGCACCGAGCATTTATACATTGGTGTTTTATTAGGGTTAGAGTCGCACCGACAAAATGCATGTCATATGGCACCTTTAACAGCTTTTGGGGTATTACCCCTCCAGACATTAGGTCAGGCATCGTACTGCCGCGTTATCACCATCGTATTGTCGCGTTATCACCTTCGTACTGTCGCGTTATCATTATCGTACTGTTGCGTTATCATTATCGTACTGTCGCGTTATCATCATCGTACTATCGCCTTCCGGTGCCCATGCGCATAGATGAATTTCTCCACCAGTGTTCTGGTTTCTATTTATCTTGTTATTTAAGCACTGTTAAAATTCAAAATGATTTCTTTTGCTTGTTTATGGATTGTATAACGTTTTTCAGCTAAAACCAAATATGTAATTTGGAAAAACTCTCCAGGTCAATCGCTTTGAGTTTTTTACATAGTATAAGATTAATAACAACAAAAGGGAATGTCATATTGTTCCATAATCAGAGCGGGTTTTTTATTTGTCTGAAATGAATATTTTCACAAATACGATGACATTTATTTCTACACTGAAAATTGAAGCAAATGCATGTCTTGTAAAGCTCAAGTTATCGTTGTTGAATTCCATAAGACGCATAACCACACTGAAATCGGAGCATCGCAAATATTCGAAGAATGTATTTTGCAGTTTGCATGCTACATATTTTCATTTTGATACATCAAAGTCTGGCAATTTTCTTCTAAAATAGATAGGAATGACAAAACAGAATTTTTTGTGTGACAAACAAAAATGACAAAACAGAACGGCCAGTAATTTGATATTGATTATAGATCACAGACAGAAATGCTCTAGCTGGTGGCTAGCAAATGAATATATACTTGAAGCTCCTTTAACTTACTAAACAAAACAAAAAACATTTTGGATATTCATGAGTCATCTGATGCACCACCGTGCGAAAATCAATACTTCTATACTACAATATCTATAATATAAGTATAATGATGCTCATTTGCAAGAACAAGGCTGGTTCTTGAGAAACTTACCAATTCTTAAACAGCGTGTAGTATTTTACCTTTATGAAGACAACTTTCAATATAATATTATCCATGGCTAAAGTCAGGGCTTTCTGATGTAGAAATGTTTTCCAGTAATTGTTACAACGAAGCGGAGTAACAATGACACAAGCTATTCCACAAACTTAAACATACAGACGTCATCAAATTTAGGGAAGTATCTGTATTACAATTGTAGCATGTGGTACATTTGTGTTAAGTAATATTCAAATCCCTTTATGGATTGTTGAGTTACAGACCGGACAGGAAAACAGTCCTTTTGGCCTTTGACTTACAAGTGTGACCTTGACCTTTCAGCTAAGGGTCCGGTTTCGTGCATAACACGTTGCCTCATCCAGGGGAATATTTGTGCCAACTGATATTTAAAGCCTATTATGCATAACAAAGTTATAGACCGGACAGGAAAAGAAACCTATTGATTTGATCTACAAGTGGGACCTTAACCTTTAAGCCAGGGCTCTGGATGTTGCGCATGACACGTTGTCTCATCATGGGGAACATTTATGCTTAGTAATATTGTTATCCTATGATAGATGACAGAGTTCTGGACCGGACACAAAACAGACCCTTTTCATGCCCTGTTTACATTTGACTGCCAAGCGTGACTTTGACCTTTGAGCTAGCGGCCTGAAAATACACATCGATTTATTATGGGGTACATCTGTGCCAAGTAATATTTAAATCCTTTCATGGGTGGCAGAGTTATGGACCGGGCAGGACAAAAATCCTGTTGACTTTTGACCACAAACTGTGACCTTGACCTTTGAGCAAGGGGTCCGGTTTTGCGCATGACACGTCGCCTTATCATTGGGAACATTTGCACCAAGAAATATTAAAATCTCTTGATGAATGACAGTGTAATGGACCGGACACGAAACAGACTTTGTTCATGTCATGTAAACATTTGACTGTCATATGTGGCATGAAAGATGTGCAGGAGACATTTCTTATTATGGGGTACATATGTGCCAAGTAATATCAAAATCCCCTCATGGATGGCAGAGTTATTGACCGGACAGGAAAAAACACTGTTGACATTTGACGTTCAACTGTGACCTTGACCTTTGAGCTAGGGGTCCAGTGTTTACGCATGACACGTCGTCCCATCATTGGAAACATTTGTCGAGAACATTGTTTTCAACCAGTAGGGGACTAAAAAGTAAAGGAGAAAAGCCTCAATCTGTCAATTATCTGCACAAATGGACAAATCGAGGTGCAATTTCCGGGTTTTCTCTGATAAAAAGCGTGCTTTTGTAGAATTGCAGAGTATGTGTATAATTTTTAAATATTGTTCAGCATTATGATATTAAATGAAACAGACATTTTTTTTATCATAAAATGCCTTTTTCCCATAAGTATTAAGTCTGAAAATAAAATATAATTCAATTGTATTTCTGCCTTTGAACTTTTTGTAATATGTTGTTGAGGGAAACCTCTCTGCTAGATTTAAAAATTCTGTAATGGGGTTTATGCATTTTCTTTTTTTTCTAGAGCCAGTTGAAAATATGCACCATTCTAAAGACATGGGCAAAATAAGGACAATTTTGATTTTTTTTAAGATCTTAAATTCCTGCAAATGTATACACTATAGGCAAATTTGATTATAAAAGGAAATCTGTTTACAAAATACTTGCAAATGTTTCATTTTACTTGTTTTACTTTCATGCCTGAATTTTGTATTGAACCCTTCAATATTCAGTAAAAATGCAATTTTAAATGCCTGTGGTGTTTACAATCCAGAGGATTGCGCTTTGATGACAATCTCAAAACAATTAAAGTTGAAGTGATTCTTTTGGAATAAATGAGCTTCTTATCCTGCAATTACGATATCTTTTTATAGTTATTACAAGAAAATGTCTTGTAATGCGTAACTTTAAGGGCTTTTCTTGTTAGAGAGTCTTAACATCGCCTTTTAACGAGAAAATATTACAACAAAATTTTCTTGTAAAACCGAAACGTGAAGTAAATATTTTAGACGTTTTAGCGGAAAGGTAAAAATTGCACATTTCTGCTTGAATGAATTCGGTAAGATTTCAGTAAATATCTTAAATTACATTTTTATTAACATTTTACATACACAGTGCATAAGAAACATAGTTCTGCAGCATTTGAAATCAGAAGGAACAATTTAAACTGTCTATTTCCGGTCGAAAAACCATAGGTATATCTGCGATTCTAATCTGGAATGATTCAAAAGTTTACAAAGAGGATAATACTAATTTCTAAACGTTTTAGCTTTCAACTACTATTCCTTAAGTAAGCTTATTCTTTGATATGTCATATTTTTCTGATAATTTGTGGGCTTTGTTTGGGCAAAATCATACTCACACTTCATATTTCTATTGCAGCTATTGCAGTTTATATTTTGAAACTTATTAATGAAATATTTGAATTTCATAGGTTGGTGTACTCACAACTACACTATACATGACCATTACCTTCTGTCTGTTCGTAAATCTACTCACCCATGGTTTTGATAAAATTTATCAGCTAGTTAATTTTCAGCATGTTTGCTATAGAATCAGAATGTATGTATGACATCGAAAAATCATTGTCAAGCGAGTGAAAATAAGTGTTATATATAGATAAAAAAGCAAAAAGAATGTCAATATTCCCTATTATTTCAAAAGAGGTGCAACGGGTTACACTTTTCTTCTTAATATTATTGGAAACACTGCAGACGGATAGTAAAGTCAGCGCCCCAGGCGAATCGAGAAATAGCTCAAAAGTGTGGATACCTAAGCTGTTGGAGTTCTGTCTAACGTATATTATATAAACTACTTAAATAAAGTAAAAGAAAAAAATACCTTTTCTATAAAAAAATATAATTAAAATGAGCAGTTTGATTTTACAACTTTTCAGTATATACTGTAGAGGAATTGTAAGAAAGTTTAACTGTTGATTCAAAGTAAGCTTCGGTTCTTTCTTCCATATTTGAATAAGAATGTCAAATTGATCATGTACTTATCCTGTCCATATATTGAAAATGATGTCTGTAAAAATAAAAAGAAACATCAACAGAAACAATAAATCTCGGAAATGTGTTTAAGCGGGTAAATCATCTACATGTTCTTACTCAAAGATACCGGTAATCAATACAAAAAAAAACAAAGACAAATATCAAACAGGGAATGACACGTACCAAACACGCAGCCTCCCCAAAACGAAACCCACAGCACGCAGACGCGCACATCACAAACACACACACATACACACGCGCACATACACAAAACCAACACATTAGGACAAAACGAACAAACAAAGGAACACAGTGGGGCATCGCCTTGGAACGGTCAGTGGCAAAAACACCACTGGGGAGCTTACACCGGTTTATGGTGCGCACCCAACCTAGCTCTTACACCCACCATGTTCCAAAGACACGGGACAGTGTAAATAAAAGTAATCCCCTCCAGGTGAAACTCTAACACACGTAATGGAAACAAAAAGGCATGGCATGTAAAACACAAAAATGCTCGTGTATAATATATCAAAAGCAAACCTTTAGAACCAAAAACGTATGTACTCAATGCCTTTTCAGAAGACAGAGCAACAAGAGAAACACCCTTAAGGGCCTGATGAAACAGGTCAGAAGACAGATGTCAAAACAGTTCAGTCCTGGTAGGATTTAAAAACTGCTTATCATAGAGTCCTCCCCCTCTTCCGTCAGACACAATCAAAGAGGGAAGCGTAGTGTCCAACTGTAAACGGGTTGAACACTAAACATGCGGTATGTCTCAAAACAGTTGGGTCGTAACCTCTTTTAATAAAATGTTTTTTAATTTTACCAAATACATTTGGAAAATTACCATGACCCAAGATCTTACGAAGTTTGTAAACCACATCCCCATAAAAAACGGGTTTAGAAATACCTTCTCGCAGAAACGTCTTTAAATTACTATTAAATTTTAAAACTAAATCAGAATTACGATAGTAAAATTTAGCAAAATATTTACGCAATTTGTAATAACGGTAGCCTTGCTGAAGAAGTTTACTTGTAATATATTGATTACGTTCATTGAAATGCTTGACATGACTACACGCCCTGGCAAACCGAATTAATTGAGAAATATATACCCCATAAGATGTAGCCTGAGGTACATCCCCATCCAAATGGGGAAAATTTACAATACTAAAATTAAAATCATCCCTCTTGTCATAAATGTTGGTATGTATAATATTGTCATAAATAGAGAGATGTAAATCTAAAAATGAAGCATCAGTATCCGAATTGTTAGTTTTAATTGACTAGTTTTAACCGTCCTGTATTACGGGAAGACTGTAAATCATTTCCGCCTTGACATGCAGACTTATTATATTGTCTTCTTTCAATAATTGTATAAAGGGCTGGTTATATTACTAGACAAAATGTCCGAACCTCAAACTAATTCCAAAGTGAAGTTTTATTGCTGATTTATAATCTTTAGTTAAGTACACAATGCAGGAAAAGTCCTCAAATGAAATCCAAGCCAAACTCACAAAGTATTGCAAATTTATCTACAACAAAATCAATTAAACAAAATAATAGTATCATTTCTTTATTCGCATGCATGCTTTGTATAATAAAGCAGTTCAAGAAGCATAAAAAATTGTCGTAACTGTTTATGAACTTCGAGCTAATATTGATATTATCGAGTACACTACCCATCTGCAGTAACATTGTGAATACATTTTTGTTTCAATAATACCCTATGAATGTTTTAATGCCCACGAAGGTGGGCATATTAAAATTGCACTGTCCGTCCATCAATCCGTGCGTCCGTGTAAATTCTTGTCCGGGCTGTAACGTAGCCATCCATCAAGGGATTTTGAAATAACTTGGCATAAATGTTCACCATAATGAGACGACGTGTCATGCGCAAGACCCAGAACCCTAGCACTAAGGTCAAAGTCACACTTAGATGTCAAAGATTAACAGGGAGTGTTTCGTGTCCGGTTCATAACTCTGCCATCCATGAAGGGATTTTGAAATAACTTGGCATAAATGTTTACCATAATAAGACGATGTATAATGCGTAAGACCCAGATCCTTAGCTTTAAGTTCAAAGTCACACTTAGAAGTCAAAGATTAACAGGTTCTGATTCGTGTCCGGTTCATACCTCTGCCATTCATCAAGCAAGGGATTTTGAAATAACTTGGCATAAATGTTCACCATAATGAGACGACGTGTCATGCGCAAGACCCAGAGCCCTAGCTCTAAGGTCAAGGTCAAATTTAGAGGTTAAATGTTAACATGGTCTGTTTCTTGTCCAGTCCATAACTCTGCCATCGATGAAGGGAATTTAAAAGTTCCCTATATTGAGATGACATGTCATGCACAAACCCAGACCCCTAGCTCCAAGGTCAAGGTCACACATAGAAGTCAAAGGTTAACAGGGTCTGTTTCTTGTCCGGTAAATAACTCTGCTATTCATCAAGTAATTTAAAATTAAATAACACTAATGTTCCCTATAATGAGTTGAAGCGTCATGCACAAGATCAAGATCCCTAGCTCCAAGGTCAAGGTAACTATTTGAGAACATTCTTTTTTTGTCACAAAATGATTCATACTTAAACTATTCTGACATATTTTGCACAGACAACTGTAGCATTCTTGGGCACGATTCGGGGGCATAATAGTGACAGCTCTTGTTTTTCTTGGTTCAGACTTTGAGATACACAATCATGTTTGGTGTTAAAACCTTTTGAACTCCAATGCCAACGAGTCTGTTTTAGAAACATGTATAAATAAATTTGGTTAGAAATTATGTTCTGAATTTTGACACCTATGTTCTAAATTTTGACACCCCGACGCTTTATGACAAAGATGGTAAAATACTAAAGGTAGGCTACCAGTAAGTGCTAGGGATATTAAAATATCTTTTTTACTGATATTCAAGGAACACATTTATGTTGTAGTGTACCAGTAGAAGAACAATACAGAATATTATCCACAGTAACGGCCATAATAAGTATAAGATGTAAACGTCACTTCAGAATTCCAGATGCAATATCTCAAAAATGGGCCATTGTATTTTTGAGGACTTTTTTCTGTGTTTCATTTCCTTACATACTACTTATTCCACACCAAAAGGTTTATGTTGGAATTAGTTCATCCCCAAAAGTTAAAATGACCAGCCTAATATTTGCTTATTACTATTTATAAATGAGAATAACATTTTATGCCGAAGTCATACCGACAAAAGAAGTGAGGACCATACAAATCATAGCCCTCGTAGTTATTACATAAAGAAACAAGTGAATGAAGCATTGCCATGCAATACAAAGTCCCCTACTGGAAGTCACCTAATTTTTTCTACTGCAGTATAACATAATGAACTGATATCTGTCAATGATGTATAAACAATATTGTACTATATGTACAATATGTTATAACAAAACACTTGGATTAAAATTTGCATATATAAAAACCTACAGCTGTTTTCATACGGAATTTTTGGGCCAATTATAAAAAAAAGTTTTCATATAAGTTATTTATAGTAACAACAAAAGGAAATTAAACCCTAGAAACAAATTATATTATAAGTCCAAACAAAACACTTTACCAGGTAGAGATAGGTCAGAATTCACCTAAAATTTGATGTAACATGCATGTTGTACCACAGAAAATTGGTCTCGGGTTTTCCCTATGGCCAAAAATAAAAAAAGTAACAATAAAATCTATTTATAGAAAAACAAAGGGACGTAATTCTAAAAACAAGGGTGACTCATAGTGGTGAACATTTGTGCCAAGTTACATCATAATCCTTCGATGCATGAAGAAGAAATGTTCCGGACAAAGTTATTCTTAAATTTAACATTTCTCCTCTAAGTATGACCTTGACCTTAGATCTAGGGACCTGGTTCTTGCGCATGGTGGTGAACATTTGTGCCAAGTTACATCAAAATCCATCCATGCATGAGGAAGAAAATGCTCCAGACAAAGTCATTTTTGTATCTGACATTTGGCCTCTAAGTGTGACCTTAACCTTAGACCTAGGGCCCAGGTTTTGCGCACGACATTTTATCTCATCCAGGGCAATATTTGTGCCAAATGATATTTAAATCCTGTCCTGACAAAGTTAGAGACCCGACAGGAAAAAAAATCCTATTCACATTTGATCTCAAAGTGTGACCTTGACCTTTAAGCTAGGGTTCTGGGTGTTGCGCATGACACGTCGTCCCATCATGGGGAACATTTATGCCAAGTAATGCTGTAATTCCTTTGATGGATGGCAGAGCTCTGGACCGGACAGTAAAAAAACCCTATTGACGTTTGACCTCAAACCGTGACCTTGACCTTTAAGCTAGGGGTCCGGGTTTTGTGCATTACGCGTTGTCTCATCATGGGGAACATGTATGCCAAGTAATATTAAAGTCCCTTCATGAATGGCAGAGTTATGGACCGGACAGACAAAAAGCCCTGTTATTTTTTTACCCCCAATTGTGACCTTGGCCTTTGAGCCAGTGGACCGAGTTTTGCGTCGTTTGACACGTCGTCTTATCATGGGGATGGGAGACTTATGGACCGGACAGGAAAAAAACCCTGTTGACCTTTGTCCTCCAGTTGTGACCTTGACCATTGAGCTAGGGTTCTAGGTTATGCAGGTGACACGTCGTCTCATCATGGGAAACATTTGTGTCAAGAAATATTAAAATCCCTTCATGGATGGCAGAGGTATGGACCGGACAGAAAAAAATGTGGTTGACCTTTGACCCTTATTATGACCTTGATCTTTGAGCCAGGGGTCCGGCTTTTGCGCATGACACGTCGTCTCATCATAGGGAACATCTGTGCCAAGTGATATTAAACTTCCTTAATGAATGACAGAGATATGAACCGGACACAAAACAGACCCTGTTCATGCCATGTTACCATATGACTGCTAAGTGTGACCTTGACCTTTGAGCTAGGGGTCTGAAAGTCGTGCGTGACACATCTTCTTATTATGAGGTACATTTATGCAAAGTAATATTAAAATCCCTTCATGGATGGAAGAGTTACGGATCGGACAGGAATAAAGCCCTGTTGACATTTGACCTCAAATTGTGAAAGTGACCTTTAAGCTAGGGGCTAGGTCTTGCGCATGACACATCGTCTAATCATGAGAAACATTTGTGCCAAGTTATATTAAAATCCCTTCATGGATGACAGAGTTATTGACCGGACATGAAATTGCGGACGGACGGACGGAAGGACGGACGGAATGACGGAAAAGCGTATTCCTATTCCCCGAAACTGGTTTTCAACCAGTAGGGGACTAATAAGCAATTATTCAAATTATTACATATATTTGAAACAATACTATTAAAAAATAGCAGCAACTGTCCAAAGATGCGCTTATTTTTACATCGAATATCTTGCATGTTCAGGTTCTGTCCAAAACCAGCATTACGTGTAATTTTATTGCTGTCACCTGTCAGTTTTGTTTGTATTAGTTTTTAGGGTCTTTTATTTCTACTTTTCGAATAAATCTTAGCTTCGCATAATATGTAAGATCATACACTGCAGTTATCCACATAGCTTTTACAATGACAATGAAGTTAAATTAATCCAGTTTATTAAATAAAATGATGACAATACAGAATATTTCATTGATGTAAAATAGAACAATTCTAGTAACCGTATGATTTTGAACATTCCGCGTCTGGTAAAAAATCTTTACAGTACTGCTATATAAAAATCATTTCTTTTATGTCTTCTCAAGGTTTTGAATGATGCCTTAGGCGAACATTTCTTTGAAATAATTACCAATCTAGAATTATCGTTAATTCGTTGAATCAAATGTGATATAACCTGCTCTTATGGCCTGTAGATACTACTTAATTTACTAATGCTTATTCTAAAAGAGAGGATATTGTGAATATCTCTCGTTTGAATTTACTACAAGGAAGGACAAAATAAGTTGTTATTGGACTGAGCGATATTTTATCTGGTCATTCAGCGTTATTGAGTACATTCAATATTTTTGTGTAATAGCATTTCTGTTATGTTGATGCTATGGTGCGAAATTGAGGTGTGGCACATAACCTACCAAAAGCAGAAACACTAAAATCGAATCTGGTCATAAAGTGTTGATGTCTTTTATGCTTCGAAGGGATTTTTTTCACATATTTATTGCCCTAATCAATGTTTTTTTATATTATTGATTGTCTGTCCAAATGCATTAATCATTTTACGTTATACTTGCGAAACAATCAAGTTAAAAGAATTAATTTAATAACTATTTAACAGAAATATTGAATTAAATGACGATTATTGTTCAATTATCAAAGTTCTATGGAAAGCCATGGTATGAATGTGCATTAAATCAATTACAACTCGTACCAGCCTAGCAATCAATCTGGTAATTAAATAACGTTTCACTGAGGGAATCCATCTAAAGTATGAGGCTAACCACGTTAGTTAAAGTAGTTTCGCACATGTATGCAAAAATTGTGAAAACATTCAAACCTCATAATTCATATTTTAACGTTTTAACAGACCAGCAGATAATTCTATATTTACCCATTATATGCTATCAAGCAATCAAAAATGATTAACTTACACGGGAACCAATCTAACTAAAGGGTAATCACGTTATTTTTAGGGTTTTATGACTTTGCCATGGGTTTTTCTTAGCATTGTCTATACACTGATGGATCCTGTTAGATGACTTTATAACAACAAACCATGTCTTATATCGAATATGCACCGACTATCCACGTTTGGTAGAAATTATCAAATTCTTTTTCAAACTTACTTGTTCATTATGTCTATAATTACTGTGTGCCTAACAAATTTCTCAAGGTACTACGGGTGTTCAAAATGCAACAAAACATTGAAAAAAATAAAAACAATACAAAAAAAACCCTGAAAACTTAACGTATAACTTATAGAATGAGAAGATTCTTCAATGTTTCAGTAAAGATGTAAGTTAACCCTTTTTTCATTATGTAGAGTACCTACATAAATATGTCAGACACATAACCAAAACAAAATTGAATAAAAACAATATTTGATGTTTTCTACAAAATAGAACTGGGCAGTCGTAACAGGTGTGATGTGACGCAATATATAAATTCAAACAAAATGACCATGTAGAAAGTAGTTCCCTACTTTTTGGCAGTTCAGTGTATATAAAATAATGAATTTAAAAAAAGAAATACGTCTGTTATAAATATTCTTAGAAACAATTGAATATCACAATTTATCTAATGTATTCTTATGTATTCTAAAAGTCTGTGTCAAAATTTATTTATACTGGATAATGTGATAAACGAAGTTTTAATGTTTAAAAAATCTTTCCTTGGAACTGTTTAATTGTTTGTTTATCTTAAGAATCCTATGAAACGATTCAAGAATTTATATGTATCATAACAGAGTGGGTTTATCTTGTTTAGAGTAGGCATGTACAAAGTAAAACCGTCGTCATGACACAACAAAAACAGCAAGCATATCTTTAGGATACGATTGTGTTTCTTGTCTTTGAGAACATAGATCAAAGTACTAGATTTCTCAGTTGCACGAGTGAATTTTCCCGTGTTTAATCAAATTTGTGATCGTTTTTAAAAACTGAAAGTTTTATTCATTTTCATAAATCTTATTTCAATTACAAACAAGATTTGATATTCCGCATTACTAAATGAAACTGAAAAGTATTTACCGATGTAATTCGAAATATCCGAATACCTATTTCGTTATATCACTTGCATACCAAAAGTTTTTATAGTGCGTTGTCAAAATTTCTCACAACCTTTAAAACAAAAGGAACAACGATGAGCTTTTTAAGGTAAGTATGTTCTTTCATTACTGCAAGCTATCTTTATCATTAAGACGTACAGTAATTAATCATTGCCAACTGAATATTACCTCATTTCAACCAAACACCTCAAACAAATGTCAAGTCTTGCGCACCGCTGCGTAAAATAACTGTGTTACGGTAAAATGTCATTCTGTCAAATTGATCCCACCAAAACATTTTCATTGTAACATTTTTTAAGTCATTTAGGATCATTCATGAAACATGTTGATGTTTGTTTCTTTTCAGTTTCTAACAATTGGTCTTCTTCAGAAAAGGAGAAGACTTTATGGTTCAGTTCAAACTGGTCTTTCATCTAAGGCAGTGAAAGAAGATGGGCATGTCTTATATAAATCTAGATTTTTTGGTGTACCAGAAGGTATTCCAGTTGACAGACATCTATGTTTGTAAACTGTTGAAACCCTCCCTAGTCATAGACCTGACCCTCTATCTACAAGGGAAGATAGGCCATTTGACAAACATGTTCGACATTGGTTATGAATCATTCATGATAATCATTCTTAAACATGACGTTTTAATAATTATGCAATAATTATTCTAGGGAAGAAGTCTTGAATGATTCAAGAAAAATGTATTCCTCTCGCAAAACCTGGGAAATTATCAATTGTAAGAGTCATTAAGTAACCTTACAGGAGTCCCTTAACAAACATTTTAAGGACATAGCTGATACACGCTAGCATTTTGACCTCTAACAACATCCAGAAAGAATTTTGAATGTAAATAAATCTGGTATTTTGATGGAGCATTCCCCGCCAAAAGTTTTGTATCCCAAAGGATCTACTCCTCAATCAGTCACAACACGAAGAGGCAGAAATGTTACATTTATTGGTTGTGTAAATGCCACTGGCTCATATATTCCACCATATTACATATTCTCAGGTAAATGTTGGTGTGATGACATGCTTATGAACACATGCCCAGGTACAGATGATGACATGAGTGAGGCTAGATCGTCCAATTCAGTCATTTTTCTAAACTCCTTAACAAACCGCTTCATATTAACTGGGTTAAAGATAACGGAAGAGAATTTTTTATCACGCTAACTCATACATTTCGTGTGTATAAATGCCGAGTGCCATACATACATGAGAGAAAACCCAGGTCATGCTGTCACAAGACATACTTTTGGAGATTTACCTTCAGAGGCATACCTGAAATATTTTATAGAAAACATTGTCAGTGCTTTTGGAAAAAAACTGGAACATTTCCACTTCGCAGGTCTGAAATCAATGATATTAAATTTATGCAATCTTAAATAAATGCCTGCGAAGAGTAGAGTCAAACTCAGGAAGAAAGTGAACTCAAGAAGGATGGAATCCGATACAGTGCACGGCAGTTTCTACAGAGACGTAATATTGTAGCGGTTAAGGTCATAGCCTCTAAAAGAGAAAATTGGCCCCTGTTCCAATTGTAGGTTATCTTCTGCAAAATACACACGTTTTGGAGTCCAGACCACGTGCTCTTCAAAAATCATTGCCATTTCAAAAGAAAACATCTACCCAGTCCTTACAATCGAGTCTGTTGACACTGACAGTGGTGATGAAGAACACTGCTGCATCTGAAACAAACGAATGCCACCTACTGTTGACGTTAGCATGATTAAAATTCCGCTTAAGCAAGTGTAAATAGGTTTGAGGGTAACGTTGTTGCACGTTCCATTATTTGTTACACACATCCTCGGTCAAATTAAGTTTCTCGTATTTACTTTGTTACGTACAAAGCTTTTAAAGGATATTCTTTTACAGTTGATTGATATGTTTCGTTAAAGGTGCAGGGTTAGGTTTAAAAAGAATAGAGATTACCAATGGCCAATTTAAGTTTTTTGCCTTTGTCCTATCATTTGCAGACACGACACTACTTACTTTAGCAGTTGCTTTTAGCTAAAAACTAATGTCGTAAAAATTTCGTTTAAAGGATCTTGCCTAGGAGAAGCGATTCAAATGTTTGTATGTCTACCCAATCACCTGTCTGAACTCCATGTTTTAATCCAATACTGTTGAATGCATCAGATGCATTACAAGAAGCATCAGCTGTAAAATCAGTGCTTTTCTAGACTCAAATTTCACGAAAATATGAAAGATTAAGTGTACACATCTTAACATCCTACTATCCCACGTATGGAACGCGTTTTTGCAACGCACATTACGTTTTCAAATTGTTGTAGAAATTGGATTTAACAAAGGCATGTCTCATTTTCTAAGCATGTGTTCCTAGCTTTCTTGCACTGAATCACCTAGAGAGTCACATATCATTAAAATTGCATTAGTTTTGTCAAGCGCTATTGAAACTAAAATAACTATTGCAATAATAGCAATCTGTATAAACGTTTCTAATAATGCCGTTAAATATTTCCAGCTCTCTTTGGTCTGGATTATAAATCAGCCTACATAAAATGAATTATATCAGTTACCAATCATTAACAATATTTATTATCGAAATACCGCAAATTGGCCCAATTTTGTTATTGTCTGATGTGGCATTACGATAAATTCATGCGAAATTTGTTAATGTTTCCGTTACACCCTTTCAGTTGCGAAGGATTTCAGTAGCAGCATGGATTTGTTACGGTTTAGACAGAATCGTATCGGCCAGGATTGAAATCTGGACGAAGAATTCGATCAGTCCTAATAGAGATTCAAAATGTAACGGGTGGGTTAACTTGGATACAATGCCAAATACCCAAAGTGTACGTAATATTTCAGCCTCGGATGGGTACCTGGAGAGCCCTTATGGACCTTCTGTATGTCAAACATGGCTTCAAACCAACATCTTAATTGTGAGATAACAAACCCAAACGTTTTTATAGGGCGGTAACACATGAAGTAACATCTGTGCGTTTAACGGTATACCATGAGCTTGAAAACCATTGAGACATGTAAAAACAATCTTTTATAAAAGCATGTATAGCTAATAAAAGACATGCAGCAGCAAATATCAGTTTATCATATCACTTCACACGGACTTAGTCGGGAGGAGGGATTCATGGATGCGAACGCATCCCTTTATCGGCAGTTTCCAAATTTTACTAGATTAACATATTTTTTAATGCAATTTCGATATGTTCTTTTTCATTTCGCTTTGCTCCTTAACTCGTTAATTTGCATGTATGTAATATGTACATTGTCACATAATTATGCAAAAACAGTATTTACTTTACAAAGACAAACTGCGTTGCAAGTTTGACATCTGGTTGCTTAGGACAAGCCGATGGTGGAAATGTAGAAATCCAAAAGATGCGCAAAATGTTTGAGATACTACCATGCAGTCGCCCGGCCAGTTACAGGAAGAGAGTGTAAAGGGTTTTCCCAAGCAGTTTGAATCATTTAAAGGCATCTTGTCTGACAAATGTGAATCTGCACTAAATCGGTGTAGCAGTTTATGTAATCGAAAAAAAAATTTTTGCTTAAAATAACATGCGCATTTCCATTTTATTAACATATAATATATCATTATAATACAGAATGACTTCACTTTGGAACATGTGCCATGGCAGATCAATGGCTATCGTAACTAGCCATGTTCAATATCCATATGACAAACTGGCTAATCTTGCATGCCAGACAGGATTTTCTAGTGTTTGCTGGTGCTGGAAAAACTCGTATTACTCCCCAAGGAGTAAGATGACTCACGTGCTGCATTTAACAGTTACACTCGAGCCAGAGTTTTCCCTCCGCACCTTCAACCAGTGAGAGATTAGAATATGATTATTCACCACTACTAAAAAACTTGAGCGAGCTCGAAAACAGGTTTGAAATAAGTGTTAAGAATATGGATCAGGTGGTTGCATTACTTTTGCTTGATTTTCTTAGGGGATTTGCCTCTCTGGCAGACCCCATACGCCCACCTGCAGGAGAACTCTCACAACCCTACCACACTTAGCCTCACTCACGCCTCACAGTTTTAATTCACATCCCCAGCAAGACAAGGTGGGTCGGTGGTCTAGTGGTAACACGCTTGACTGTCAATCCAGATGTCCGGGGTTCGAATCCCAGTCCAGGCACTAGAAATTTCTAAGATGCTCTTGAGTGTCTCTCACCTAATTAAGAGGCTGTACTGGTTCTTCCCAGGAAAGACGGCTTCGCGTGTATTGGTGCTATACACCGGGCGCGTGAAAGAACCAGACTGTCTATTTGCAAAGAGCTAGGCAAAGTTAGCCGGGCAGGCCTGTATCTAAATCTGTTCTCTCTATCTGTTCTGGGGGCTTTATCTCACTCTGTCCCTCTGGTCAGATCGGTCTGTGTCTGTACTAGTAGCGCCCTGTGTGGCTGCGTTTGCTATATGTAAAGCGCCTTTGAACGTGTTTATCATGCAAAGGGCGCTATATAAATCTGGTATGAAAATAATAATAATAATAATAATAATAATAATAATAATAATAATAATTTTTACTTCGCCTATGCTTTGCAACATATTGTTAATGTCTGAAAATCATAGAAATACGTGACATGAATTTTAAAGTTTTAAATTCGAGTAGGTTAATTTGTTTTTATCCCACCACTAGCAGCCAGTGAGTAAAACGCAGATTCAAGATATAGTTTTGAAATATATCTAAGACTATTGACGAAACAGACATTGGTTCAATAAGGAAAAATAATTATTCATGAACTCTATAGTTCACTTTTAAATACCATTCTAACTCTAAATTGTTTTATTATGCATATATATTCTAGTATCTCTTTTCACAACTTGCTTCAGATGTGTATTATTTTATGTGTTTTGTCTGTTTTATGTCTTCTTCTCATGTTGTCAGATATTTTGTATATTAAAAAGAATTTTTGTTACAAGATTTATAAACAACCGCTAGCTGTGTATTTCCACTAAAGTTACAAGATTTATAAACAACCGCTAGCTGTGTATTTCCACTAAAGTTTCAATTCATTAGTAGCATGCTTTGTCCGGTGCTTTCTGGTAGTTTATATATATATATATATATATATATATATATATATATATATATATATATATATATATATATATATAAAGGAAACGGACACTTAAACATATGCTTATATGTTTTCTCATTCTTCAATGTAGGAAATTGACAATACATTCAACAGATAGATCGGTTACCATGAATTACACGTTTTTTATCCGATAAAGATCCTTTTATATTAAAGATTTCAGGATTTATATCTTAATAAAAGAACTACTAAAACAAAAGGAAATTACCTAATCTGTCACTTTCTGCAGAAATGTGCAGCCTTCTGCTTCAAAATCAATATTCCTCTCGGTGTCTGTACTAAAGTAATAAAACAACTTTTAATGAATGCCAACAGCTACAGACACCGTTCTGTGTTGTTGTTAGTACAGATAACGTTTCATAAAACCATATTATAGACAACATATACTGATTATTACATAACCAACATTGTAATATGGTGTAAACACAACACTCTAATCAACGTTGCTTGCCCATTTTGTGTTTCATTTCACGTTTTTAATGGTTACATGTAAACTGTTATTTGATGCTTGGTATTTTCAAATAGTTCATCGGATGAATTAATTTCCTTATTTCCTAACTGGAGTTTTAGTTGATTTCCTTTTTAATATGTTTTAATAAAGTGGATGTTGTGATCATACTGAAGGAGTATTAATATTTTGACCATTTGTTAAAATATCTAAAGATATCTTTAATATCCCATAGTTGAAAGATCAATAACTTTTATCTGATTTGCTTGGTATATGTTGTCAAGGCGAATATCAGAATGTTGATGGAAATTTTATAAATTTTAGTGCACAAATATTGATTAAGTCTTGAAGAATTATGTTTTAAATTATTTCAAAGAAAACGTATTCAAATTAAATATATATTTTTGATGTTGCATTTTATATACATTTTACGAAAGACACTGCCAATGCGTTGCAGAAAATGATAGATATTAGCCAGTGTCCAAGAAAGTTTCCTGCAGCTAGCTTTGGACAAATAACATAAATAGTATTATTTCAGAATGTAACTTTGAACAACAGTTCTGAACAAAAAAGATCCTCATAGACATTGCACTCGTGTTACTCTCTCATGAATGTAATACCCATCACTTGATTTATACCAGTTCGTTTCACCTTACCAAGGATATTCCGGTCATGTATGCGGCTATTCAAAACCTCTCACAAAGGAACGCGAGCTGAAAGTAAAACATAGCAAACGTATTATTTATTCTGAAGTTCTATTGCTGTCTGTACATGTTCCAAATAATTTGGTGATGTTTTGCTGTCATGTCTATTGTGGTATTCCTCTACTGGTATTAATCACCAAATGTTTATCAAAGTTTTGTCACGAAAAAATATAGCATATCTCACAATACCAGTGTGAGGACATTTAAACGTTGATTTTTGCCATCGTCATGATCTGATGTCAAACGATCCGAAACACAAATTACTATAGTGTACCGTAGCAATATATAGCAGTTGCGTCTAGTGTAACATAAAAATTGTCTTGTTTGTGTTACGTCTTCAAGGGCGGTGTTTTTCTATGTATATTCACTTAAACTCAGATTTAAAAGGGGACTCCGTCGTCGTCCGTTTCTCCATTCATTCCCTTTAAACGACTTCTTCTATAGAACCGCAAAATTGAATTCCGCAAAATGATTGCAAGCATGCTCTAATGTACAAATGTTGGCTTTGACGCCACAGTGTAAAGAATTTCACTTGAACTATTCTCTAGAATTGAACAAATGATTACATTAAAGGTGGTAAATCAGGTTTTGGTCAACTTATGGATTTGTTCAAGCCTTAATCAAATGATCATTTAAACTTAATTTTGTTCACAGAGTGATCTTAATAAATATCAGAATTTCACTTGAAGTATTTTTAAATTTGACTTTTCTATCCTGGTTGCATTATTTTAGCATAAGTATGAAATAAATAAACACATTTTGCTAAGGAATAGTATGAATATTAGCACTATTGTATAAAGGTTGTCAAAGTTTTGCATTTAACAAGTACATATTTTGCCAAAATTATTTATATAATTATTATTACGTTCGTATGTTACTTGGTAAATTATTTGTTACTAGTTTCATGGAAAGCGTGAGTTTGACTATTTAAAACCATTGGTTGTTACCAACCAGTAAAACGGTAATTTTATTGCAGCTTCGCTTTGTTTTGTGTGTAGAAGTTTCAGACATTAATTATATATAGTATTATTTTTGAAAAATAATTGGAATTTGCGAATTAAATATTCACATTTGATGGACTAATTATGTATGCAAAGTCTTTTCCGTCATCATGCAGATACAACAGCTGAAAGAAATGGTAAGTGAATGTAATGTTCATTCGTAGCTTCCATTTAAATCAACAGTATGAAACAATTTATGATTTATTACATCTATTTTTTTTTAAATCTTTTTACTGTAAAGTTTCCCCAGTCATGTTATATGGTTCAGAGTTGTGGGGAATACAAATGATGGATAGTATTGGAAGAGTTCAGGTTTAAGCTTGTGAACGTTTTTAAATGCCCCGCTGCGATCATGTAATGACGCCATTATGGGCAACTGTGGTAGATACCCTATGTATATATTAGCTTACAAAAGATGTATGAATTATTGGATTAAGATTTTAAGCGTATGTGAAAAAGTGCTATGTAATGTTGGTGCATTTAGATTCACTTGGCTATACAAACTGGGTTACATATGTTAAGCTGAATTTGTTCAGAAATGGCTTTGGATATGTATGAAAGAGTCAAAATGCTGAAACTCCCAAGCTTTTTATTTACATGTATGTTTAACGGCTAAAAAGTCAGTATGTACAAATGTGGAATACAAAATGTGCACAATCTATTATAACAAGTTGAATTTTAGGCCTGAAACATATGTTGACTTTATAAATATTGTCAAATTTATATCTAGTTTAATTGCATTAAGATCATCCTCCCATCAGCTAATAATCGAAAATGGTAGACATATGGGAATTCCAAGAAACTCTAGGATGTGTATTTTGTGTGGCAGAAGCTTACAGGATGAGTATCACTTTGTATTGATATATCCGTACTATCTTGATATTAGACAAAAATATATTCAAGCAAAATACTGTGAGGAACCAAATATACACAAGTTTAATATTTTGATGTTGTTAGAAACTTGGCAATGTAATTATATTATACAATGAAGCAGAGAAAATGTTATTGTGATAGTAACCTTTGATATTTGTGACCTTGATTTATGTGATTTTATGTTCAAATATCTTACATCATGTCTTGTGCATATTATATGCCAGCTGTATGACACAATTGTAATAATGTATATTATATTATGTCTGTTGCATATTGTGTATTGGCCAGTGGCCTTTGTACTTTCTGCAATAAATGAAATTTAGTTTTTGTATACTTAATATTATCATGCTTCGGCAACGTGATTTTTTCAACTTAAATGACCAATTAGACAAATTCACGCGACAAATATCTTAATTATATTTTTTGATATTACTAAGCAAAACAGCTTGCAACACTTAAAGAAAATCACAGTTGTCTACAAACATTTCTGTGTTTAATGTATCTTTTTGTATCTATTTCTGTACATTCTGTCAGTCGACGGAATGAATCGTCATTGAAGAGGCAACACTGATTAACAGAGGAAGTTTGAACTTCGAAAGTTAAAGCAGTGCGTGTTTATTGAATATGCGTTAACGAGTAAATCGGAAAACAGGTAGGAAACAGCAGCGGGAAATATTGAACAAACAGCCATCAACAGTTGTTAAACTGCTTAAAGAATGTCACATACGATCTCAAGACTGTATTATATTTCTAAAACAAGAAAATATGAAAACGGGTCTGAGCTTTGTTGCTTCTAATAACGTAAATTATCTTTTGTCTTTGTTTTCGAGTGTCTTCCACGTATCTAAGAGGCCAGTACAGGTTCTTTCCAGGAAAGTGGGCTTTCCGTGTTTCGGTACTAGACACTTGGCTCATTAAAGAATAAAACGAGAACGACTGAATTAATCGAAATGTATCTAAAACAAATCTCTCTTTTGTGGTTTCTCTCTGTCCCTCGCTGTATCCTTCTGCTCTGTCTGTACTTGAAGAGGATGAATTTGGCGTCCTGAGGAGATGCCTTTGTATTTTTAGTTATTTAACCCTTTTATCACGAACGGAATGTTATAGTAATGTGCCATCATAACAAATATGATATATAACTATATTCATACTCAATGCCTTGTTTAGAGGAGATAACACTTGAACAATCCAAATTCTGTATTATAATGTTACTTTTTGTTCTTTTCAGAACATAGGCTCGTGTTGTTCATATGAGATATCACTTGAACAAAAATAAATGTATATATTTTATCAATACTATATATAATATGATATTTATATCTACCCCTTTTCTTCTCAGAACATAGATTACTACAACTAACAAGACATCTGATGAGAAAGTGATGGTAAAAAAAGTAAAAAAGCGTACCGTTTCTTTTCTTAAAAGTATTATCTCGTCGTTATCCAGACTGAAATATCCTTTCTGTTAATCTGTTCGTTCCTACTTAAGTTAATGTGTTATTGTTATATTCTTATCATAGCAGTAATTTTCAGTAATCCTATGGTCCTTTTTAGTGATAACTTGTAAAATGCTCGGTTACACAGTGATGAAAAATACTTCCTTTGAAGTAAGCTTGTTCTGACAACAATATCCTTTAAAGATTAGAATCTTCATCCTGTCATAACAATTTCTCCATTTCGTTGACAACAGAAAACATCAAACGTTACATAATGGCATTTTATACCGGACATTTGCCAGTTAAAGCATTCAATAAAAGATGCTTAATATAGACTTGTTTTCGGCTTAATACGAAATCTATGAATATATCTACGACTTGAATGCTGCATCTGTCTGACTAATGTTTGTTGAGAGGAGGACAGGAATAAACAGGAATAAAAGGGGGGAAAAAGAACTCTAGCAGACATAACTATGTCTTTTGTTCGTTTTGGCTTTAAAGCCGTTTTTCAACGGTATTTCAGTTATTTTACGCCGGACAGTTAACCTAACTAGTGTTCTTGGATTCCATACCAGTACAAACCTGTTCACCGCAATTAACTGCCAACTTCCCCACATAAACCAGAGGTGGAGGACGATGTCATTATCGAAGGGCCCGGGGATCGTACTTATGACCCCGTAATGCATAGATCTGCCTATTTAACTAAGCGGACCGGCTTGCATAATTTAGATTCCCGTTTCCTTCCCGGATTCTACAGTTTTTTCCATTTAAATCTGCAATTTAGGCGGTTATTTACTTAATTAATTTCAAAACATTAACTTTATCCTTAAGAAACTTAATTGTTTTTAAGTAGTTTACATTTGGGTATGAACAATATTAGCGTGCTTTAAGCATGTGGAGGCGTCAATCCTAATCTAAACACAATCATGTAATTCGTATCCCTATACAAACTATTTAACTGCGATTTATACAGACATGTGGCTTTTGTTATAATAGCTAGGGTTGTTTGAATAGCAAAATGTATTAATACTGCATTTATCGCTTTGCACGCGTCTTGTAAAAATGCACGTTTCCCATATCACGACATAAAGTATATAAAATAGAAAAAGTGGAAACTCCACAGGTCGCTCAACACAACAAAAACGAAAATGTTGCAGGCTCGGTTTGATTGAGGCTGTTCATGGACGGTAGTGGAAATGCATGCTACCGTCCACGCCCTCAAGCCCCGGATGGAGCAGAACTCAACATTTAAACCATCGTAGCCTATCAAGTGCTAATATATTTGCAATAGTCTTCCTTAACGTGACATCATAAATATGTGAGTTCATTAGAATATTTGCAAATGCAGAAGCAATATATATTTTTAAATAAGGTCAGAAACAAACCTATCAATTAACACCTGCAACCATATGATATAAGTATCATAATTTAATATTTATGCTAACCATTTGATAATCTTGACAATTTAAAACATTTACCTTGACGTTATACGACGCACGTCTAGTGCGATTGTTTACATTTGACACACCTACTTCTTACAGTTAAGGGAGTTTTTGCACGTTTCGGAAACCGGACGTCGGTACGTAACGTCATATTTCTAAATAGCATAGAAAAATACATGAATGCGACACACAAAAACGTTAATCATACAACGATTAAATTGCATGTCAGCTTATCACAGTGGACAAGTTTGTTAAGTTTCAATTCCTATCAGTGGGTACTGAGACAGCAGCTTGCATACAAAAACTTAACCAAGAAATGCTAAGTCGAAAAAGGGGGCATAAGTTTTTAAACATGCAAAGTAGTGTTATGGAACCTATGCACTGCATTACAGATCATGACAGTGAACATGTGCGTGAAGTTTTAATCCATATCAATTAAGGGGTAGTGAGATATCACATTGAATACAAAAACTTAACCAAAAATTGCTAAGTCGATAAAGGGCATAATTTTGTAAAATAGCAGAATAGAGTTATGAAACCTGTTCAATGTAAGTCAGTTCATCACTGTGAATAAGTGTGGGAATCTATTCCAACAAGTTGTTACTGAAATACCAGCTACCATACAAAAATAACCAGATCTGGACGCCGACGCAGACGCCGACATCAATGCGGACGCCGGCGCACGGGTGAATACAACAGCTCCACCATTTTTTTTTAATTGTCGAGCTAATGAATATCATCATGCATGTATACGATGTGTGAATGAATTCCGAATAATGCCATGAAAAACGCTTGTTCTGTGCTTGCCTTCTTTAAACATGAGCAAACATCGCAAATAAGGACGCACCCAAAAACGTTTACTAATGCAATACATGTATTACAAATGTGAGAAGTTTCATAAAATTTTACACTGAAGAATTTTTCAATAAGTGAAGAGGGCATTAAAATTTGCTTGCGGTCAAAATTCATATGCAATTTTTAATATGCTGAACATTTATAGTAATAGAGTATTATGAAATTCTTTATGATAGAAGCCTTTTTGATAGCAACATGCGGAATTACTTTAACCTTTGTACTAATATTCCAACACCGCTATTCACGCCAGATTTACATAATCATCCATCTTTTCCGTAACAAGATTGTCTCTTATTTTCTCTTTTCGGATCAGACACAGCCATTCATTCAATGCTTCTAAAATATTTATTTCAAGAAGTTTCCACTACCGCCTTGATAATCTCCCGAATGCGAATGCGTTTGGTGAAACAGTTGAATGGGACAGAAATTCCATAAGTAACTTGTTTTCGGCGACTTTGATGCATTCCATCAAATTTAATTGTCTTTATTGTGGTTCTGTGAGCTGTGATGTTTCGTTCGTGATTTTTAAAAAGCAAGAAAAATATTTGATGAAAATTAAAGACAGAGAACTTTAAGATGTTTTACCAACCATGTTTTTGCCATGACATCACATTGTTTCGTGCATGTATAGTAAGTGTACAATGTGTCCCTCTATGTCCTGTTCATGTTTGCTTTGTCCTCCCTGTCCGTGCTAATACATTGTGAGAAAGAGCAAACATTAACACAAATATTAAAGATATCTGTTTTTGAGTATGATGTGACTTGATGCTAAACTATATGTAATTGTTCAGTTCTTACAAATGTGATCAATATTAAAATGTAATCTTAGTGGAATCATCTTTGTAATAAAGTTTTAAAGCCTTTGTACATTCTGTGATAGATCTCGAGTCAAGTGGGAGTGTATGTATTATTATCTAAAGCACATAAATAAATAGAATTATCTGTCAACAATGTCTGAGCAAGGGACATATCATCAGTCTAACTGACAAATAAAATAGGAATATTCCACAGTCAATAACGCCTACTACAATGCAGCTGTTGTACGACCTTTCTTCGTCTGCCAGGACATATTAATTATTCTAACATGACTCGATTTGATTGCCGGTTAAACCAAGAGAAAGATCAAGCTATGTATACTCTGCGATGAACAATGGTTGACATGCGGATCGGTAAGAGAGCACTGTGACATCAGTTATGTCATCAAACTGCCAAATGACGTCTACTTCATTTCTACTTAGATAAATGAAGTCCAGCATAAATTTTATCAAAATATTTCAATCAACATTTAATAACGAAAGCAATCAAGGCATTCATGTTTTTTTTTCGTTTAATTTTCCACGGTTCATCGTTTAGATATTTAGATGTTTATTCAAATTCTGCGCATCACACTTTGAACCGCGATAAATCAGGCGAGAAACCACTCGATTATAAGATATCTAGAATGTGCCATATGAAGTAGCCCATTGAATTATTTACTTTGAAAATGTTCGGGTGTATAGTTTTCAAATTGTAGTTGGTCGACCTTTCGGTCAGTAGACCAGATGGTTGTATGATTTTGCAGTATATTCATACTCACTTTGCTGCTTTGTTAATCGTAGAACTCTTTTATAATCGGTGAAAATAATGAAGTCAAATGAAAAAAAAAATCTTTTAATATAATTAGCGATAGCTTAAGTATGAACATATGATATACAGCAACATATGGAGCGACATAACGAAAACACGAAATTATGAATGAGAACGGTAACACATTAAAGCCATTTCAGTATTTCATAAAAAAACTTAAAAAGGATTTCAGATTTCATTAAAAGGTATCTGCCTATTTCCCAAAGCGTAAATTCATCTACGCCGTTTGTTCAAAATTGGGAGATAATATCATTTACTATGCCTGTATCTAAAAGAACACTGGTTGTCTTTTGAAATAAATCATTGTGTTCAGTTCACTCGAGCTTTGCCCTCGTGATACTTCGTGCTCCATCGCATCGCGTCTGAACTTAAAATAATGATTTTATTCAAGGACAAAACCCTTCAGGGGATCTATTATTTCTTAAATGAGAGTAATCATAAAGTAATCTTAATTACATTGGTAAAACAACTGGAATAAAATCATATATAATCAGGGGTAATAAGAATGTAATTGATTACATTAAATTTAAGAAAGTAATTCTATGGAGTGATATCCTCTTCGATCATAACAAGGTCTGATTAAGAATCTAAAGCACGAATCGTGTTTCCATTGTTCTAAAACGTAAAACAAACATTTGTCATTCTAATCGACTTTGCTAATGACGCATCCCTAATTTCATGTGTGTGAAAGCTTTTCTTTGAATTTTCCATTTTCTTTATTACATTTTAATGCCATGTCTTTAAAAATGTCCTAAGTTAATATTAAATCGAGCTTTCTATTTATTCTTCATTAGGAACAATCTAGACCGGTGGCATTTCAGTAAAAATGCTCCAATATAACCTAATTATTGAAATGGTTCTATTTTAATGAGCCAGCACCACGCCAAAGTAAATTTTAAGGCAATCGGGAAAACGACAGGGATTCGCAAAAGGCATCAATGTGTCAAGCCTAAAAAATTACAAAAGGTTTAACAATGTGATATTAAATCATTAAAATGGAAAAGAAAGAAATTTGCGCTTTTAATTTATTTTTACTATCCTTACATTAGATGTTTTCTTTTCGTTTCTTATAATCATTTCACGACCAACTATAAAAGTTCTGCAAGTCTGAGTTTACTACCAAAATCTATGGAATGAAATTTATAAGATTAGAAGATTTTTTGGAAGCATAAAATGGAGCCAAGCAAAGTGATAGCAGACTCGGTTTGGATGAGTCTGTTCATGAGAGGTAATGAAACGTGCAACACACCTCTTGCTCCCTAGCACCAGCTTAAGCTTGAATGAAGACCATAATCCCAGAGGATCAGGAATAGTTCCATCACTGAGTTGAAGTACTGGGGAAGTTTTTCTTTACGGCCACCACATGATTACGAAAGTATTAGCCGTATACGGCTGTTTAATAGGCGTTAACAATACAAAAATGAAACTGCAAAGAATACAATAAGCAGAAACTAGTTCATCTCTATGAAGTAAAATCCTTACGATAAACATTTTTAATGGTAATCAAACCTACAGAAACATTCTTGTACACCTTACTGGAATTACCAGGTGAATTTACCAATGCCGGAAAAAGATGATCTTGTGCCGATTTCCCCTTCGATGGCAGATGATTTATGTACTGTCAGTGATAACTAACGATTCGTACAATGACTATACATATTTTGTGTAAAATTTGATAAAACAAATACATGTACCTTCTTAGTTGCTCTTTTATTTGTTACAGTACACTAGTTTTTGGTGCGGATGGGAAAATCCGGCTCTCGGGTAACTGTTTTTGGCGGTAAAGAGGCTCTGTATAGTTACCGACAGTACAGTTACTCTCATATCGGATACCTCCATCAGCTTGTGCAACCAGTGACATATTATAATAGTCTGCTTTTAGGCAACAACACCTGCATAAATGTAAGCTGTTTAAAAGATGAGTATATTTTTTTCATATTCACTGAAAAGAGAGCAAAAACAAACAAAATAAATAAGTAAATCAGTCAACACAGCATTGCCTTGGAACGTTTTGTGGTACAGCTTAAACCGGTGGACAATGTCCTGGTTTCAATAAAGTAAATGTTAAAGGAGAGACCAGTCATTCTGTAGTTATTTGTCTTCTGTGGATGGAATGTATAGAAAATGACGTGAATCATAACTTTGTTTCTCCAGTGATGAAGAGCTTATATATCAGCATATATGATAGCATCTATAGGAATAGCCTAATGTAATCATAGAACACAGCTAGGCATCACAGTTTCAGACTCGAAAATGCAATTTTGCAACCTCTCACGCCCCCGAACACCGTTTTTTCACATTATTCATATTAACTCCTTCATCCCAAAGGACCGTAAAAGTCCAAGAACATCCTTGGATTATTTCCTCTTATCATGAGTTACTATACATTTCGACTACATAACATAAATACAATCTAAATCAGCAGCAAACCGACTATTTAAAACTTGTTTTCTAGCACATATTGACGAGATATAATATATTTGTTATGAAACTTTTAGGTTCGGCCTTGTAGCATAATGTCCAAGAGTAATAAATGTCAAGCATTAAATAAGGAAGGCCATATATCTATCTATAAGATGTAACCAATTTCTCATTATTTAAAAATAACAATTTCGGAACTTATGATATGCAAATGACTTCGCATTTTTCTGAACGGACGGCTTATGTGCGACTTTTCCAGACAAATACAGATAATAACAACGATATTTTATGTTGAGATATTCATTCTTACTGCTTTGGTCTAGAAGTAGACTAGCCATTAGACTGATAATAAATATATTTCTACATTTTTCCCTTTTTTGACGAATTCAATTTCAATGAGACAAAAGCCAGAGATTTTCACAGGGGAATGATGTTGAAATTATCATATGATATTGGACATAGGATATAGACTAGCTCAGTTCACTACATTTAATCATAAAAATGTAAAAAGATATATCATAGTCTAGGAGCTAGTCTAGTCTAGAAGTGATTCATTCACCGGTTACATATTTGTTGCTTATGAATTTATAGAAATCCATTTCATATAAAATTGCATGCCAACATTTTATTTGTATATTTATTTATGGAGAATTGTGCAATTCTCTCTGTAAAGATTCAATGTTTGTTATATAGAGGGACATACGACAGAATAGCGTATGATTATGCAGTCAGAATTTCCATGACATGGGCAGCATTGGGGGATTCATTGAAAGGAAATAATATATAACCTGCGTTAGTGAAAGCTGAAAAATGTTAGTTATGCCGAACTATGAGGACCAGTACTGTAATGAAAGAATTTTTAAGAAGCTCATATCAGTTCTAGAACAGTTTATGCGCATTTTAAGAATTGGGACAAAGTAAGAGTCGCCTTTGAAACATTGAAATATAATGACTGATTGAAACTGATATTTCATCATATCTTATGAAATATATCAGCATGGGATTCTGAAGTGTAATATCTCCACGTCGGACTGGAACATATCAAGTACATCAAGAACACATTTCTCTAAAATGTCGAAATCATACAATGTGAAACAGTTATACGCCATATTTTTTATGACATGTACCTTTTTGATATTCTGTTAGAATCGTTTTTAAGGAACATGTAAGCCCATCACACAGAGTGAGATCTCTGTTAAAAATATATGTTTATTGTCTTTTGTGATAAAAGTTTGTAATTGCACCACTATAATGTGGAAATATCTAAATAGCTTAATTCTTTTTTATTTCAATACAATTCTTATCTGCACGTTTGTATTTGATATATATCGAGATATTTCAACAAACTGAACTAAAATGCATATAGCATTCGAATTCAGATATATCCAATCTGTCTTGGTTGCACTGGTTAACAAATAAAGGTGATTTACAAACATCTATATCTGATGAATTACGGCCAATTACATGATTGTCAATGAAAATTGTTGACAAATATAATACAATCGTTCTTTTATTCATATCAATTCATAGACAATGTACGTTCAACAAAATAGTACGTATGCTAAATATAACTGTCGAAAAAATGCAGATGTGACGTTTATTAAAATGTATTGATCATTTATATTAAGGAGGTAGTATACCTAGTTACCAGGGTAAATTCAAATAAGTTGAACCATAGCAATTTATTGTATTTCGTTTAACTTTATGTTTTAGCTGCTATGATCTCAAGTTCACTTATTAGTAGAGTATCTAGGAGAATTCGTGTGCAAAAATGTCCCCTCGTAATTTCACCAAAAATGTTGAAATGTTAGAATCTACCAGGTGATTGGCTGAAATCGTGGTACGTTTTTCAGAACGCAAGGCAGCCGCCAAAATTTAGAATTTCGTTTTAAACCCATTATTCGTTGCGGTTGTTAGTATTTTTTATTTTATCTTTTTTATTTGAATCAATACAAGAAAGTTAAGATTAATTTTTATCGTAAAAAATTAATACAAAAATGCTAATTTTAGCCTTAAAATGGCCCAAAATGTTGGGGTAGGGGTCCTATTTTAAATTAGAATTCAGATCCATTGTACTCAGGTGCTCTTATTTTGGTATGAAAATAAATATACACATTGTACACATTTGGGAAAGAAAATTACACAATTTATACAATAAAAGATGAATTATTCTTATTCTACTAGCCAGAAACGTGGGTGGGGTATATAACTATGCATTTTAGCCAAAATTTAGAAGTTCGCTTGAGACCAATTATTCGCGGCGGTTGTTAGTATGTTTTATTTTATATACGTTTTTTTACATTTGATTGAACGAAAGAAAGGTAAGTTTCATTTTTATAGTAAATAAAAATAATACATAAATGCGTTTTTATAAGAAAACAATGCTAATTTTAGCCTTTAAATGGCCCAAAATGTTGGGTAGGGGTCCTATTTTAAGTTTATATTTAGAACGATGGTACCAAGGTGCTCTTATTTATGTTTTAAAGTAATCAAAATAATTGTACACATTTAGGAAACTTTAAGACAATTACACAATTTGTACTATAAAAATGAATTACTTTCATTTTACCAGCCAAAAATGTGGGTGGACTATATAACTATGCATTTTGGTATGTTGTATTATATTAAACAGAATACCTATGTACATGATGTAAGCCTCTTTAGTGTGCCCAATCAGATTAAACATTTTATTTCTGAGGTACGGGTAAATCATGCGAGTTTGAGTTGTTAAAATTATGTATACTGATAGATTAGAAGTTTGTTTTAAAAAAGTTACTTCCCTTTGTTTAAAATACGCCATTGGATTAATGCAGACGCTATGACCTCAAAACACTTTTGAAGCCTGTATGTAAATTATACTTCTCAAATTTATGAATTATGTAGTCTCCGTGAAATAATGATAAGGATATGTGAAGTAAAATCATCTTTTAAACATATTTTTCGCTTGTGATTTTTTTTATTACAAATTGTTATGCTTTACATCCGCTAATGTGTCCGTTATTTCAGATATATTTTGATGAAAATTTTGGTGAAAGAAAGGACTTTGTTGCAATGTGAATTCTTTGACATACCAATGGTATGAACGAGCCCCATGTCTTTTGAGAAACGTTCATGGTAAACATTATTGTAACACTAATATCTTTCCAATTTCTCCTTTTTTAAACATTGCCAAAGAAAAATGCATGACTATTATGTGTCGCCCACCTATAGACAAACTTTAATAACAACTCCAGTATATAAAATCAGGATCTTTTATAGTAAAAAGTTTTAAACCGACATATATTTTGTTGGTAATAATACATGTTCAACTCCCTTTAGAAACAGATTAAATTGTTTCTTCACACTGCATAGCAAATACTGGTTTACCTAAAATTTTAATCCTGTACTAATTCCTCAGAATAATTCTAAAAAGGTTGCATTATATGACAACCTAATTGTTTTCCGGAATGGGACATATTCTTATTATGGGACTATTTCAGGTATTGGTTCTTAGTACCGATAACTTCCAATGAAACTACTCTACAAATGGGCAGATCATTAGAAAAATACACACAGATTGGCAACAAAAGTAGGTAGATCTAGTATAATTTGAGTATTGTTATCCCATGCAATCAAACTTAGACCATCAGTTATTATTATACATAAATACATGTATACCATTTTTCTTGTACACATCTTCAAGTGAATTAATAGAAAACGATTGTGGACATAATTAGAATAACTTTTTTTTCATGCATGATTTAAATACAAGAAATAATTGCAAACCGGAGATGGGTTTCACATTGAACTGTTTAAATATATAAGTTGAAAGGTGTGCGTGTGTTTATCGGTAGCTGGGAATTTTCTTTGAGCTTTCGAAGCTGGTGTCATATCTTGGAAGCATCTGGCTTATATGTTTGAGCTGCGTCTTGTTAACACCACTCACACGCGCATTCTTTTCAGGATCAATACTCTCATAGAGTTTGAAAGCGAACAATATGGTTCCTGATCAGACGCAGATGCACATTATTTATATGTTATCTGTAATTCCACAGTGCAATTTTAGTTGAGCCGAAGGCGGCGGAATTTGCCTAATGTTTTTCAGTGTTGGTAGTACTAGCCGAATACCATAAGTGTGTACCTCCTTTTCAGAACATGGAAGCCAACCCACACAAGCGAAAACGAAGTGAATTCACTGATGTTGATCCTACGAAATGCATAATGATGTTACTGAACGATTGACAATAATTGATCATGAAAATTTAGTTTATCACGTCACCAACAATTGTTACAAACGATATACACATCAAACAATGTTACAAAAACTGCAATCTACACCACAAAAAAAAATATTGAATGTAGAACAAAAGAACAAAAAGATTTAAAATCTGACGGTAACAGCAAAAGTAGGTCTAAACACATATCACGACCTGTCCCAAATGTCTTTGTTTCAAATATTAAAAGAATATGTATTGCTGTGGCCAAATTAAATGCAAAGGTGATGTTGTTAAGTATCGAATATCTTGAATGTGAGCGGGCAAGAAAATTTCTTGCAGCCACTGTATATTTTCAGGATAGCGTATATGTACGGACATGCGATCTACAAGACGAACATGTTGTCTTTGGAGCCGATATTTATTATCATAAGAACTGCCTGAGGTCTGTCTTACATCAAGAAGTATGAAGAGGAAAAACTCCTCGAAAATGCATGAATACTAAAAGAGACACATTCCTGTCTGTTGTTACTGAAATAGAGCCAACACTTTTACATGGTAATGGTGTATCACTTAGTGAATTAAGACTTTAAGCGCATTCCAAATTGAGCACTACAGAAGTACAATTCACAAACAGAGAAATAAAAGTTTTACTCACTGGTCGTTATGGTTCGAACCTATGTATATTAAAGTCACTTGAAAATCAATCGACTTTGGTTTATTTGAGTGGTTCTTGTAATGAAGATATCACTGATATCTCTGGGAAGTTAGATCCAATCATAGAATGTGCTAAAGTGATATGGGAATGTCTACTGACATCAGATTTCAATCTAGGGGATGAATTCTGTGATGCATCTGATCTGAAGGAATCATGGGAACAAACTGCTATTCCAGATCCAGTACTGAGATTCTTTGGTGTTTTGCTTAATTTTGACTACACACACTTTAATGACAATCAAGAAAGTATGAACAAGCAGGAAACATGTATAAACTCTGTTCAATGTGTTGATGTTAGCTGCGAAGATTATTACGATGAGGAGGAGGATGATAATGAAGCAGACGAAGACAGTATTGAAAACAAAATTTAAAATAAAAAAGTACTAAAATCAAAAAGAGAAAAGTAGATGCCCTGCATCAGATCATGTATAACAATGTGCATAATGGGCGAAAGAAAACTCCTTTGCATGCTATGAATTCACAGGTCATTCATGAAAAGTGCAAAAGCAAAGAACTTATAACAAGCTTCAACCATAATGATATGGGAAGTTACATTGTAGCATCAAGCACCGGATAGGTACCACTACCTAGTCAGCTTGACGCCGAAATGTTTACTATTGAGGGGGGGGGGGGGAGGATTTGATAATTTCTACCATAATAATAATGAGGCCACATTATCTTGTTTAGGTGGAAGCCATGACACTGTGTTAGTTCTGTTCCAGGAGATGCCCCCTGAAGTACACAGAAAGCCTAATGTATCTCCTACAAACTATGAGAGTTAAAGTAGAATATTTACCAAACAGTTACCTTGTCAGGAAATAATAGAGTACACAAAGCCAATACGAAGACCGACCCTGCCAAATTCATTCACTGTCAGCGATGATATGTTTGACACAGATGAGAAGAAGGAATCGCTTATTAGGACGAAGGACACAGCCTGGACTATCACAAGATTAGAACTAGCTAACATAGACGAGGGTTCCATACAGACTGAATGCAAACACCAAACAATGCCTCCCTGGGGTGCTTTCAACTCGGTAGTTACAAGTGAGATACTGAGATCGTTAACTTTTTACCTGTAATTCCTCATCTGGTAACTGAGTTTTCAACAGTTTACACAGCATTGAAAAAATTTCAAGACATCTTGGGCCAAATGAAGCAAATTTAAATAGCGATCACATGCGACGTAGGTGTGTACCATACAGGAAGGGAAATAAAAATTGCTATAGGTGAGGAATTTTCGAATATTGTTTTATGTCTAAGTTCATTTCACATGGTCAAGATTTTCATTATACCAGGGCTGTCAAGGGACATATGTTTCTAAGTGAAACCATGGAGCGACTACAATGGGGTGAGATCTTCAAGCGGAACGGAGTCCAGGCATATCTGTATCAGCTGAAGAAATTGCAGGAATTGAAGCAAGCTGTATCAGGAAGGAATTCAGATGAAAGCAGAAAGAAGCTAGCACAGTTTCAAGCCTCATCACAGGAACTGATGAAAAATATAGAGTCGTTTAAAACAGAGCAAAGGGACAAGAGCGAGACATTCAGGTACTGAGATACATACATACAGTTCGTCCGATTACTGAAGAATCTTATTAGAGCCGACAGAGAAGGAGATTGGAGTTTGCACTTGAGCATTGTTCAGATGATCCTACCGATTTTTGCAGTTTTTGACTCTGTCAACTATCTGCGATGGTGCTCACTGTATTTCGAGGACATGAGGAAACTCTCTGAAACAGCACCAGAAATCTACCAGCAATTTATGGAAGGGAAATTCGTTGTTAAGCCCGGGGAAATTCAAAGTTGTAGCTGCTGATCAAGCCTTAGAGCAAACAATAAATAGGTCACAAAAAAAAACAGTAGAGGAATTATCAGGAACACCCGTCGAAAAGAATACGTAGCACTTTGGGAAATGAATTAACACGAGATGATAGAAATCAGTGCAGTACATCAGGAGGTTGGTGGTTCCTAATCATACTACCATGAGCTAACCGTAAGCCATGAATTCAGTCAGACCGAGACAAAATCTAGGGAAGCTAACATAAATGACATGACTGCATATATAGAAATATATGATAACCCATTTTACGTCGATGAGGGTACAGAAAAGAAATTGCACAATGTAATAACGCAAGAGGTGATGACCCAAGAAATCAGAGACAACATTCTGGAGGTTGAAAGCAAAGGTACAAGACTGTACGAAGAATTTCGTATACAGAGGTTTGTTGAGAAGTCCAAACGATTAACTGACATAATTCATAGAAACGACATTAAAACCTTCCAGTCAATCAATTCCACACAAAAACAATCGTTAGTCTCGAAAAAGAAAAAGAAAAAATATGCCGGAGCAGGACATAAATTGATTGAAATAGCACAAACAAGGGGCAATGGCACAAAAGAGTTGTTCCGATATGAATTGGCATCAGAAAACAATCTACTTGATGAAGAACGATTCATGAAAAAAAAACAGTAAAAGTGTACTCTGTCATGAACTAGAAAAATAATTGACAAAGGAAATGTTCAACAAATGACATATTCTTTTGTGTTACCAAAGGTGTATCTTGTAGACGTTATGGCCAATCTCCGAAAGACTTATCTAAAAGGTTTGAAAACATTCGGGGACCTCTGTGCAGCATTTGTGCATACATTATCGCACATTTGTAAGAATGCATCACAAATCGACTTAGTCTTTGATTCCTATGTAGATGGATCGGCGAAGGACTCTCGGAGAATAAGAAGAGGTAAGTATACCGCCTGTAGAAGGTAACATAGGGAATGAAGATACACCACTACCTGTGAACTTAGGCACATTTTGGCCATTGAACATGATGAAGTGCGTCTATAGAAAAGCTGGCATTAGATGTTATGTTTACTGTAAATGCGGAGAAAACCCACACCAATTGAACATTTGCGCCAACCCGAATGTGGTTCTTTCAGTTCCAATAGTATTGTAAAGCAATCCAAATGTTTGAATTATATGTTGTATGTTCAGAATTTTTTGCCTGAGGAATAGGAATATTTTGCAATTTCATGGCATATACAGTTTTTCAAATACAGCTTTTCGAGAGGTCATGATTATTTTATGCTGTATAAGAATTAATTATTAGAGATTTACTTAATAAGACTCGTATACATTTTATTATGGACTGATTCAAACCACATATATTAAGACTGTTTTTCAATAAAAAGATATTGTTCTACCCCACCCACTTTTGTGGCTAGAAAAATTAAAATAGTGCAATGTTCATTGTATAAATGGTGTAATTGTCTTTCTCAAATGTGTACAATTATTGTAATACAAAAATAAGAGCATCTGGTTAACTCGAATCTGAATACACATTTAAAATAGTACCCCTACCCCAACATTTTAGGCCATTTTAAGGCTAAAATAAGCATTTTTTTGTCTGATAAAAATACATTTTTTAATAGTTTGCACAAAAAATAGGACATAACTTTATTGTAATGATTCAATTGAAAAAACGTATATAAGATAAAAAAAAACTAACAACCGAAGCGTATAATGGGTCTCAAGCAAAATTATAAATTTTGGCGGCAATCTTGGATTCTGAAAACGTACCACGATTTCAGCCAATCACCTGGTAGATTCTAACACTTTAGCCATTCCTCTAAACATTTTTGGTGAAATTACGAGGGGACCTTTTTTGCACACAAATTTCCCCAGATACTTAACTATATCTCTGTCATTTCAAGTACCATTTTTAGGTTGAAACCGCGAAGCGATTGAAACCTATTATAACCGTATTCTGGATACTGCTAGAATTCAATAATGACAGTTTTCACTAATGCATATTAATCCGCCTTTCTATTTCCGCACTACTTTTATTGATTATATACGAGTATACCGACCGCTTATCTCTCTACATAATTTCTATGTAAAAGTTCCTGGTTAGGTTTAACAATTATTTCAATGCACATGATAAAAGAAAATATATCAAATTATACATCTTTGAAAAGCTAAGACCACAAGCTTTCTAATGGTGTATAACTTTGGAAAATCAAAAGAGACACTACAACACACTTGAAGTTTAAAAATAGCAAGTTCTATAGATTTTAGCGTACAGTAACGTTTTTATCTTCCACACCGTTAAAGGCACTGACCTCCAGATTTTGGCTTAAAAATTATCTTTCTTTCAAATTGAAGTTTTGTCATGTTATGAACATTAGAATATGAGTTTTTTGTTCCTAAACTTTTTTTAAAAATACCAAATCAAGAAAATACGATGACCGCGTCTGGAATCGAACCCAGACCGCCTCGACAATAAAGAAGTTTTCCGGCTTTAGTGTCTAAAGCGTGTTAAATATAGATATTTATAATCGAGACAGTTTACCCCGAATAAACGCTATTCGGTTTTCGTTGTAAAAGGTAGTAAAAACAACTAATCCTCATGTGTTTCCGTAACATATAGTCTATCAGTAAGTTTCAAAGCATTCTTAAGAAATATAGCATTTATTTCCAGATATCTAAAAATTTTCTCTGTTTTTTTTGTTGTTGTCGAACGATCTGGAGGCCAATGCCTTTAACTGTTAAATTTGAATATCTAATATTTCTATTATCTATATTCTCTTTGTGAATCTGTTAAATTTGAATATCTAATATTTCTATTATATATATTCTCTTTGTGAATATTTCTGTTTTAATGAAACATACACTGTATTTCTCATTGGTATCGTTATTGAAAATTTTTATTAAGCCGATACATGGTTGCCTTACCCAGCTCCTCAGTGTGTTTCAAGACACTTGATGGTTTTAGTCAGAGCACTGTTTCATAAAAATGACTTGAACTGTTAGAGCGGGGTGGTTTGCGGGTTTCAACCTGTCTATGCTGTCAGCGCTTTGATTACATTTAGGTTTGAATTACCTTCCAAAGTTATTTTATATGGACAAGAAGAAGGAAAATACGGATATTTAACACTTTTCAGTGTATTTCGGTTTCACTGTTATCCATAAAAGTCTGCATAGATGATATTCTTCTTAGTATGCGCGTTAGCTTTCTAACATAAGCTTAAAATGTATATGTCGCGGGGTACGTGTTTCCGTGGTAACGCATTTTCTTTCATTTTTAAAGAACTATGTATGATAACGGGTTTTCGGCGGCTTCATTGCCATCATTCTGTTAATGACCAGCATGGAATATTAGGGTAATATTACTAGCAGAATACCAAACACCCTATTTATCTTACGATTTAAAGTAACCATGGCAACAGAGAAGTTTAACATATCTTATATTTTGCTTTTTATCGTAATTCCTTAGAAAAATACTAAATAAAATTATCTTTCTCGTTTAAAAAAGGTTAAAATATTTTATTTCTAAAGTAAGTAATAAGTTCGTGTTATTTGCATTTATTTAAACACATTTCAAAGCTTAAACTACTTACATTTATTCATTATTTCAGCATTATTAAACATTTATGCATCAGATCAGAGACAGGTTAATGCTGTCTTTTCAGAAGAATAAAATACAAACACATTTAGTTTTCGCAAACGTTGTCGTATAATGTCAAGTTACCTTCCGGTTGGGCATGCGCATATACAAATGTTAAGGTAAACTACCGCCTTAATAACTACATGTTATACAATTTCAGTGACAGAAATGTCGACAGACAATTTTCTTTACGACAGAAATGATCTATTTATAAGGAATTGATCAACGGAAGAAATAAACAAGTAGAAAATACTTAGAAATACGAAGAACCAAAATTTAATAACGTCTTTAGCTCGATACCATATGCTACTATTATCAAATAAAAGAGGTCTTTATGTTAGCCGCAGCATAAAAATGAAGTTACTTTAAGTAATATGGCATATTTTTACCTAAACCGACTTATAAGAATAGACAAAAGAAAATCCCTTGTGTTTCTTTATTAGTCCCCTACTGGTTGAAAACCAGTTTTTGGGACTATAGGAATGCTCTTTTCGTCATTCCGTCATTCTGTCATTCCGTCATTCCGCCCGTCCGCAATTTCGTGTCCGGTCCATAACTCTCCCATCCTTGAAGGCATTTTAGTACTACTTGGCACAAATGTTTCCCATGAAGAGATGATGTGTCATGTGCAAATCCCGGACCCCTAGCTCAAAGGTCAAGGTCACAATTGAAGGTCAAAGGTCAACAGGACTTTTTTCCTGTCCGGTCCATAACTCTCCCATCCATGAAGAGATTTTAATATTACTTGGCACAAATGTTCCTCATGAGGAGACGACGTGTCATGCGCAAAACCTGGACCCCTAGCTTAAAGGTCAAGGTCACAATTGGGGGTCAAAGGTCAACAGAGTTTTTTTTCCTGTCCCGTCCATAACTCTACCATCCATGAAGGGATTTTAATATTACTCGGCACAAATGTTTCCCATGATGAGACGACGTGTCATGCCCATACCCAGTATCCTGGCTTAAAGGTCAAGGTCACACTTTGAGATCAAAGGTCAAGAGGATTTTTTTCCTGTCCGGTGTATAACTTTGTCATGCAAAGCAGGATTTAGATATCAGTTGGCACAAATATTCCCCTGGATGAGACAACATGTCATGCGCAAGAACCAGGTCCTAGGTCTAAGGTCAAGGTCATATTTAGAGGTCAAAGGTCAAATTCAAGAATGACTTTGTACGGAACATTTCTTCTTCATGCATGGAGGGATTTTGATGTAACTTGGACCAAATGTTCACCACCATGAGGCACCCTTGTTTTTAGAATTACGTCCCTTTGTTTTTACTATAAATAGATTTTATTGTAACTTTTTTATTACTGGCGGTAGAGAAAAATCGAGACCACTTTTCTGTGGTACAGCATGCATGTTACATCCAATTTTTAGGTGTATTTTGACCTATCTCTACCTGGTTAAGAGTTTCTAGTGGACTTAAATTTTTTTTTCTTTCTTTTTAAAGATTAATTTCCCTTTGTTGTTACTATAAATAACTTACATGATAACATTTTTATAATCAGCCAAAAAAATTCAATATGAAAACAACTGTGGGTTTTTATATATGCAAATTTTAATCCAAGTGTGTTGTTATAATGTTATAACATATTGTATATGTAGTACAATATTGTTTATACATCATTGACAGATATCAGTTGATTATGTTATACTGCAGTAGAAAAAATTAGGTGCCTTCCAGTAGGGGACTTTGTATTGCATGGCAATACTTCATTCACTTGTTCATTTTAGTTCAGACTGGTCAGACTTATGAGAATCCATACACTTATTTTAACAATTGTGTCATTTTCAACAGCTCTCATTATTCGCGGCAGTCTCATGATTTATAACGTTAATGGTTGACAGCCAGAAAATGAGCGCAAATTTGTATAGAGTCACTCCTCAATTTATCTGATTTATACGCATGTTAGTCGCCTGCTTATTGATGTATATACACCGTGTAAAGATCATGTTGTATCGATGCTCTTGTCCTAAGGGCCGATTACAAGCCATTCAGTTACGACATTATTATGAGAAAAGCTAAGTATAGTAAGTAATCTATTCAGACATAAGGAAATTGTAAAATATAGTGCAGTGTTTCAGATCTGAATTGTTTGCTCTAAAATGCAACATAATAATGTAAAGTCAAAATGCAAGATGTCTGTTTAGTTCAAAATTAAGAATACCTTAACTTAATTTGTTATGTAAACATTGTTCAGTCAGAAAGACGCAGTCTCGTGTGTCTGTATTAATAGTTTAACCATATTCATTCCCACCAAAAACGCATCTATGTTTACATACATACTTGTACAAATATAATTGATGGATAGGATTAGAACGAAAGACAAATTTTATAGAATTCTTCTCTCTAAGTCAGGCGGGCGTCTAAGACATTCTATTTGCATAGTTTGGCAGCTACATTTTTCACTGTCTATCGAGAAATATTGATGTAAGGAATATATATTGTAGGATTAAGTTACTTCTTTCTGATGTTCATTTAAGTTTTAACCCTACCGTAAAAAACGCACACATTAAATACAACCGTATATGTCTAAGTAAACATATTTCCGCACCGTTTATATATATATATATATATATATATATATATATATATATATATATATATATATATATATATATTTTTTTTTTTTTTTTTTTATTATTATTATTATTTCGCTTTCGCAGAAAATTAGTCAACATTGCAGTTTTGTACCGTGGGTTTTGTTTCGAATTTTACTCGGCTGACCCATGACAAAAATATGCATTAAAGAGCCTGCAAGTTTGTGTCGTGCATTTCTGAAGAAGTATTTGACCTAGGTTTAATGAAGCAATGTAGGAATTTATTCAGTATATGAAATTGTGAAACTGTAGTTCTGTTTGGGATTTCACTCAGCCAGGCCAGACTTATGAGTATAATCTCTTTTGAAAATTTTCAGGGTACACAATTAACTTCAAAATATATCAGAGTTATAATAATAAATTTGTCGCGACTGTACATGACAGTTCTACTATAATGTTATTTAGCAACTAAAGAATAAGGTATTTTCTTCAGTTATCATATATTTAACACTTTTGTATGACACGTGTTTTACGTCTCGTTATGTGTAATTTTGGCGCGCGAGCCAACGCAACAAAACGAAACTTACAATGCAACATAATTAAAAATAGAACGCGACGGAACGAATACATTTTATTTCGTGCAAAATGTCGTGTTCGCGCGTACGCCAAATGAACTGAAAAACTTAGCCGTTTCACGTTTGCAGGACGTCACAATAAAATGTGCTACATAGCCAACGCAAACGCGACATAAAGAAACAATTGATTTAGTCTTGGCTCATGCAAAACTAAATCTTTGTTACTTGTTTTCAAGCCAATGCGAATTAAAATGTTTCGTTCTGTCGCGATCTATGTTTCGATATGTCGCGTTGGCAATTCGAAAAAACACCACTCAATTTTTTTAAAAATCTTCATATGGCGCGTTTGCGCGTGAGCCAGGTGCGATACAATGCATGTGCTACAAAAGCAGCTAAATCAGCCATAATACACTTGTACAAGAAAATTTAGGTCGGTGTATAAATTGCTGATTAAAGTGTTATAACCACTGTGAGAGGTTCGATTTGTCAGTGTCTGCAATAATCAACACAATTTCGGGTGGATTTATTTCGATCAAAGTAATACTTTATGCGTCTACAAAGAATGTCTAGACTTAAAGCGGTCATTAATTCTGCTTAAACAATAAATAGTTGACAGCAGACATCTAATTGTACTATTCTGAAAATGCATTAGTCGTGAAAAGAATAGCGGTATTAAATAGTTTTGGATAAAAATATTTACACTAAGAAATTATTCCGTCTCATGACATGAAATTGCTATGAGATATATTAAAAGATATAGTTTTTGAGGCCATGACTGACAATTATTGAATATACATTAGTTTCATTTAATTCCTTCAAATTACCACCTACCGGATACCTTTATTGTCTACACATTTTAAATATATTGTATGATTTTCTTATTTCATAGCATATAAGAGTCCATTATATATTTTTCAATTGATTAACACCAATATTGTATTATATTATCATTTTGACCTCAGTTGTTAGTTTAATTTTTTTAACATACATATGGATCTACGAACCAATGAAGATAAACATGTTATAAAATTAGTGGATAAAACTGCAAATATATTTGCATAAAGACTTCTTTTCTTGCTGTGCGTACATACAAACTTCCTGGTGAGGAAAGACAAAGTTGTCCGGGTTGTGGATCACCTCAACTCTAACTATAAACGACAAGCTAGACGTAAAGATGGTAACGTCATAATATAGCGTCACATCTTTGTACAAAATTAGTATTTGCGATATATTTACACAAAGTGTTCCAACGACATTTACAGCTACAAGAAAAATATATGTCTGGTTGTATAAGACAGGTGTTTCCAAATCCTGTCTTACAAATACAGGCCTATAAGATCTCCAAAATCAACAGTTTTTGTAGAAAAATGTTAATAAATGAAATTGTTTTACACACGACTTTATCAGTATATACTTGTTTATTACGATATCACACTCTTCGGATCAAATATCAAGATAAACTTATGTTATGTTCACGAGTAAAATAACGAAATGTACAATGCGTCATCAATAGAACATAACAAATGGGAAGGTCAAAGTATAAATAGCCAACTTATATCATAATATGTGTATATTTCGTATAGAAAGCAGCTACTTTTTATAGATTCCTATTTTATTTGCATCTACATTTACAATCATTTCACATTCATTGACTCTGGAAGTACTTTTTCTGGTTACGAAGGTTGCCAGAAAACAATATCAAGATAGACTTCATTCTGCACGTTAGTGTTTTGTTTATATTAAAACGAACGAAATATCCAATATCTCATCATTGAAACATAACACATTAGAAGGTTACTTTATTTATAATAAAGGACCATTATATTTCACTTATTGATTATGCAGTAGATATTTTACCAAAAAGTAAGTGAAATAATTTAATATAAATGGTTGATCATTTTAGGCATTTAAAGCTTAACTTTATGTCACAGGGTGAGAAAAATGTGCAGAAAGACCGGGACTCGAACCCGGAGCCTCACAATACCGTTCCGATGCCCTACTGACTGAGCTACCCGGCCGCCTACACATTTTCTCCCCGTTTTAATATTCAAGTTCTATACCGTGACATTTATACGTTTTACAATAATAGTATACTACATAAGGCCATAATAAATTAATTCCTAGATTATCATCCGCGCCCGCCCCCCCCCCCCCCCCCCTTTTTTATGCCGCCCCGACCTTTTTTATTTCTCTCTCTAAAAAAAAATAAAATAAAAAAAAACAAAAAAAAACCCAAAAATGTACGAACCGCGAAATACCGAATATTCCCATGTATAATGCGCAGTTTTTTACCCCCGGGACCAGCCCCGAATCGTGGGTGTGCATTATTCACAGGTGAAGACGCCTGTCCAACTTTAAAACTTATTTTGTTTTCAATTTTCGCCATTTTGGTAAAGGGAAACTAGTCTCCGCGCTTACTGTATACGCTAAAATCTAAGATTGCCGTTACGTTCCGTAAAAGACCGAGTAGTTTATTTTACTTTCAAACAAAATTAATTTCATATAAATTTAAAAGGATTTTGATGAAAGAAATATTAAAAATCACAAATGTTAGGATACTTATAAAAATATCGGGGATTATGTTAGCCGAGATCAAACTGTGAACAACAAAACTGACACGAGGTGACAAGCTAATTGCCGATTATTACTGGCTATTTGATCGTAACAAAAAGACTGTCACACCTTTTGTTATTGTTTGAATTGAAAAGTTCATGTCATTTGGAACGATACCATTCCGAAATATTGAAACAGTTGCTTTCTATTTATTCAAAATATTTAATTAAAAAAAAACAAAAAACAAAAAAAAAAACAAATATAACAGTATTTTACTATCTTTATTTTCGAGAAAACTAAGTTGGTTCACCAAAAACGCAAGTCGATCCAGCTTCAAAATAAAATGTTAAATTGTTGATAAATGTAATATGAGAGTAAAAAAGAAAGTCTACAGGTTTGTTTTTACTTTATTCTCTTTTTGCCGTTTGTCTTGACATGTACTCAGGGATTCGATTTATGTATAAATAGCTGTCATTTTGAATGTATAAGGCTTGATTTTGTGAGGTTTAACTGAAATAAATCTCATGTTGATGAAAAGGACTCTTCAGCTGAAATCCTAGGAGTCTGTATGTACACTTTTGCTTATTTCAAGAGTCAAAATCCCAAGTTCGGATCAAATGGAACACCTATATACAGTTTGTTTTAAAAATGAAAAATAAAAAATAAAATTCCCCCCCCCCCAACTTTTTGAACAAAATTTGGATGATAATCTATGAATTAATTTATTATGGCCTAAGATACCTATAAAATATATCAGTAGTGTAAGACAGGTGTTAATATATATATATAAAGCTTCCAAAGTTAAGCTTTAAATGCCTAAAATGATCAACCATTTATATTAACAATTAAACTATATATATATAACGTCTACAGTACCACTCCTGAATACTTGTATCCTTGTATCCTACTTGTAATCTCACACATGGGAACGTGAACTGTAACGAATAAAATTATTTCCGGTAAATTCACTGTCACTGCAAAGTCTTTATAAATTTATTTTATTCTCGTGATCGAGTGAACTTTCAGAGGGAGAATATAAAGCTTTACTGGCCCAAATCAGTTAAAAACACTTACATTTCATAGGTAATTTGTGAGACATTCATGGATTTAGTCCCGTTATTTCTCGACCATCAGATTGAAATTAGATTCCGTGAATCTGGATAGTTATAATATGGTCATCCAAGCATTCAGAGGGAGCGTTTAGGGGATTTTGAACTGGTTCTCTTGGTCAAGAGGTTTTATTTTTGTTCCTAGTAAGTGTAAGTGATTTTCGAACTGTCAATAAATCAATGTATGGATTTCTAGGATGAATATGACTGATTGTTTGCAGCAAATGCAAGAAAGTATACAGTGTTCGATGAATCAGTTCATATAATAAATCTACTTTTTTGTCAAAACTGAAATTCACATCTAAGTGAAGTGTTTGAAATGATTTCTTTATTTATGAACGAAATTACATAACATTTGATTTATACAATGGTATGACAGTTTTATAGACAATTAGCCCATTTGTGATTTGTAGCACTTTTAATTCTCGAAGGAAAGGAAGGAAAGGAAACAGATACCAGAAAATGATAAATTTGTGTGACCTATTTTTTCTGACAATTTAGGAAAAATGTTTGACAAACTTTGGTAGTGTATGGAACTTTTATACTGCTCAAAGAAGTCTAGCTATTTTGAAGTATCAATGGGATTAGTGAATCTATTAGTATATAACAACAGAGTTTTATATATTTTGTTATCTTAACTGAATCTTGATGAATAAAATCTTATCAAAATAGTTCCAGTTTATAGCTGAGACTTTTTCTTTATTTTGGTATGCTACATAGCATGTTTTATTTGCTAAAAATCATGTTAAAGCAAGGCTCCCCGCTCCTGCTGTGTGTGTCCTTAATGAAAACTGTATAGCAGAAGCAATCCGATAATTGTATAACACGGAACGAATATGGCCACTGGACGGGTCAAACGTTCACGCAAGATCCAATAATCAATGCTGAGTTTCTCTTCTTAATTAACGGAAGAAGGATAAGACGTATAAAAGCTGTAATGGTCATTTCTAATTGTTTTAACAGTATTATACAAAATATTGTCAGAGTTTGAAGAAAGTTAAGTTTCAATAACAGTAGAGGTGTCTTAGAATTATTCTTCTTGCATTATTTATCAGCTTCAGTCGAACCATTTCTTTTTTGATATTTTTTGTCTGAATCTATAGCTGCATGTCATGTAAGTAATATTTATCGAAGGATAGCATCTCATGTTTAAAGCACAACTGTGCAATGCGATGCGATAAATAATTCTGCTGGAAGTATTCATTAACAACCAGTGGAAACACGCCACATTGTTCAGATGCACTTGTTCTTTTAACTTTCCACTCTGGCATAGGGTCCCCACACAAAATGTTACCAAAAAACACAACATCAGAGGAGTGCGATTCATGTGTTTGTCTCTTCTATTACTACGCTGTTATTGTTCGTCACTGGACTCAGTATTATTATATTTCTGGTTCTTTGGGATCGTGGAGTAAAATCAAATTTACTATAATAGAATTCCACAGGGAGTGTGAGAGTTGTTGCATATTTCAATACCTCTCATAAACAGACTCAATCAAACCGGGTCTGCGATAAATTTTGTTTATTCACGTTCCATGCTTCTTATGGATATCCTAAAAGATTTCATTACATCAAATTTAGATACTTACTATAATAGTAAAACTACACTGTGTATTTAAGCTGGAAACAGTACTTAGCTTCAATCTACAAGATTTGTTTTTTATGTTTGTATCAGCTGAGACTTATGGTTCTCTAAATACGTAGGCACCTGCTTTAATTTTGTTTCCGTTTGTATATAAATTTCTTTGCATATCTTCATCCCTTAGGCCATCATCGAGTCATTAGGTAATAAAAATACGATATTCGCAGATACAAACGCAGCTGTTCGCCAGTATATGTGACGCAAACCATAAAATGTACAAAATTATTGTTTTTTTTTGTCCTGAAGGGAGCATATCCATATATATTAGAATAAGGCAGCTTTATTTTCAAAAAGAAAAAAAAAAACACATCTGTCTTATTACAGTTTTATAAAAAATACAAATAGCCCTTATATTGCTTTCAGTACAGATTAAAATAGATAAGTATATATGAATGTTAATTTTAAGAAAACATTTATAGCAAAATAGTGTTTAACACTATTTATTAGGATGGCAACGAAATTTGAATATTCGTTCATTACACGAATATTCGAAAAAAAAAATATGACAAATAGATGAAAGCTAACTGAAAGAACCAAAATGTTCGTTTACGGGGTCGCTTTCATTAGAAATACGCGTGAAAATGACTTCCGCCGTTGCTAGACGTGTATATTACAGCGTCGAAATAGTACATCGCTATGGTGATGACACTGTACCATGTAGTTAATACCGTTAATTGCCTGCCTTTAGAAAACATAATGGTAACAAATTGATACGAATCGGTTACAAATCATCTTAATTACAATAGGAGCAAACCGCTGGTAATGAAAAACATCAATCATCGCACGATCTTTTGACTCGGATTTCAATCAAAGATGATCACAGATATATCTGAGTAAAGACAAATACCGAAAAGTGTAGAAAACGAGTCAAATATATATTTTTGACGTAAATCGCATCATCCTATCGCTGTGACTAAAATATTGTTTTGGAAAATGCAACAAGTAAATGCCTTTCGTATGGTAACCCTCAATATTTAGACAAGTAGTGTATTTAAGCCAAATACTTCTTTATATTGTCCTCATTTGACTCGGCATTTCAGAATACATTGTACCCCACTAATTGCAAAATGTTTATTCTATTACGTTAAATTTCTGTCAAAATGCTACCTATGCCTTTTACCGTTTGGAAGTATTTCACGCGAATTATTCTGCACAGAGAATAAACAACTCAATGTATGTGTAAATTAAACATGACAGTAGTGCTTTGTGATATTTCGTTTTAAACCTGTTTAAGTAAAGTATTTGATCAAATTTGAAAGCGTTATTTCTGGTGCTTAATATCATGTCGACGCGACGTCAACATAATATCGTTGTGATGAATTAAGCATTGCTAGTCATATCAGAATCATTATATAATATATGTTTACTGCCTAGGCTTCAATCATACGCGGCAAGGTACCTGATGTAAATTAAACCTCATTGGCAAAAGAAAAATCACAAAACCGTTAATATTAAATCGTTATTTCAGCGTTAAAAGCGAGCAATATATTGAATGCTGCACATATATTTATTTATATCTGTGAAAGGAAGGACCTTTTATTAAATGCTGCACCTAAATATATTTAAGTGTGTGAAGGGAAGGGAACTATAAGGACCTTGAAAGTAAGAATTAGCAAAATGATGAAAACCCTCTCGCTCACTTCGGTACGTTATACACTTGATCAAGAGAATAGTCTTTGTTCTGGAATATAAAGTTTCCGCAGTTAAAATTGTATTTATTTATTTATCTAAAGAAAAAGTATGACACTTTTCAATAACAAAACTCATAATTTACCTTTATATTAATCTCGGAAAGAGCATTTATTTTATTCTAGAATTCTTAATTCGTATTATAATCTTATATCTTCATTCTTACCTGAATAAGACATAGTTGTGCAATTATTTACATTTTACATATGAAGTTTAATAATATACACAGGAAAATAATCTTAAATAACCGTACAATGGTATTACATGTTAAAAGTTGTACTTATCATTATTGTATGTATATTACAAGTATAACTATACTTAATTGATTTATTAAGCGTTCCGTTTAAATGTTTTTCTTTCAAAAGAAAGAACTTTTGTCGACAAACGAATAAGTTGCAGGATACTTTCTTTACACTCAGATGTGTTATTATTAATGGAAAAACTATCAGACTGTGTTAATAGACATGCCTTTATGAGAAGACGGTTTATACCTTATATGGGTAAAATAGTTATGCATGTGTAACTTTCTAAAACGCATATTGATGAGGGTCGTTTGATATACGAACACGAAAGTATAAACTAACATGTCAGCAGTAATTAGATTCAGGAAAGTTGGTTATGAATATTTCAATACATACTAATAATATATCAATGACCTGGGTTTCGACAACCTGGGAGGAATATAGTGTTCGGATTGTCCGTGCATCCCACCATCAAATTCTCCTGTATAGTGTACTCCTCCTAGAGTGTTTCAACTCAATTGGAATGAAAACTAAACAAAATTATCAACAGGAAGTGGACATGCGCATATTATCGGGACATTCATTTCCATTTATTTCGTGGGTTACGACCCTTTTTAACCTCGTTATTAGCTTTGCAAGTGCATTTGGCGTAAAACGTTTGTTTCCGTTCTATAACTTCAGTTAAGAGTGACTGGTTGCAATGAAACGTGGTATATAGGTAGCTTGCATAAAGTCAGAGATTTTAGTTACATTTAAGGTCACTTAAGTTCAAGGTCACTGCTACTAAAACAAGAAAAAATCCACCCAGTAACTTAAGTAAGGTTAAATATATTTAAATTAAACTTTGGCCTTCAGGTAGTTTACAGAAAAAAATAGGTTGTGATTGTTTATGGGTCAGTCGTGTAAAGACAATGGTGTAGTGGTATTTAGCGTTGGTCTGAAGTACATTTTGTGTTGTTAAACCTAGAGCGGTTCAAATCCCTGTTCGGGCCTTACTTGTTTTATTTTATAAAAAAAGAAAAGAGTCATTCTAATATCATAGGTCATGGTCAAGATCATAGTTACCAAAAACGATTTTCATCTTGATCATCAAAAAGGGGTTTCTGGTTTATTACCCCAGTTTCAGTAAACTTGGTGTGTAGATAGATGTTGTCAAGATATAAAGGTTGAGAAGGCATTTTGTTTCATTTTGGTCAAGGTCACTGTTACGTAAAATAGATAAATGATTTCCACCCAGTAATTTCAGTTTTTTTTTTAGAATGAGAAAACTTAATCAATTTGCATACATTAAAAACTCTAATGTAGAAGGCGTAGTGGGGGTTAAAGAGTTATTCAATTGTTCAAATTCAGTTCGACCATTTGTGTAATAAAAACAGCATTTGATACCAAAGGGTCGAGATCAAGGTTACAGTTTCCAGAACAATAAAAAAACCCAATCAATGTAGACATCCAAAACGTTGGTTTCTGGTTTACTTCTTTAGTTAGTTAGGATTGACTTACTGTCAATCGGTGTATAGAAAGCTTAAAACTGACTTTAGATTATATTTGGGGTTACTGATACTAAGAGTAGAAAAATGGTTTCAGCCTAATATCTTTAGTACGGGCACACCTGTTGTAAGCAAGTTTGTAATGAGGCATAGTGTTTAAACTTATACTGTTTTGAAAAGTGTATATAGGTGCATTTTCTAGAGAGCCAACTGCTTCTTGTGTATGAGCTTAGCATGATTTATTTATGACGAAACGTCAACATTTATATTTTTGTGTTTTTAGACAGAACATGATGGTGTGATGCAATGTTTGAAAACCTGATTATCATAGAATTTCCATGTCTCGTTTAGAATTTGAAATAGCATATTTTTAACTAAACCAGAACATTGGGTCTTCCACTGCTCCGTCAATTTCAATCGATTTAAAAATCAACACGTGGACATGCGCGTATTTTCGAGCCCTTCATGTCCGATTATTTTGTCTGCAATTGTTGCCCTTTTTCGGAGTTAGAAGTATTACAACTGTATCAGAACATTATATACAGTTTCCATCAAACTGAAATTAAACTTTACTTACATCATCAGCATAATGTGGACATGCATGCACACATTTTCAGGACGTTTGATGTTTGAGAGAGATATCACACGAACAACTCGCCGCAACAATACACCAGACCAATTACAGCAAGCGCCTAGTAGTACAGATGAGTATGCATATTCTACAAATTACTAACATAATTATTTGTCATAAGCGACTTCTTCCGAAAAATGAAACTAACTTAAATAAATGCAACTTATTAATCAGCTTGTTGTTTGTGTGTTTTGAAAATGGGGTCTTGTATTAAATGAAGTTATACACTTGAATAATCTGATATTTTTGTTATTTTGACTCTTTATTACCAACATATATTTCTAAACGTATGTACATTTTCAAAAGTGACTGTTAAGTAATTAAGACTAAGTGTTGCATATGGTCCTGAATTGTTTTACAAAGCAACAGGAAAGTGGTTTTGCCTTTCATGTAACATTATGACATTTACAATTAATTGATTACCAGTTAATATTTGTATGTTAAAATATATGTTACAAGTAATGAAAATTGAATTTTCGACCTGCACAAAATAGAGTTTGCCATGGAAACGAATGCAGAGGAAATAGATGTGAAATTAGCAGGTTTTTTTTATTTACTTACATCCTTAGGTCATTCGATGACATTCTACATTTACATGGCTCCAAACAAGAAATGTTACCGTTTTGAATGTTTTTGTACCTTAGTCCTTCTGAGTTTCTCTCTTATTTAGTCATAACATATATATCCAAATTCAACTGTCTTTGTTTAATAATTCTGTAATTCAAAACAAAACAGAAACACTTTCAAGAGATTCCTTGGGAGGACGACCGGTGTGATTAAGGCATAAAACGACAGACAAGCACCTGAACCAAGTCTGTCTGTAAAGTTGTTATAGCTCCTATTCATAAATGTGACATTTAGTTTTAAGTAGACAAAGAGACAAAAATAAAGAAAACAATATCCTCACTGTAAAATACGGAGAGTATCCAATTATGAAAAGAAAATAAGCTAGAAAAGATGACTGACAGGTCTGGATAGACATACACTAATTAACATTTTGGGGATAACCTGAAAATTGACAATCACATAACAAGTAAGACAAACAAGGCAAACTTCTTCTTGTAATGATAAAACGTGCGTTTACATACATGGACAGACCACTCTTTCTATGTCTTTACAAAACATTAATCTGTTCTATCTTGTACTATGGATCATTAGAGATTTTGAATCTTTCAACTAAAAAGCTAAGTGAGGCGCCTCAAGACTATAAGACAGAACGCTCTCGACCCCCCCCCCCCCCCCCCCCCCCCACACACACACACTCATTACATAGCTCCAAGATTAGCTCAGAATGGAGAAATGGAGTACGCAGATCTACGGATCGTAGGGTCGTGAGTTCGATCCCCGGGCTGGGCGTGTGGTCTCCGCGACGATTTGATAAAACAACATTTATCAGACATCCGAAAGTACACCACAAGACCCTTCAACCACAAGCGGGTTCAAAACGTCAGTACCAGCTGGCTTTCATCAACCCTACAGACGAGGTAAATGGTAAATGGTAGGTAATATGTACAATAAATAAGCTGACGAAAACTTGATGCAGTGAAGCGAAGTAAAATCATAACACATACATTCTAATTGACTTTGTTGCCAAACCAAATCATTGTATTAGGTTTTAAATGAAAGGAAGATATGAAACAGGGAATGCCACGTGCAAAAAAACGCAGCCTCCCTAAAACGAATTCCACAGCACGCAGATGTGCACATAGTACATACATAAGTTAATATGGTGAAATAAACTGTTAAGGCTCGTTATCTGGATAAATGACGTTATGTTATCAAAAGTGCGTTACTACCTAAAATACAATTAAAATGACTTGAAATTATATGACAATTTAGTTTATTCTAATTACTTTTAGCTCGATTATGATGAAAGCTTCAAGCTTATTCAAATCATTCTTAAGTCCACGTCCTGGAAAAATCAGTACTGGTTTTATATGAGAAGTCATGGCTATGACCCCAGTGGGACCCACGACTCCAGGGTTGAGCTGTGGACACCTTAAGCACGACAATTCAAAAGCTATTTTTTTGCTTCATGTAAATAAAACCAGCATATAGGTCGCCACATTTGTTTACACGGTTATTTCACAAGGTTCTAGGACCGTCTTGATGAAAAAAGAATAAACTTCAAGGAAGATTATAATTTGTTTCCAAAACTTTATTTATTGAGATTAAAACCCTTCATAAATGTACATCTGTAAAAAAAGGTTGGCCATTTGAAGGACAAGAAATCCGTTACAATATGTTTATATCTTTGAAAAGTTAAGGAGATATCTCTTTATGGTTTGTATGATGTAAGACGAGGTTCTGAAATTTCAATGTACTTTTCACATCTGCACCTTCTTTAGAGAATCGCAAAAGCGCATAAATGGAAATTAATGATTCTATTCAGAGTAAATCAATTGGGACTGAAACAAAAATACAGAAACAACGGCGGAAAAACAATGGAAATTCATAGTTTACCGAGCTGAATTATGGAAGCGACATCTGGAAAATCTGGAAAGGATAGCACCAAGAGCTATAAATTCGAACGCTTTAGCTGTCCTTTCTGTTAATATCTAAAGGGTTCTTGAAACGATTCGAAATTGTTTGTCGAATATAGAAGTTTAGACCTAACTGCACTTGCACGTGCACTTGCTTAACCCTTAGCCTGCTAAATTTCTATAATGGACTGGTCCATCATTCCATTTATCGACTGATTAGCGAACAGTGCAGACCATGTTCAGACTGCACGGATGTGCAGGCTGATCTTGGTCTGCACTGGTCGCAAAGGCAGAATCACTTGCCGCCAGCAGGCTAAAGGTTAAGGAAATGTCTTAGGTAAAATATTTTGTGTTAAAAGAATGTGTTTAAAATTGACAGATATCTACATAGTGCATGAATGTAGTGAGTAAGTGTACGAGTTGGGTTTTACGGCGAATCGACACAAAATGGTCATATATCGCCGAGAATTATTATTATTATTATTATCATTATTATACCATATTTATATAGCGCTCTTTTCATGATCAGTTTCACGTTCAAAGACGCTTTACATAGTTCAAATGCAGCCACACAGGGCGCATAATTCATCTTCTTCTAGTACAGACACAGAGCGATCTGACCAGAGGGACAGAGTCAGACAAGACCCCACGACAGAGAGATTAGAAATCAGATAGAGGCTAGTCCGGATAACTTAGCCTAGCTCGTTGCGAATAGACAGCCTGGTTCTTTAACGTGCCCAGTGTATAGCACAGATACACGCAAGGATTGCCTGGGTTCCTGACCAGTACACCTCTAGTTGGGTGGGAAACACTGAAAAGCGTTTCTGAAAATTCCCGAGTAGCTGCCGCGGATCGAAACCCCGACCTCAGGATTGGAAGGCCAATGTGCAAACCACTGAGCTATCCGTCCACCCGGACGGTAAAATTATAGCAAAAAAATCTCTATTGATCACTGATTTTGTCCAGAAGAAATCATATTGCAAACGCCAACTGTAAAGCATAAACATTTATGTAAAATGTAAAACATATCTAAAACATCCATGTAAAAATGTAAAGCACATTATGCATAATGTAAAGCATATCTAAAATCAGTTATGTAAAAATGTATATATGTATGTGTTAAAATATTAGCTGCAAACATAATAATATTGCAAAAGATGTAAATAAAAATATGAAATGTTAGATTTTTTGATAAATTCCTATCTGCTTTAAAAAACGATAAAATATTTCCGACTGAAACGTTTTCAAATCACTCTTTCAAAGATTGAACGTCATAATATGTACTGCGTTGTACAGCAAAGTCCACACAGTCGATTAAAACATGTTTAATAGTTAGCGGTGTTTGACATGGTACACATTCGGGTTGATCTTCTTTATTCAAAAGATAAGAATGAGTCAAACGGGTATGACCTATTCGATAGCGAGAAAGAGCAACTTCCTCCCTGCGAACAGATCTGTTACCTGCATGAATGTAGCGATCATGAGTTTGTCATAATGTCTGTTTTAAGTGCGTTTTAAATTGATATCATGTAATTGTTTGTAAAAGCTGTAGAAGTATAGAATGCAAACAATAATAGTAATAGGAGCCATGATTCTATTTCGCCTGTTTATGAGAAGTATTGGAAAGTGCAACACCCCTCACGTCCTCTAGCACACGCTAAGACGGAACTTTATTATTCATATAAAGGAAATGCACACCTTATAAACGACTGTACTCCCTCACTTCCTGTTGCGACCGATCAAAACTATAAGCTGACCGCTAAAAGTTGGAAAAAACTATTTTAAAGTGATCAATTTGCTTTGTTGGTGTGTATATTTATATTTCATTGGAAGCTGAACTTGGTTTGTTTCTTTATATAATGTGTTAGTCTGATTACAGGTAAAATTATAGCAAAAAACTCGATTGATCACTGATTTTGTCCAGAAATTGCACATTTTTGGCGTCAAAAGAGTACAGTCTAACCTGTCTTAAGCAGCCAGCCAAGGGAAGAAGACAATTTGGCCGCTAAAGCCAGGTGACCGCTGACCGAAGGTGCAGCCAGTATATGTATTTTTCAGACTTCTGACCAGTCTATAGCCTTTAGGCCCGTTTCTTTTTGGGTTTTCCATTATTATTTTACCAGGATACAATGATGTGCATTTGCCTTCGCAATACGAATGGTCTTCTTAGAAATCTAAAACTCCGGCGTGTTTTTTTACTACAAAAATTGTTACAGACAATTTTCCAACTTCAAAACAAGTTTGTTTACACATTTCGCCATTTTGGTAAGGGAAGCTACTCTCGGAGCTTATTGTCTACGCTAAATCTAAGATTGCCGTTACGTTCCGTAAAAGATAGAGTGGTTTATTTTTTTTTTCACTAAACACAATTAATTTCGTATAAATTTAATAGTATTTTGATGACAGAAGTATAAAAAAAAATCACAAATATTATGCTACTAATTAGTTATCGAGTATTATCTTTAACCGAGGTCAAACTGTGAACAACAAAATTGACACGAGGTGACACGCTAATTACCGATAATTACTGGCCATTTGATTATAACAAAAGGGGATTACACCTTTGGTTATCAGTTTTAATTGAGAAGCTCATGTCATTTTGTCGTTCTTGTGGTGAAGTCCCGCGAAACTTAGCAACCACGTGCTTCTCAAAATCGGGAATCTTCGGCGATTATTGCCTAAAAGTAATTGGTTTTGGAAGAAAAATGGCCGCTGAAAGGGGTCAGATACGGCGGTCGGGAGGCAATTTCGGTGGCCGCTGGCCGCGGACGGCAGGTGGCCGCTGAATAAAGTGATAAAATAGAGGAAAATCCGTCGGGGGCGTCATAAAATGGCCGCTGAACAGAGGTGACCGCTGATCGGAGGTGACCGTTAGTACAGGTTAGACTGTACATATTTTTTTGCTTTAAGAATGATCTAAATTTAAATCTTACTGTTTTGTGGATAAAGAAACAATGCTAGTTTGGTAAAATTAAATAAAATCATTGTTAAAACCTCTAATTTGTTTACAACCGTCAATGAAAGAGGATTTGGTGTGATGTCCTGACTGTATGCATGTTTGCTTGCAGTAGTACTGTACAAATGTTTGCAACTTTCGTAAAATAGACTGTGTAACTGTTAGCAACTGACTTATGTATTAAATATCGGCGTTTCCCTTACTCCTGTAATATTTCTTCATAATTATAACCAGCAAACGAAGTTTGAAGGAAGGGGAGCCACCATACAGTCTGTCTGTCCGGTCTGTTTGTATGTGTGTCCTCATAAATTTGGTCCCGCAATTACTTGAATACTAATACCTACCTCTCTCAAACTTTACACACACTTTGGCAATATGTAGCTAATGTCTGTTCTCTTCTTTTTCTGTTCTCTTTAAAGTCAATGGCACACTTAAGACGTCAAAGGTAAAAAAAGGGTCAAATTTTCGTGTCCGTGCCATAACTGCTTTATGTATTAAGGCATTGTAAAAACAACTTGGCACAAATGTTCACCATCATGAGACGAAGTGCCACGCACAAGATACAGATCCCTAGCTCCAAGATCAAGGTCACACCTAGAGGTCAAATTTCAAAAATATGGTCGGTTCATTTTTCGAGTCCGGGCCATAACGTCTTTATTCACGAAGGGATTCTGAAATAACTTGTTACAAATATTCACCATCATAAGTCAATGTGTAGCGCATAAGACACAGGGGCCCGTCTTATCAGACACAGTACGACTAAAATCAGTCGTAGGTCTGTGATATCTGTTTTCTTGGAATATAGACACAATATACAGAAAACATGCTACCTGCCCGTATGCCTACACAAAAAATCTTGAACACATAAAATTGGTAACGTGTTTTGTTACTGGTATCAATAAAAGTGTTCAGACAAAATTTTGGTCGTATGATACGATAAGATGTTTGATAGGAAAGGCCCCAGCTGGTCCCTTGCTACAAGGTCAAGACCACAAAATAAAAATAAACGGTTGATTTTTCGTGTCCGAACCGTAACTTATGTTACTTGTTCACGCATCCTAATATACACTTGTATATAGCAGTCATTGTCTCCGCTGGTATTTTTTATTTATTTTTTTAAAAAATGTTTGCCATTATGAAGTGGTCCAGGACGGCGGAAGCGAGGGTATAATGTAGCGACCGTTAGACGGCAGCTCTAGCTTCTAGTAAGGTAGAAATATGGTCTATAGGCGTGCTTTTTCTACTTTTATTACACATAAAATGGAGATTGGGCTATATACCAGTAAAACATTTCCCATAGGGTTCTAGTGTAAATTCGCCGCAGTTTAGATCCATTTACTATACTTTTTAAAATTGTAACCCATTGAAACCCATATATCATCGCAAGCTGTCAAAATATGAAAAGAAAAGGGGTGTTAGAAGATACAGCGGATGGACAGACAAACATACACACGGACAGACAGACGGGGATAAACCTATAGTACCCTCCTATCTCACTTTATTGACTTTTTGAAGTCGTCATGAAACATTTCTTTGCGTGACTTCCATAGGGAATCTACAGAAGGTAATTTCTTGCGTGACATACTAGGGACCCTGTGTATACTTTCGGTTTCTAATTCTGTATTTTATGAGAGTATATGTCTGTAAAACCAACACGGAATACTTACATGCAAACGATTCTGAAGCATTCAATTGCATTATATAATTAGGTAGTCACAGACACTCTCCCCCCCCACACCCCCAATGGATTAGTACATGCATAGCACGAGGGGTCCGACATTAAATGACATTATATTCATGAATAAAATGTGGAAAGTAGATCCCTCGGAAGCACCGAGAACAAGGCAAACAGTGAAAATTGCAGACTCGGTTTGATTGAGTCTGTTCATGAGCAGTAATGGAAAATGCAACACTGCCCACGCCCCCTAGCACCGGCTTAAGCAGTATTCAGTCTTCAAATTTAAATGAGTTGAAATCAATGATCTTGAGAATGATCGATAGAGACACTTCGGAATGTATTTTTATTTCATAGGAAAATTTATGCTGAAAACCATGAACAAATAAAAACAATGGGTCACCAGGCTTGCTTTTGTGAAAAATTGTTTTGAACACACCCACTGTTGCTGAAACGGCCAGCGATTTTTCAACATTTTCATAATTTTCTGTATTTTTATAAATACCAACCAAAATATACATCAAGACAGCACAATAAAGTTTATTCTTTTTACAGATTTTATTATATACTTATTTGATATCATAGTACTTAATATTTGTAATACTATATCCTTACAATAATGGGTACAAATGAAAAAAAAATTGTTTCCTATTCACTTTTGTGAATTTTTTCCAATGAAAAATACCCATAGTGAAGAATATTTTTTTAAATTTTGAAAAAACTCTTTCATAGAATTTTTCCTGTTTTTCTTGTGTATGAATAATTGTATTGTGAGCATAAAAATGGCTAAAAATGTATGGGTCACCATGCTAAATTTTATGTTAAGACCGCTTGAATACAACACCTGTTCGGACGAAAAATGGAGAGAGCCTGACAAAATTGATTACATGTATATCTGCTAGAAGTTAAAAAAAGTTTTAAAAATTCTTAATTCTTTCTATAATTGAATACTAAATAATCTGAAAGGTGATATTGTCTTATCAGCACTAAGTCAATTGTCTTACATTATATGAACGACACTGTCTTTGTACTAAACTGCGATGTGAAAACATAACCACAAAAATGGCAAGATACCTGTCAGGCAGGGTACTTGTCAATACAACATAAACCAGTATCAACATTTGATAACTGATAAAACTTATCAAAAATGTTATTTCTTTCAAGATTCCTCATATTTAAGATTGTCTGTCACATGTTTCAACAAATGTTGACTTCACTTCAGTTTTCCATAGAAAGTGTCGGCTGCGCAGACAGATGCGCATAAAATAGGAATTCCCTTTAAAGGCATAAATCGCATAGTTAAGTCGCAAAATGGAATACAGTATCGGTCGCAAATAAGAGTTCAGATCAAATATCAAAATTGGCAAGTCGGCATAAAGTGAATGTTTTTCTACCGTCTAGATAAAAAGTAATTTCTTTCAAAACCGCAACAGCTATGCAACATCTTATTTACATATATTTATTGAGTATGCATGCTTATTTCAGAAAACAACAGGATTATTGGATTGCAAATCAATTTGACATGTTATTCACCAGTTTCGTGACTTGGTCGAGTGAATTTCTGTGCGATGAGTGTGATCAGTCAGCATTTTGTAAACATTACTTGTCTGTTTCATCTGGTATATCACCACATGCACATATTTATGTTATCTTTATGTTAACTTATCGTAAAACTTAATACACACACTGTGTAATGCAAAATAATTAATTTAAAGACGATTTCTTATCTTCGGCATGCCAGTTGTTTTTTTGTTTTTTTTTGATCGGTCGCAACAGGAAGAGGGGGAGTACAGTCGTTTATAGGGTGTGGAATGGACTACATAATCGATCCATATATATGGAACTTACCACATCTGCTATTTATTATGTATTTATTGCTTGGGCTGGTACTCAAAGCAACTAGGTATGTACGATACGGCGATTGACCCCTACGTGTGACCTTGACCTTTGTGATAGGGCCCTAGGGTTTTTGCGCGACACTCAACGTTATGGCACGGGCAAGCTCTAAAATGACTTTTTACCACAAAATGTGACCTTAAAAGTCACACAACGGTTAAAAAACATAGCATAGCGGCATGAAGAGGAATTTTTATGAACTGTTAATCGTAGGACTAGTAATCTACTTGTAAATATGAATTATCAAATGAAACAATTATGCAGTCATTTGGCATTTGTAACAGTGTTATGATCTAAACTTGTGTGTTACGAAATATCGTTATGACGTCATTTTTGCGTAATTCCTGAGCAAATGCGCTCTTTAGGAACATCGCAGACTTCAAAACGTGTTCATTTCCCCTTACATTAAATACGCCGTTTTATTATCATTATATCACAATATCGTTTGGCATAATCGTTTGACATTTTAGCTTAGAATTTTATATAGGTTGTTTGCTATATGTCAGTGTCGTACAATTTAATTCCAAACATTTCATTGATATATTGATAAGTTAACGTAACTGTTTACAAGAAATAAGATCTGATTAGTTTTGCTGCATAAGATTAATTTGATATGCAGACTGCCTACAAACAACACATGTAATATAATTAGTTTTGTATGGAAACGCACTCAAACAGTTTCTTCGATCAAACCACAACCACAAGCAATTTTGATATAGATTTACGCAAGTATGCCACTTAAACCACAAACACATACTAATTTGATATAGATTGAATCTAGTATGTTATGTTATACATTACTATTAAATTGATGGAAATGAACAAAAACACTATCACTATATTTGTTTCTGTAGTGATCGTAGCTGTCATCTATTGTGTTTGAAGCCTGTTAAAAGACAATTACATTCCCTTTCATTCATATGCCTGAGGCTGCGTTTTACGAACGTGACTTTCCCTGCATTATCCTTGTGTTTACCAACAGTTCAGTTATTCTCGGAAATTACACAGACACAATCTATATTTTAATAACACCTATCCATTTATGGCGAACAGCAAGAGTCTGAGACACATAGTTTTGCATTGTTTATGGCTTCTCGACTTTGCATCTGATCAACAACTACGTAATGTATTAGTTTTATGGACGAATAATTCCAAAATAAGATAAAGACACAAATATGTATGACGATCACACCAATGCATCATTTTCGTAACGCTTTCTGAGTACAAGGTTGTAGAAACCTGCTAGAGCTACACAACTATAATTCTCGTTTTAGTTATATCATATTACAGTACAATCGCGATCCTACGAAAAGCCAACGGACCGCCCGTTTTTTTCGTAATATCGCATTTTCGTTCGAACGTAGCATAGGAAATTTCGCTATACAGCACCTTAATATCTACACGTCGTAACCCGTGATATTTAAACGTGATTTTCGTATAGGAGTTCATGCATACCAATTTTATATGACATCTAGGTTTACTACAAATATTATTCGAATCTTAACTCAGATGGTATCTGGAATGTAAAACGGTTTTTTTTCCTTCACTTTTTTATTCACTGTACATTAAACATATATAGGGTACAATGTTGCACGAGAACAAAAAATCACAATTGCATATTCCGATACTCTCAGCTACCCTTTACTGAATTGTTTGGAATAATAAAACGACAATAAACAGACGATCAGGACTTAAATATTTGTTTTTATTTTCTTTATGCTGTGATTGTTTGACACGTATAGATATCGAAGCAAGTGTGACTGGTATGCCATCCGATCTGATAGTTATAGGGAGAAAAAATTAACCACAAACTTTTGTCATAGTGTACAGCGTAATATGTGTTTCGAATTTAATTACTAAGTTTTCACACTTTAATTACTGTTTACGCCATGGTAAATGATAGTGACACTTTCCACTCTAAAGAGTTTTCACGCCGTTATGGAAGGTGTGAAAATTTAGACGATACAGGTATTCGTAAAATCGCAACTTAAACAAGTTGAAAACATGCTTTAAGGACATAACTATACATTCGTAGGAGCGCATTTTTCGTAAAATTGAATTTTCGTAAAACCGCGAATTTGTAACATAGAAATAAGAAGGAAAGCAGCCGGGACCGCAAAACCTTTTCGTAGTATACCAGCATTTCGTTAAACTGCGATTCGTAGCATCGCGAATGCACTGTATAGTAACAGTCTGTTGCATGATCCTCTTTTACAATTTTAAAATAACTTTCCCCGATCAATCGAAATTCAATAGAGAGCATACAAAATTTCTGTCATTATTACGAATACTTTGTCACAAGACTTGCGTCGTTTGAGTGAAATAAAGCCTATATCATAATAATTTTGGTTTAATCATTTTGACATTACTGTTGTCTAAGCATGGAACCGACTTTGTCTACAATTGTTACAGAAAGAATAAATATAGAGGCTTCAGCAGAAAAACAAATACGTGATAAAAGAAGCTTTATATATTTGTGCCTTCCCGCATTAAATATATATAACTCATGGATTAAAAATGATTAAAAGCTAAGTGGTGCATCAAATTTTACAACTTTATTCAGTTCGTTTAATAAATTCAAGATACACATATATTCATTCCTGTAAGATCCACTTTGCAGCCCCTGCAATGGAAGATTTTTTCTTCAGAAACCCGGCGTGGCAACTTATAACATATCCCGAGCTAGGTCGAAGCGTCACGCGAAGGCCAAAAACGCTTTCAGATTTTTCAACGTATGTCTGTGTCAACTATATGTAGTTTTTAATGTATATAAGGACGACTCTATTAATTGATTACCTTGTCACACTGATAGATTTTCTTCTGACTGTATTGTTTGCATTAACATTGGCATATGTGATCAAACTGTAACTGCAGGCTCAAAATCAGTATGTATGATTAATCCAATAAAATGCATTAAAACAGAACATTAACTTTTAAATTACATGAAATGAGTTCATCTTTCCGAAAACCCATGAAATTATCAACATAATACGTACTTGACTGTGCATGCATAATTCATGCATAAAACCCACCAAACGTTACCATCATGTATCAAAGTTTCCTACAAATGCACATTTTGCTTGAAAATCATATATAACAGATACATTTAATGCCCCATGAATAATGATTTCATGTAATGGTATCTTATTAAATTACGAAAAAAAAATATCTCAAACTGGCCTATCTTTTACTATGTAAAACGTACGGCAGTTGTGAAAATACGAAATAATCTTATTGATATCAGACTAGAAAAATAATGCCATTGTACAGGATACCCTATCGCTATGTATGATATGATATGACAGGCATGGTCATGAAAGGGAAAACACTAGCCAATTTCCCATTTCTCAGCTAAAACCAATCAATTTGAACTAAGTGCAAAAAAAGCTATTAAGACAACCTAAAACATGCAGTGTCTCTGCGATAAGAAACACTCAGAAAAAGTGAATTTTGCATTGATGGAAGATCAGTTATCAATTGTACAGTGTGCATTGTACCATATGCCCAAATGAGAAATGCGCAATTGAAATGGGGTAGTAATATAACAAAAGCTGGAAAAAATACGTTTTATCTACATCTACGAGGATACTCCCAACAATCAATTGCTGATCATAACTGGGAGGTCGGGGCAGTTGTTAAAAACATGCTGCTATGTTACATGATACATGATATGCATGTGTTAAGAGAGTAAGAGCAGTAATATATACAGCTTTGTTAAAAATAAAAACAGGATGATGACATTAGTACATATGCGAGTCAAGGTCAGATGAAAAGTACTGAAGGTTCACACTGTCCTTGATGTTATAAGGCAAGGCGTTCCAATATCTGATCGTGCGGGGGGAAAAGAAGTTCATATGATATTGCGTTCTTGAAGATGGAATGATGAAGTTAAAATTTCTAGAGGCTGTCATGTGGTTATGATCTACAGATACGAGGTTGTGTGATATTTTATACAATATATTTAAAGATGCATGTATTCTTCTAATGTCTGCCATTTAAGAGTTTCAAGCATTGATGTTACGCTGCTTTGGTATGAGTAATCATTCATAACGTATCTGGCTGCAGCTCTTTGTACCTTTTCTATCTCATATGCTAAGTTTTTCTGCCATGGATGCCATATGGTGTTACAGTATTCTAATTGTGGGCGGACGTATGTTTTGTAGGCAGTTTCTTTGATATAACGGTTATTACATTGTACATTTCTTTTAATGAATCTGAGAGTGTTATTAGCTTTTGAAGATGAAGATTCAATATGTTTTTTTCCAACTAAAGTCATCACTAATAGTTATCCCAAGATATTAAGCATTTTCTGTGGTTTTTAGCTCTTGATTATGTAATTTATATGGAAAGATGATATTTTTTCCTTTTTTTTGGAGGTTCTTATGATCTCGCATTTATCAGGATTGAATTCCATAGGCCATTTACGTTCCCATTCTTCTAATTTGTCAAATCATCTTGAAGTTTGTTAGAGTCTACTAATGAGTCGATGGTGAGGTATATGATAGTGTCATCAGCAAATAAGCGTATTCTACTTTTAACAGAGCCGGGAAGGTCATTGATGAAACAAAGGAAAAGACAAGGACCCAACACTGAACCTTGGGGTTTCTCTGATAGAACTGGTAGAGAATCAGAATGTGAGCCTTCAACTACTACAGATTGAGAGCGATTACTAAGAAAAGATTGAAAGATAGAGATGTTTTGTTGACACCAAGTTTCATGAGTGTATAGAGAAGAAGTTGATGATCGACCTTGTCGAAAGCTTTCGAGAAATCCATTACAATGATATCTGTTTGTTTCCCAGACTGGAGATTGTCAAATATTTCTTGTGTAAAGGATAATAGTTGAGTCTCACAGCTATGTTTGGAACGAAGCCATATTGGAAAGGTGTGAGAAGATTGTTGTTGTCGAGATGGCGAGTGATGTTAGAGATCATGATATTCTCCATTAGTTTGGAGGCTATGCATATGAAGGAGATTGGCCGATAGTTGCTAGCTTTATATTTAGGACCCTTTTTATATACAGGTGCAACGATAACAGTTTTCCAGTTCTCTGGAACTGTACCAGTTCTCAGTGAGTTCTGGAAGACTTTAGTGAGAAAAGGAGCTGTTTCGAGAGAAAGTTCTTTTAGTAATCTTGGCGACAGCTGATCCGGACCAGACGCCTTGTTAGGATTCAGATCCTTGAGCATTTTCAAAACACCTTCTACAGTTACATCTATATCGGTCATTTTATTTACTTGCGGAATTTTGTCACTTTCAAAAAGATTTAATTCACAAAGTTGTTAAAGACTGACTGGTTTATGTTTTATTATGCAACGCTAGATACATACTTTATTTGTATAGTGTATTCGGCATTTTACACCCTATTAACTTGTTCATGATTAAAGTATAGTATAAAATAGGAGTGACAAAGGTTTCTACAATGAACGCAAATGCAAAAATGTATAGAAACTAACCCGTGTAGTTATTTTCGGGCCCCGAAAATAGGGTAACACCATTTATTCTCGTCAAACGGTTAGAATTGTTCGACGAACAATCCTATACTGACCATACAATATATATAATGTGTACAATAAGAATAGTGTTATTACCATATAATTCAGGAACCTATCTTTTTAATAAAAAATTATAAACAAACAAAAAATGATAAACATCATAATAAAAAAGAAATAAAAATTTAGGGGAAAAAATCTGAAGTAGAAAGAGTGTAATGTTGCACACGTTTCTGTCGTCTGTTCTTATCTAAAAATCTGTGCCAGATCTTATTAAACATCACTTGCTTGTCGTTTTTTAACGCAATCATTTGTTCTAGCTTAATTCAGTTTTGAAATTTTATTATTGAGAGTTCGAAATCTGACGTTATTATCTTGAATTTACAATTATAGATTTGACATTATATGATTTCTATCTGTCATACCCCAAAACACATAAAAGCAGTAGACTTTTCCATTTTAACAACACAGTTTATACTTTTGAAACACTTGGTTCAAGTAGTGTTGAACATGTTGACATTTCAAAACTAGGAAGTCTATATTTTCTATTTCACAAGAACAAAACGAGCATAAGTTTTACTCCAGTAGCGTACATTTGTATAAGCTACAAAAATCTGCTAACTAACCTTAGTAGGGAAAGTGCTTATTGGATCATCTGTCCAATACCCGGATATCGTCTCCAATTTGATAGAGGACATTGTAACTGAAATCATTTGTCCTACACTTTTGATTAAGTTACTTGCGGAGTTGACACTACCCTGCAAAGAACAGGTTAGTACTGGTACAGACTTGACAGATTTACTCCTTGACATAATGACATAAATAGCGTACACTCTTTCTCCGAAAACTTTCGGCTTTTTCAAACTGAAATAAAGTCAGTGTAAGTCTATAGCTAAAATATAGCGCATGATTCCATTCAAACATATACATTAAAACCTTCGGGATAGGACGACGCTTTGTTCCTTTATCTATTCGTTTTGTCCTCGTGTGTTTTCTTTGTGTGTGAGTGTGTTTGCTGCTCGTGTGCCTGTTGCGTGCTGGGTTGCGGTTTAGGGAGACTGTGTGTTTGGAACCTGGCTTTCCCTGTTGGATATTTGTCCTTGTTTTTTTTTTCATTTAATTTTACTATGATTTATTTCTGTGATTATGTTTTCTCATTTTGATAATAGCAATAACACTTCGAATGAAATAAACAAATATATGTGGTACAAAGGCTTATCTTTTTAATGAGAATCAGTACTTATAATATACGTATACTGTTTGATATGACGCGATGTGTATCCTGATATTGAAACTGTTCTTTTAATAACTTTCGCTTTTCACACACCTGTGGTAAACTGAGCTCAAAATACTTAAATACACTTGGTTTAGGACAACCATCTCTTCCCCATGCCCGTGAAATTTACGCACAGTTGTCTGTAGATCAAAGCTCAAATTATGATATTGTCAAAGAATTGATCTTGAATGGCTATGAGCTTGTTCCTGAGGCATACAGGTAAAGATTGTAGAACTGTAGAAAGTATTCAGATCAGACCAATGTTGAATTTGTCCGTATTAAAGAACAGTTATGCGGTAGAAGGGGTATATCAAAGAAGATAGAAACTAGTTATGATAAACTGATATAGCTTGTGTTAACTAACGAATTTTGAAGGTGTACTAGCACCGATGTTAAAACTTCCTTGGATGAAAAACAAGTTGAAAATGTAGGAGAGGCTGCTAGACTGGCTAATGATTATACTTTAACTAAGAAATGTTTTCAAGATATCTTCTTCTGCACAAAACACTTCTAGGTTCTCATATGGTAATAATTTTAATGCAGGAAATTCTCAAAAATCAAAATTTACAGGTAATAAACCTACTGAAAAACCATTGTCTCTACCTACTTGCTGCTAATGCAAGAAAACTGGACACATCGGTTCACTCTGAGAAAGAAGCAGAAAGAGATGAGGCAAAGCCTACAGGTATGACCTCTCTCAGATTTAAATTCAAGACTTGTACTGGTATAAATATTTTTATAGAGAGCAAGGACACCAATTCTGATTCTATCATTGAGGTTTATATCTAATGGTTCTGTATCACTTATTGGTGATTCTGTCAAGTCCACCTCTATTAAAATCTTCAGGGATACTGGAGCTTCTCAATTTCTTATTCGTTCAGATGTCCTGTGTTTTTCTAAAAATGTACCTATTGAAAGGGCTTTGTTTCTGTACCTCTTTATAATATTAATTTAACTTCATATTTGGTTACTGGCCCTGTGGCTGTGGGTATTAAACCTGATTTACCATTTAAAGGTATTTTACTGTTCGGAAATGACCTAGTTTTTTTTAATCAAACACCTGATCCAACTGAGCAGGAGCTTCTTGACCTTTACCCGTCGTTGCAGTTACCCGTTTTAAGGTTGAGAAAGCCAGTGGGAATGATCATGTATCAAACAAAGATTTATCTGATACCATTATTAATGAAACATGTAATTCATACTGGGACAGATAAATCTGTTTCTTCAATAAAATTGAAAAAAGTGGGAACTCCATAGGTCGCCCAAATCTGTTCCACTAAAACACTCAGACAACTTTGATCATTCCCTTTTCAATGACCAATGTCATAACTCGCTGTCAAGGTCACAAGTTGTTCAGGAACAATATAATGATCCTAAAATTTCAGTATTGTTTCAAAGGGCTGTTGGTAAAGGATCATCCGGAGAAGCTTCACAGGTTCCTGTAAACATAGGATTGTCATGGGAAAATGACGTCCACCTGATGTCCCTGCTGATGATGAATGGACAGTTAATTACCAAATTGTGGTTTAAAAATTTTATCATCAAGAAATTTCAACCCTGGCTAATGAAAAGCCCATGTCAGTTTATAATGGTGTAAATAAATGCCACAAAATCTTTAATCTTTTTCATTGGCCAAATTCAAAATCAGATGTGTCCCAATTTTGTAGGTCTTGTCATACATGTCAAATGGTAGGCAAACCTAATCAGGAGATACGAAAGGTACTTCTTGTATCTGTCTCTGACTTTCCAGCACCAACTAGTAAAGACAGGTTATGCATTTCCTTGGTATGGCTGGATATTACATAATATGATGTCAAAAGTTTTCTTCAATTGTTGAACCCTTTACAAATTTACTAACTGAAATTCAAACTTTATCTAAAATGAATAATGTAAAAAATATTTGAGAAATTGAAGGCCATACTCAAAGTCATACTCAAGGGTGAACAAGTATTTTTGGCACCAAAGTTTGAAAAACCATTAAAGAGAATTCCTATAGATTTTTCCTTTAATAGATTTTGTTTTCAAATTCACATATATGATAGGAAAATTTGTGCTGAAAACAATGAACAAATAAAAACAATGGGTCGCCAAGCTTGTTTTTGTGAAAAATTGTTTTGAACACACCCACTGTTGCTGAAATTGCTAGCGATTTTTCAACATTTTCATAATTTTCTGCTTTTTTATAAATACCAACCAAAATATGCATCAAAACAGCACAATAAGATTTATTCTTTTTACAGATTTTATTATATATTTATTTGATATCATAGTCATATTTGTAATACTATATCATTACAATAATGGGTACAAATGAAGAAAAAAATCTTGTTTCACATTCACTTTTGTGAACTGTTTTCAATGACAAATACCCATAGTGAAGAATATTCTTTAAAATTTTGAAAAAACTGTTTCATAGAATTTTTTCCTGTTTTTTTTTTGTGTATAGATAATTGTTTTGTGAACATAAAAATGGCCAAAAATGTATGGGTCACCATGCTAAATTTTATGTTAAGACCGGTTGAATACAAAACCTGTTCGGACGAAAAATGGCGCGAACCTGACGAAATTGATTACAAATGCATATATGCTAGAAGTTAAAAGTTAAAAAAAAATAAAAATCTTAACTCTTTCTATAATTGAATATTAAATAATCTGAAAGAAGATATTGTCTTATCAATACAAAGTTAATTGTCTAACATTATATGAACAATACTGTCTTGTTCTAAAATGCGCTGTCAAAACAGCCACAAATGGCAATTGCATAATACATGTCAGGCATGATACATGTCAATACAACTTAAACCAGTATCAACATTGGATAGCTGATAAAACTTATTAAAGATGTTATTTTATTTAAGATTCCTCACATTTAAGATTGTCTGTCACATGTTTCAACAAATGTTAACTTCACTTCACTTTTCAATAGATAGTGTCGGCTGCGCAGAAAGATGCGCTGAAAAACTATAGGAATTCCCTTTAAGTCTGCAGAAGATGCTAGTGATATTGTTGCTGGTAGGGTATTGCTTTAAGAAGACAACTCTGAAATTAATTATCCTTTCTGTTAATTCTCAAAGAAGTTCATTATAAACATCAGAGAAATGACTCTACTATTGCAAAAGGGTGTTTATCTCTTATTTTGGCAATTCAGCACTTGAAAGTTAATCTAAATGCGGCCATGTTCCCCATTGTAGACTCCAATGACCATAATCCTCTCATCTCATTTTTATTAACAAAATGAAAAAATAAAAACAAGAGGTTGCTGAGGTGGAGTCTTTCACTCCAAGATATTGGATATTCAACATATCAAGGGCAAATATAATATAATATCAGATGCCCTATCAAGGATTTAAACCAAGTGCTCTGCACTTGATAAAACTAAATGTTATTTAGTGTACATGTATGTGTTATAACTGTAAATATAATATATTAAAGCGTTCAGTTTTTATATATAACGTGGTTTCATTTATGTCAAAACAAAGTTTTATGTGCGTGTCATTCCCCATTATGCATCAATTTATTATTTGTTTATATTGATGACTTATAAATAACTGTAAAGATTGTCCTTTGAGACGTCATGTATGTCTGGTGTTTTCCAGAATCTTCATTCTATTTTTGTTGATACATGAAAGTGCTATAACCTCCCATGAAGCTTTAAACAGGAAGCAGTCTGAGGACAAGGCGGAACCGAAGTAAGATCTTATTGAAAAACCTCCCTGTATTCCTTAATTACAAACTATTACCAGTTTGGAAATTTAACAATTGATGGATTTGCGTATAAAAAAATCATATTTAAAGAGAGGATTTATATTCTTTGGATATGGAGTCTAAGTGGAATATTTGGAATACTGTCTTGATTTGAAATTGACCAGGACAGGACAGGATTTGGACTGTTCTTGTGTATCATAATTAGAATTTAAGACTAGTTAACATTTTCAAGGTATTTGAAGTGTTATTTGATTTTTTTTCTGTATTTTAAGTAATAAGCAATTGTTACCTTTAGAAGTGAAGGTTATCAAGTCCAAGCCTCATTATCAGCAACAACTTACTTTCGTTTCTCCTGACATTTTCACTTCTTTTCCTATTCAGCCCCTCTTTACAGAATTTCTGTCGCAGGTTATTTTTTTCTTCCTTGTGCCTTTTTACTCTCGATCGTTTTTCTGTTTATAAATTTAAGGTATCCGATCCACAAATAGGTAAATTTCCATGCCTGGTGACCCCATGATTTTTGGCATCATTTGAAAGAGTTGTGTCTGCTGAACAAGAATTAGTAAATAAAATGACTATAAATAATATGCATGAATCCTGAAAGATATGTTTTTGACTGCGAAATGATAAATCTTACACTGTAATAACTTTATTTCTGTTGAAGTATCATTGAAGACTATAAAATAAAAAGATAAAAATTCTGTGACATTTTTTTATAATGTAATTTATATTTCTTTTTCAGTAGACAATACACTTTCAAATGATACCAAAATTATATGAGCTTACCAGGCATCAATATTTGATATATTTTTAATAGCGTTGTTATATAGAACTAGCTTATTTGTTGATCGGATACCTTAAGCATTTTGCAGGATTAATCATGAGCAACTTTCACTAACGGGTGCACTTGATGTAATATATTCCATCCAAACTATTTTCTGCATTGTGCCTACCAAATAAAATTGGTATGCGACATTGTTTCAAAATATTTTGTCTCTTTCTTAATCGGTTCAAATTCAATTGAGGCTGAGCTGGAAGAAGAAAGTTATCGAAGGTTTAGCGACCTTAAGAAAAGAATTAGATCCAATACTGATAACATTCAATATCTTTGTAGCATTAGCCTAGGTAATCCATGAAATCAGTATTCCAATTAACAACGGATAATAAAAGTTTTGTACATTGCCTTATACGGCTGTAGTATGGTTGCATTTTGTTACATACAGATAATCTTAGTAGTCTTTGACGTGTACATGTCTACATATAGATATCAGTGTGCTGAATAATATTTGCATGTACGATATATACAATGGTTTTCATTTACTTTAAAAAAAACTGATCATTTTGTGAGAATGTGTGTACGTTCTTCGCACAGATTTTCTACGAACAGTGCTGTAGGCGAAGTGTTTAAGAGAAGTACTGAGAACTTCTTGTCTTCAACGCTCTTTATCCCATGAAAATATGACATTTACTAGTTTAAACACAATAAAAAGTTATGTGGCTTTAAGTATGATATATACTGATTATTTTGAATAACTACTCATTATCATCTAAAAGTGCTTTATTTATCTAATTAATGAGTATATCATTACTATCGTGTATTTTAAAATAGTATTAAAACGGTTAGATCAAATATGCTTACATCTGATGTTCAAGATCTGTTATATAAACCTGTTAAATTTCTTTACTGTTTAAATATAGTGAAACACCGCTCGCTCGAGCATCGATGACTCGAGCACCCGGGCTCGCTCGAGCAATTAATATGGTCCCGGCCGATTTCCTTCTATTTTCTAAGTGAAACTACACTGGCTGGGTCGAGCATCGATAACTCGATCGTTCGAGCATGACACCTGGTCCCTTTGTATTAATTTACTCTTTGTTGCTTCTGGGTAACTCGAGCAGAGGTGTCAAAATTTTTCGCAGCTTCAGCGATCAGAATGTATCGATTAATTTAAAATTTTCGCATGCCGTGAAAATTGCATGGTCTATTTCCCGACTATCTTAAATGTTTGTTTGTCGGTATATTTGATCTGATAATGAGATAATTATTGATGAAAGGTTAAAGAAAAGTTTTATTGATCAAATATTGATCAATTACTGTTTGTTTTAGATTAAAGCAAGTATGTTATTACTTATTACATCAAAGGTAACGTTTGAAATACGTGTTTTTTAAATGTCACGAGTTTGTTATTATTACGCATCACCGATCCCTCTGCAAATGGTCCCGATGACAATTGGTAAAATAAAACTTCAATTTTCTTCGTATGTTGGTCAATGTTTAGGTCGCTCAAAACCATGGATAACTCGAGCATTTTGCTCATCCCCTTGCGACCTCGAGCGAGCGGTGTTTCACTGTACGATGAAGATGTAGCACGGCCCGTTTGCTCTGAGCACAAATAATTCAGTTAAGTGGGAAGTAGAAGAGAATCCCGGTAAATACTAACAGTTTCAGTAATGATTTTCTAACACAACTTTATTCATTTTCTGTGTGAAAGTTGTCAGTAACTTACAGGAAGCAGGTTAATAAAGGTGTGGAATCCAGGAATCATGATCAAGTGAACTGAATGCAAATTGTACATGAACTGCTGTTGAAAAAATCCTCCAATGTGAAAAGTAAAACGTAAAAGTAAGGTCGATCTGAGGCATAATTACACCAATGTACAGTAACTATTCCAGTAATTACTGTACTTTACAGTAACAATACCATTACAATATAACTTCACACTATGGAAGCCCTGGAGGGACAATTGATTTCCGTACTTCCCACTTCTGACTTCTATCTTTTGCACTTCTCACTTCCAACTTCTTGACTTCCTACTTCCTACTTCTAACTTCCACACTTCTGACTTCTAACTTCCGCACTTCTGACTTCCAACTTCCTGACTTTCGACTTCTGATTTCCAACTTCCACACTTCTTACTTCCGACTTCTTGACTTCTTACTTCCTTCTTTTTACTTTCGCACTTCTGACTTCTAACTTCCGCACTTCTGACTTCCAACTTCCTGACTTCTTACTTCCGACTTCCACACTTCTTACTTTCGACTTCCAAAGAGGGAAAGTTGGAAGTCAGAAGTGCGGAAGTGTGGAAGTTAGAAGTCAGAAGTGCGGAAGTTAGAAGAGGGAAGTAAGAAGTCAAGAAGTCGGAAGTAAGAAGTGTGGAAGTTGGAAGTCAGAAGTGTGGAAGTTAGCAGTCAGAAGAGCGGAAGTTAGAAGAGGGAAGTGAGAAGTCAAAAAGCCGGAAGTAAGAAGTGTGGAAGTTGGAAATCAAAAGTCGAAAGTCAGGAAGTTGGAAGTTAGAAGTGCGGAAGTTAGAATTCAGAAGTGCGGAAGTTAGAAGAAGGAAGTAAGAGCTCAAGAAGTCGGAAGTAAGAAGTGTGGTAGTTCGAAATCAGAAGTCGAAAGTCAGGAAGTTGGAAGTCAGAAGTGTGGAAGTTAGAAGTCAGAAGTGCGGAAGATAGAAGTAGGAAGTCAAGAAGTTGGAAGTGAGAAGTGCAAAAGTTAGAAGTCAGAAAAGGGAAGTACGGAAATCAATTGTCCCTCCAGGGCTTCCATATCACACTGTCCTAGTTTATTTTAGATACAACACGATTCAGAGATTTGATTTTATCCGTAACTGACAAAGAAAGTTAATGCGCCAAGTTACAAGAAAAGAAAGAAAATGACTGAACAATTGTATGAAACCTTTCTGACGAGTTATAGATAGTATTGCTGAACAGAACGTTCATTCAAAGACAATAGAGAGTGATTAAGTGATTAAATGCGTTCAAGGTAGTACTTACTTAATATTATTTACGTGATCCATGAAGTACGTAGACACCGTCTGAAAATTATGTGTTACGTACTAGGTTTGATATATAAATATTAAACGTTTAGTTTTGCTAAATATCATAAACACACCCTATAACGAGATAACGCGACACCACAAGACAACATGACACCGGATCTGACTTCGTGACACTTTTCGGAGATTGTTTTCGTTTTGCAGTAAGTGTTTTCAATTGTGTCTATACACAATGTGAATCAATGAAAACCAGATTCCTACCAGGTTTCGAGGATAGAAAGAGGTATCAAAAGGAATATTTTCTGATTTTTTTTTCTGATGAAAAAGACCACCTAATAACCAAACAGATTGCTAATGCACGGCCAGATTTTTATTGGTGTGGATATTGAACCGAGAATATTTTCTCATTTTTGAGGCAACAAGCTTGGAATTACCCTTAATAAAAAAGCCACACATTCTATTTCTTTGTCTGCGAAATATCCCGGCGAAATCTCTATTACTTCCGAAAATACGAGGTGTTCAAGTCGGATTGGTAGACGACAAATGTTCTGTCTGACACGACATGATTCGCCGGGAGGGTGGTTTCTGACACCGAGTTCTGATTATAAGATGTTCTGTCTGACACTGACAATTGATCATACGTTTTCTTGCCTTTAATTCTCTCGGTTTGCAGTATTGTATCGAATTTACGCGTGTTTTCGGGTATAACAGGTCGTTAAATTTATTTTTCTAATAAGGATTTAGGTTATAATATAGCAATTTACCGTAATTCGGTCGAAAATGAGCCTTCGTGGTGTAGCTGAAAGAAGTAACCCAGGGCTATAAGCATGCATTTCCGCTGCCGTCCATGAACAGGCTAAATTAAACCATGCCTTGAACCTTTTTATTTTTAGCTCACCTGAGCACAAAGTGCTCAGGGTGAGGTATTGTGATCGCTCACCGCCCGGCGTCCGTCCGTCCGTCGTTCGTCCACACTTTCCTTTAAACAACATCTCCATGTTCCTTTGATGGTCTTCTTTAAAAAATATTTAAAGAATTGAATTCCATGCAGAACTCTGGTTGCCATGGCAACAGAAAGGAAAAATTTAAAAATCTTCTTCTCAAATATCAGAAGGCCTAGAGCTTAGATATTTGGTGTGAAGCATTGCCTAGTGGACCTCTACCAAGTTTGTTCAAATCAAGACCCCGGGGTCAAAATTGACCCCGCCCCAGGGGTCACTTTGATTTTACATAGGAAAATCTTCAGAAATGTTCTAAAAATAAACCAGAAGGCCTAGAGCTTAGATATTTCACATGTAGCATTGCCTAGTGGACCTCTACAAAATTTGTTTAAATCATGACCCCAAGGGTCAAAATTGACCCCGCCCCAGGGGTCACTTGATTTTACATAGGAAAATCTTCAAAAAATTTCTAAAAATAAACCAGAAGGCCTAGAGCTTAGATATTTCACATATTGCATTGCCTAGTAGACCTCTACAAAATATATTCAAATCAAGACCCCCGGGGTGAAATTGACCCCGCCCCATTGGGTTACTGGATTGTACATAGGAAAATCTTCAAAAAATTTCTAAAAATAAACCAGAAGGCCTAGAGCTTAGATATTTCACGTGTTGCATTGCCTAGTGGACCTCTACAAAATTTATTCAAATCATGACCCTGTGACAGGAAAGGCCGTACCGGCGACAGTAACCATCAGAACAAATCAACACCCTTTACAATACTTACAAATTTATTTACATAAGATGATTATTAACAATGCATAGATGATATGGAAAAAATACTGATTATAAGAAAGAAAAAAAATCAAAGTTCAGTATCTCCGGATACAAAAGATCTTACAGTTCCATTCTAAAGTGACGTGTCACAGTTCTTTAATTTAATTGCGAACTTTAAGTAGCACAAAACGAAACGTATCTCTAAATCCAGTCCCATTAAACCGTGAATACGTTGATTCCGTATTGGCTCCCTATGGTGGTAGGTGATTGCATCCCTGAGCTGACTTCAGAGGATAACAAAAATCAGCGTCTTTGCGGTTTACGGCACAACCATGGGACGAAAGCTCTGCGCTGGGAATATCACATCCAGGCGAGTGAAGACAAGTAAACCTCGGGCATTGTACTTCCGGGTTATGGCATCACCAGGAAAATCGTCTGGCGGAAGAAGCTAAAATATATAACAAATGGTAAGCACCATAGCAAAACAAATAAGTCAGGGCATAAAACTGCTCCTTTGGGTACACCATACCTCCGTAGGCTCCCATAAATAATACGTGCTACTTATACAAATATATGTGCTACTAAGTTCAGACGTCACATGATTAAAATACGTCACTAATTACTTCCATTATTACAAAGATTACTTACTTAAAAGACTAATGTTAAAGTATGAAAAAGATATGAAAAGTATATGATGAAACATTATAGTAATGGAAATGATAAACTGCAGCTATTATTTACAACTACAAATTAACAAAATTCAATGTAAATCAAACGTTATATCATAGTTGGCATCCATATAATATCTATTGCCATACACAACAACGGACATTAATTAGATGTGCTATAGACTGGCACACAATTACAGATTACAATAATATATTACATACATGGTGCTAGACTTGCCATATAGATTTATACATAACAAAACAATGCAGTAATGGCGTTCCATAATTAACAAAATGTTTGACATATGTTTTTGAAACAGTGCTTTACAATTATCACGATACAAGTTTCAGTATAAATCTAACATCTTATATAAACGAAACGTTTAGACTCCTCTTTCGAAATAATTTACAAAAGTCTGAAAAATTTAATAAATTATCCTAACATACCGAAACTAGCTAAAAATCATATGCCGAAAAGTAAATGTTACAGAATTCTGTAGAATGCACAAAAATTTACCAAATAAAAGTCGTAATGCAGAAATCATACAAAAATCTAACAAATAAATTTCTTACCTCGATCGAGCATAAATTTCTAGCAAGAAAATAATTCAGCCATAGATTCGTCTATAATGTCGGAAGGTGGTGTGCGCAAGGCATATCTAGTCCAGTCTATTTAAAGGGTAATGTCCCGCCAAATACTTAATTTCATGGGATTCACGGCCTATGCATAAACTCTTGACTATTGGTATTTCCACGGGATTCACGATATAGCCGGGAAATCTGACTACTTTGGCGCGGATTGAAATTGACAATTTGAGGCCCATTATAGTGGTTTTGGGGATAAAAACATGAATTACTGAAGTTTATAAAATATCAACTTTCTTATTACTGAACCGAATTTAATGAAATTTGCATGGAAATTTAAGTTATGAAATACAGAAAAACATGAGAGGTATTTTATGCGTGAAATCTGACATTTACCTCAGTAACTCAAAAATTTACAAAAATATTATGCAATACCTGCATTTACACTACAGATAAATTAAGGCCCGTATGTCAATTTGTGACAGACCCCAGGGATCAAATTGACCCCGCCCCATTGGGTTACTTGATTTTACATAGGAAAATCTTCAAAAATTTTCTAAAAATAAACCAGAAAGCCTAGATCTTAGATATTTGACATGTAGCATTGCCTAGTAGACTTCTACAAAAATTTGTTCAAATCATGACCCCCGGGGCCAAATTAACCCCGCCCCATGGGGTTATTTGATTGTACATAGAAAAATCTTCAAACATTTTCTAAAAATAAACCAGAAGTCCTATAGCTTAGATATTTCACATGTTGCATTGCCTAGTAGACCTCTACAAAATTTATTTAAATCATGACCCCCGGGTTCAAAATTGACCCCACCCCAGGGGTCACACACTTGATTTTACATAGGAAAATCTTCAAAAAAAATCTTAAAATAAATTAGAAGGCCTAGATCTTAGATATTTGACATGTAGCATTGCCTAGTAGACTTCTACAAAATTTGTTTAAATCATGACCCCCGGGGTCAAATTGACCCCGCCCAATTGGGTTACTTGATTGTACATAGAAAAATCTTCAAAATTTTCTAAAAATAAACCAGAAGGCCTAGAGCTTAGATATTTGACATGTAGCATTGCCTAGGGGACCTCTACAAAAGTTGTTCAAATCTTGACCCCCAGGGTCAAATTGACCCAGCCCCAGGGGTTACTTGATTGTATATTGGGAAATCTTCATAAATTTGCTAAAAATGGGTTATTCCAGAAAATATCCGCACCCCCCCCCCCCCCTATGGAAGGCATTTCAACCCCCAAATACCCCCTTGGACACACCCCTAAAACACCCCCCTTGGACAAGCATAAGTAGGGAAAACACCCCCCTGGACAAAGAAATTATTACACAGTGTACCCCCTGGACAACCTATGGAAGGCATTTTTCCAGAAAAACACCCCCCTGGACAAGCCATCTCAAAAGACCCCCTGGACAGACACCCCCTGGACAACCTATGGAAGGCATTTTTCCTGAAAAACACCCCCCTGGACAAGTTGTCTCCAGAGACCCCCCTAGACAGACAACCTATGGAAGGCATTTTTTCTGAAAAATACCCCCCTGGACAAGCTGTCTCAAAAGACCCCCCTGGACAGACCCCCCCCCCCCCCCCTGGAAAACCTATGGAAGGCATTTTTCCTGAAAAACACCCCCCTGGACAAGTTGTCTTCAGAGACCCCCCCCCTAGACAGACACCCCCTGGACAACCTATGGAAGCCATTTTTTCTGAAAGACACCCCCCTGGACAAGCCGTCTCAAAACACCCCCCTGGACAAGCCGTCTCAAAACACCCCCCTGGACAGACACCCACTGGACAAGTTCTACTGCAGTATGGAAGGCATTTTCTCTGAAAAACACCCCCCTGGACAAGCTGTCTCCAGAGACCCCCCCCCCCCTGGACAACCTATGGAAGGCATTTTCTCTGAAAAATACCCCCCTGGACAACCTATGGAAGGCACTTTTCCTGAAAAACACCCCCCTGGAAAAGTTGTCTTCAGAGACCCCCCCCCCCCCCCCCACTAGACAGACACCCCCTGGACAACCTATGGAAGGCATTTTTATTATTATTATTATTATTATACCACATTTATATAGCACTCTTTTCATGCACTTGTACACGTTCAGAAGTGCTTTACAGAATAAATTGCAAAAATACAAACAAATACGTAAACAAAGATAATGCATTCCACATTAACAAAAATCATGAATGAAAACAAGTATAATTTAGAAAAAAAAAAACAAGATAAAAAAAAATAAATGTATCGGTCAGTTAACAAAATATTGTACAAAGAAGTGGGTTTTGAGCAGGCTTTTGAAAGCAGCTAGCGTGTCAGCTTCCCTGATCTTGACAGGAAGAGAGTTCCAAAGCTTTGGAGCAGTGCACGAAAAGCTGCGATTGCCATACATCACGGTATTAGATTTTTTTACTGAAAAACACCCCCCTGGACAAGCCGTCTCAAAACACCCCCCTGGACAAGCCATCTCAAAACACCCCCCTGGACAAACACCCCCTGGACAAGTTCTACTGCAGTATGGAAGGCATTTTCTCTGAAAAACACCCCCCTGGACAAGCTGTCTCCAGAGACCCCCCTGGACAGACACCCCCTGGACAACCTATGGAATGCATTTTCTTGAAAAAAAAAACCCTGGACAAGCCATCTCAAAAGACCCCCCTGGACAACCTGAATAACACCCTCCTGGACAAGTTGTCTTCAGAGACCCCCTTGGACACAGGGGGTCTCTGACAAGTACCCCCCCCCCCCCCCCCAACCTATTGAAGGCATTTTTACTGTAAAACACCCCCTGTACAAGCCGTCTCAAAAGACCCCCCCCCCACACACACACACACCATAATTGGAAGGTATTTTGAAACACCCGCCCAGAACAAGCCGTCTCAAAAGACCCCCATAGACGTCCTGTGAAAGGAACTTTCCCGAAAAACACCCACCTGGGACAACCTTCCTGAAAAGAACATGGTGAACATTTGTGCCAAGTTACATCAAAATCCTTCCATGTATGAAGAAGAAATGCTCCGCACAAAGTCATTCTTGAATTTCACCTTTGACCTCTATGTATGACCTTGACCTTAGACCTAGGGACCTGGTTCTTGTGCACGATAATCCGTCTCATGGTGGTGAACATTTGTGCCAAGTTACATCAAAATCCCTCCATGTATGAAGAAGAAATGCTCCGGACAAAGTCATTCTTGAATTTGACCTTTGACCTCTATGTATGACCTTGACCTTAGACCTAGGGACCCGATTCTTGCGCATGGTAATCCGTCTCATAGTGGTGAACATTTGTGCCAAGTTACATCAAAATCCCTCAATGCATAAAGAAGGAATGCTCTGGACAAAGTCATTCTTGAATTTGACCTTTGAAATCTTAGAATGACCTTGACCTTAGACCTAGGGCCCAGGTTTTGTGCAAGACATGTCTCATCCAGGGGAATATTTGTGCCAACTGATATTCAAATCCTGCTTTGCATGACAAAGTTATAGACTGGACAGGAAAAAAATCCTATTGACCTTTGATCTCAAAAGTGTGACCTTGACCTTTAAGCTAGGGTTCTGGGTGTTATGCATGACATGTCATCTCATCAATGGGAACATTTATGCCAAGTAATATTGTAATCCCTTGATGGATGACAGAGTTCTGGACCGGACAGGAAAAAAACCCATTGTCTTTTTATGAGGAACATTTTGTGCCATTTAAGTGATATCAGAATCCCTTCATGGATGGGAGAGTTATGGACCAGACAGGAAAAAAGCCCATTTGACCTTTGACCTCCAATTGTGACCTTGACCTTTAAGCTAGGGGTCCAGGTTTTGCGCATGACATGTCGTCTCATCATGGTGAACATTTGTGCCAAGTAATATTAAAATCCCTTAATGAATGACAAAGTTATGGACCGGACACGAAATGGCGGATGGACGGAAAAGCGCAATCCTATAGTCCCCGAAACTGGTTTTGAACCAGTAGGGGACTAATAAAGTCTTTACATACTTACTTACTTTAAAGGGATAATCCCCTTCTTTGTTTTCATTTTTTGACATGAAAATAATTTCCCAAAAGTCTCCCTTAATAAAAAAAAATCCCCCCCCCCCCCACCAAAAATAATTCTGACCTACCTACCCTAATTTTTTTTAGCATGTTACCGGAAACAAAGATTTTTTTTTTAGGCCTTACTAATCTGTGGAAGACATTTTTATGTTATATTCAACAACCCCCTATGGCACGCCATCTGTCCAATAATTATGTGAACCCTAGAGGTTCATAGTCGAAAAACTAGGATTAAAGATCGATAAACCAGATTTTTCGAATGTAAAAACACCCCTGTATCTAATGGTGATTTAAAATGGTATGAATTTTTCATCCTTGTTCATCCGTAACCCCACTGTGCTCCTTTTCATATCATTTCATATCATGGGAAAATTTGTAAAATAATAATGAATTTCTAACTTTCGAAGTGTTGATTACATTTTTGTTGGATTAAGAGTCTTGTTTTTTTTTTACTCTAAAACGCTCGAAATTCGCTCTCCATTGACCCCCAAGAAACAAAAAATTTCCATACACCACCTTCCCCTATGTGGACCCTGCCCCACCCCACCTGGAAAAAATTCTGGATCCACCCCTGAGAAGTGAACCTATGTTTACAGACATGAACCTATGTTTATCACCGTGAACTAGGGTATACAAGCGTGGACATAAGTTTACGTTCGAAAAACTAGGTTTCTCAAACCAAACTATGATTTTCGGTCATAAACTACTATGGTTCACGCCTGTAATCCTATGTTTTTGCTCGAAAATACAGGTTAGTATTCGAAAACCCTAGTTTTTCGACCAAGAACATAATTATTGGATAATTGCCTTGCCATGAACCATAGTTTACAGACATGAACCTATGTTTACGAGTGTGAACCTATGTTTTCAACCGTGAACTTGGGTTACGAACGTGAACCTTTGTTTATGAATGTGAACCTTAGAGGTTTACGTTCGATAAACTAGGTTTCGCAAACCAAACTATGATTTTCGGTCGTTATCCTATGTTCACAAGCATGAATCTTTGTTTATGGTCGTAAACCCATGTTCCCTGTCGTAAACCCAAGTTCAGGGTTGTTAACATAGTTTCATGTTTGTAAACTATGGTTTATGCTCGTGAATCCAGGTTTATGCCTGTAAACATTTACGCCCGTAAACAACAGGATCACGCTCGTGAACTTAGGATAACGACAGAAATTCACAGTTCTATCGAGAAACCTAGTTTATCGAACGTAAACCTTGGTTCACAAGCATAAACTATGGTTTACGCCTGTTACCTCGAAAATATAGGTTATTATTTGAAAAACCAGGTTTTACGTAAATCGAAAAACCTAGTTTATCGAATGTTATTCCTAGTTTTTCGACCCGGATCCTGGGTTCACGTAATTATTGGACAATAATTATTGGCGTGCTATAACCCCAGTCACAAAGTTCACAATGAAAAGTAATGATTTCACAGTATCTCACTAAATATAAATTAAGAACAAGCTGGAGCAGTCTATCAAGAGACAGCCATATCCTCATATTTTGTGTTTTGTAATAAAACAATGGTTAATTTGAAATCTGTATATAAGGAATCTGTAGTTATGGTTCCCTGTCGTCTATTGATAACACATTACTCCCTTAGGTAACTGCAAAGGTCCAGTCTGCAGAAATTTTAATTATTTTCAGACAGATTTATGGTACAAAGAGTGAGTTAATTTGAGAAGTATTCAAGATTATAAGCGTTGGTCAATCTTATTATAACGTTTGTCATTATATTCCCTTCCACAGTTTTGAATTTGTCGTCTAGAAAAGGTACAAAAAGGGAGATAATATGAAGACGATTCAAGCTAGTATTATGGTTCTTTCACTCTGCACTCCGCCTCATTGCCAACAGTTCAGTTCTACTAGTTCTCATGTTTAAATACATTCCTTTCTGAGTGACTTTATACAGTTACGTATTATCAGAAAAATGCCACTAAGGCCTAAAAAAAGTGTTGGTTTCCTGTATCCTGACCTATCCCTAATTTTTGGCCCGACCCTAAATGTTTTTATGGCCTTGGAGAATTTTCTTTTTCAACTTTTTAACAAAAAGTTGCAAAACTGCACTTTTTATGCTTTTTAACATGGTCAGTGATGTTAGAAATTAACTTACTGATGCTGTTAAGGCATAACCCCCTTATTTGAATTAATTTTTTTGACACAAAAATATTATTTAAAAGGTCCCACTTTATAAAAAAAAAATCAAAAAAAGAAAAAATTACTGACCTACCTACCCTAATTTTTTTCAGCATGTTACTGGAAACAAACAATCTTTTTTAGGCCTTACTTGCCAAGACCTTGTCAGTTCTTGTTCTCAATCATTCACAGTTGTTTCCTAACTGCTTTAACCTTTACCATGCTGAATTTCTAAAATGGACTGGTCAATCATTCAATTTGGGCAATACCATTTATTATTCGAAGGGGTGTTTGCTGAAAATTTACTGACTAAAAAGGGAACAGTGCAGACCATGATCAGACTGCACGGATGTGCAGGCTGATCTTGGTCTGCACTGGTCGCTAAGGCAGAAATATTTGCCCCCAGCAGGCTAAAGGTTAAAACCCTAAATCAAACAAAGAAATCAATGTTGTGAGCTTTTTATGAATCCCAGTCTACATAAAGTTCATGAACTTTCAGTAAGTTTATGATCATTTGTGAACTGTTCACTAATTGCTGATGATTTGGTCATAAAGTGTGATCATGAAAGGTTAATTTTGTGAAAAAAATTGTAGTGCATGCATGAACTATGTATCTCTGGCAAACTTATTTCATGAAACATTGAAAACTGTTCATGAACATTAAAATATCCACTTGTTATAATTATATAAAATGTATGAAACCTTTATCAACAGTTCATGAATATCAAATTCATAATGTCAGCTGATCACTTTCTGCTATTTTGCATTAATTGCTATTTTCCTCTATATTGGGACCACTTGTTAATCCAATGTTTGAATTCAACAAGATTTTCTACTTGCATTTTTTTTTTTGGAAAGAGAATTTATATACGCCATCTGTCCATCTGTTTGCAATTTCATGTCAGCTCTGTAACTATTGAACCCCTTGAAGGATTTCGAAGAAACTTGAAACAAAAGTTCAATTAATTAGTCTATTAAAACGATAGAAAAATAAAAATTTGTGCATAAAATTTTAATGTTGAACATCTAAATTGAACAAAAATAATAATATCACACAGTTTATAATGATCACAGAAAATATACAGAATTTTATTGACTCTGAAAGATGCTCTTAGATAATCATATTCTTTAAATTCATGCTAAAATTACTTGATTAAAAAAACAAAATCCAAGATGACAAAGATCCTGACTTGAAATAGTATGCTGATGCTGGGAAAGCCCAGAAAAGTCTGAAGACTTATTTCCACTGGGGTTCCAGTTTAATTGAAAGAAAAGAAGAAAAAAAAGAACACTATCTATGAAGAACATGCATCAGGAAAAATGTTTATCAATAGAAATATATCTAAATCTACTTTCAAATAAAGCTATGTTCGTTTAAAAAAATTGTTTCTCTTCTTAAGATGTGTTATATATTTAAAAGGCAAGATTATAGTAAATAGACATAAGGATTCTTTTTATTTTGTTAAATTTAATGGGCACAATTAACCAGGCAAAGTTGATACAACAAAATTCTTTTAAATTAACAAATAAACAAATTAAACATTAAATGGAAACAAAATTATTATTTCTTTTTTCATCAAGTAATAAAAATAAACATATATTATGTGAATTGCATCTAAAACAGCACTAATAGACATGCATGTACAGTTCCATGATACAGATCTGTCATTTTGTCATATACCACAACCCATTGTATTTCACTATCCTTATCAGCTGGTTACATAAGATTACATAATATCTGTGTTTGAAGGAAACTCCACTGATGCCTAACTAATTACCAATATTTCTGCTATGCAAGGATTTCAGGATGGTTAATCAGAGTGGATTTGGTAATGATCATACACTTATTTGTGTACACTAGACTTTTATGTATAAATCAGATTTTCACCTAAATTATTTTTATAATTTGATTTTCCTATCCTGGTTGTCGGACCAAGATAGTGTTAAAATTTTACCTAAGGAATAATAAGAATATAAGCAATAGTTTACTGTATCAAAGATTTGCATAATTTGACAAGTACATATTTTGCCAAAATCAGTTAAAAATGCTACTTTATAAAATTATTATCACCTCCCTTTGTTTATCTCAGTTGTGCAACCAAAACAGATTGAAAATAGATTAATTCTGAAGCTGCATGCTGTTTTAGAACTTGCAATTTGTTTCAGGTAATTGGAATATCTCTTAATCTACTTTTAATTTAATTTTTTCTTTAAGTAAAATTTTGTCCTTCTTGGTCAAACTAAGCAGTGGGGGAGGGGGGAGATTCTGTCATTCCTTCCTTGTAAGAACAAAGTTACTTAAAGAATATCGATGAATTATGTTTATTTACATTAAAAGATGAAGGTTAAAAAATCTTTTATTCCTTTCGAATCATTTGTTTGTTTAAGTGTTTTGCAAGCATACTTCACATAATATTATGTTTATAACTCTATTCCATATTAAAATTGAAGGCCACTTTTACAAGATACAAGTTTTAACAAGTTTTGAGAGAGCCTCATTTTTAAACTCAAATTTAAAAAAAAAAAACAATATTTTAAGCATCAGGTCAAATAATCTGTTTAATATACAACTATCAAAATTTAATTCCTTTCTACATAGAATTGGTTTCCACATATACAAACATGCTGCACATTAAAGTGACAAATATTAGTTTAGGCCTTTTTTGCAAAGTATTGTTAAAGAGGTGGTTTTTTTTTTGTTTTTTTTTCAATTTCTTCTTTTTTGTTTGTAAAAACGATGGCTTTTTTCTTAGTAGTGTATATTTAATTGCATTAACAGAACAGTAGGTACAATAAGTTCTAACTATAATTGAACAGATACTACAAAACATTAGTCTCAATCAGAGGTAATTCAGTTAAGTTTATCAGTTCAAATATTCTATCTGAAAAGGAATTCCTTTCCCAGCCGTTTTTTATACTACAGTTTGACAAATTTATGTCTCATACCATATTGTTAAACAAAGAAACTGCAAACAGAACATGGAACATAGATTATTTATTTTGTAACCTTGATATTATATTATGTATAGGGATAGAGTTTCTAAAAAAGTTACTAGCTTCCTACTCAATCCTCTATGTTGGTATAATTATGGAACATTGTAACAACTGCAATTATGTTGAATAATATTGTTTAACCCTTATCATGCTGGACACGACTGATTCTGCCTTTGCAACCAGTTTAGATCATGATCAGCCTGCACATCCATGCAGCCTGATCATGATCTGCACTGTTTGCCATTCAGTCAGTATCTTTTTGGAAATCACCTCTTTTAACAGTTAATGGTACATGGTACTCAAGTTCATTATAGAAATTTAGCAGGGTAAGGGTTAACAATCAGATGTTTCAACCAGAGCAACAAATACATTGTATTATTAATTAATCTTCATCATTCAGTATATATATTGAACTGGACTGCACTGTTTAAAAAATTAAAACAAAATGTTTCTACAGAATTGTTTCTGTGCCAGGTGATGAGTCTGTTGCATAAAATTATAAAATGTAATTTAAAGTGACCAATTTGATATGTGATTACCAAACCATTCTGCCTTGAATTCTGTATTGGCTATTAAAGACACTTAGTCTTGCTGTAGTTTCTTGTATGAGAGATGGGGCAAAAATTTCCTAATGATAGAATTTGTTTAAACTTTGTATAGGAGAGATCGCTGTCAGTGTGACATCATGCATTAACATCTGTTTATCTGGTGGTGGGCAAAACAAATGTTTTTACATTGTTTGGTTATGGGAAAAGAATTTTCAGAAAAATGCTAAAACAATCATAGGTCACCGCGCTTATTTAGGAGTTATCTGTCTTTAAAACTGGATTTTTCTTCAAATTTGCATATTCATAATTCTGTTTCTAACACAACCCTGTGTTCATATACAAAGTTTGAACAAATTCTATTACTGGATTTTTTTTTACCCAAAACTGCAGCAACCGTCCTTAAATTCTAAAACACCATACTCTTTACAATTCTAAAACACCATATAATATACTCAAACATTTATCTACATATGCATATTCATTCATTAATTCATTCATGCAAAACTAATAAACAGTTATGACTTCTTAATTTTGCAACGTTAAGATATTGTAACTTTAAAACTTGAACAAATTTTCATCAGCCATCAAAGATAGATATTTACACATCAGATTAAATTTTTTTTACAAGATTTTAATTTTTGTCAGTAGGTCATATTTATTTGAAAGGTGTTAGAAATGCAACCTTGGTTGCATGTAAACCTTAATAAATCACCTAAAATGATTTCAATGTAAAAAAGTCACTTACTTTTTTTATAAACTAGTCCATTATGAAATAATAAGTAAGTTACAACTGACACGGTAACCATGGTAACTGTTGAAAATTCTGATCAGTTAGCTTCCATTTCAGGGGTTTTATTGTTACTTTGTATATTGTAGCATACATGTTTTATGGTACCTTGTGTATTGCAGCTTTAAATTACTGCCCAAAGGCTACTGTGGATAAATAGCATCATAAGTTCATGGATGTTTTAGGGGGGAGAAGCATTTTGGATATCCTTGGACAGCATAATGAAAAGGAAGCTACACTGTTAAAAATGACAAATGTATGGAAGCCAAAAACTAATGACAACATAGTCATTCCTTAATTCAGAGTAACTCACAAAAAGACCAACCTTTCACAATATTCAACGTTATATAATTTATAAATAATTTATAATGACTTAAGTCATTTCTTACATATCTTAAGTTTAAGCTGTTTTATGAATAGGACTTAAGTTTTTTACTTAGACTTAAGCTGAAATCACCACAAACTTAAGTAAAATCTTCAACTTAAATCAAAACTTATACTTAAGAATGATGCTTTATGATTACGGCCCCAGCTGTCATTCTGCTATCACATATCCTATCATGATAAAATTTGGCAGATATAAAGTGTAACTTTATTCAAGAAACCATTTCAAGTTCACAGACCGAAGAAGATTTTTACCGTAAGAGGCATTATCCATTTTATCCATCATCTGCTTAAGATTCCATATAGAACATATTTAATAAATAAAACACTGTGACACATTGATTCATTTTATTGAAAATATTCAATATAGGTTTATATATAGGTTTTAAAAGCAATATATATATAATACACAATTAGAATATAAAACCAAAATCTCTAAATAAAGTTATATATCATAACAAAAAGAATCATATTGATGCTTTTGCCACCGTTAAAAATGTTAATTCCTTTTCGTTAAAAATGTATTTCATTTTTGTCTGGAAAGCAGTTTCACCACATTTCGTATCTTGTAAACAGTAGATTCGTGTTAGCTAGTCACTTGAAATATTGAAAAGCAATAAGGAATGTCGTTCAGTTTCGCAATTAAACATTACAAAAGGTAAAATGAGCCGCGCCATGAGAAAATCAACATAGTGGCTTTGCGTCCAGCATGGATCCGCGTAGTCTGGTCAGGATCCATGCTGTTCGCATACAGCCTCTCTAATTGCAATAGGCTTTGAAAGCGAACAGCATAGATCCTGACCAGACTGCGCGGATGCGCAGGCTGGTCTAGATCCATGCTGGTCGCAAAGCCACTATGTTGGTTTTCACATGGCATGGCTCAAATTCAAATTTGCAAGTCACTCCTTTTATTCTATTTTCGTGTCGGTGAATAATTAAAGAAACCTATCTTTGAAAATGAAGAATTTTGACTGCTCCGTTTTATTCATAGCGGCTAAACTGATAAGATTTTTTCTTCCCCCCACCACCACTTAACTAACCCTTAAATACGGAGCCAGATACGCGAGTTATGCAAGATTAAACATTTTCATAAAAAATTCAACCACTTATACCATATTCAGTAGTTATAGTACATGTTTTAGCGGGACATATTCACATTTTGTGCCAAACTTGGTGAACATAAACGTGTTGAAAAATTTCACCCAAACTGTGGGCAAGTAGCTTTAACTGACTGATATATATTGCTAGATAATATATTTTGACTGTAAAATACGCAACAATGTACATCATGTGAAAATATGCAAATAAAAACGATTCTAAAGATTTTTTTGTGAACTCTGAAGGTCCTGTTTATATCAATGAAAGACATAATGAAGTTAGCGTTTGCGCGACGTATCAACGTCACAATATTTAGATTACCAAAACAAATAAAAAGTAAATTTACAAAAAATCTGCTGTGAAGACCCCCTATTTTTATTTTATTTTCTTGTTCACAAATGATTAAAAAAGAATATATTTCAAAATCAAGAACTTTGACCATTCCGTTTTATTTTATTTCGGCTAAACGACCACGAAATACATTGAATATTTTCGCTATTTTTCCCCACCCCTACTACGGATATCTCTTTTTTTAAGCATTTTCCAAAATGAAATAATTTACAAAACACAACATGTAAACAATAACATTGAATTTAGCTATATTCCTGAGTTTGAAAAAATGTAATAACATTAATGTTAATGCGATTATTACAGAAAAATGGCGATTTCCTTTGAAAGATATATGTGCCGCTAGGTGGCGCTCTTCAAAGGAAATTTGGACTCGGAACGATTTTCTTTTTACTCCAAATGAAAAAGACAGGATATGTTAGTACATACAGACCAAATATCTGTCTTGTATCTCATACTTCGAAATTTTCGTTGGAAACCCGCGAACCACCTTAAGTGTATATGGTGTCCAACTTGTCAGTGTTACTGTACCTAACATTACTTGAATGCAAATATTTTTTATGCCCCAGAAGGTGGGCATATTAAAATCGCACTGTGCGTCCGTGCGCCCCATTAATTCTTGTCCAGGCTGTAATTCTTCCATTCATAAAGGGATTTTGAAATAACTTGGCATAAATATTCACCATAAGGAGACGACATGTCATGCGCAAGACCCAGACCCCTAACTCCAAGGTCAAGGTCACACTTAGAGGTCAAAGGTGAACATGGTATGTTTCGTGTCCGGTCCATAACTCTGCCATCCATGAAGGGATTTTGAAACAACTTGGCATAAATGTTAACCATTATGAGACTTCGTGTCATGTGCATGACCCAGACCCCTAGCTCCAAGGTCAAGGTCACACTTAGAAGTCAAAGATTAACAGGGTATGTTTCGTGCCCGGTCCATAACTCTGCCATTCATGAAGGGATTTTGAACTTACTTGGCTTAAATGATTCTCATAATGAGACGACATGTTATGAACAAGACCCAGACCCTTAGCTCCAAGGTCAAGGTCACACTTAGAGGTCAAAGGTTAACACGGTCTGTTTCTTGTCCTGTCCGTAACTCTGCCATTGATGAAGGGATTTGAAATTACTTGGCATAAATGTTCCCTATAATGAGATGAGTTGTCATTTACAAGACCCAGACCCCTAGCTCCAAGGTCAAGGTCACACTTAGAAGTCAAAGGTGTTTCTTGTCTGGTCTATAACTCTGCCATTTATCAAGGGATTTGAAAATAATTTGACACAAATGTTAACCATATTGAGATGTGTCATGCTTATTACCATAGCCTCTTGGGTCAAGGTCACAAAATGATACGTGATTTTTTTTGCGCGTACAACTGTGGCATTCTTGGGCCTACTTCGGGGGCATTTGTCACCAATTGTGCCAGCTCTTGTTTTTAGCCTATATAACCCAAGGCCAAAATTAAATATATGTTTGTTTGCTGTCTCCCTACCTACCCCAAACGTTTTTATTGGACAATACTGGTCAATTTTCTTTTAAGTTGCAATATGACAAGTGCCGCAATTATATTTCAAGTGAGCAAAATAGTAAGTAAGAAAGTTTAAATTGTATTAATTAATTTCATCCTTTTATACAACACATATACATGTCACAGGGTGAGAAAAATGTGCAGCCAGACCGGGACTCGAACCCGGGGCCTCGGAATACCGTTCCGACGCTCTACCGACTGAGCTATCTGGCCGTCTACACATTTTCTCCCCGTTTTAATATTCAAGTTCTATACCGTGACATATTTCCCCACCATTTTGAAATTCGTCCTCGAATTTCAGCGGGTACTTCATATATAAGCAAATACAGGTGTCGGAGACTAACCAGTGTAATGCCGTCACGGCCCCACGTTGGGCGCCAAATGTCACAGTGTGAGAAAAATGTGCAGCCAGACCGGGACTCGAACCCGGGGCCTCGGAATACCGTTCCGACGCTCTACCGACTGAGCTATCTGGCCGTCTACACATTTTCTCCCGTTTTAATATTCAAGTTCTATACCGTGACATATTTCCCCACCATTTTGAAATTCGTCCTCGAATTTCAGCGGGTACTTTATATATAAGCAAATACAGGTGTCGGAGACTAACCAGTGTAATGCCGTCACGGCCCCACGTTGGGCGCCAAATGTCACAGTGTGAGAAAAATGTGCAGCCAGACCGGGACTCGAACCCGGGGCCTGGGAATACCGTTCCGACGCTCTACCGACTGAGCTATCCGGCCGTCTACACATTTTCTCCCCGTTTTAATATTCAAGTTCTATACCGTGACATACAGATTTGTCTTATTTTTACAGAAGAAGTATTCTGTAAGAAACAATCATATATCTACTGGTAAAAGTATAATAATCCTCCCATCTAATCCCCCCACCAAAAAAAATGGAATTGCCTACCTACCTACCCAACTTGAAAAAGTAGGGTTGGGTGAAAGCAAACAAAGACTTTCTCCAACACCTGTCACTAAAATATAATCTATCATGATTTATAGTGTTATGTACCTGATGTAATTGTTATACTGTATTCTTCAATGTTGTTGGACAGTTATGGACGTATTATAGTATTCCCCCGGTGTCCGTCTGTCTGTTAGCAATTTTGTGTCGGTTCTTTAACTCTTGAAACCCTTGAAGGATTTTATAGAAACTTGACACAAATGTTCACCACATAGAGACAAGGTGCAGAGCACATGTTCTGGATGGCTCACTTCAAAGTCAAGGTTACACTTAGGGGTCAAAGGTTATATGACTTTGTTTCGTGTCCGATCTGTAACTCTTGAACAGCTTGAAAGATTTCAAAGAAACTTGGCACAAATGTTCAACACATCAAGACGACGTGCGGAGCGCAAGTTTTGGGTAGCTTGCTTCAGCTCAAGTTTACACTTAGGGGTCAAAGGTCATATGAATTTATATCTTGTGTATATTACAATTGTTCTGCATTGCGGTGCTCTTGTTTTTATTTGGCAGACCCTTTTTGTTCACCTACAATAATGTTTTTTTTAATTACTTCCCTTTTATGTTAGTATAAATAGCTTGTTTTGTAACTTTTTTATTATTGGCCGTAGGGAAAAACTGAGACCACTTTTCTGTGGTACAACATGGATGGTACCTCCAATTTTTAGGTGTATTTTGACATATCTGTCCCTGGGAAGGATTTTTTTGTAGACTTAGAATTGTTTGTTTCTGTGGACTTAGCATTTTCTTCCTTTTGTAGTTCCTGTCCTTTGGGCTTCAACAGTCAAGTTCTTTTAATTTTTCTCCCATCCTCTGATATAACCCTTTGGTCACACTTAGGGGTCAAAGGTCATACCATCTAGTGTATATATTGCTCTGAATTGCGATGCTCTTGTCTAATATCTTTTTTACCTAAGCTATACCACCCAAATGAATTTTTCACATTTTCACACAAAATCCACTTTCTCCAAGAGCTGTCACACAACAATCATATGTTCTGTCATGATGAAATTTTGCAGATATCAAGTGTAACTTGTACTGGACTTTATACTTTATTCAACATTATTGCTAGGAGAAGAAATATTTTTTTCCTCTGTTCACCTGTTCACACTTGCAGATTTTATGTTGTGACAAATTATCAAAGTCTAAGGGAATATACCCTGTAAACATGAAGTCATTGGGCCAACGACGAAAAACCGTCGAAGGATAATCGTTGTTGGGCCACTGTTGGCCCAACAATGATTAATAAGTATTGTAAATACAGCTGTTGGGCCAACGTTGAACCAACTTTAACTTTCAGTCAAAGATATCTCTGCATTGGCCCGATATTGATTTTCAGGGAAAGACTTATACAGAGAAAACATCGTTGGCCCAACGTTGGGCCAACGTTGGTCCATTAGAAGTAATAATATAATAATTGTATATTTTACAGGTCACTGTTTTATCACAAGCCCCCACAGGTATACACAGGTTGTGTAGCTGTAACATGCAATATTTAATTAATTATTAAACACTTTTCTGCACCAATTCGTAATCAGTTAAATTTGGGCTAATTAAACTAAAAACTTATCTGCAGCCGTAATGATATTTTGAACTATTTCAGATCTACTACCTTGAAAAAATTGTGAAAAAAGTATTGAAAAAAAAACCCTTACTAACTCTTTAACAAATATCTAATTTTATACAATCATAAAATGTTTACAATAAATCTGTTGAATATTCCAGAGCATGAACTCTCGTTAACCCGAGTTATGTAAGAAATCCCAGAAAATGTGGTTAATTTTACTCTCTAGGCCAGATTTCTAGCTTTTTAGACATGTGAAGTAAAGGAAACTATTATACATGTGATAGGTCTAGGTTTAACAAAAACCCGGTCTTCCAGCTATAAACTGTAAGTAGAAGTTTTTTTTTAAATATTTTTTGATAAAGTGATGGAATCTTATACAGAATTTCTTTTTATGTCCTGTATGCATGTTATATATGACTTGAACATATGTTAAATACTAATATCTAAAGCTGGCGGATGGTATTTGTGTTGAGTATTAAATTCTGTAAATAAAATAACTCATTTTCTTGTTAATTCTAACATATTTTTCTCGGTTAAATACAGACAAAAAATAATTTCATACATTAATTATTGTTATCAATTTGACGTAGATGGTTTAATCAACATTATGATTTTTGTTTTTTACAGGGTGCTGTTCAAGTGAGTAATAATGGAGTGCCTAGCACTGTGGTGCACAGGAAAAAATAAAAATATAACAGTGAGAAAAGAAAACAAACAAACAGAACTTGGATATATAATGAGTTAATATACAGACAGTAATTCACTTTAGTAGGATTTAATTAGTGACTGCAATAAGAAAAATATTTAGATTTATAAAAAACTGGAAACAATATTTTACATGTTGTAGTGTTGAAATATTCTGTTATATTTCTTCAGGAAAATTGCAAACAAACTTTAAATAAATGTTAGATTTCTTTTTGTTAAATGTTAACAAAATCACAACTATTTGAAAATAAAACATGTATTAAACAATGCTAGTTTTAGTCTTTTTTCAGTTTCGTAATCGTTGGGATAGCGTTGGCATCCATCTTTGGCCAACAAAGAAACAGAGTTGGCCCAACGTTGGACCAACCGTGATAGACGAAAAAATGCTGTTGGCCGAATGGAGGGCCAACGATGAGTGTAGTATATCAGTTGTTGGCCCAATGGAGGGCCAACGATGAGTGTAGGATATCAGTTGTTGGCCCAATGGAGGGCCAACGATGAGTGTAGGATACCAGTCGTTGGGCCAACGGTGTACCAACCGTTGGGCCAACGTTGCGCCAATTAGCAAAATGGCGTTGGGCCAATTTCGGAAATCTTCGTTGGGCCAACGAAGAGTCTGCCGTTGGCCCAACGTTGGGCCAACGCATGTCTGCTATCTGGGTAATTACCTACAGAAATTAATATTGAAACTTCCATTCTGCTGAATTTACACAAACATGTTGCAAATGAACAGCATGCAAACTGCCGAAAAACTGTGATATCTGAACTCAAGATAATAGCAGGGTTAAATAAGACAAAATTTGAATACACATATACCAATTAAGGTATTGGACCCGTGATAGAGTACCTCCTTTTTGAAGAGTATTCAATTCCTACCATAAACCTACTTTGACTGCAATTTTCAAGGGGGGATGGGGGTAGGTTCAAGCCCCACTGGGACCAAATTTTTTTTTTTCAATATTTTCCTTTTTTCTAGTAAGTTTTACTTTTTTCAAGACTTATTATGGATGTATTGTACAAAAGTGGAAAAAAAGTCATTTTATAAGCGATTTCTTGCTGTTCAAAGTGAATTTACCTCTGAATCAGGAGGGGTAGAGTTAGACATCTTTAAAAATACTGAGTTACATGCGGTAAAAGTTCTCTATTTTGCCTTCGTTCTTTAGATTACATATTGTGGAAGAAATGCAGGTAGGTTTTACTTATGCCTCAATGTTATTTTTGATATAGTGAACAAAATTCAAAACAGACCCACAGGATTCGGCCTTAATTTTTCAATGTTGGAGTTAGAATTCTGTCTCATTAAATCAGTTTACTTGAGGCACCCTAGAAAAAATGATATTTACAGTTTTATAATTGTTTAACAATAGTTTGATGTTTCTTTTATCAAAATTAATGGTGTAATGACTTCTCTGCATACGTTTTAGAAAGTGGCCATCACATTGAAATTTGTCTCTACTTGAACTTGAGGAAATACCATAAATTATACAAAATTTACAAAAAAACGGCACGGTAAAAGTTGTTTAAAATTTGCAACACAGTGCGAAACATGGTGGACTTTTAAGAATATACCAAGCAAATGCCATTTTTTAAACATAAACTATTAGGGGTTCAATACCTTAAGTTGTATCAAGTTAGGCTTATTCATACACAAAAATCATTTACTCAGACGTACTTATTATGTATCAAGACTATTTCATGTTTGATCACCAAATAATTTTACATATCCTACTTGTGCATGTATGGTATATAACTTTACTTGAATACAATATATTTTATCTTGTTTTACCTGTTCCCAACAACTAAATGAAAACATCAGTATAGTGGAAACTGACTGAATTATTTACCAAACCCTGCAGTTAAGACTATGCACGGCATTTTCCACAGAAAAGACCCCTGGACAAACTGCTTATAGATCCCCCTCTGAGAGACGCACGGACATGACAGATTACGGAAGGCATTTTTGCCTGAAAGACACCCTAGTTTGCACAAACTGCTTATCGACACCCTTAGAAGACCCCCTCCCAGACACAATTATATAGAAGGCATTTTTGCACAAAAAGACCCCCTTGTACAAATGGCTTAACAGTCTTAAACATGACCCACCCTCTGAGTGACCCCACCCCCTGCCCAGGCAAGATGTTTTTGGCATTTTTTGCTGAAAAGGACCCCTCTGAGAAGCTGAAGATTACAGAAGGCATTTGACCTGAAAAGACCACCTTGGACAATCTGTTTTCAGACCACCTTGGACAAACCACTATATATAAGGCAAGGCTACAGAGGGCATTTGACCTGAAAAGACCACCTTGGACAATCTGTTTCCAGACCACCTTGGACAAACCACTATATATAAGGCAAGGCTACAGAAGGCATTTCTGCTTGAAAAGACCCCCTTGGACAAGCTGTTTCCAGATGCCCCACCCCTGGACAAGGAATTAGAAGGCATTTTTGCCCGAAAAGACCTCCATGCACCAGCTTCTTGAGAACCATCCTGGACAAGACTATGCAAGGCATTTTTGCCCATAAATAAAGATCCCCAGACAAGGCAGGTTTCAGACCCACCCAGTCTCGAGCAGACCCCACTGGACAAGATTATGGCCCCAAAAGATCCCCTTAGATTTATAAACAGTTTCCAGACACTCCCCCCTCTGATCAAGTCTAGTGATGGCATTTTTGCGGGAAAAACCTCCTTTGACAACCCGTTTCCAGAACTCCACTGGACAAGACTTTGGAAGGCATCAAGACTATGGCAGGCATTTTTGCCCGAAGACACCCTTGGCCCGTCGTTTATATGACTGAAAAAAGTAAGATGTAAAACCCGAACACACAGACCCCCTTGGACAAACCGTTTCCAGAACCTTCCTCGGACAGACCCCCCTGGACAAGAATATGGAAGGCATTTATGCCACAAAATTAAATACCCTCTTAGACAAACCGTTTCCAGAACCCCTGGACAAGGACTGTATATATGGAAGCATTTTTGCCCAAAGGACCCCTTTGGACAAACCGTTTCCAGAACCCCAATGGAAGGCATTTTGTCCAAAAAAAGACCCCCTTGGACAAACCGTTTCGGGACCCCCTTGGTCAGACCCCCCCCCCCCCCTGGACAAGACAATGGAAGGCATTTTTGCCCCCAAAAACATCTAAATTGGACAAACTCCTTAGAGAAACCCCTGGACAAGACGATGGAAGGCTTTTTTGCCTGAAAAGACCCCCTCTGACAAACCGTTTACAGAACCCCCCTTGGACAGATCCCGCCATGGACAAGCCTACGGAAGCCATTTTTGCCCAAAAAGACCCCAATGAACAAACTCTTTCGAGAACCCCCCTTGGACAGACCCCGCTAGACAGGACTATGGGAGGCATTTTTGCCCAAAAAGACCCCCTTGGACAAACCGTTTCCAGAACACCCCCCTGGACAGACCCCCCTGGACAACAACTGCCAGGAAATACCCCCCTTGGACAAAAAAAGTGCCTTCCATAGGGGGGGTTCAGATATTATCTGGAATAGCCCAATAAACCAGAAGGCATAGATCTTAGATATTTGATATGTTACATTGCCTAGTAGACTTCTACAGACTTTGTTCAAATAATGACCCCTGGGGTAAAATTGGCCCCGCCCAAGGGGTTACTTGATTGTAATTCAGAAAATCTTCAAAAAAAATTCTAAAAATCATCAGTTTGACATTTGAAACATGTAGCTCATATTACTCTGGTGAGCGATCCAGGGTCATCATGACCCTATTGTTTGTTTTGTTGAGCGACCTGTGGAATTTCCACATTTTAAATTTTCTGCTTTGTTCATATTAGTAATACCTGTTTTCGTATTATTCATTTGGTGTCTAAGTTAACATCGGTAATGCATTTTACTTTATGTTTGAGTTTTTAAATGTTGTGCTGTACCATAATACCTCGTATACCTTGTACAAGTAACAAATACTACATATAATGTACATATACGTTAGGTTTGTACCTGACGTTTGTTTGCTTGCAAGACAACTTTCAACGCATGTATTCTTAAAGAACTGTTTACGTAAGATATTATATGATGTAATTCATAATTCATAGGTTGTAATGAATTTATGAATACTGCATGCACAAATTTTCTTGAAAGAATAATTCAAATTTTAGTTTCACTATGCGAATGCTTACCTCTTAGCCCTGTATTTGTATTGGAAAACAACTAAGTTGCAGTAAGCTGCAGGATATTTCTTTAACACCAGCATGTTTCGTTTATAAAGAACAAGCAACTGTGTTATACAATGGTAAAGGACTCGTGTCAGTGGATTGTAAAAACTGATGTTTTATGAAAATGGTAAGTATTGTCATCATCTACGTTGTGTTTTATATTTCTACAATTAAAAAGGGTATTGTTAAAATGTATTTCGATATGAATAATTTTATAGACCTACATACAATGTTCTCTCAGACATAATTGGTTGTAATTTTAGATACTCGAAACGCCATTATTACATCATAACTGACGTCATACTGAAGTCACGACTAAAACCATTGAATATTTTTCCATAATTGATGGGAGTTGAATGCAGTTGTTATTCGTTTATGAAATACAAGTTTTAATATAGAAAATTCGGAAAATTATTAAGTATATTCATGTAATACAACAAAGTTCCAGTCAAAATATAAACAAGACATGATACCCGCCTGCATTCTGTAGATGACCTACATAGTATTTAGTGTGTGCCAAGTTTAATTTATTTAGGGTATATTTCGAATATCTAACTGTGACTTTACTGTTGCTGTTATCAATTGCATATAAATATAGACGTGTATGCAACTAGAGGTTTAGCATTTTGTACATAAATGCCAAATATGTTCACAGGTTATTGTGTTTTAAGAGTTGGAACTATACACAAGACGATTGTTTTTTTTTCTACAATTAATGACAATAGTGGTTAATTAATATCAATATCGGGGTTTGCCTCGAAGCTAAGCCCATTGCACAATGGTGGTAGATGTCGACAGAACTTCATATATGTATCACTGGTGAATGTCGAAAGTGCTTCAATTATTTGTATTTTTGAAAACTAACCAAGCAGTTATTTTGCGTTGTTAATAGCTAAACGTATGTGACATGTTACAATCATGTCCATGGTGTAAAAGTATAGGTTTGATAATAAATATTTTACGATAACGAATGCACGAAAAAAGTGGCATAATGTGCATATTTTTTATAAAGAATCATGTTGTATCAATGATATATAACTTTCCATTGATTATAACAAGGTATTGTAGGGTATTCTACATTTATAGAAGAAGATAAAGGATGATGTGTTTCTTTTCTGAATTTATGCATGCTGTATTCCTTGCGATTTCGAGGTTAAAGTGTTGAAGCAGCATTAAATTGTTATCTGTATTTCTTATCTTTGTAATCTAACAAAGCTTAATATTTAAAGAATGTTAATTTCCATTATGTTTATGACGCTTGGGGCACAAAGCATCATTTTGGGCTTACCGTTTCCAAGGTGTCTTGTTGACATTGATTTTTAGGTATTGATAAACAGAAGATAAAGCATTTCAATAAATTAAAATGTAACTGTTAACCAGTTTTATGATTAATTTGACCAAAACTGGTCACATTGTAAAATGTTACTATTTCTCCCCTATAAGGTGTTGGTCAGCAAATATATAATTATAATTGGTATCGAAAATGCATATTTATGTATCCCAAAAAGGAGAAAGATTTTCAATTAATGGACCAAACAGTGTTTTTCTTTATAGATAAAGATCTTCAAACATTTTAATTAGTTTACCAGTAATAAGCTTATTTATTTAGTCTTAGAACCAAAGGCTTTACGACTCTTAAATTGCACAAATTGGATCTGGTGAATCGATATAATTAATGATGAAGGCGTCACTTACTGGGAGAATATGATATATTTATTGAGGTGCCGATAGCAGGACCTCAAACTATACTCGGCAATTCCATGATCAAGAGGCATAATTATAATGCTTAGTAACACCCACACGCTAATGGTGAACAGCAGGAGTATATGAATTAGTGTTTTGTATGATCACTTGTCCTTACAAATAATAAGGTCAAGACACACATACCGTGTTTAGAACGTATGTTTTTATCATAGTTCATGTCGCACAGGTTACTTGCAAATAACTATACGGAACAACTTGGTAGGTACACTTAGAATTTATCCAAACCAGCATTGTGATATAAACTGTCATGCTCAAATTAAACAAGTTTAAGCAAATGCACTGTAAACATATGTGAGCATATGATTCTGTTCTTTCAAATGAGTATATTTAAACATTTCAGTTAAGATGAAGTCACAAGTTCTAAAAGGTCCAGTTTCATGACATATGTTAGTGCAACAAATCTGTAAGACTGAGGCTAATATTATATCGGAAACTGTTTCAGCTGTCTTCAGTATTTACCGTATTTCCGTATGCTGATGGACACAGCCGACAGTTTATAAAATAACGCAGTTTATTATACGTCATGTAAAACGCACAGTGCAAAGTCCCTATCTCTCGAAATGTACTATTATAATGTCTCTCACGACGATCTGCGTTTGCGAATAATCCCTAGGTAATAATTTAAAAAAAATTCGTTTATATGCAAGCAGTTGTTTGTTGCAGAATATGAATTGTTGCTATTAATATTTTTCTTGTTTTGCTTGCTTCGGTATAATAAAATAAATAACACATGTCAGTGAGGGTGTTATTGATATTGTCAACCCGAAAAATGTATTATGTGTTAATACATTTTTCGGGTTGACAATATCAATAACACCCTCTCTGCCATGTGTTATTTATATAATATTCCGCTTTAGGAAATGGCACCGTTCAGCATATTTGTTAAAATGAGAAATTTTGATCCAAGGTTAATTACTGTTTCCTTTAGTGCTTATATGATTGCGCTGTCCGATGAGTTTGAATACTGTCGTCTCTGCATATCCCTTTTGCTCAATGTCTCGACTATAATTAAAAGTTACTTTAAGTTAAATCATACTTTATTTGCCCGTTATACATTTACAATACCAATATGTTTACAAAACAGAATATAATACATGAAAAACAGATAGGGCTGGTCAACAAGTTCTATGATTGACATTTAGTTTATCAGTGCCCTCTCCTGAGACTTGTTAATTGGATGACAAATTACATACCGCAGCAAGTAAGAGAGCTATTATTATATGTTGATTTAATCTAAGAAGTTGTAAGAAATGTTAAAAATTAGCTGGTTGCAGAGGTCGATGCTACTTTAGACAAGAGTTAAGAAAAAGAATAATGAACAACGTATCCAGTATTCCTGGGTTCTTTTCCTTTACGCACCTTTTGACCGCAAGTAAATGTCAACTTCTCCAAATGAATCAATTAGGAAGATGAATGATGTACACAGATTCCTCGCCAGGAATTGATTTCACAACCCCTCGATCAGTCGATCTGCGCTCTACAAGTATTATATCATATGTATTTGGAAGACACTGGGAATTTAGACAAGTTTTATCAGCCATGTACGTTCTAAATAGTGACAGTCCCTTAAAAGGGATATATGCGACAAAACTGGACATAGATACGGGACACTTTAATATTTGTTATGATCTGTGAGTAGATTTTGAGGCATGAGGAAATGTTTAGCAATCAATATTAATGAAGTAAGTGACTTTAATAATCCGAATCTTGCGTGCAATGTTATCTGACGCCATTTTGTTTTCTTTCAGGCTCCCCAGCTATATATGCTGTTATATGTGCTGTTAAGAATGTAATTAACTTGTTTTTGTACAAACTCATTTGACAGAAGCAATGTAATACAGACACTAAGCGATGTCTGTTTTCCTTACCCTACTTCAATGTATTGCGATCAGTTGCAAGTATTTGCTACATCTGCACATTCAACCAAATGTTTCTGTGTTGACGAAATAAGATAATCCCCACAAATACTCACAGCTGATTTGTTATCTCAAAAAAGAATCTTCTGATTTTTCAGTGAATATACATACATGCGTAATGTCGTAGCATAAGCGAGGAGATTTTTTTCGGAGTTATTAGCTCTCCTGAGCACGAAGTGTTCGAGGGTGAGCTATTGTGGTCAGTGATTGTCCTTCGTCCATCGTCCGTCGTCCGGCAACATGTTCCTTTTAACAACATCTGTTCCTAAACCACCAGGCCAAGTTTGATGAAACTTCGCAGGGATGTTTCTGGGATAGTTTTTGTTTAAAATTGTTCAAAGAATTGAATTCTATTGCCATAGCAACCAAAACTTTAAAAATCTTATTTTCCAAAACCATAGGTCCTAGGGCTTTGATATTTGGTATGTAGCATCATGTAGTGGTCTTCTACCAAAATTGTTCTATTATCGCCCTGGGGGTCACATGATTTATATATATTTATAAAGGTAAACACTTTGAAAATCTTCTTGTCCAAAACCATAGGGCCTACTTTTATATTTCGCATGTAGCATTATCTAGTGCTCCTCTATCACGATTGTTCAAATTATCTCCGCAGGGTCAAATATGGCCCAGCCCTGATGGTCACATGGTTTATATAGACTTTATAGGAAGAACTTTGAACATCTTCTTGTACAAAACCACATGACCTAAGGCTTTGATATTTGGTATGTAGCATCGTTTGTGTGTGTGTGCGTGTGCGTGCGTGTGTGTGCGTGCGTGCGTGTGTGTGTTTCGGGTTTAACGTCTTTTTCAACAATTTTTCAGTCATATAAATGACGGTGTCTACTTGTAGCAGTGAGCACAATGCCCAACTTTATAGTGCTGCCTCACTGGAATATCACGCCGTAGACACGTGACATGATACCCCACCCAGTCACATTATACTGACACCTGGCTGACCAGTCCTAGCACTACCCTCTTAATGCTGAGCGCCAAGCGAGGAAGCTGCTAGTACCATTTTTACGTCTTTGGTATGACGCGGCCGGGGATCGAACCCGCGACCTCCCGCACTCGAAGCGTCGTGTAGTAGTCCTTACCAAGATTGTTCACATTATCCCCTTGGGGTTAAAACTGGCCCCGCCGCCCCCGGGGTGGGGGTGCACTTGATTTAAATAGACTTGTTTAGGGGGATTGTTTTTAAAAATCTTGCATCAAACCATAAGACCCAAAGCTTAGATATTTAACATGCGGCATGCTCTAGTGGTTCTCTACCAAGATTATTCAAATCATGACCATAGGGGCAAAATATGCTAAGCCCGGGGTCCCTTGTTTTACATTGACTTATATAGGAAAAATCTTAAAACTCTTGTCCAGAACCTCAAAGCCCAGACTTTGGATATTTTGTATTCAGTATTGTCTAGTGGTCAACTATTAAGTTTGTTCAAATCATGATACTGGGGTCAAAATTGACTGCGCGCCGGGGTGAACAGTTTTCCATTTGCTTATATATGGAAAAACCTTAAAAACAATCTTTCCTGAAACCATAAGCCCCAGAGGTTAGATATTTGGAAAGCATGCTCTAGTGGTTCCCAACCAAGATTGTTCAAATCATGACCCTTGGGTCAATATATGCGACGACTTCTTTACATAGACTTATTTGTTTTTGAAGCAATGGCAAAGAAATTTGGACCACAAGTATAATACAACTGATGATGTTGTTCCCATGCTCTGGATTTAACATTTTGATGAAGAAATTCCATACTCATAGGTTATGGTAGGTCACGTGACGTAGGAAGGTCACGTGATCGGAGGATGCAAAGTCACAGAGGCTATAGAAATAAAACAGCGGAGACCATCGCTCAATCGAGACGAGGACCTTCCTACGTCACGTGACCTACCATAACCGGTCAGTCTGTGCTGAAGAAGGCAGTGAGACACTGCCGAAAATTACACTAGGAAAATGTTTGCTCTGAGTATGGAATGTCTTCATCAAAACACAAGTATAATGTTTTATACAGACTTCAATACTCATCTTGAATAGCCTTATTCGTGACCTACTGACCTACTGTTTTGTTTTTGAAGGTACAGCATAGAAATTTGGACCACATGTATAATTTTGATACAGATTTCAGTACTCATCTTGAATATTCTTAGTCATAACTACTGACCTACTTCTTGTTTTTGAAGTTACAACATAGAAATTTGGACCATGTGTTTAACTTTTGATACAGTTTTCAATACTCATCATTAATCTTCTTAACCCTGACCTACTGACACACTTTTTTTTTTTTGAAGATTCAGCGAAGAGATTTGGACTACCTGTATGATGTTTGATACAGATTTTAATACCCATCTTGAATAGTCTTAATCATAATCTACTGACCTACTTTCTTGTTTTTGAAGTTACAGCTAAGAAATTTGTTTCACCTGTATAATTTTTTATATAGATTTCAATACTCACCTTGAATAGTCTTTATCGTTCAATAATACATCCAAGTACGTAGTATTTTGTGTTTTTAAATGCGGACACGCTTGTTGGATCATCATTCTTGTTATTGTAAAAGCACACGCTGTTTTTCAGAAATTTATATAACCCCCAACTTTACTTATTACAATAACATTTCGGTGAACTCCTTAAAACCGTATTTTCTCAAATACAAGCAACGTCAAATCGATTTGAAATTAGCCTAAGTTTGTACTAGAAATGAATTGATATTAATTTTTGTGCGTTTTGGCATTTGCATTAATATTTATTATCACATGAGGTTCTTTGTTAGATTGGAATAAAATTGATATACGTTGATTGGTAAATGTTGTATCAGGTTAGAAACATAGCAGTGTAATTATCCACTATAACACGTTTTACATCATTTGTGACATTTGTTCTAGAAATCATATTACCATCAAAACTTTTTTTAATTTAATTTCTTTTTAGATTTTATAGAAATATCCATAAATAACAAGAAAACACATTTTCTAAAATATGCATTCGGTTTTCTTTTATTAGAAAATAAATAAGGGAAATGAATTTAATACTTGTACATGGCTTTCTTCTTTCCTATTTATTTCAAACTCCCATAATTTTCTGTCGTTTTAGTTCATAATTTTCTTTCTTTTCGTTTATTGCAACAACCTTCATTTCCGTCTGTGCACGTGTCAACGTTACGCGTGTCTTAAAACTGACGTTATTATCACTTATTAACTTATGCACTTGATATTTTCTGTTACATCTCTCACCGTGGTTTTCTGTTGATGCAAATTATAAATGTGTTTCCTGGGGTAAAAGGAACACGGTGGTAAATAGAAAATACAGTTAGAGAGAGAATGTCTTTGGTGTGAAATAGTGAATATCGTACGATTTAATTTCCCGCATTATTCTGAAATCGGCGTTAGCCTCAACTTCTGACGCGACGTATATATATTTCACAAGATGAGTGCAATTTTCAAGCACACGTGAAAAACGTAACTTCTTGTGTACTATTTCCACAGTCAATATAAATGATGCACGTTTGGTCAGCTAATTTCTATATTTCAAACAATTAAGTCAATTTCATTTTTTTTATTTGTTAAATTAAAGAAAGCCAGCTAGTTTATGTTTAACCGAAGATATTTTACGTGTTTTGTAGTTTTGAGTATTACGGTACGTTACGAGGTTTAAAATGGATCTAAGAAATTGCAGCGTAAAGTCTTTTTGGTTTGCTACTACCTAAAAATGAAAGTACTAAAAGAGATATAAATACTTTGCATTATAATGATTTGACTTGCAAATAAAATTAATAGTTGATCTACATAGTAGTTTTACTCGTAAGTAATGACAGTGATAATTTCCTATATTCAAGAATACCGATATAAAAACAGCTAACAGGAAAGATCCTCGACATGATATATATTCAGCGAATTTTTATACGGTACGTAACTTGAAAGATACTATAAGGCCACTTATCTCGTGTTTATGCTTAAAGACATGCAAGCATGAATCACGGCAAAGATAAGCTACCGCAAATACCAAACTACATATGCGAAATTCTTGTTCAGGTCTAATTGCTATTATTAATATTCAACATAGACGATAAATTTAGTAATTACAGGGAAGTAGCAAATAAATATTGCTTCATAAACCGTACGTTATAATGAGCAATGTTGTTATATTGTCTAGTGATTACGACCATGAACAGACGCAATCAAACCGAGCATGCTTTGATTTTACCTGATTGCATTCTATGCGTCTAAAAGAAGTTCTTATAATAAGTACCTTTATTCATTTATTCATCCTTGATTCTTCTTTGAATTTGTCGCTTTGGCTCATTTCGCTTAACTTTTTTAACAATTAAAATCAACTGTTTAAGCTTTGTATATGATTATGGTGCTAATGTAACGTCAGCCAATATTAATCATCGTAACCCCAACATGAGGATCGAGGATTCAAAATGATAGATATTAAATGTTTTTGAACTGAATTAAAGCATGTTGGGAAACACGATTATATTGTCTAGGAAATAATGAATTCTTAAGATTTTATCAAACTGTAAGCCAGACCTAAAAGAGTTGCTAAAAACAACAAACATTACACTCCTGGAGACAACCTGCTAAAAAACTTTCAGACAGCTAAAGTACCAAACAAACTACTATACACCAATCAATTTAATGGTAAAACTAAAACCAGAAATAAAATCTGAAAAGGAACGGGGAACTCTTTTGGAAGGCAATAATATAAAATTGAATATAATAAATGGACATTTTTAGAGCAACAATAGACACACAAATTAGAAACTTCCAGTTTGAATATTTAATGCTAATAGTTACAACTAATACGTTTTTGTTCAAAGTGAAATTGTTAAGAACAAACTCATATTTTGGGAGTGTTATCATGAAAAGAATTTGTGGAACAGATTATGCAACTTTCTTACAGCAAAGGAAATACCTGTTTTTTTAATCTGTAAGTCTTGGCATTTTGTAAAAGGGGTTGAAAAGTAATATAATCAATTTCATGATTTATTTGATGATATATTCTATTTTTGTAAATGAAAAGTAGAAATATTTTTGCCACTTGTCTCATATCATTAGGCAAACCTTAAAGGAGTGAGAACTGGCCATCCTCCTTATGCATACTACCTGTTTCCAGTTTGATGATTTTTCAGCTGCGTTATGACCCTTGATTCATTAAATTTTATGATTTTTGGCCGCTTCTCTAAGCCTATATCACCAAACCTCATCGTGCAAACTGTCTACATGTTCTAGTTCAGTGATGGTCGGCAGAGTTATGGCATTGATTATTTTTACCGCATTTGCTCTGAAACCACAGGGAGGAACTACACCAGACTTCATAAAAGTGATCATTGCTTAGCTTAGTTGTGCATACTGGAGACATGCTACGGTTGAGAGTTTTTCAGCAGAGTTTTAGCCATTGATTCATCAAATGTTATGATGTTTTAACCACTTCTTTAATATCTTAAGGTGGATTTTCAACAAAATTTACAGGAGTGATCAGTGCCAAGTCTTATTATACATATAATAGACATATTCCGATTTGATGATTTTCAGTGAAGCTTTCGCTCATTATTTTTCAAATTTTATGATACTTTTGCAGCTTCTCTTACACCACTGAGTAGATGTCTACCAAATCCTACAGGTGTTATCAGTGTAAAACCTTGTTGTATACAATTAGGCTGTATTTCATTAAACCTCGCTGGTATTTAGTGTGAAGCGTTGTTGTGCATGTTATCGTCATGCTCGGATAAAATTATTTTCAGCGGAGTCCTGACCCTTAATTTGTCAAATCCTTTAATTTGTGTTACTTCTCTGATTACATTGGTTTGAATTCCGCAAAACTTCAAAGGAGATACTATTGCCAAGCCTAGTTGTATACACAGTTAGAATGGTACATGTATGATTCATTGATTCCCCAAGTTAGAATGGAATGGATACAATGAAAACAGAAAGTACTGCAATTGCCACACACCGAAAAACAGGCCACTTACGAACAGAAACCTAGTTGAAAGATATATCACACGAAATGCCTCAAATACCCAACAACAAAAACATTTTGATTATATCAATAGGATATAAAATAGGGGAAAGGGTAGGGTTACAAGGGGGAGGGGTGTGCAAAAATGAGGAGAAAAAACTATGAATACGGTCATCCGAGGTAACAGTATGCAAATATTCTGCACTTTTCCCAGCTATAAATACTTTTTTTGTAGAACTTGTTCCTGGTTGTTTTATCCTTTATTCAAGAATTTGTACGACAGGGCAATTAATACAACGGAGCCATAAGAATTGAAGAAAATGGACTAAAAATATTTTGCACTTTTTGTCCATTTTCAGTGACCAGTAAATTTGTGATTAAGCTGTTTGCCAATGTAACATTTTGATTTTTATCATTTAATCAAAGTCATTGCGAGAAGTACAGTAAATTACACTCAACAAAATTCCTAATCGGTCAGTTTATATTGTATTACTATTTTGTTAATATTGCATGTATTTACAAGAAAGGGGGGGTCCCAGTTAGGTGTCTGCGCAAAATGTTTTTTGATTTTATGAATATTTTGTGGTAATATACCTACATGTATTCGGTTTCATTAACAAGTGTTATTGTTACCAGTTTTTACTTACTTCTATAGCTATTCACATTTAAAGTGGGTGGGGTAATCTGACATGTGACCAGCCAGGAACACAATTTCTGTTATTCTTTTAAAAATAGTTCTATCTTTTACCTGAAACTTTCATGATAAAATAACTATGCAATGGACATTCACACAACATGTTGCATTTTAAATTGTACTGAATACTTTTTTAATCACAGAGCCACAAAGTGGTCTAATCAAATTTACTGATTTTCAATGGACGAACTTTACCAAAAAGCTAAAACATTTTTCATTAGTTGAGATAATAAGGTGTTATTTTCAGCAGATATTGTAAACTAAATAAACATTAAAATGACAGTATATCAGTATATTCTGATTAATATTGGTAGAGTGCTACACTCTCAAACTGGGAAAAAGTGGGTGGGGTAAATAAATATTCGAAGCAACACTACAAAAATTGTGCAGTTGTTACGAAATGGCCTCAGATTGTCTATTACTATCTTAATTGTGCCACCATGAGTGAAGGGGGCATATAGATTTGCATTTGTCCGTGCGTCCGTCCGTCAATCCGTCTGTGCGTCCGTCCGAAGTTCGTGACGCGCTTAGATCAAAAAGTATTTGATATAAATTGATGAAAACCTTGCAAGAGTCTTTATCATGATATGAACTTGCACACCTTCTATTTTTCGTCTGGCTCCGCCCCCTAATTTTAGAGTTACTGCCCCTGGAATAGTAAAAAATGCACATTTTCACCTTGTGACACGCCTGGCTTCAAAAGTATTTGATATAAATTGATGAAATCTTGCATGAGTCTTTATAATGATATGAACTTGCACATTTTCTATTTTTCGTCTGGCCCCGCCACTATTTCTAGAGTTATGGCCCCTGAAATAGTAAAAATTGCACATTTTCACCTAGTGACACGCCTAGGTCAAAAAGTATTTGATATAGATTCATGAAACCTTGCATTAGTCTTAATCATGTTATGAACTTGCGCATCTCCTATCTTTAATCTGGGTCCGCGCCCTATTTCTAGAGTTATGGTCCCTGAAATAGTCAAAAATGCACATTTTCACCTTGTGACATGCCTAGCTCAAAAAGTATTTGATATAAATTGATGAGTGTTTATCATGATATGAACTTGCGCATATACTATTTTTATCTGGGTTTGCCCCCTATTTCCAGAGTTATGGCCCCTGTAATAGTAACTGATAAATGCACATTTTTACCTAATTATGTGCCTTACTCAGAAGTATTCTCGGTTACTTACTCAGAAGTATTTAAATGTAAATTCATGAAACCTTGCTTGAGTCTTTATCATAATGTGACCTTTGCACACATGGCACTTCTTGATAATTTTAGCATTTATTACAGAGTTATGGCCCTTGAAATAGCTAAAATAGTGGATTTTTTGTTTGTGATGCTCATAAAGTATATGGTATAGAATAATGAATCCTTTTCATAGTTTTTTGAGGCTATACCCCATTAAGACTGCAAACATTTGAATTATTTCCCCTTATTTGTGACAAATGTACCATGCGAGGGGTAGAGGGGTGGGGAGGGGGACACACACTGTGTCCTACAGACACATTCTAGTTTTATTAAATACAGACTTGGTTGATAAATTTTAACAATTTTTTTTCAATTTGATAAGACTATACATGTGTGCCATGGAAAAATCAATGCAGAAAATTTAATGTTAATTTAAACAATAGCTTTCCTCAAAATATACTGCCTCAGGCAAAACATTTTGTTCAATACTTTGAGCTTTCAGGGTTAATTTGGTTTGTCTACATGTCATGTTCAAGGTCCATGCTTTTTCCATGACACACATGTATAAAATGGGAATTTTTTGTTAAAATTTATCAATCAATGCTGTATTTAATAAAATTAAGATAGTAATAGACAATCTGAGGCCATTTCTTAACAACTGCACAATTTTTGTAGTGTTGCTTCGAATATTTATTTACCCCACCCACTTTTTCCCAGTTTGAGGGTGTACCACTCTTCCAATATTAATCAGAGTATACTGATATACTGTCATTTTAATGTTTATTTAGTTTACAATATCTGCTGAAAATAACACCTTATTATCTCAACTAATAAAAAATGTTTTAGCTTTTTGGTAAAGTTCGTCCATTGAAAATCAGTAAATTTGATTAGACCACTTTGTGGCTCTGTAATGAAAAAAGTATTTAGTACAACTTAAAATGCAACATGTTGTGTGAATGTCCATTGCATAGTTATTTTATCATGAAAGTTTCAGGTAAAAAGTTAGAACCATTTTTAAAAAAATAACAAAAATTGTGTTCCTGGCTGGTCACATGTCAGATTACCCCACCCACTTTAAATGTGAATATCTATAAAAGTAAGTCAAAACTAGTAACAACAATACTTGTTAATGAAACTTTATACATGTAGGTATATTACCACAAAGTATAAATAAAATCAAAAAACATTTTGCGCAGACACCTAACTGGGACCCCCCCTTTCACATATCGACATTTGATTAAGTACTGCAGCTAATTATTGATTTATTAGTAACCGCAATATGCGTTTTGACCAATATTGCATATTTTGCACGTTCAGGGCATGTGCACCAATATGCACGTGTTCATGAACACTTTTGGCATAACTGACGAATTTTCTGCTAAAAAACACATATTATGGTGAAATTGACACAAAAGCAACGCGCCCGAGCTATCGGAATTTTACAACAAAATTTAAAATCGGTCACTTCAATGAATTGTACTTGGGTTAAATTTCGCCATAAGAGCTCGGATGGTAGATAGCCACCGATTGAAGGTTCTTGTAAACGGAAATAAGGTTAAGAAAGGAAATAAACATCAAGGTAAGAGCTACAAACAAATTATATCAAAATTCTTTTGAAATTGTCAAAAAAAAAAAAAAAAAAAAATACCCACGTGTCGTAAATGGTAAATGTGTCCCGGCTAGCAACATTCCGACAGCTCGATCGCGTTGCTCTTGTGTCAACTTCACCATGATATGTGTTTTTCTAGTAGGACTTTCAAATTCGTCAGTAATACAAAAAGTGTAAACGAACACGTGCATGTTGGTGCACATGCCCTGCACGTTCAAAATATGCAATATTGGTCAAAACGCCTAATGTGGTTACTCTGGCCGTGAGTCGGCCAAAAATTAATTAATAATTAGCTGCAGTACCTATTCAAATGTCGGTATGTGAAATTTTTGTAAATACATGCAATATTAACAAAATAGTAATACAATATAAACTGACCGATTTGGAATTTTGTTGAGTGTATTTTCAAACTTTTCTTATAAAGATATTGAATATAGTGTAAATTCTATTGAAACATTACACAAATACTATTATGATTACAGGTAAGAGCGTTGGTCTACGGATCTCGGGGTCGCGAGTTCGATCCTCGGGCGTGGCGTATGTTCTCCGTGACTATTTGATAAACGACATTGTGTCTGAAATCATTAGTCCTCCACCTCTGATTCATGTGGGGAAGTTGGCAGTTACTTGCGGAGAACAGGTTTGTACTGGTACAGAATCCAGGAACACTGGTTAGGTTAACTGCCCGCCGTTACATGACTGAAATACTGTTGAAAAACGGCGTTAAACCCAAAACAAACAAACAAACAAATTATGATTACACGTATAAACTGATTTATGAAATAACAAAAGAAATCCGTGCTAGTAAACAAAAATGCACAATGGATGAAAATTAAGCGTTGAACGATGACCTAAACTTCGTTTCAGCAACTTCAACACAAGTGTTTGTAAAGTATATCACAAAGTTAATGCCATCGGAACTCGAGTGAATATCACACTTAGTCATTACGTATTTCTTGCAACAAACGCATGAAATTGAACAATGGAAACCAACAAACATCCTCGTGGCGGGCTTCTAAAATCTATGGTCTCCTTTCCTCGTTCATAGCAATGCAATTCTTCGGGTGACGGATACACAACAACCTATATATATATATATATATATATATATATATATATATATATATATATATATATATATATATATATATATATATATATATATATATATATATACGAACTAACAATCAAACGAAATTGCCATGCTCATTTTTGTATAATAACTTAAACTATTGAACGTCTGAAATACACAAATCTTGGATAAATATATCAATTCAACAATGCTTGTTTGTTTGTTTTGTTTTTGTTTAACGCCGCTGTTAAGGGCACGACTAAGCAAGTCAACTCTCTCCTTTAGTTATATGTAGGATTCAGGAAAGCTTTACCCTTTAGTAGCCATTGCACCACCAAAAGGAAACGTGTTGTGCCTAACTGTTATGGCGTCAATTACCTAATACACACTGTACGATTTTTGAATTGTTTCCTCTTAACGCATTTTCTAACACCATCTACAAATAATTCCTTATTTTTTAAAGTTGGAATTGTTTTTAATCGTATTCTTTGGCACTTAAAAATATAATTCATTTTTGGCAGAGCTATCTCATTCATTTTGGATTAATTAAGTTTGAAAGCACTCCGTTGAATGAAAAAATAGCATTCCCGAACGGTGTCAGATAATGACAGTTTAATGAAAATTAATGTTTCGATTCCTCGTTAAAGGTGCAAAATAAAGACAAATGAATAGACATAAATCTTTAAAAAAAACTACACATTTTGTAATATAGTACTAAACATTATGCTAGCCGTGCACTATTCCCTTGAAATCAACACCAGAACAGAGAAACAAATTATTGTTTCTGTATTTTCTTAGACTGACATGGGGGGTCATTTTGTCCTACTTTCATGTTTATCGTTTTTCCGTAATCGGTCGGAAATTCTTCGGGATCACTTGATTTTAAAATTGTTTCAAACGAATATCCGTTTTAAGACGCGCGACAAAATAACTGTATTTCCATGATGGTAATTATACACAACTTGCACGAAAAATATGAAATGTACAAAATTTATGTTTAAAATTGACAGTGTTATCCTAGGCCAAGACAATGTGTTTAATGTCTAAAATCTTATTAAATTAATGTAGCCATATGTACATAAATCAGTGTATTTAGGTAAATTTCAATCACATTTTTTTCGGCAGTGTAAGACAGTTATTCATTTATATTCTTAAAACTATACTGAAAAGAGATTAACTGAAAACGTTTGCAGACGAAGTTGTAAAAACACTTTTATTCGGGAAGGGCCTGAATTGTCCTTCCGCAAACTTGTAGTATAGCTGTTTATTACCTGTATTATAAGAATGATTTTCATGAAGGTTTTGTGAGTTACAAAATTGTTGAATTCCATGTGCTAAGTTTGTAAAAATCACGTTATCGTTTGGGCATATAATATATTTTGCATCTATTTATAAATTATAGCCTCGTTTCGGAGTAATCTTCCGAAAAAATCCGAAGATGCTCGACGGGTTCGTAAGCAGTCGGAAAACATACTTTCGGTTTGACATAGGCAACATTTTTTGTTTATTTGTTAGTTATTCGTGAACATATTCATGACTATTTGGTCAGATCTGATGCAGTGAGCCATATTTTCAGTAAATAGGAAGTCTCAGCTACAAACTCTGGTTTTCATATAATACTCGTTCGGGTTTTAGTAATGGACCTTTAATAGCGATGCATTAAAGTTGAAACAAGTACTAACGCACTCATGGGATAAATTTTAAGTAAAAATTTATACTTGTCGTGTAAATTTTATGAACAGGGTTCACTGGGTTCATCAACACAGTTTATAGTACTGGTATGGGTTATTAATTTTTATGACAATATTAAAGAGTCTAATTAGGCATTCGTTGTGCATTATTGTAATGCCACCAAAGTACACTTCATAACTGGCTTGTTTACCGTTTTAAATTGTATCAAGGTACTATTATTGCTAATAAATATTGAAGATTAACGCTCTGTGAAGAATTTCAGCACTCCCGGAATCCTGAATACAAAACACCTGACACTTGCGTAACAAGCATGATTCGAAAGAAAACTATACACGTGTATAGACTACAATTTCCGGCACAGACATATTTATGAGGGGTGTTCAAAACTACGCGGAAAATGCTCTAATATCTTTATTCCTGGTCCTATTTAGCTAATATTCCAAAATATGATGGATAAGAGCATATTCAATGTGAATACCTGAATTACAAATTTCAGAATACGGAATGTTTTAGCGATTGCAAAAGAGAAAAAAGGTGGCAGGATGAAGTCTCATGACGTTACCATAGAGACCATCTACTTATAATTTGTCCAAAGAAACTATTATTTTGACATATCAACTAATTAGTTCCTAATCTACGTTATACAACTTTTCCAAGTAATTATTGAACACCCATCGTATTAATGTTTGAAATATTGAAACGTGTGAGGAAATTCGGTTCATATGTGTATGTTTCCTTCATGACATACATTTCAGTAAAGTTAATACTAGTATAGAACAGAATGCATTACTACAACTTATAGTTTAATATATAAGGCTCTACCTACATGTCTTGGACCAGGTCATGACATGATTTAAGACTATTTCTCATTTGAAAGAAGCATTAAGACTCCATTAGTTCAATTGTCTGGCCTTTAATGTATTTACTTATATTATGAGTTTGGTTAGTATATGCAAAAGATTCTTTGTTCTTTTGAAACTATAATCACATGTAATATAAATTACAATAACTTGACATCCTAGTGTTCAATTGTACATTTTTGCGAATGATTATACAATAAGTATGCGCTCTTATTGTGTGCAACCATCTTAATAAGGCACGTCTTGGAGACAACAGTTTTAAGGACCATTTATGTTTCATAAGATATTAGGCATTTGTTTCCGGGAGAGATACAACTGTATTGTATGATTTTTAAATGAAAATGTATATAATATCTGTATAATATGATACATGTATATATCTCACCCTAACTTGGCTTAATTCTTGATGAAGGTTATATTGCCCGCTAAGGTCAAAAGGGAGAGCGCAGATCTACGGACCGCACGGGGTCGCGAGTTCGATCCCCGTGCGGTCCGTATGTTCTTCGTGACGGTTTGATAAAAGACATTGTGTCTGAAATCTTTCGTCTTCCATCTCTGATTAACGTGGGAAAGTTGGTAGTTACTTGCGGAGAACAGGTTTGTAATGGTACAGAATCCAGGAACACTGGTTAGATTAACTGCCCGCCGTTACACAACTGAAATACTGTTAAAAAAACGGCGTTAAACTCAAAACAAACAAACATACAGTCGGGTTTTACCACATATTACTAGGTAGTTGCAATGTCAGAAAGGAACATGTAGTATTATTGCTATTAGAAGTTAAATCCCTTTTTTAGTTTTTAATTTTGCATTTATTTATTTTCATTTTATCACAAAAGATCTATTTCTTTGTAACAATATTGAAAATCATGTCGATACCTAATATCTAAGTCCGAATATCACGTGGAAGCACACAAAGCTACCAAGCAAAATAATATAAGGCACGGTTTAATTGAATCTGTTAATGAAAGGTAATATAATGTGAAACACCTGAAAGGTCAATTAAGTATTTAGGAAAATTGATTAGCAGAGGTCTGTTTGCTATAAAGCATATTACATACTGAATATTACATTGCTTGTATCATCAGAAAGATTGCTTTTTGTTTCTTTTTTCTATTCTTTTTTTTTAATGTTTTTTTTTAAAAAAAAACGTTTCCATTGTGACAAGATCTATTAAAGAGTTCGGAGGAGAGTGCGTCAGGTGCTCTTTAAGTGATGTTAAAAACACATTTTTTAATATCAGCTTTGTTCAGTGTTTACAGTTTTTACTTTCACGACAAGCTACATGTATAAAGCATCAACTTCCAATTTCTTGCAATTAAATGAATATCAAATAATCAATATTATGTTATTAGGATTGTATTTTAAAGAGAATTCCTACAGTTTTTTTTCCTTTCATAGATTTTTTTTCAAATTCACATATATGATAGGAAATAGGAAATTTTGTGCTGAAAACAATTAACAAATAAAAACAAGGGGTCACCAGGCTTGTTTTTGTGAAAAATGCTTTGAACATACCCACTGTTGTTGAAATTCCAGCGTTTTTCCAACATTCCATCATCATTTTCTGCTTTTTTATAAATACCAACAAAAACATGAATCAGGACTGCACAATATGGTTTATTATTTGTACAGATTTTTGTTTTATACTCATTTCATATCATAGTCATATTTGTAGTACTATATCATTACAATGATGGGTACAAATGAAAATTTATATTCACTTTTATGATCTTTTTTAGTGAAAATACTCATATAAAAGAATTTTTTTTTAATTTTGAAAAAAAAATCTGTTTTATAGATTTTTTCCTGTTTTCCTTGTGTATAGATAATTGTAATGTGAACACAAATATGGCCAAACATGTATAGTATATATAAAATATATGTATAAAAAATGTATACAAGCTAAATTGTATGTTAGGACCGCTTGAATACAACACCTGTTCGGACGAAAAAAAATGACTTGAACCTGAACAAATTGATTATATCTGCTAGAAGTTTAAAACATTCTTACTCCTTTCTATAATTGAATACTAAATGATCTGAAAGGAGACATTGTCTTATCAAAAAAAAGTTAAATGTCTAACATTATATGAACTATACTGTCTTTGTACTAAAATGCGCCGTCAAAACAAAGCCACAAATGGCAAGTTACATGATACATGTCAGGCATGATACATGTCAATACAATATTAATTAGTATCAACATTTGATTACTGATAAAACGTATTGAAAAATGTTATTTTCCAAGATTCTTTATATTTAAGATTGTCTGTCACATGTTTCAACAAATGTTGACTTCATTTCAATTTTCCATAGATAGTATCGGCTGCGCAGAAAGATGCCATATTAAAAAAAACTATAGGAATTCCCTTTAAGAGAAAAGAAAAACACATATAGTTTAATATTTAGATAATTAAGAATAAACACAATTAGTTGTAACTGCATATTTACAAGAACTATAACTTTATTTTAACTCAAAGTGGTATCAGTATATTTTGTTTCAAATGTCAAAACATCTCCTATCCAACATTTCAAATACATTTTCAAAATAATAGCAATTCTGAAAACGGAAACGCATAGATATTGTCTGATGAATATGAAAGTCTCGTAATTCAACAGATACAGGAAAGTTTAACCGACATTTGTCGAACTATTGCATTTCCATCTGGAGGTTTCGAGAAAATCTGCTTTGAAACATAATACAATCAACAAAAAATAAATAAAATTATTATTCTCACCGAAATTTTTTCAATTAGTATGTTTATTTGTCTTAAAAGGCAGTTTCGGAATATCCGAATTCACATTTTCATTCCCAGGTAACGTGACTCCTGCACCCTTAAAAGCGCTGTAAACATTGCAATCGCGATTAAATCAAAATAGAAGAAAGCAGAAATAAATTCATTTTTCCAAATGTTTGTTTTTTATGTATTAGTAATTTACATATACAGGCGATTGTCTCGTAAAGCATATAAATAAACTGTTTTGAATGAAAACGATTTTTTATATTGTTTGAAAAGGCTTACGTCATTTTGAAAGAATTATAATTCTATAAATCATGAGCCCTGCGTGTTTTGCTTGTAACATTGTTGTTAGATGAGGAATGATTTACCAGTTAACAATACTTTTGCATACGTCTTTCTATTTATAACAAAAATTCGTAAGGAGTGAAAACAATACTCCTGCATAAAGATGAGTTTCGGTAACCGGTAAAAACGGTACTGATGTTAAGTATCGGAGCTGTTTCACAATGTTAGAAGTTATTTAAAACGTCGTTTCTCCATCATGTGTTTCTTGCCTAAATATTGTTAAAGACTGAACCACACTATTGATCAACTGCTTTAGTTAGTTCTTGAATTCACTTGTATTTCTAGATAAAACCTGAGATTTTCAAAGACGAAAGGGCAGTGTTTATATATATTTGCACATCCAGCGATATATATCCGCTGTTAGAAGCCCATTTGGTGAAATTCAAATGCCAAACATTTTTCAAAACTCCAATTTACCATAGAAATTGAGCGATTCAATTAAACGATTACATTAAACAGAATTTATTTACTAATATATAATTTTCGATTATATTAAACAGAATTTATTTACTAATATGTATTTCTCGACTTTATGAATTAAATTGCTGATATCAGCTATCCACGGGTATGCATTATATGTTCAGAGTTTTCTGAAAGGCAAAATGTACCCAACAGTTTGCGAAATGTTGTACAAAGAAGTGGGTTTCAGCAGACAATTGAAAGCAGCGTGTCAGCATCCCTTAACTGGACGAGAAGGAACTTCCAGAGCTTTGGAACAGTTAAGAAAAGTTCAAATTGTCATACATGACGTTTTAGTCTTTGGCACAACTAATGACAGCGTGCCTTGTGGTCTTTAAACACTTCTATCATATCCCTTATTAAGACAGGGGTCTTATTGTGTAGAGCCTTAGAGAGTGGGCCAGAACTTTTATTTACCCTGTATTTCACTGGTACCAAATAGAGCTCCACCAGTACCGTTATATTATGACTGTGACGCGTCGTCCTAGTGATAATGCAAGCTGTCGTATTTTTGATATGCTGCAATTAGTCAAGTGTGTTGTTTGGAATATCACTGAACAAGGCATTATAGTAGTTTTCCGTGAGTTAACTAGGACGTTAACAACGGACTTTATGATATAACTAGTAAGATATCGTCTGGTCTATTCTGCGTTGTTTTGCACATCCAGTCCGGCACAGAGGTGACTTGCTGTTTCATATCCATATTGATATCTAATGCCGAACAAAGATTCCTAACACATTTGGTTGACTCTGTCCTAAAGTCACCGACCTTCGTTGAGTAGTCTGTATTGAACTTAAACTGTGCTTTGTTGGTAACAACATTATTTTTATTTTATCAGCATTAAGCTTCAGCATGTTGCACTGCATCCATGAGACAATTTCAGCCAGACAACCCTAAATGCGGCGCAATGCTTCACTTTAAGCGACAGCATAGCTTCTATTGGCTTAAAGGATATATACTTGAATAACTGAAAGTCATGATGAAGCAGTCCTCGATGTCTACATAAATGTATCCATGGATTTAATATACACTCTTTGGAGCCAGTACTAATCCATCGGGCACACTGTATTTCATAAACACATGCGTCGACAATTTACCATCAGTGCACACAGTTTGATAGCGGTATCTTATGGAAAACGTTTCAGATCCGGATTTCCACATGCCATTACAACGTAATTAACACGCAGTGTTGGAAACAACAAGATTAGCAACCAATGGTTAACCAACTCTATTTGAACTTATGAACTTACAAAAAGATATGTTTACTAGTAATCTGATTAGTCCAATGCATGATCAGAAGCTGATATTTTTATATTGGATTGCGATGATCGGGAGAATATACTTGCATTTGACTTATTTGCGCTATAAACATTCATTTAGCAAAAGAATGATAACACATTCCTATCACAGACCTCTATAAAGATAGTGATAAACCTGGTATATATTAAAATGCAGTTCAGTGACATTCGCATGATCTATGAAATATGTTGACAATTACTCTACAGTGATTCTCGCGAAATAGCAACGTTGCGTAAATTAATTCAAATTTAGCATTACTTTGTACTATATAAACAATGTAGTAGTTTGATGTACATGTTCGTTGAAACCTCTAAAATTCTAAAACCTTGATCGTCTAAAGACGATCCTCATTAAATTCTCCACAAACTGAAATCTTACGTTATCGGTAAGTTTCAAAATGTTCGATAGTTTTTCACTCACAGAAATTATAAAAAAAAACTTTATTTCTTATGAAAAAAAAAACATGTCCTGAGAAACAATGCAGTTTTATAAGATTCTGTTTCATGTCGTTTACAATAAATATGAAATATTGTACCATTTCATTGACAATAGAAAACATTAGATATAACGTAATGACATTTAACTACCGGATATTATGCAATAAAACATTGCCTAAAAGACGCTAAATATAGATTTGTTTCACTAGACACGAGATCTATGAATATATTTGAGGTTTTTCAGTTGCTTCTATTTCTTTGAATTTTATCTCTGTCAAGGAAGGTAATATAACTATAAATATGTGAGCGAGGACAAAAATATATAATTTACAAAGTGTTGTTATTTTTTCTGATCCTTTGGGATTATGAATTGCTAGCGTGGGGGTTGGGATGTTGGTGGTGGAAGGCTAAGAGAGGTTGCAAATCTGATATCCTTTCGATCAATTTGAGCCTGCAATTAACTTGTTTTGTTTCATTCTATGATTCCAAGAATTTCCTTATAGACCTTATTTACTGTGATCAGGCGACGTACTCTCTGTTTTTTTTAAAAAGTGCCTTATTAGTTTTTCTTCTCTCATACTTCTTTCTATGATACTACATGATCGCATAAATGAATTCTTTGCATTTGATTTTAACGCAGCGAAGGGTTTACTATTTTATTCTCTAATTCAAGTATTTTTTTTTTCTATTTGTTTACATCGTATTTGTATCTCTTACGATTATAAGTATACGACCCACACGCTAGTTGTAAAATGGAAGTAAAATTATGAGATGGATATTTGTTTGATGTTTTGGCGGTACAAAATGTTATAACACATCGCCATAACTGTTTTGCAAAATGTTCAGAAAGTTAATTTTGTTACAAATATCACTACGGGATTTATGACTAAATGATCGACATGACATAATTTAGACTAATAATAATGTAATGATACCGATTGCTAAAAACAAAAACAAAAACCACACATACAGGTGTGTAATGCGAACTTTTTTGAATGTTCTTGTTATATTTAAAGACCAAGTGTTTGCCCCTGCCGCAAATCCACCTCCAACCTTATCTGCTTCTTATTTTTAATTATTTAATTAAGAAATAATTTATAGCAAAACCGTGTTTTAACACTATTTATACACGATGGGCGGTTGTACGTATTGCGTAATAATTATTTCGTACGACGTATAATAAAATAGTGTTCAAACAAGGTTTTGCTATGAATTATTTCGATTCTAATATATCTTTTATTGTAAGTTTTTGTAAAATATGATAGAACCGTTTATTGTCGCATGCATGGCGCCAGCTGAGCTTTTCCTAAATGGTACAAAAATACCGGTTGTTGATGAAGCAAAATTTCTTGGTGTTATCTTTCTTTAAATTGATAAAAAAACTTTCGTTTGTGCCGCATATACTTTAAAGCCAAATGTCTCATGTCATTGAATCTTTTAAAGGAAATTTCAAATACTGAGTGGGGAGCCGATCGCACGGTTTTATTAAGACTTTATAGGGCTTTAATTAGATCAAAGCTAGATTACGGTTGTATTGTTTATGATTTCGCAAGAAAATCATATTTACAAATGTTAGATACCATCCATAATCAAGGTCTTCGTATTGCTCTTGGTGCATTCCGAACATCGCCAGTTGAAAGTTTATATGCTGAAACAAACGAACCATCTCTTTACACACGCCGAGAAAAACTTTCATTACAATATGCTTTAAGAGTGGCTGCCAACAAATCCAATCCTGCTCATGAAATTATTTTTAAACCAAAGTACTCTGATTCATATGAGGAGAAACCAAAACAAATCAAACCGTTTGGATTTCGCATAAAATCTTCTATGAATGAAACTGACTTTGAATTCGATAGTATTAAAGAAAATTCAATTCCAGATACACCACCATGGACCCTTCGTACCCCTACAGTTCTTTTCGATTTGAAAACTGCCTTTAGAAAGTCTGAAACAAACCCTGAAATATTCAAGTCCAAATATCATGAAATCAAATCGACTTACAAGGACTATTTTGCAATTTACACAGACGGTTCTTATTATCTTTTCCGACTCGCTTTCTGTTTTACAGTCAATTCATAACCGAAATATGGAAAATCCATTCATTCAAAATATTTTTCTTAGGTTTCATGAATTATCTTTTAAAAAGTTTATTATATTTTGTTGGATTCCTAGTCATGTTGATATTCATGGAAACGAGGATGCTGATATTGCAACAAAGAAATCCCTTTTATTATCACAATCTAATTTGAAATTACCACATACCGATTTTAGGCCCAATATAAAGAAATACATTTTATCTAAATGGCAATCGTCATGGAACAGTGCTTTATCCAATAAACTTCATGATATCAAGCCTACTCTAGGGGAATGGCACCAAGGGAACAGATCTGTTCGCAGGGAGGAAGTTGTTCTTCTCGCTGTCGAATAGGTCATACCCGTTTGACTCGTTCTTACCTTTTGAATAAAGAAGATCAACCCGAATGTGTATCACGTCAAACACCGCTAACTATTAAACATATTCTAATCGACTGTGTGGACTTTGCTACACAGTGCGGTACATATTATGACCTTCAATCTTTGAAAGAGTTATTTGAAAACGTTTCAGTTGGAAATATTTTATCGTTTTTAAAGCAGATAGGAATATATCAAAAAGTCTAACATTTCACATTTTTGTTTACATCTTGCAATATTATTATGTTTGCAGCTGATATTTTAACACACACGTATATACATTTTTACATAACTGTTTTTAGATATGCTTTACATTTTTACATGGATGTTTTTAGATATGTTTTACAATACTCATAGTGTTCTTTAAATTTTTACATGAATGTTTTTGGGTATGCTTTACATTTTTACATCAATGTTTATGCTTTACAGTTGGCGTTTGCAATATGACTTCTTCTCGACGATATATGACCATTTTGTGTCGATTCGTCGTAAAATCCAACTCACTCACTCACTCATACACGCCAGGACCGGAAATGGTAATACATCTTGCGGAATAGTTCCATTAGGGCGCAAATGACCTATTCTGCACAGCTAATAACGAACTCCGGGTGTGTGTAAATTAATTAAGACAGTTATATTATGTGACATTTCGTTTTAAACATGTTTTAAGTAAAATATTTGATCAAATTTGAAAGCGCTATTTCTAGATGCGTACTTGGCGCTAAATATCACATCGACATGACGTCAATATAATATCATTGTGATGAATAAAATGTTGTTAGTCATCGTGAAATTATTCGCAGACGAGTCCATAAAGATTTGTGTAATAGAGTTGAAAGGAAGACTTTTTTTCTTCAGTCAATGTAGAATGATAATGATGTTTTCGATTGAAATTTCAGTATCAGTGATTAGTTGTATGAAGTACCTTTTTCGTACTATATTTCAAATGCGCGTAGGGTTTTCAGTCTAGTAAGGCGAAAGTTCCTATAATTAAAATCATATATTTACTAAATAAAAGTTTAAAATAAAATGCACTGTTTTCTCTTTTCATTTACTGATACAGTAATTGATTAACTCTCTTTCCAATAAACCCCAACTGTGCTTAGGGAGACAGAAATTCCTGGATCCAATGTTTAGATCTAGGCATTTATGTGATGGAATCGAGCTTTCCATTGATTATCATGATAAGATCACGTGACTTCCGGGCACCTAAACCTCTAAGCAGGAAATTTCATACGTATTTGGTGCCTGATAATTTTACCATTAGTAAAATGACACAACTGTTCTTCTTTACGAGAACTGGCTTCTATTGCCTCCTTTAACAAGTTTTATCAAGACTCTTTAAGCAAATGATCCCTATAGGTTTCTTCCTGGTTATGAACAATTTTCTGAATATTACAAACTGCGAGGGAAAAATGTAATGGCTGCACTTGTTTTCCATATTTTAGTATCCTTTTAATGGTTTGGTAGTAATTTCTACATTTTGCTTTTCATATTCCTAAATGTAACACAATATACCTTATATTAATACAGAATAAGCAGAAACAACGTATAGGATAAGAGAAAACCATATAAATCTAGATAGCAAGGCTCTCACTAATTCTTTTGGTCACTTCATTGACAACTATCCTCGTTGCAACCTTTGACATCGCTCCGACACTTTGGGGCACCCCTTCTAAGCTTTAACGTTCATCCATATTCCAACGGTTCTCACTTTGCATTACGAATGACATTACAATACTGAATGACATTTAAATAAGTTATAATTGAACACTTTAATTTATTCATTGAAAAGATTATGGTTGCATTTTTCAACATGTAGGAACTGATTCTGAAATTTCGAATCCGATCTTATATTCTTATAAAGGAATTTTGTCTAATGAATGTCTCGAGTTTCGTATGTTGTTTGAGCAAAACAACAAGAAGTTAAAAACAACAATAGCTAATAATGAAAAAACAAACACTTGTTTACCGACGTGGAATTAAGGAAGTATCATTTGGAAAGTCTTATAGGATTGCAAGTGTGTGTTTTATGCTTTAAAAATGGAACCAAGACTTATGTTTACCGCGCAATAAATTTGAATGTTTTAGCCGATTTTTCTGTTGATACTTAACAATTCAATTCTCTTAGGAATCCTGTTATTCCTAGAATTACTTTTCTTGAAATAACCTTATAAGCATCCTGAGACGAGACTTATATTTGCACTGGCTTCAGCCCATGTTCTAATATTTCTTTTGCTCTGCTCGGGACTATTCTGAACTTACGTGTCAGGATGAAATAATGTGTGCTCCGCAAAAGTGTTTTAATTATTAAGACACGTTTTAATGCGATAAAAGGTAAATATACAAATATAGCATGCCTTATAGCCATTATGGCACAGTCGGTGCCATTGTGACATTAGGTGTGCAATTATGGCACACTCCTTCCGTATACTGACAATTTGGATATATAAATACGCCTTATACTTATAAAACCATGACATATCTTCAAGTATTTTGGGTATTTTCTGTATTGTAGCTTCTAGCGATTATGACGCACACTGTGTGCCATTATTAAGCCAGGAGTGTTATTATTGTCAAAAGGCATAACATAGCCGTATGCAAGCATTGTCTTTCAATTCAAGATTTTTAAACATGCACCAAAACCAAATCTTTCAATTTAGAATTCAGATATCAAGAAATACATCTGAATGTTCATGTTACCTGGTTCCGCTTTAGGCACACTGCGCCATTACCAGCCGACTGTATTCAATGCATTTTCTTTCCAGTCTATATCTTGGTACATAAAAATGAAGATAAAGTATTCCTGCTTTCAGCAATTTTGTTAGCTTGACTGACATTTATAATGTCACTGAATAAATCATTTAACACGGCTGGCCTAATAGGTTATTCTGTTTACTTGTTTAGTAACTGAGCATACTGTCTAGACAAATATCCCTGAAGTATCGTAAACAAGTTCTTTACGAAGAACGGGATAAGTCAATAAATTGTTTAAAATCTTTAAAAAAAAAAGTCTTCTTTATGCTTCTAAAATAAAAGGCCAGATAGAGTATTTTGTCTGTTAAAAATACTAAAACGGTTAAAGCTAAAATAATGGGTAATAGTAACAGTGGAAACGCGAATAAATATAAATGATATATGTTGATTTGAGGCTATGACGTCACACTTGTATCTGGAAATTAGATGATTTTCAGCAATCCTCTATTTCTATAATATTTTCCTGGATCTTCCATTTGAAATAATGGCCTCTATAATTTTGCATTGATATTTAAATATCATGCATATGTAAGGAAACGATTTTTGGTGACTGATTTTTATAAGCAAGGCTATCTTCGAATGCAGTGAACGTTGTGATTTGTTTACGTCTTTCCCCTTTACATCACTTTGTTTATATTTATATGTAATTTATTAGACTAAAGTTGTCCATATTTTAAAAATACTATGACCTTTACTGATTTTGCACTAGAATAATGACCCGATATTAACGTTGAGATTGATATTTGACGTTCAGAAAATTTAACATCACTAAATTATAGAAAGGAAGAGTTGTTTTACAGCATGTAATATATGTATATTTAGTCTTAGAAACGATTGTCGCTTCCATGAGATATGGTTGAATTCTAGAAAAAATGCCGCATGAAATGACCACTTTTCTGGACAGTGCAGTGCCTTTAAAATCTCACCATTTCAAATAACTGTTTTATATTCGTATCGATGCATTTGCAATAACATCCGAAAGAAGATGTACAAAATTCATCCGAGCAAACAATAGCAAACTCGGTTTAATTAGGTCTGTTCATAAATGCAGCCTAGCTCGGCTAAAGCGGAACTCTATTACCCGTGAACATTGAGTGGACTCCAAACTCCCAAAGGACCAGAAATTATAACAAAAATGGGGAGACTTTATACGACCACCATCCGGCACGTAAAGATTGGTGTTGTGATAGTTAATTAAATCTGAGAGAAGATCCTTTGGAAGCACAGAATGCAACCAAGCAAAATAATGGCAGACTCAGTTTAATTGAGTTCAATGTCACAGTGCTGAAATTTTACATAACTAGGCTAAACATCGTTTTCAGCAATTATGAAAATTGTTTATTTTTATTTCTTTGCAAATGGAATTTGGACAACATTTTTGAGAATATTTTAGGTACAGGTAAAGCATGTATTGGACAGGTACAAAAATGTATATTGTTGATAAAGATGTTTTCGTTTACAAACGATTGTAAGATTTCGGTTCGTATAATCCTTTGTCTATTTCATGTCAGTTATTTTGCTGATTTTCTGACGATATTTGTGTTCCATTAATTGCAAACGGTAAACTGGTAAACATATGGCAGACAAATAAAAAAGAATAACTAATTCAACGAAAAAAAAAACTTGCTTATTTTTTCAAAATCAGAATTAGGATATTATTATTATTGCAAATACATAAATATGTACTCCTTTTTCAGCCCCAACTTTAGATATTTGGCATTTAGTCCGCTACCAAGTTCTTTTGGAATAATTTCGGATTTGCTCGTGCCGTCGGTTAAAGTATTCTTCATCGGCATATACATGTATAGGAAAAAATTTAAAATGTCTTCTCTAAAACTAATGTACTGAGTTTAGATATTTTGTATGTAGTTATTCTCTTCATCAATGTTTTCTTATCATATCTTTGTGGTCGAAGTTAGCCACTTTCTGAGATCCCTTGATTTACTTAGATATAAAAGCTTTATAATGATCTTTATCTGCCGCTAATTTGTACTTTTTTACGACCAAAATGAATTTTACAGCAATAAAAATAACCCATTACACGACATTTTATGTCATGTGATTGTGTTTAACACAATTAAGGACTTTTTAGTGATTCATTTTCAGTGTTGTAAATAAGTAATAATGCATTATTTTACTTGAATTCGTAAATCAAGTCATATCAAATCAAATCAGATTTGTTTCTTCTAAATCCAATAACATTCGCAGCAACAAAAATAACACATTATGCGGCATTTATAGAAAAAAGTGTGAAAAGATTCCAATTCTAAAATAACTTTATGCCATTGTAGGTTAAGGTTATGTTATTGCATTAAAATCACAATTACTGAAAATAGAGGAACAATTTCTGCCCGATAGGTGGTGATAAGTTGAGATTCAGTTGTAAAATCATTGTTCCTTATTTTCAGCCATATTGCAATAAATGTGTACTGTTAAATCTTCCAGTGCAAAAATCATGAACGTTGTTAAATCCACCAATTTGACTCTTAGCACCATGCAGGTGTGCGATATACGGCCATCAGAGCCCTATCGGTTAAGGATCTTTTCATTTTCGATCAGAAATCATTTTATAGCCACACAGATTAACAAATGTTAGCAATTAGCAATTGTTTCAGTAAGGATAGTTTATATGAGCCGCGCCATGAGAAAACCAACATAATGGCTTTGCGGCCAGCATGGATCCAGACCAGCCTCTGATCAGGATCCATGCTGGTCGCAAAGCCACTATGTTGGTTTTTCCATGGCGCGGCTCATATATTCTTCTCAATACTCTTTATACCATAAATCTCCCCTCTTGTATTTATTGCAATGTCACATTGAGTTGTTGTTTACGAAGTCACGTTAAATTATTCTTCCACACCATTTCTTTAGTCATCGGCAGTGCACAAGAATACACCAAATTAAAGCTTCGTTGCGATCATCTTTCATACACTTTTGAATACTTTTATGACAGTTGAGCTGGCAGACATTGAAATGTACATTGAATATTGTCTTAAGATACCTGATCTACAAATAGAATACATTTCGATGCCTGATGACCCCATGTTTTTTGGTTTTTTTTTTTTTTTTTTTTTTTTTTTTTTTTTTTTTGGTATCATTTGAAAGAGTTGCGTCTGTTGAACACAAATGTAAATAAGATGACCATAATAATATACACGAATCACTACACTCAAGTTTTTTGAAGGCGAAATGATACATCTTACACTGTTATGACTCGATTTCTTTTAAAGTATCACTGAAAACTATAAAGTAAAAAATAAAAATTCTGTAACATGATTTGTCATGTAATTTAGATTTTCTTTTTTTGCAGACAATACACGGCATAAAGTAGCATTTAGTTGACAATGTATTGTTTAAACCATTTCAACTTACAAAAATATGTATATGGCAAATTTGACTTAAGTGCCTCCTTGGTCAGCTGGCAAAGTCTTTGGCTGAACCATCAACGTTTCAAGTCATCACATGTATTCTTTCTGCCAATATGAATATGGCATATGAACATATCACTTTCGTTCATTAAAAGAAAGAATTGTAACAGCATTGCAGCGCGCACGTTTGGGTGGAGCTAGTTCCTAGTGACCGGATGATTATTCGCAGCGACAGTATTTGTTAAAGTTCCAGTGGAGTTTTTTTTTTTGTAAGGAGGGAGTAGGGGTCAAGTTTAGTTGTTATTATCTTTTCGTAATTTTCTGTCATTACAGGATGTTGTATGATACATGTAGATGTAACTGTTACACCAGAATGTGCATACGAATGAAAAAATGTGCTAAATAAGTGTGTTTTAATAAAAGTCACGGAAATTTACAGAACATTTCATCAACAAATTAACAGGAGTTTTTGTTTTTGAGTAGGCCCTTCGAAATAGATAGAATACATTTACATTTATTTAACCGTACTCATTACAATTATTGCCTTTTGGTGAGGTCGATATGAGGATTTATCAGGTCGAAAAATCCACATATCGACCGAACCTAAAAGGCAACAACTGTTTTATTTTTTAATCCAGCCTACTTATAAGTATAAGAATAAAATACAAATAGATCTGTCAATTTTCGTAGTAAATTGTGTACGACGTCGCATTGTTTTGACGTCTCACCGTGATGGCGTTATAGCTGGAGGTCAGTACGTGCTTTTGGCTCCGCCTTTGAGTCAGCACCACTCTTTATCACTGATCATGTGACTATATCTAGAACAATGGAAAGCACTATAAATATAGATTTAATAATAATATGATTTACGTCGTTATACAGACACGTACTGGAATGTAAATGACTAGTTATATGCTTAATTACATTAAATATTTATTGAAGCTATAATATTCATGTTCGAAAAAAAGCAGCATCTGTTCAATTTCAAACTCGTGAGTATTTACTTTACAGTTCTGGTCCAATTACAAAGTGGTTAATCAAAACGGCTTCTATAAGAAACTTCTTGCGTTCCGTCGCTTCTTTACGGAAATGCACCGGTTTCTATACGTATAAAAACGAAAACATACGGACCGGAGACGTCAACAAATGTTGGGTAATTTCAAAGGTATTTATGTTTTTCCTTCAGCTGCAATTTCACGGAACATGTAGAACATTTATGTACATATTGCAACAAATACTTACGCTAGGCAAGCATCGATTACTAAAAAATAGCCAACAATTATGACCGAGATCGTGTGCGAGTGATCACCGAGGATTGAAAATTCCTCATTTTTGAATGTTTTGAAATAAAACTGTACCATGTATGATGGTATGTATGAGTGTCAGTTAACATTATTTTCTCGACAGTTGTCCACAAAAGATAACCAAAATGGATTATATGCTCGATATTGTGTAAATCGCGAGGATTTTAAAGGCAGCGGGTAATATACGATTAAGGCACCGGATATGTAACGACACTGTTAGCATCGTTTGCTATACGAAATGATATATAGGTAAAGAGAACATTTACTATTTTGCAACGTTTGTTTCAGCTTAAAACTGGTTAACACCTACTTAGGCATAAAAACAAAAAGCAAGAAAGGCACGAAAAAGCACTGGTACCAATAGCTGATCAATGGTGAATTGAGACTGAAATGTTTAACAATTTGAAAATACTAAAACACGATAATTCCTCCCGATAATAGCAACGGATGATTTTGCAGATATCAAAGGCAATGCAAACTGCCGTTAGGTTATTTCATTAAGAAGCTAATTGTGAAGTAGCAGGGTCTACATGTAGCTTCTATGTGGGCCAACAAAATCAATTCAAACAATATCTCCCATTTTAAATGTTCACATGCAGTTAATTCCTCTTGCAATCTCTTTGATGCTGGAAAGGGAAGCCAGCGTGTTTAAAATTTCATACGAAATAAATGTCCGTTTGTTTGTAACAACAGTTACTTAGCTTAACTCATTCGGCTTACAGGTTTGTCCATTTTTTCCGACCGGATATTTTACCGCTATCAAGTGGTCAAACCTTTACACCTAACCCGCAATAGCAGAAAACCATACGGAAATCGGCCGTCAGTGACCACATATTAATACGGTCAAACTGTGTTAAGTAAAAAGATTAACTGACGTTGGAAGCTAATAACCTGATAAATCATTGATTAATCTGTCAGAAAATATTCAATTAGAATCTATTTCGTACAATCTGGAGTGAAATCGAGCCACTGAACTTCGGATACCACATTTCTCCCGTATGAGCGTCAGACATATAAAACGGTGTAAAGGTAACTTTATCATACCATATTATTGTGAAAACATTGTTCTTGACAGTTGCAAAAGCATTAATTTACTTTATTTATGCCTGGACATACATAGTTTTACGATCACTAATAAATACATCAGGTAAAATGTGCAGTAAACATGCATTTCGGGATGTATTTTATTCTAAACGAGATACGATTGGAATCCGTGCATAAAATTGCAGATTGTAGTTAGACATGGAAGTTGGCGCCCAGCCTAAAAAGTGTCGCTGGCCTCAAACGTATAATTAGATCTAGTAATTGTAGAAAGTTACTAGAACTTTTTTGACATTTTTTGTATAGTGTTCGGTGCCAAGTTTTCGTGTGTTAGCCGGTGCCACAACTTCATAACAAAACCAAATATCGTATTTTATCTGTAGCCCTTACGGTCATTGTTTACGGCTGTATACATTCAATTGGAAGCTTTTAAAACTATTCTTTTTCATCACAGACAAAGCCTATTGAGTTTGCATCGATGACAACAAGGCTTTTCATAAACCTCAAAACCACCACTTTTGTTTACACATTTGTACCACGTGGGTTTGCAGTAAGTTATTTCTTTTTCATAGTTTAGGTTAACTCCAAGGTAGTATAAAAAATAGAGCAAAATGCTACACCTTATGCTTCAAAGTGTTCCGTGAAATACAACAATTTAGCAACTTACATGTTTTTCTGACTGTCCTCCACAACTTTCCCCTTGTCTTCCATTTTTGACAGGTGTTTATATGCGTATAGAAACCGGTGTATATTTCGTACAGAAGCAGCGGAACGCAACAAAAGTCGTATAGGGGCCGTTTTGATTAACCACCGTGCATTATTTTAATGTGACAAACACTCATGCAGCTGTTAAATATCAATACATCAAAGTATTACATTTCGAAAGTATATATGGCTATTAAAACATTAACATTACTCCTAAGCAAAATATATTAAGACTTCGTGTCTTCTTTTTTAATTTCCGTGATAAATGATAGATTAAGTCTTCAAAAAGCTTTTTTTACGAGAACTAAGGGAAAACGAACGAAATGAAAAGTTACATATGTTTGGCAAGTATTTATTATTCGATTTTTCCTAAAGGTCGGAGAAAAAAACGAGTATACGGAGAGTTTCACAATAATATCTCAAATCAGCTTTAAATGAGCGAAACAGTATTAAATGTACACAAATGTGTAAATACTTCCTTCTCCCAATAAAGAGCAAGTTTAAAAGCTGAAACTGAAACAGTACTGACTAATTTGCAATGACATATTCAACGGCGTAACAAACTTTAGAATTTTAATCATGAAATGCTGTTATCGCATATAAAACGATTATCAAAACTTTAAAACAATGCCATGAGGTCTCTAAAATACAGTGTCTTAACTTTTTAATGTTTCAAGTGATTTACTTTTGCGTAATGTCAACGGCAGTTCATTCCAAAGTTTTGGAATAGTACAGAAACTTATGTCATTAAATGTTTTGCACTTGTTGTATGAACAACATAACGACATTCAGACTTCTCTGGCAATCTCAAACATTGTCTACTAGCAACATACTCTGTTAGCAGTTCTGTTAAATACATAGGTGATCTGCCAATGTGACAGCGATACATGAAAGAAAGTATCTTAAACCCAATCCTTGCTTTCACCGGCAACAAATGTAAATCATACAATGCTTGTTGGAACTGTCAAATTTCCTCCTGTTAAGGACAAGTTTTGCACATATGTTTTATATACGTTGAATCTTACGCACCTCACCGTTAGCTACACCATACAGTATGACAGTGCAGTAATCCAGATGTGAAATAACTAAAGACAAAACTAAAATTTCAGTGTCTGCTTTGGTTAGATATTTTCGGATGTTCTTAATTCGTAGGTAATTCAACATGGCTGTTCGACATTTGCGATTTACATGATCTTTAAAGTTCAATGTTTCATCAAAAATGCACCAAGATACCTTATTGTGCTTTCACGTTTCATATCATCACCAGCAATGAAAATCAAATTTGTAAAACATTTGTTTAATTGAGGTCTACTACCAAACATAATAAATTTCGTTTTTGAAGTGTTCATTTTCAGTTTGTTTATTTTCATACAGTCATTGATTGTAACTGTGCACCGTTCAAGGTCTCCGGTCGCTTGTGATTCTACGGAAGCAGATGTGGGACGAAAGCTTTTATTTGCTTTATGGACAACAGCACAACCGTAGACTGATATGGATTTGGGAATGACATCATAAAGACTTCCAGCATAGGTTAGATACAGCCACGGACCAGGGCAACTGCCTTCGAGAATACTGCATTCAAGCTGTCGGTCTGATGAATATGCGTTATTTATATAAACCTTACAAGTACAAGGCCTTAAGTAAGAGTCTATTTCACGGTCACCATACTTTGCTTTTAGGGACATCTAGAAAAAGTTCGTGTTAGACATGTCAAAAGCCACACTTAAGTCAATTGCAATAAGGGCCGTGATTTCCTGTTTCTCCATACCACTTAGAAGATTATAAACCAACCGAAGCAGCGCAGATTCACAGCAGTGATATTTCCTATATGCAGACTGGTTCTTAGGCAAACGACAGTTTTGATGTACATGTTTGTTTAATTTGTAAAGAACAGCTTTCTCAATACGTTCTGACAGAAATGATAAAGTTACTCAAAGGACGATAGTTGAAAAGCTTTTTAGCAAAGCAAAGGTCTAACAACAGATTGTTTGTATGTCACAGGAAAACCACCTTGTTGCAAAGAGAGATTCACCAAGGGAGAAGTTCGTCTAGATGACTTTGTGATTATAGAACACGTGTTAGCAAAATATCTAGCTCTGAAGACGTACATGTAGTATTCAATTCACTGATGAGTTTCTTGAGCCAATTCAGTAAATTTGTCAATTTTTGAACATCCTTTACTAGAGGTTCAAAGTTTTTATATTCACTTAGTGATTGACGTATATTTAGATTTTTGCCATGAAAAAGCCAATTTTTCGGCAAATGAATTATTAGATTCCCCTTGAGGCCGTGGGTTTTCAGATTTGGTAATAGTTAGTTCTGATACTAATCCATACAGAATCTTGGAATCACCTTTAGCGTTCTCTATCTTTTCACTGAGTGTTTTCTCTATTGACGTTTGAATTCAAAAATTGTACTTTAACGCCTCCATGTACACTCAGACTTTTCTAACTTGTTGTTTTAGATGTCATTTACAAAGTTGTTGATATTCTGTGAATCAACGTTTATTGCACTTAGATCACTGGAAAATTCTGAATCGTTCAAATTTTTTAAGTTTCTAAATGATACGCTCCTAATAGTAACAGTCTCTGTTTTAACATCTAGAGGAACTTTAACAACACAGTGATCCGATAAAAATGGTCAATGCTCACATTTCTCTACATGAACACCATTAAGTGACTAAGCTATGACTAGATCCAAACTATGGCCTCCTGTTTGACAAAACGATGATATTATTGCACTTTTCATGCTCTCCGAAGGGAAAGCATAGAGTCGCCGATTTTTTCGTCCCACAATTCTTGTCCTGACGGAATATTTCTCAGCAACCACTGGTTGCAAAACTTTATAGGGAGCTTTGCTATCAGGAGGATATGCGCATATCGTCAAATGATTTTTCACTGAGTTATCGCACTTTGATTATTAAACATTGTATACATAGTAACTGTTCTTGTACGGAGTATTCCTCAGCAACCTCTTGCTGGAATTCATCGAAATTTCATCGGAAGCTTCACTCCTAAGAGGAGATGTGCATATTTTCTTTGTTGAAATTCCTGCATTACTATAACTAAAGTATGCACAATTTCAGAACGAACCTGAGGCATTATTAAGTTTTAGGAGTCCTTTGAGTGTCTGCTAGGAAAACCTAAATTGAATTTTACGGATCATCAGTTCTAATTTGTACCTTTTCAAGAGTGAGAGCCGACATCTAAGTGCACTCGGAAACTGACTGGTTATGAAAGAAACAGCTGCATGATTAAATGAACCTCGTATAATTTGAGATAAATTGCATACAGGTGCTGTTTTTTTCTAACAGATATGACATCACAACGAGACAAGTAAACTTGTTTAAATTAATTATTATTATAATAGTTATACAATGCACAGCTGTTTCTTATCCCCTTGTCAAAATAATGTTGGCACGGTATTGTGGCCAGTCGAAAATGATTGCTTTTGACGGCCTGAAATAAAAAATAAAAATAAAATATTAATCATAGTGGGGGTGAACAAAGTTGCAAGAACATTGCAATATATACATGTTTCAACATTTTCCTTTATGTCGGGTTGGGCGACCTGTTGTTTTCCGCGATTTTATTTTATTATCACAGCAGCGTTGTTTGTGCCGTGTGGCGACCGTAAAATGTCTCCCCGTACCTTCAGTCAGAGCTGTTATATTTCGATTTCTTCAGATCGTTCAGCATTTATGTTGTGTAAGTGTACTGTTTATTTGTTCAGCTTGAACATTTTGGCCTAGGTGGTTCAATACTCCCGCTTAAAAAGCTTTGGGTATTGTTTAATCACCCATTGGATATGGTGCCTGCTTTTTCATTTTGTCTTTTGACAGTTTCTGTGATAAGAAGGCTCTATAACCACCCTCTCTAAATTCAAGTTTGTTTAGTTCTGACCATTGTTTTCTCGTTTAGGGAAAATACGCCGCTTTTCATGGAATAGCACTCTGTGCATCATTGAAGGTTCCATGTGCACCGCCGTATGAATACATCTGCGGATGTCATGTTGGGCGATCTGTGGTTTTCCACGTTTTCATTTTAGTACATAAACTTTTGAAATAGCAATAGTTTTGGGTTTTGTTTTTCATTCACATGTAAAAATGATTCTTTTGGCAAACCATGCTTCTAACTAATTTCCCATCCGAAAATGGCATTTTGTTCTGTTGATGCATCCTTCATTTGGACCAAATGATAATTTTTGTTTCACGTGTGCTTTATAAATAAACTATAACGTATGAGATGTTGTACAGCGTTCAAATGTCTCTGAAAGAGATTTAAATTCGCGTTCTAAATGCATGGAACGGGTAGATGAATTTCAAAATCCAATAATTTTAGAACGCCCTTACAGCTCATAAGCTGAAACGATATCCAAGCAGCTGATAATATATAAATTAGTCTAGTTTATAAATCTGCACTGCTCCGAGCATGTGAAACACTAATATTTTGGTTAAGACTGTTGTAAAATATTTTATTATTGTGTAATTCTTGAGAGAAAAAACAGTAGAACACCATTGGTGTATTGATAGTTATACATCTACAACAGGGATTATCACACTGAGAGCATATTCTAGGTGTTCGGTATCAGAAATTTTTAATTGGCCTCAATAACCTATCAAACTGCAGTGTAAAATGACAGTAAGGTGAAAATAATTTTTATAAATATGTTATATCTAATTTGCAGAAATGGGCAATATTAGTGTTGATTCTTTCTCATTGCGAATTTATTGCTCTTAGAAAACAACAAGTGAATACACAGAGGATATTACATGAATGTCTTTTGATATTAACTTATTAAACGAGTTGAAAAAAAATGAAATGCGAGGCTCTGCCGACAATTTTATCAATTTTGTTCAACCAGTTAAAAAAATTCAGTGTGGAAATCACAATTGTAATATTCTTTTTATCACATGTTAGCATTTCCTGCCTTTACATAAAATAAAATTTACTTTCTTAACTATTATAAACAAGTCATTTTGACGAACGACTCCTATACTTTAAACGACGTTGACGTCAAACCTTTATTACACTCGTGTATTATCAATTTTATGTTATGGCTTTATTTCACTCACGCGATGTCAAACATGTGATAAAAGTTATTTTGAAATATCTTAGGGATATATTGAAAAGTTAAACGCATCCGTATATAGAACTGCGTAAAATAATCTTACTCTACGGAAATATTGCGTTTCATGACATTTCGCCCAATATATAAGTTATCTTTAGCCATGACAAATATCACATGTCATATCATTTTCGTCTTGTATAGTAACTGCTATCTACTTGATACCTCGCAATATTTAAATCTTTCACATTTAATGTCTGCGATAACAGGAGTTTTATTTGTTTTTTTTTGCTTCGCATTATGATCATAAACGTCACTGCTATTTCATTTTTAAGAAATTAATGGTCTTATATGAAATTCAAGATCTTTGAAACCTCTAAATCATTTTGAGTAGTTTCCATTTGCTTACAAAAATCAAACTTATTTTCTGTTCAATTGAAAGAAGATTAAAAATAACCTAGAAAACACATTAGTACTAGTATCGACTGATAGAAATACAAAATTAATGACACAAAAATGAGCCGCGCCATGGGAAAACCAACATAGTGGCTTTGTGACCAGCATGGATCCAGACCAGCCTGCGCATCCGCGCAGTCTGGTCAGGATCCATGTTGTTCGCTAACGGTTTCTCTAATTGCAGTAGGCTTTAAAAGCGAACAGCATGGATCCTGACCAGACTGCGCGGATGCGCAGGCTGGTCTGGATCCATGCAGGTCGCAAACCCACTATGTTGGTTTTCTCAAGGCGCGGCTCAAATGTTACAACCGTGATGACGCCAATGCGGCGATAAAAAAAAGCACATACGTGTTAAAATATAAGTGTACAAATAGAAACGGACCGTGGGACAGTGTCATGAAGCCTGCAAAGTACAAAGTTAGAACAGTGGAATAACAGGTTTCACAAACATTATTTTAAGTAGATTTCTGTTAAATATTTGGCTATTTTCATCTGAACCAAAGAAAACTGGTTTAGATCTATAACAAATTGAACTAATGTAACTTTTTTAAAATGACCGTGGTTTTATTGCGTGACATAATTGTGTTTTAAAGAGTACATAACTGATTTGTTGAAATAGACCCTAGAGTGATACGACAAATATTTGTACAATTTAGAGCGAAGTTAATTGTAAAAGTGTGGAGTATTCGAGAAGAAATATTGTATTTTTCATTGTATTACGTACATTTTGAACGCTTCATGAAAACACAGTCTAGATAATGTCTAGAAATGAAATATCCGTCACAACACGATGTTATCGCTTAACCCGACCTACAAGAGTTTGGGTGGCTAGAAAAGTATTTAAGGTGCTGGTGAATAATAATGTCTTACATGCAAGATAGTGTAAATCCATCATTGAACGTTACATGGTCCGCTGAAATTGATTAATATGTGAAATAATCACAACAACACAGTCATTAAGGACTTTCACATTTTTTCCACTCATCCAAGGAAAGATCCCGGACTTGAGTTACATCTTCCAGAAATCACTGCCAATTGGTCGGTTTCAGCTAGCAGCTTTGTAAATTGTTTCGTTTCAGCTTACCTATGAACAACAACAAAGCCGGGGCGATCGTGCTACCTGTTAGCTGTCTACACGATTTCAATAAGAGTATTACTATTGGACTTCCTGGTATCAGACTGATTAGTGCCAGTATTAAAAAGAAAATCTACAGCGGCAATAAGCCCTCATGATAAACACTGGTATATAGAGAGAGTATAATTTGAGATATTCTGAACCATAGAGGCCTTATAAAATGCTCACTTAACTTTGATTTGATGAAACATCTGGAATGTATGAGTATCTATTTGTAATTTCTTTAAACGTACAAATGACATTTCAAACATTTGTTTGATAGAAATTCCTTCTTCCCTACATCGGCTGTAGAATTTTCAATATATAATATATATTTTAAAGTAATATAAATTATGATAAAGTATGTAATAGCTAGCTTAGTCCATAGTGAATACATTAAGGTAATGAGTGTTTTTTGTATGATATCTGTTCTAGAAGAATTTATATAAAAATGTTTTAAATGACATTTTCCGCGATATATATTTTCATCACCGTATCACATGTCACAGATTATAAGATTCTTTCAATAGTTGTAGGTGCAGATGGGAATATCTGGCTCGAGGGTAACTGTTTAGGCGGTAACGAGGCTCCTGCCGAGTTACCGCGTAAACAGTTTCCCGAGAGTCAGATATTCCTATATGCACATACAGCCTGTGATCGAATCTTTTTCTTGCATACCATATTCAAGAAATTCTTGTAAAAATAAAATCAATCGAATGTGTTTCTTTTTAGAACTATTTCTTATATAGTAGCGCATTTAAACAAAGCGCGGGAAACCAACGTCCGTAAACAGGAAAGACGTCATAACGTTTCAAAGACAAATGGCAAAGTTTAGTTCCGGTTTTGTTTCTATCAGTTGCAGAGTAACGTTATGATTTTTTGATAAAAAAAAATAACGTTTTTTGAATCGAGAAATACACTATCAGGAACAAAGAGGAACTGTCAAGGTACTGGATTTTTATTCCGTTTTATGAAATAAAATATAAATTACTACATAAATCTTTTACAAATACGTAGTTCGTAATACGTCATATACAGCACGAAAGTCATCTTACACCCGGGGGTGTAAGATGGATTTTTCCAGCACCGGTAAAAGTACCCGAAATCCCCGTCTGGTATGCAAGAATATAATATTCTTTCACTGGTGGTAGGTGCAGATGGGAAAATCCGGGAATATTCGGCTCGAGGGTAACTGTTTACGGCGGTAACGAGGCTCCTGCCGAGTTACCGCTTAAACAGTTACCCGAGAGCCGGTTATTTCCATCTGCACCTACTACCAGTAACTGAATCTTTATCTTGCATGCCATATTCAACAAATAATAGTAAAAATAAATTTAAAACATTTTCTTATAGCACATTTTTCTTAAGTGGCGTATCAACAAAGCGCGGGAACTTTGCGTCCGTAAACAGGAAGTACGTCATGACGTTACAAAGACGGAAACAACGTAATAGTTCCAGTTTTGTTTTATCATCTGCAGTGAAACGTTTTTTCCGTAAAATGATGTATAAATCCACTTTCAAAATAGTTGACTACTAAATAATAAAAAAAAAATATAAAAAATATGATGTGTGATATGATAGAAATAACATTATATCTTAATTTCAGCTTAAAAAGTTAATCTGAATTTATTTTATTAGGCATAAAACATTTTCCAGTGTCATACAATAATCATGTATTTGACACTTTTTCGCATTGAGTTAAGTTCTTCTCGCAATAATCCAGGTATAACTGGAGATTAAATATTGATCAATGACTTGATAGGTAGGGTAGGACTAACTGCAAGAGGGGATACGTGGAAATTAAACAAAATGACAACATGCTTCAAAATGATCAAATCAAGACTTATGTATTATATCCCGTCTTAAATGTTATATTTAAACAATCTCTAGTCATTGTCCATTTAAAAGTAATGCAGGCAACAAACACTGCTACGCCAGTTAAGAGGAAATATTAACGTTTCTGTAGAAGGGCATACATCAGAATTCAAAGTAGCAACGAAAGCAATAATATTGCTAGTATACACATTTATATGGCACTTTTACGATGCGTTAAAACGGCCATGAAAGCTTTACTGTTGACATAACATGTATTCAGACAAAATTAATGATACAAGATCAAACAAGGCAGACCAATTTAGATATAAAACGTTAAAGACATGATTTTTCACAGTTTGCAAAGTGTTGTAATACAGAAATGTGGATTTTACAAATACTTTAAAAAGTCAATTTGTTGGCATCTCATGTTAAAGGGGACAAGTTATTATTATTATTCAGTTATTATTCTGTTACAAGTGCCAAAAAAAGAAGAAGGAACAGAATAGTGACCATGTCTTGATCGACAAATAGTCCATCAGTTGGCAGATGTTTCATTTATCCGTAATTATTTCATTTGATATATAACAGAGTTTGACACGATCTAAGAGAAGCATTTTACATCTAACTCAACTGTTTCGGTTTGAATGATAATAGTGTATCAGCATCAGCCGTCATTTATCATCCAAAAAAGACTTATTAACTGGTTCTATGTTTAATAAATAATAAATTTGTTCCTATATTTTATCAGTTAACAAAATATGGGCAGGAGTTTTGATGCGTAATAATTAAATCACGAGTGCGTAGCACGAGTGGTTTAATTATTCGCATCCAAACGACTGCCCATAATTTATTGACTGATAAAACTATTGGACATATTATTTATTATTTCGATTCTAACAACGCAAATAATTTGCATTTTAAAGTACTACATTTTCAACGTAATACGTCATTCGGGTCATATGCTGTTATAATTTATCCCCATGGTTAGAAAGTGTTGCAAAGCCAACGGAACGTTTAGAAAAATTCATTTTGTTTCTTGTTTTAATCAGTATTTTGAGAAGTATTAAAAACCTAATAATCTAACAGCTCGAAAACTATTTATGAACAGAATCATCAAATTTTGTTATTTGACCCAGTTCTACGAGCTTAACTTTTGTGTGACGTCACATTATTATGACGTCATACTTTATGTCATACGTTTTTGACGTCACTGGTGAATCATAACTGAGCTAATTTGCTCGTAGAATTCGAAACGTGTTTGACGGCCCTGCACATAAGTCAGTACGACATTTTATCATAATTAGGTTTTTGAAAATTAATGTTGTTTACAACCGTTCTGCCCTTGAATGATTCGTATGTAATGGAACAGAAGTAGATGTTACAATCCCTTATGTTACAATCGTAGTCAGGGGGGTAAAATTTATCAGCCAATCATATTTTATCAAAGATTACTATATAGGCTATTTGCTATATCTTTATATAGCAATTAATGGGAGTCATGTTAGAATAAAGTATCATTACATGCTTCTTAAACATCAAAATATATCATAGAAAGATTTTTAAAACCTTTTACTTGATCATAAATGGAGTGTTGTAGTTGGATAATGAACAAAATAGATCTATGTCATTTGAACCAGTTGGTGTTTTAATACTTTCAATTGTTTTCAATTTTACAAACAAGTTCTAGTTTTATATCCCCGTTTTATTTCTTACCCAAGAGTGATCCACACGCGAACTTGGTTATCAGCTTATTGTAATTATTTCTGGGAAAACAACGATGAAAATATTTACATGTTCCAGTAATTATTTACATTCAGGTGAAGTAAAATTTGTAAAACCTTTAATTTTAAAATAGTCTGCAATATCACCTTTTCACATTAGAGATACAGCAAAAATTGTTACAAGAAAAAGATAAAAATGTACTGTTCTATAAGAAGATATAATGACAAAGACTTTTTTCAATGCAATTTCCCATTAACACTATAAGATCTTTTTTACTTACAAAGGCATACCGATCAGAAGATGTTAGTTCATTTTATGATTGGTCAGTATTTATTTTTCTATTAATTATACACTGCGCAAGCACCCACAACCCATGGGTTCAGCGACAGAAACCTTAACTTCTAGACCACCGCTCCCCTTCAAACGTACTAAAACACTTTTAACACCTTGAGATAAAACAATTTATTTGTTACTAATGTATTCAAACAGGGGATGTAGAGAAAATCATTACGTAAATTCTTCTAGAATGACGATACCATTTATGATTGCTTACTACTGAGGTATAGAGATCAACAAGACAAACAAAATGATGTTAAAGTTTCATCTTTTCAAAAATTTGACAAAGAGTACTCAAAGAATCACATGACGATGCGTTCAATGAACTCGTTGTTAAACTGTGAGAGATGTGCTGTGCGCTGTGCTGTACAAACCGGTTTTAAATGTCAATTTTAAGCGCAATTGATAAAGATATACGGTTTTAGGTCATCAGCGGCTTAAACTATATATTTAAGTTCTTGCGAGACTCATTTTGCCATGATAAATGACGTTTAAGGATAGTATAATCCTGAAAAAAGGATAAACATTTCGGTTATGTGTCTGCCAGGTTTCTGTTATGGACTATATTTGACAATATTTGACAATACACACTACTCAAAATGAAATGAATAATGCCTTACTCAATACATAGCTTCATGTTGCATTTTATGCAGATTAGGGACCGACCCTTATTCAAGTAGTGTAACAGTTGTGACACAATTATCTCCTTCTTGTGGTAAACTACTTAAGATTAGTTTTAGTACTGACAGGATTGGTGCAAACAGATAATATTATAAGGACATGGCAGCAGCCGACTTTTATTTTGATGCTACAAACAAAAATCTCGTCGCAGTTGTATATAATTATGCATTAACTTTTCTGTTTTATCAGTTGCGTAAGTAATATGTCTCTGGACAATAAATATTCTCAAAACGATTCGAATATAAACATCTAAAGTCAGAGGGTTAATCAAAAACAGTTAAACCGTCTGAATTTTCTATAAAAGAAGTATCTCAGTTGAGACAATATAACATTATGCGTTATTTGACAGATTGTAGATGATTGGTAGATGTATTTTTATACACAGAACTAGAACTTAAACTAGAGAAGAAGACTTTTTGACATTGACAAGAAGTTTCTTAAGTTACAAGTGAGTTTTTACCTTCAGGATAGACATATTCATATAGTTCAACACATTCTCAAAACAATAGAAGTGTAAAACAATCATCGCCTAGCCTTTAAATGTCTGATGAAAGTGAATGGATCTCGAAACTCAACGTTACGGAAATTAATAAGCAAAAAGCTTTATCGACATTTGTCAATTTTTGACAGTTCCATCTGAAATGGTTTAGGAAATATGTCTTTCGGAACAAAACTAAATTCTCATCATATGTTTTGTCATACCAGATAACGGAAAAGGACTATTTCTAGCATCAGTCTCTTCAAAAAATATATTGCATTAAAACAGCTTCTGACATAATGTCAAGGATATAACCTTGCAGACCAAGTTACAAAATCAATACTTTCAGGATTGAAAACAAAGGATAGATGTACAAATGTAATAAGAAAGAACATATTGCTCTGAACAGAGGCTTTAACTCGAAATTATTGTAAAATGTTTATACTATGTTGTGCGAAAGAATATTACATTAGATGGGTGACTGCTGTTAAGTGCAGTCAATTATAGATGATTCATTATGATTCGAGAAAAAAATGCAATGAGTTTAAATCGGTTAAGACCAAAATCAGCCGGGCGTCAACCGGAAGAATTGGATGAAAGCCAGTATGTGAGAATTACTTTGAACATCAAAACATCATCTTTCTTATAAGTGGTAAAGACTGATGACTAAATTATGCATTAAGAAAGCAAACGTGCTGAACAGTACTGATGTGTGCATACTTTATGTTCCCCCAACATGAAATTAACGCGAGATCGTCGGAGAAAGAATAATGTGGTATGAGCAGACTAAGAGCTTAAGCTAATACAATCGTGTGTGACAACAAGAACTAAATGTAACCTAAACATTATTTTCAAACATAATATCATAAATCTTTAAACGTTTTATGACTTAAAATAACCGTTCTAATGTTGCTGATAAATAATGATATCTTTCTTAAAATTTCAAAATTTAAGTGGCTTCTAAAATATTAAGAGAGGGTCCAATGAGGATATGAGGATACAAAGAATGAATGGGTGAACATATAAATATCCATACATTTTAAATATTTTATTTTTAATTGTGCTGGGCAAAAGCCAAAACTTGAAGAAAAACCTATCAAAATGTATTTCTGATGTCAGGAAACTTTCATTGAATGGTTTGCAAGTCAATAGTCAAAACTACTGGCCTTCCATCCTTCAGACCGCGGGCAATAGTTCTGACTACTGTCGGTAAGTCATTATATAAGTATATACTATGACGCTTTGTTAGCAATGTTCTGTCATTGAGTTGCGGTTTTGAGCATATTCAGACGTTAAAAAAGTGATTTCACCATAAAGAATAAAAAGGACGAAACGTTATTATCATTACGTTATCAACACAATATGTTACCTTTTTATGAACAGTTATGCCTGAATATAGGTAGTATGTTGTCATCAAAGTACAATGTACCATAGTTGTGATGCGATGAGTTTTATTTGACTGAAGTTAATATCAAAAAATATGAAATCAACATACACCAGTTGTCACATGTTCAGATTTGACGGTTAAGATCAGATGCATTTCTTGTTTTAAATTTTCCACCAGTGATCAATTATCAGACACAAGCATTTATCACAACACAATATTGTAGCGAGTGATGTAGATATTTGTTTCTTCTACGTTTATGTACAGTATGTTATTTTAGTTTGCGTAGAACTTTTTTCTGAATGTCAGAAGGATGTAATGATTATTTTCCATAGCATAAAAACAGGATTTAGACAAATCACGACAATATTACAATTGATATTCTGAGCATTCAGGGAATATGAAGAGTATGAAAGCAATAGTTTCGTTTAGAAACTTTTTAAGCATGGCTATGTTTAATCACAGCTGAGACAAATGGCCTCTTTTCCTTCGAAAATGAACCTGTTTGAAAGTTTTCTCGTTTCTATAGTTCTGCTTTTATACGTTCAACCGGACGCCAAAGGAAAACGTACAATTAATCTGATATAGATTTATTTCAATGTGGTGCAACCTACATAACTTTAAAGTACTGAAGACATTGCAATCTCATTACTTACTGTTTTTCATAGTCTCTGTAGTTGCAAGTCATTTATCACATTTTAAAGCTTGATAAATGACAAGTCTTAAAGATGGTTTAGTTCACTTATTTTGTCTTGACGTGTCAGTTGCAGAAGATTCCATTATTCTCCGTAGTTCCACATGAATGAATCTTAATTGTTGTGCTTAACATCTTGCACACTAAGTGGTCAAATACAAGAGTATGAGATGACTTGGTCACCGATACGTAATGGTTACGATAGCGACGTGAATGACAATAAACAATTTGCTGCTGTATTCTAGAAACATAATTGAACATTTGTACATCTCCTGTTAACCTGTAGATGGAATTTCTGCAAAAACCATTTCATATTGCTTCTTCTGCCGCTGAATTATACTGGATCATTTGAAGAATATTCAAGGGAATCTTTTCTAGCACTGCGGTATTTGGAAAAAGAAACAACAATGTCAACTGTGGTGAACATTTTACATAGAAATCGACGGCGAAGCTCGAAACACACACGTCAATAAAACCCTTTAAAACAGTTCAGTATTTTTTCATCACGTTTTACCGTGAACAAAAACGAAAAGGTGGAAAACACAGGCCGCCAAAAATGGTATAATATTGCTATGTCGTTTTCATTAATTCTAAACATTTTCCTTTGCAACTTTTTAATAATATAACACAATGTTATTATTAGTTTTATCATCAATCTAATCTAATGTTAAATCTACTTACTTTTTAATTCGGTTGAATTCTGGCAGTATCTTAGAACCATTGTTATTGACAATAAAAATGCATCACAGCATGAACTTCTTGTCCCGATAGTTTTCTGTGACATCATTTGACCTTATTCTACGCAGATAAATACAACTTACATGTGCTCGGTGCTTCTAACGTAAATACTTTAATTTAAATAGCATATGGTATATGGATCAGTTAAGTTAAAAGGTAGGTTGAATTGAATGTTTCCGATTTTGTTTTGACGGACGGAACACACTTCCTAGTAGGTTGTCAGCGTAACCAAACGATAAGTGGCGCTATCATCAAACTAGACCGGAAAAAGCACAATGTCGCGGTGCGGTTGAGGACGCGGTAACAGCGAGACTACTATACATAGATTAGGGTTGTGTGTGACCACTTGCACTTGTCGTGTCCTTCTGCAAGTTATATAACCGAGAGATTTATAAGTTTATTAACAAATAGCTTACAACATAATGTAAAATGCACAACACATATTCACAGTGTTAAGCTAATATCCAGAGAATCATTACGTATTCATTTCTTTCTGTGTGTGTATCTATCATACATCATTATTAACGCGATAGACGGGCTCCATGATCAAGCGGTTAATGTTGCCGACTTCGAATTACTTGACTCTCACCCCTGGGAGTTCGAAACTTCGCTTAGGGCGTAGAATTATTTCATGTGAGGAAACCATCTAGCAGGTTTCCGTAATATCGTAATAAGTGCCCGTCCGTGATGACCTGTAGTTTTAGCGGTGCGATTCTAAACCTAAAATTATCCGCAAGAAGCAGTAAATATAAAATTCGAAATAGCGCGTGGCACTGTACAATATGTTTGTTAAACAGAAGGACTTGAGACCCAAGCTTCAAGACAGGATAGTATATCAGTATTGTTATCAATACATTGTAGACGCACACATCGAAGTAATTATTAAAATATCTTGAAAGTTGGTATGTTGTTTCCTGCATTCCTCAGCACACACGTTCGTCTCAGCTTCCGGTCTGTACTCGTACTCATACTCTATAATAATGTGTCATTAATGTTTACCGCTAAATATAATTTCCTTGTATCATTTAGCAAGCTGAACTTTACGAAATCTTATTATATCAGATTTGACTAGGAGCATCCGTGGACGAGTAATTAAGGTGCTTGACTTCACTAGCTACTAGCCGCTAAGGGTTCTGTTGATTTTTTCTTCATATGGCTAACAAAATGCGCATAATAATATTCATATACCAACTTGTGTCCGAAGAAATATCATGAGTCGCTTCTGTAGCATTACCGTAAAAAATAACATTGAATCTTTTGGTAACAAAAAGAGCAGATGAGAAAGCATAGCAACAGTCACGTCTGAGTCGTGCGGTAGTAGACCCTGCTCACAATTACAAGTTTCAACATGCCTTCATTGGTTTTGAAACCCTTTATTGGCTGTGCATGAAACTAAAATATCATTGTCCAAGATGTTGTTACAATGTATCTCTTCACATCCGTGTTCCTTCAGATCTTTTGGAATACGAACATGCTCTAATTAGATTACAGTTATTCTAATCAAGGGACTATTACTTAATTATGCTTAATCTTTATTTCCTTGTATTTTCAGAAAATGAATATTAAAGGACATACTTTCGAACAGAATACAATGCCCTTTAAAACAATGGTGTACTTTAACAGAAACTTCCGGAAGGTGTTCAAATTTAATTTGCAATAACTGAAGAATGAAGTAACAGTCAATTGTAAAATTATTGCCTTGAGATCTGTAGGTCAAAGTCACGGTGGCCATGATACAGTAAAAGGTTTCCCCTTGTTAACTAAATACCGCTTTGACCTAGATTCACCAAGCTTCATGGGATGATTGCATGTGGACAGTAGAAGAAGCCTGTAGTTTTTTGGGCTCAGCAAGTCAAATATTATGGTCACAACGACCTTGAGACTGAAAACCGCTTACGCTCAGTAACTTAAAATTGCGTTATATACAGTCGTCAATCCTCGTAGGATATTTTTCTGTGGTCAATAGGTGATCATTTATGTTTTCGGGAGTCAGTAGATCAAAGGGAAAGGCCACAATGAACTTAAAATTGAGAACGTATTTCGTATGCTTGGCCTACAGTTTTCAATTATTATCGAATGATTACCTGATGTTAGGAGATGACCGCTATTAATTTGGCGTTCAGTAGATTAAGGTCTAGGTCTAAGGAACCTCGAGAATGATCATGATTTCTGCTTAGTAACTAAAGAACCACATATTAACCTGTTTCATTGTAACCTCAGCATGCTTGCTTACCTGAATAAATACTAAGTTGTCGTTGTCGTCGAGACCATCCGAAATTGAACAGAACGCACGTAACAGTATAATCAAATAAATTGTTCAGCTCTTGCAAATAAACAGGTTTGTTGTGCATAAATGTAATATTTATCCTTGTTTTTACGGTAAATGCTTAATTTAAATTTACGATATTAACAAATGTCTTTATTGCTTCCTACCTTTCAGTTTTAAGTCACTGTTCAGCGTGTGTTGAGAGTTACCCCGGTATTCCTGCTTATTGGATAACTCGTATCAAAATAAAGCAGCAATTTCGACTCTAACAAACTGTAGTAAAACCGCTGCTAGATTCAGAAGACCAACTCTGGCTTACAATTTGCTCTTTGTATTTTATTCCGCCATTTTGAATTCATCAAAAATCCTTTCAAATGACTGTGAATAAAAATTTCCAAAGAATAGATAAACATTACCCCAGTATAACTTTTGTACTTTTGTTTGTTAATTTGAACACTTCTGAAAAGTTCAAATGCAAGTGGTAAGCTTAACGCACACTTTCCTTGTCAGAAAATCATAAATGTGGATTCATCATGCAGCATATTTTGTCCGAATGAAATGGATCCTGGTAATATCTGACAATGGCAAACAAATGTCAAGTTTAAACAAAATATTGACGTCTTTATCATCTTACAAAGTACTTTTCCAAAAAAAGTATTATATTATATTTCATAAAATTGTATTATATATAGTATCATCCTTTTTCTTTACATCTGTTTTGTGTCTTTTTAGATATAGGACATATTCGTGTTAGGGTAATTAACGTCTGTTCGTTTCCTAGGCTTATACATTTCTCGTAACTGAATCCAATTTACAAAAAACAGCTCACTCCCTAACAACGTCACTTGTCAAATGAAATTATCGTTGCTTGGCTTGCATTAAAACCAAAAAGACAAAAAAAAAAACAAAAAACTAAAAGACTTTACGAGCAAGCAATGTTACCAACGATTCCGTAAAATTCACAGATGGTTACCAGGTTTACTGTTTCGCGTGTACTTTGCTCTACTGTGGAAATGTTTTGTATTTTGGATCAAAATTTGATAAATTGAGACATACAACGCGCAATATTTCAATATGCGAAATGTCACACCGTAACTTCGGGCGTCGCAATTTGGCACGGTCGTTCCATAGATCCATATAACCTACTGAATAAAAATAACATTATGCTTATACATTTTGAAATAATAATTACATCGGTCAAGCCACGATCGAAACTTGATTTTGCATAATTCGATGCCTTTTATCAAAATATTGTATAGGACTTCTTACGTCCATCTTGATGATCTGCACACTTGAAGAGTGTAAGGTACTTTTGGCATCCTTTAAAGTAATATTAATAAGTTATTAACTTCAATAAATTGTGGAAACCAATAGGATTTAGTTATAAAGCTTACATTTCGTTAAAGATGTAGTTGGATTTTATATCTAATGGAATGTACATATGAAAATACTTTTTCTGCTCTGACAACCGTCCAGTTTAAAAAGGTAAACTCTGGCATTATTGTTAAGACAGTTCACTAAATGTCGGGCACCAGTAGAATGTACGTGAGCATTTCATGATCATAGAACTGTCAGTCTTGAATAAAGTAATTTCAACTGAAATTCGATAAAAAGGTGAATGATGACAAGGAATGGTTCTCGTTATTCAACTTGCATTATCATTGACAGAGGGATGAAAGGAGAAAAATGCTGTATTAAAAATCATCAGATAATTCCAAAGCCATCGAAAAATATCAAAAATGTTTTACCTGAAAAAAAGCAAACCTTTTATATTTGCCTTTACATTTTCTTTCTCTCTCGAAGTATTACTGTAAACCTTAATCATTGAGGAGAATGAATGAGTTATTATCGCGTTTGTGACTAGCATCGATATTGAAAAATATATAAACCAGGCCCGGATCCAGGGCCGGGCCGAGGGGGCCAGTGTACCCCCCGCCCCTCAAGATGGCTGAGAAGTTAGTATACTTGTCAAATTGCACCCTACTATTTTGGCAAAAGAATAATATGTTCTCAAAATACAGACCCAGAAACGCACCAGACCAGAAGCCACCATTTCATACCTATTTTTCAACATTTTCCAAGGGGACAGCCTCCTGACCCTCCTCCCATCAAGAGGGGAGTAATCCCTCCGTTATCTCAAAAAATTAGACCTAAAATGCACCAGAGGCCACCATTTCATGCCTGTATTTCAAGCATTTCCAGGGGAGAGCCCCCTGACTCCCCCTAAAATGAGGGGAGTACCCCCACCAGTAAATGCACTAGAGGCCACTATTTTGTACCTGTATTTCAAACATTTTAAGGGGCATCCCCATGACCCCCTTGAGAGTCATTGGCATAGCCCCCCTCATCAAACGTACACGCTTTAGGCGCTATGCGCCACTGTGGTGGCGTCTATTCGTTCTAGACTGTGCCGCTTCCCCCCCCCCCCCCCCCCCCCCCCCCCACCACACACACACAAACACACAGAGTCAAATATTTCTGGAACCGGGCCTGTAAATTGTTGATAAAGTAGGTAAAACAGGTCATTCTACGCTTCCAGAGGCTCTTATAATAGATTTCATTTTTTCTTACGTGATACATTCCATGTTTCAGCATCACAGGAACAAACATACAGACGCATATTTTCAGATGTAAGACATAATTATTACTAATCCAGTTAATTTATAAGGCATACAGACATTAAATAGGAAAATGGCGCAAAAATTGGTAGTCGCATAAAGGCGGATTCAAAAAGTCCTCAGTTGTTTTATTATGTAGAGCTATTTTCTTTATTTTCTCTGCATTATCTTTGCTGAAATCACATGACAGATTTATGCTTTACAATACGGTAGCATTTTCATAATGAAATAATAACATGACAAAATTTGTCATGGATACTTGGGTCACACACCACCACTACAATTTAAGGTATCAATTTTAGCTGACTTTGCTGTTGGCGTGTTTGACTAAAGATATTTTTCTTGCATCAGACATGATCCCCCATTTTCTTTTGATCTTTATTCAGCACTGACAATATTCTTCAAGAAAATGTAAGTTACAGACATTTAAAATGGGCCCTGATGTGTGCTGCAGCCATTTGGATTATGTCAATTTTATATAGAATAAAGAAGAACAGCTATTTAGTGTGTTGTAACATATAAAACTCAGATTTAATACATGCTACTACACGTTTTGATACTTTGGGACAGATATTAGATGGAACGTTCCTTTCAACAGAATGTATTATCAACAAGACACCTATGTTGTGATTCCCTTTTAAAAAATTACATTTCTTTCAAGCATACGTATGGTTTATAAATCTACAGTTTGTCAAAAGAAGAGAAAATGTGGACCTGAAATATATTTTTTTATAGAAATACATGTCTTATCAACTAACCGTTTTTCATACTAGTTATTGAAGTAGCATTTTTTACATTATTTTTTAATTCACTTGTTCGTAAAATGTTAAAATAATGCATTAGTTACTTTGCCAATTTAAATGTAACTGCCGTCTCCTAGTTTCGAACTTATATGTCAACTGACTGTTCATCATAACCAATAGGCTTATGCTCACTAAAACTATTTAGATTTTGATAAGTAAAAGAATGCTGAATCAGTTTTGACTCAAGGTTGTTATATTTGCTGTTTTTGAACAGACCCTATCAAACATACATTTTTTCACAGATTTTGTTAAATATCAACAAAGAAGTAAGTTCGCTTTCACTTGTTTGAGCATTTTTACCATTATGATATTGGCGGTTCAATTTTTGTCAATAAAAGCAAATTCTCAACTTTTTAAATAACAGTTCTCACTCACTTTGAGAGCAGCACTGTAGGTATATCAATGTGCCTAAATATTCCTTTAGACGTACAGATAAAATAACAGCTTTACGTAAAATATTGAAGATATTGAATTTTAAATAATTTTGAAAACATTCTAACAATTTTTATAATGATCAAATGGAAATGTGGCTTCTAAAATGTAAACAAGGCTTTTCTATGATTTGATCTAGTAATAAGTTTTGTACTTGATATAGATTTCCTAGTGACAAACACTGTAGAGTATTGACAAGGTTTATCCTTTGATCAGATCTAGTGACCTGATTTGTGAACTAAATAGTCCAAATTGAAACTTAACCTAGAGTTCATGGAGATAAAACATTCTTTCAACGTGTAGTGAAGATCAAAGAAAGATGACGAGGTTTTTCTTTGATTTGATCTATTTTTTATGCTATGCAACCAGATTTAAACATTCCTCTAAATTTCATTGACACAATTTCTGACAAAGTTTTATGAAGATCGGGTGGAAAAAGTGGCTACGCTAGAATGTTAACAAGTTTTTTCTTCAATATGACCTAGTAATCTAAATGTGTTTTTCAGACTCATCAGTCTGTCAGTCAATAGGCATTTGAGCGTTTCATTACAACTACTTCAGAATGACTTGATATATAATTTACTTACTATATTTATTAAATAAACATCTATAAAATGTACCTCTCAGTTGAGGTGTGTGTCCCTGCTAGGATAGCAACACTTATTCTGAAAAAGTTTAATAAAGAAGACGTAGAAAATGTGGCCTCCTATGTGTTAACATGGTTTCCCATGTTCTAGGTTTTGACCTCAAATTACCCCGTTATAAAATCTTCCGAGATTGCATTGAGGCTAACATTCTGAACAAGTTTCATTATGAATGGAGCAAGACTGTGATCTCTAGAGAGTATCAGTAAAACTGTTAACGACGACAGACGACTGACCCGGAGTATCACAAAAATATACAAATTTTTAGATATCGTGCACGACAAAGACCTGACTTTTACTCCAAAGTCATCATTTCGTAACGACAGTCACATTAACAAAAAAATGAAGTAAGAGAAAAAACAAACAATCTTTAGGTTACTGAATGCTTCTGGTTACTAACTCCGGGTACTGGAGAGGTAAACTAAAGTAAAACCATCTACACTCCACCTACCTGATTTCAGCGGACCAGAAATTATGACAACACCAAGGCCAAATTCGACATTTTTTTAAACTTGCTAGTATTACTATCAATTATACAATATTTTGCAATTTCCACATTACAGAACGAGTTTCTTCATTTATAATATTTAAGTAATCTCCTGTCCATGTATCCATAATTTCCTCCTTAATTATCTGAAAATTTCCGAAAAGAAGAAACGTTTACTTCTAAGTGATATGATTGCTGTCTTCTTTAACTGTAAGGCTGTCTGTCAATTATTGCAAAGAGGTACAATTCATAAAAGAATTTCCGTAGAATCTGATGGGATTGTACTCGAGATGGATGAGGGATAGTTCTTGTAAATTAAGTCTTTTATACAGAGTAAGTTAAAATCGGAAACTGTTGTATTTCTGCCTGGCAATATGTAAAAAAAAAAGACAGATGTACTGTTAAGCAGCCGATGCTACATGGTATAACAGTTACTAACAAATTGCAGAATTGATTATTAAGTTGAAAACGTTACCTATTTCGAAACGTATTTCTTAATTAGTCATGTTTCTCAAATCGATCAGATTATCGAAGATTTTTAACGTCACTTCAGTTAATATTTATGCACTTAGCAATGTGACATTTTTAAGTTTTTTTAAACAAGTGATCTAATTTTCATTTTATTTTTATAATATTTTCATAACTAAGGAAAGCATGTTAAGTGGAGTCAAACTGATATTTAGAATTTGAAATTCCGTTTAGGTAAATTGCATATACCATGACGTAAATCATGAACAAGTTTGCAAAAAACAAATTTTCCGCAACCTTCTCGTTTCAGTGTGACAAATACATGGCTTGAATAACATATTTAATGCTATGTACATGACCATGCAGTAACTCAAACAGGACATGTATAGTTATCTTTACATGTTGTGGATGAATTTGAGTTTTGGGTTCTTTGAGGTCAAAGGGAAATTCTGCAAGGTCATGCTACACTTTGCTATAACGTCTTCACATGTCTTGATTACGACTAGAAGTTGCATTATTGTGTAATAAAAATTTGATGGGATGTTACAAAGGTAAAGCCTGTTTGTATGTTTTCTTTATTTCTTTTTGAAGGTTCAAAATTCAAAACAACGAAATGTGTCATGTAAAACGCAAGAACAAAAAAATCAGTAAATACGGCAGCTGAAAGCAAACACGAGTAATAAAAGTAGGCATTGTAACTAAAAATACAAACTTCAAGTAGGAGCTATCTATATTAGATATATATGTAGTTAACTGCATCAAAATACAAGGACTGAAAAAGTTATTAAAATATCATTTCCTGAAAAAGAGTTATTTGAGCTGAAAAAAATGATCCCGGGTAAAATATTTAGAAAAAATGGAGACAACTCCGCAAAGACTTTATGATAGACTTAGGTGGCTATTGACCTAGAACCTCGTGCAAATTTTGCACTTTTAACCTCTAACCATGGAAAACGCATGCATACTTGCCACATGGATTAGCAATCTGGATACAAAACTATGTAAAGATCAAATAACTGATTGCCCTGGGGAAAGTGGGACATTTTCTGTGGTGAATTTTGTCAACAAACAGACGATTTTTTTTAAAAGTCAAAACCCACAGAATTTCACAAGGTGAAATATGTTAAAAAGGCTACTGCAGGAAAGAGAACCATCTCAACTACCCATACATATGTGTATGGAAAAAGTATCTAGAAATATGAGAAAATCGAAGAAATCAATTTCAAGACTGTTAGATGCATAACTGTGTTATCATGCATGGCATTTAACATAGATAAGTTACTTTTGCTTTGCACTGATATAACATGGGCAGGATTAGAATTAACAAACGGTGATCACTAAACAATTTCACTGTATAAACGGATTGTTTCCCTTGTGTAAAGAAGGCTTAGGGTAAGTCTCTAATAAAAGAAAAGGAATAAATTTGTAGTATCAAGTTAACTTCAGACGCTTCCTATAAAAATCAGCTGACACCACAGTTTACCAGTTATTTACGAATAAGTTTAACTGTAGGCATCTTTTTAATAACCAGAATGTTTCATGAACAAATAGGCAATGAACAAAGGTCAGTTGACCTAGTGTTTACCTACTTTCTACAACTGGAACAAAATGCAATATTACGATGTTTTTCTTTTAGGCTTTGCGCTATAATGGGCTACTTTCGGTTGGAAGATAAATAATCAAAATATACTACTTTCATCTAAATGAGATGTGAAACCAAAATTTGTAGTCCTGTTTGGCGCCATATAACCTATACAGTGTTGGTGCACCGTAAAATCCAAATGTCTATAAATTATTTTCAAGTGTATGCATATTGTGTCAAAATTTTATTCAGTGAAATAGTGGATACAAATGTGTACTCTATATTATCTTTGAAATTAGGAGTGTACTTACTTCGTCGTAAGTTATTGTATTTGTCAGGAATGATGTTAATCATAAAAGATGAGGGATGTAGTAATTATAACATGTCATCAGCTGATAGTTATTTTTCGAATTCTAACACTCACTTAGTGTCTTTAGAATATCGAAGACATGAATATGAGCAGTGTTACACATACTATCTTAAAGGCACTGACCTCCAGATCGTACGACAACAAAAACAAGAAAATATGCAGGATTCGGGAAATTAGTGCTAAATTTCTTTAGAAAGGCTTTAAAACTTAACTACTGACAGACAATATGTTATGAAAACACTTGAAAATTTGGTGTTTTTACTATTTTTTACATTTAAAATTGAAAAGCGTTTATAATGAGTTACTAGAGGTAAACTGCCTTAATTAAAACTCTTCATATTTAACAATCGTTAAATACGTATTCTTCCTTGGAGGCTTGGTCAAGAACGCGAGGGAGTTTTCATTGCCGTGGCGGCCCTAATTCGATACCCGACTCGAGCGTGTTTATTTGTTCCTGATTGTTTTGAAAATATGTGTTTATTGCAAACATATTTAGATTTCTTTATATCTCAATAAACTATAATTGTAAAATAATTAGCCAGTAACATTAATCACATTTTCATTAACAAAAGTTGAATCGGTATTCAAGTCCATGAAATGTGTTAGCATTTCTAAATATCGATGAACAGGCGTCAGCCTATCTTGGCTCTCTGCTGCTCTAACCATCAAATATTTCCAGATATCTAATAAGACTTAAAGCTGCTTGATTTATTACTTTGACGTTAGCAATCATTTTGAAGCTAAAACTGCAAATTTAAAAGTGAAAATATATCCTTTGTTTATTTCACATAATGTTAAATGTCAGGTCTGGCGACACAATGATGCATACGGCTGCGTCATTTTAAATTTTGATCTATTTGCTTATAATCAAGTTGGGAATATCAAATTTCAGTTGTTGGCTATAGTTCAGTTAAAAAATCACAAGTATCAAACTGATAATATCCGTTGTCTTATATATTAAACTTTTATTAGAAAGGTCTGAACTCAAATAATTCTCAAACAAGTCTTGGTATTACTCGGAATTTGTACTATTGGCATTAGTTTTTGAGTACAAACTATTAATTCAATGTGTCTACAGTGCTATTGTCATTGAAATCAACTGAATATTGCCGGTCGCAATAACCGTTCCATCAGGAATTCTATTTTGACATGAACTTTAATATATCTTTTTATGAAGATTCAAATACATTCATTAATCAGTAGGACAGTGTAACCTCTGCACTTTTTCAAATTCCCAGTATTTTAAGGATCATCTATAATTTATATATTTGAATTCCATAAATTTAGGAAATGACATTCATACATTCATTGAAATAATGCATCAAGCGTTTGTCAGTGTATTACCCTTATTCAATACAAACTTTGAAATCATCTTCAGCGCTTTTTGTACAGACTGCATTTAACTTAATTCAAGAGAACTTCTGTAATAGAAAATTAATGTTGTCGAATTAATCTTCTCACAACATAGCATTGCCTTTATGAAGGACCGTTAAATGAATATTATCAATGTTTCTGAAATACAGGATACTATAGAAAACACCGAAATGCTAAGAAAAGATAAGAACAGAAAAAATCCAGTTTATTGTATAACACCTTATCTAGGAGTTAAAAAATTAAAACGGTTTGAATTACTAAGCATACGGTACTCAACTTTTGTAGTATTACATCCGAAGTTATGCAATTACATTTCGTTAAATATATGGTCTTATGATATTATTATATTGAGAAGTTTGACTGAGTAATTTTTCCAGATGCTACTGGTCTACGTGAGTTGGCTCAGCTTTGTAATTTTGATTCAGCAAGCTATTTAATAGCTTTATTTTGCAGTTCTTCTTTAAACTACCCAATACAAACAAAACCAAACTACCACCAAAACACCACAAAATACTTTGGCAGACACACTTTTTAATGCATTTGTCTTGTTATGAACATATTTTAGTTGTCCTGAAGTTGGGTACCAACGAGGTACTAGAAAAGATGATGAATGATCATATTTTTACTGTGATAGTTTATTTCAAGATTTGGATGTTCTTGCATATAATGTAGGCATAGTTCGTTTTGAAAGTTATTTACATCAGCACAACACTGTGAAGAAACGTTCTGCGGATTATCATATTATACAAGCGTACTTCACGTCAAATATTTACACTTTAATTTGTAAATTACACTTTTTTTACTAATTAACATAATAATATATCAGTGTGTCACTGTTAAGATAAATAATGGCTACTTCTATTGCTTGGAATCACAAACTGTATCAAAGCTTGGAAAATACAGACTCATTTTAATTGGCCATCCTAATATTTCAATGGTGCAAATAATGCTAAAAAGCACGGTGTGTATGCATATCGGACACCTCTCTGAGGTAAATGAGAAAACGTATCTCTCTCTGTTCGCGCACAGGCCCTTCTATGTGGTAAACAATGAACTCCAACGTCAGGGAGCTCGGAAAATCGAAATTTTCTTCCAGGTTTGTATGAACCGCGGGAAGACGTAGCTTTATACCCTTGTTTTTTTATCGTTACATTTGTTTTATCAGTTGACACATTCAAGTCCAAGGAGGGTACTGGCTCGGATGAACATCGTGAATATAGCAAGTATCGGGTACCTTAGATGTGAAACCGTTGATCCCATCTTACTTGTAAATACACTCTATGTGGTTATTTTTATCATGTTTCCTTAAAAAAAGCCATACTTTTGATTTCGTTTATGCACGGGATCCCTCTCATTCGGTGCAATTTTGCCTCACAGGATCCCTCTTGACTCTCGGACAAAATTTTCTATCGGCACCAGCGCCCTCTCAATTTAACTTCAGTGTTAGAATTATGAGATGATATTCGTTTTTAAAAGCAGCACAATAATACTGACTTGTGTGTCCGAGCGAACGGGTGTTCCTATATTTGTTATGGTACAGATGTGCCACTGAAATGCCCCGCTTTTCAGACTAGCTATACATGAATATCTTTGTATCAAATCAAATTATACAAATTCTAGTTTAAAAGTGATTTAAGTATCACTTAGGTATAGGTAAATTTGATAATGAAATTTAGATATGCATGTTATGTGAAATTGCTTATTTATTTTCAATTTAAAAGCACATACCGACCGAGAGGGATCCCGTGCATTAACGAAATCGAAAGTAGAGCGTTTTTAAGGAAATATGATGAAAATAACCACATTTAGTGTATTTACAAATAAGATGGGATCAACGACTTCACATCTTGTACTAGATACTTGCTATATTCAAGGAAAATCGTATTTAAGTTTCATTAACATCGCAGGATGTTCATCAGAGCCAGTACCCTCCGTCTACATTCCATCTTCGTTTGGACTTGCGTCAACTGATAAAACAAATGTAACGATGAACAAGCAAGGGTATATAGCTACGTCTTCCCGTGATTCATATGTTCTTATGCACAAACCTGTGTTCGGGACAAAAAAATTCGATTTCCCTAGCTCCCTGACATTGGAGTTCATTGTTTACCGCATAGAAAGCTCTGAGCGCGAAAAGAGAGGGATCCGTTTTCTCATTTACCACAGAGAGGGATCTGATATGCAAACACACCGTTAAAAGGGTAATACACTAAACAGATGTCAATAATTCTCAGGTTTTTGAAGTTCACGGAGATAACTCTGAAATTAATCATTGTCTTGACCCTGTGCTATTAAACTAGCATTTAAAGTATTTAAGACATTTGCTGTGAGAAATTGTGATACCGATCTGTAAATTTAGGTTAATCTATTGTTATTGAACACAATTCCATATGTAACTTAGATAATATTAGTTACACAGGTTGTTGGTGACAGAAGACACGATACGGGGTATACGCTTTCACGAAAATCCATATCAGGCTATCTTGCAAATTACCCTTAACTGAATTTGGACAGTAATTAGCAACAAAATACAGGTAATAAAGTAAATAAACAAAATCTATATCTTACCTACTTCTCTACACTTCAATATTTGCTCAATAAATCGTAGACAATCGAACGGAAAGTGATCATAAAATGACACAGCCTAAATGCTATCAAACTGATTGATTGTGTTGTAATTGACACATCTCTTAATTTAACAAAGTTACTTACAGTGCAGACTGGAATCTTGCAATCATAATTTGTTTGGTTTATGACATCATGTTTTGTTTGAAGTTCATTAACACTAGCCATAAATTACGATGTTCCGTTTGGACAATCGTGACTTTTTATTGAATCCTTAACCGCGATGTACGATAGCACGATGACGAAAACGCGATGGTGCGATGGCACGATGATGAAACAACGATGGTACGATGGTGACAACGCGATGACACGATGATGAAATCGCGATGATGCGATGGTACGATGGTGAAATGTCGATGTAATATCGCGTTTTCATCATCGTACCATCGCGTTTTCACCATCGTATCATCGTACCATCGCGTTTTCACCATCGTACCATCGCGTTTTCACCATCGTGCCATCGCGTTTTCTTCATCGTACCATCGCATTATCACCATCGTACCATCGCGTTTTCACCATCGTGCCATCGCGTTATCACCATCGTACCATCGCGTTTTCACCATCGTACCATCGCGTTATCACCATCGTACCATCGCATTATCACCATCGTACCATCGCCTTCCGGTGGTCATGCGCAGTGGTACAGTATATGTGTCAGTAATAAATCTCATTTTCTCATTGCACTATGTACCTTCTACATCTTAACAAGAATAACTATTACATCCAGCTTTTTATTTACTTTCATGCATACATAAGTACAAAGGACGTGGCCTTGAATATTTTACACAGTTTTAATGAGTTGAGCACTGAACATTTTGAACAACATTTTGAAAAACAGCAGAATCTAAATGGTAAATTTCTTCTCACAAAATACATTGAGATACATTCATCTATTGTTGACAAAAATTCAAGTGCACGGAACTACGCCTTTCTAACCGGAAGGCGATGGTACGATGGTGAAAACGCGATGGTACGATGGTGAAAACGCGATGGTACGCTGGTGAAACCGCGATGGTACGATGGTGATAACGCGATGGCACGATGGTGAAAACGCGATGGTACGATGGTGAAACCGCGATGGTACGATGGTGATAACGCGATGGAACGATGGTGAAACCGCGACGGTACGATGGTGATAACGCGATGGCACGATGGTGAAAACGCGATGGTACGATAGTGATGGTACGATGGTGATAACGCGATGGCACGATGGTGAAAACACGATGGTACGATGGTGATAACGCGATGGCACGATGGTGAAAATGCGATGGTACGATGAAGAAAACGCGATGGCACGATGGTACGATGATGAAAACGCGATGGCACGATGGTGCGATGGTGAAAACGCGATGGTACGATGATGAAAACGCGATATTACATCGACATTTCACCATCGTACCATCGCACCATCGCGATTTCATCATCGTGTCATCGCGTTTTCACCATCGTACCATCGTTGTTTCATCATCGTGCCATCGCGCCATCGCGTTTTCGTCATCGTACCATCGTGCATCGCGCTTTAGTTTTAAATAAATGTCACGATTGTCCTAACGGAGCACCGTAATAAATTGCACAAGGAACTGTATTTTGACTGAATGACAAAACACAAAAACTCATTTATATAGGTTATAAACTGGTTTTGATCAGAAACACAGTGTTCCATCCTTTCGGCAAAAAACATAGTTATCATCAGATTTAACGAAGTCAGAAATGTCTGAAACTTCGACTTTCATCCCGCTTCCTGTTAAATCCTTTTTCTTGCACGTTGATTAAATGTGGGACGTACAAGGCATTTACTAGTTTCAAAACAGTGTTATGTAATGCTCTGTTTCAATGTAAAGGCGCCAAATGGCATTTCCGACGCAGAATAATGATTTCATAAAGGATTAGACCAACAGTTAAGTAACTATTTGATTGCAACGCCTTGTATAGGATGCACTAGCGACATTTGTTTACCGCTCACCTTAGTGACAGACACATTAAAGTCAGATAATTAAACTTAGATAGCAGTCAACTAGAAAATGTAATGCAAGATGTTTTAAATACCTCGCAACTAGCATCTGCTCAAAACAATAATCCAGTTGCGTTTCCATTGATTCCTGCAGAGACATAATGAAATTACAGGAATTGACTGCCAGACATTCCATTTAGTACTTTACCTTTTATTGTTACCATCTGATTCAATTTAACCAAACTAACGAATGAATATCTCAAAGTAAACGTCCATATGGGAATCTCAGACAGAATTTTGCACCGAAATAGATGAGAGGATAGGTGTAAGTGCAGTCATTAAAACTAAGTAAAGAATAATTCAGATCTTCTAAATGTTGACAGGCCATAAATCAGACAGCTTATTATGTCACAGTAGCTCTGTTATGGAAGCAGTTAAAGTAGGAATAAGACTGTATGTAGACAGTAAGTCAGATTCTTTAAATTGAACCTGTTGGAGACGTAAATACATGCGAAAACAACTAAATAATCATTTTCTTACTATTAAAAAAGTACATTTCTAATGGGTTGCCCATGTATGCGAAACTTGATCTTTGTTTCATTATATTTCCATATGGTATTTTGAAAGTCTAATTAAAATATATGATACACAGATGTACATATTATTTAAAGATGTGTAAAACGTCTATTTGCAGCTAACAGTGTGTCTGTAACCCAAGATCTTGTGGCGTTATCTTAGAAATCCATTCTTGTTTATAACGTTTGTATGTATACAACTTTAATAAGTTTTATATCTTAATAATGTATCGTCACAGGACATATTAGCATAAAGAGTAATAAAATCTATCATTTTGTATATTCTACTTGTTACATGTATGAAGAGTAGATGGTTTATGGACAGAACGCTATAAATCATAACAAGTACATTTACTTAGTCTGAATAGTTTGAAAATAACTTAAGGCAAATGTTTTTTTTTTATTTTTGGTATTTAAAGAAGAACTTGTTGCTTGTTTGCATCTTCATTTGGTACACGATTCGTGATACATGTACTGGAAAATCAGTCAAAGAATGAGTTAATGTTTTAGTGCCTCATTGCAATAAATGTGGATGGAATAAATTTATAGTAGAAATAAAGAAACACATTCATTATTTCGATTCTAACTATCAGTAATTCCGCACGAACAGTCTTTTTCATCCAAATGATACTAGTTTTTGCACCCTGACTGAGAAAGCATTGCATAAAGGAGCTTTGGCAGCTGGCAAATTGTTCTCCAAACAAAATTAGGTTTTGTTAATTGACACATTGTTAAGATCTTAATTTTTGTATGCTCTATTCCTTTTTCGGTTATGTCTGTGCCTGTCAATTACGTCAGTCACTCTGTGGTTTTATTATTGCATTCATTTATGTACGTATACATGTACATGTGCTCTGTCGGAACGGACGTTTCAGTTTTTTCTGTGTAGAGTGCTGTATGGGCGTTCTTTGAATGCGGTCTTTTCTCTTGTATATGATAAAATGTATCTTTCTCATTATTTATTTAAAAAAAACTGAAACTTCAATTTACTCAGTAGCTTCATGCAAGATTTTCCTTTAAAGATGTACTTGCTCACCCAAAACCGAAAATATATCACCATTGCATATTGATCTAAATCTAGAAAATCATCAGCAAACATCTTTAACTTGGCTAAATATATAAACTAACTGTGCAGCAATTGCAATAACATGTCTATTTAGTAACAACAATTTGTTCCGAACAAACTTCCAGATATTTAGTGGCGTAACATATTCATACTGTTTTAATTACACATTTGTTAGTATATAGTATTAAAGCCTTACACACTACCTTTCATACTCACAAACATGTTTATTTTATCATTCCAATGATAATATGCGGTAATTATTTATATATATAAAATTTAGGCACAGTATATCTTTAATATTGTTTAAATGACGTTCTTTTATTCAAAGTAACATAAGGCGAGATAATTATGAATGTGTACGATATAAACTACAAAAAAAAACTTGCTTTAAACATCAAAAACAAAGAATTCCGATCAACCATTTTTGAAGATGATGACAGATTTAATGTTAAAAATAACCGCCATTTTTATTACGTCATAACTCGATCCAGTCGCAGAGTTCAGACTGGCGACATGGCTTAGAATGAACTTCAGACATAACGGAACAGATTGGTATATGTCGCCATTAATCTTTTTTCCAATCGCACGAGACCCAAAATATGGCTCTAAGCAAATAAACTAAAAGCAATAGGATTTAGTTAAAAACTTATATTTTATTAAAGATGTAGTTTGCTTTTGTCTCTAATGAAATGTATGCAAATACTTTTTCTGCTCTGACAGCCGTCTAGTTTAAAAAGGTAAACTTAGGCATGCTTGTTAAGACAGTTCCTTAAATTTCAGTCACCAGTAGAACGTACGAGATCATTTCATGATAGAACTGTCAGTCTTGAATAAAGTAATTTCAACTGAAATTAGATATAAATGTAAATGATATCGAGGATTTATTCTCGCTATTAAATTTGCATTACAGTTGACAGAGGGATGAAATGAGAAAAATGCAGTATTTAAAATTGTCAGATAATTCTAAATCTATCATGGATTCTGAAAAATAGTATCAAAATGTTCTCACCTGACAGAAAACAAACCTTTTATATTTGCCTTTACCTTTTGTTTTTCTCTCGATGTGTTACTTACATTTTAATCATTGAGGAGTATGAACGAGTTATTATCGTATTTGTGATTAGCATCTACATTAGGCATACAAACAATAGATAGGAAAATGGCGCTAAAAAATGGTAGTCGCATGATGGCGGATTCAAACAGTCCTCAGTTGTTTTGCTCTGTAAACATAGCCCCCACTTTTCTTTGAGAAAATGTAAGTTACAGACATTTAAAATGGGCCCTGATGTGTGTTGCAACCATTGGAAATACGTCAATTTTTATAGAAAAAAGAAAAAGCTATTTAGTTTGTTGTGACCTATTAAGCTCAAGGTTTAATACATGTTATTACATGCTTGGTACACTTTGGGACAGATATTAGATACCACGTTCCTTTCAACAAAATGTTAAACATAAATTATCATCCACGACATCTAAATTGAGATTCCCTTTACCTTTTGCAAGCATACGTATTGTTTATATATCAACACTTTGTCCAAAGAAGAGAAAATGTAGACCTGAAATATTTTTTAGAAACACATGTACTTTTTTTCATGCTACCGGTGTAAAACGCAATCTCATGTTCTTTTCTTGGTTACTGAAGTAGCATTTTTAACAATTTTTATTAGGCTAAAATAAAAAGAAATGTAAACTTTTATAAAAATTTAAAAATAATGCACTAGTTACTTCGCCACGGACATTATATGACCGTTGAGAGGAAGAGCGTGCTGTTGTTTTTTCACCAACATTCCTCTAAATTTGATAATGACAAAATTTCTGACAAAGTTTAATGAATATCGGGTGGAAAAAGTGGCTGCGCTAGAATCAATATGACCTAGTAAACTTAATGTGTTTTTCAGACTCTTCAGTCTGTCAGTCAATAGCATTTGAACGTTCCATTACAACTACATGAAAGTGACTTGATATATGATTGATCATTCTCGCTAACCAGATGTCTACCATGGTACCCCGGTAGTCTCGGGTACCATGTTGAACATCTGATGAATGAGAATGATGATTGATTTACTATCGCATATTTATTAAATAAACATCTATAAAATGTACCTCTCAGTTGCGGTGTGTGTCCCTGCTAGGATAACAACACTTGTTCTGAAAAAAATAAGTTTAATAAATAAGACGTAGAAAATGTGGTCTCCTATGTGATCTCCAGTCCATGTAACCATAGTTTCCTCCTTAATTCTCTGGAAAATTTCCAAAAAGAAGAAACGTGCACATCTGTGTGATATTACTGCTCTCTCCTTTAACTGTAAGGCTGTCTGTCAATTATTGCAAGCAGCTACAATTTATAAAGGAATTTCCGTGGCATCTGATAGGATTGTACTCGAGATGGATGAGGGATAGTTCTTTAATACAGAGTAAGTTAAAAAGGGAAACTGTTGTTTTTCTGTTTGGCAATATGTAAAAAAAAAAGACAGACATTCTGTTAAGCAGCCGGATGCTACACGTTATAAAAGTTACTAACAAATTGCAAACTTGGTTATTAAGTTGAAAACGTTACCCATTTCGAAACTTATTTCTTAAAAGTAATGTTTCTCAATTCGATCAGATTTTCGAAGATAGAATTTAACGTCACTTCAGTTTATATTTAATATGCACTAAGCAACGTGACATTTTTAAAGCTTTTTGATAAGTGATCTCATTTTCATTTTATTTCTATAGTTTTATTACTAAGGCAACCTGTTAAGTGGAGTCAGACGGACATTTAAAATTTGAAATTCTGTTTACGTAAATCATGAACAAGTTTGCAAAAAAAAATCCGCAATCTTCTCGTTTAAATGTGACAAATACACGGCTTGAATAACATAATTAATCATTTGTACATGACATGCAGTAACTGAAACAGGATTGTATAGTTATCTTTACAAGTTTTTGGATAAATTTGAATTTTGGGTTCTTCCAGGTCAAAGGGAAATTCTGCAAGATCATGCTGCACTTTGCTGTAACGTCTTCACATGCCTTGATTACGACTAGAAGTTGCATAATTGTGTTATAAAACTTTGCTGGGATGTTACAGAGGTAAAGCCTATTTGTAAGTTTTCGGTTTGTTTTATTTTTGAAGGTTCAAAATTCAAAACAACAAAGTGTTTCATGTAAAAAGCAAGAACAAAACATCAGCAAATACGGCAGCTAAAAGCAAACACGAGTAAAAAATGAAAAAGAATAAATCTGTAGTATCAAGTTGATTTAACTTAAGACGTTTCCTATACAAATCAGCTGACATCACGAATAATATTTAACTGTGGTGCATCTTGATAATCAGAATGTTTCATGAACAAATAGGCAAGGGATAAAGGTCAGTTCACCTAATATTTACCTGCTTTGTACTACTGGAACAAAATGAAATATTACGATTTTTTTATAGGCCTCGTGTTATAATTGGCTATTTTCGGTTTGATGCTGCTGGTGTTTTTACTATTTTTTTACATTCAAAATTGAAAAGCGTTTGTAACTGGTTACTGGAGGTAAACTGCCTTAATTATAAATATCTATATTTAACGATCGTTTAAAAAGTAATCCTCCGTGGAGTATTGGTCAAGAACGCGATAAAGTTTTTATTGCAGTGGCGGTCCGATATTCCTTCACGAATCGGGCATGTGTATTTGTTTTTGATTTGGCATTTTTAAGACAATTTAAAACAAAAAAAAATCATGTTTTAGAGTTTATAATATGATCAAACTTCTGAAGAAAGATCATTTAAGCCAAAATCTGGAGGCCAATGCCTTTAAATATATACTACAATGAATTCTGGTATCAGTACACTTATTTGGCCGTCATAACGTATATGCGTTACTATGGTGGCATATAGCTAGGTAGCTATCGCGATACTTCAAAAAATTATCTTAAAAAAGCAAAGTTTTCTGAAAAGATTATCTCAATAGTGGAAGTTTTCCTGGAAATATTATTGCAATAATTAACATTATTTTCTCGATACTTTTTGTGTATATGCCCACAACTGCCATTTATTAGCTAGAATACCTTTCTCGATACTTTCAGAAATTATCTTGATACAAACGTTTTGAAAAAATTATCGCAATAGCCTAATATTTTCTAGAAATAAACTGGAAATAAAGGGCATATCGAGAAGAAATAATGTATTGCGATCATGTTTTCAGAAAAATGCACAAATTTGCTGGAAAGTTTAAAATATTATCGTGAGTTACCGAGCATCTCGTGGCAGTTCCAAGCATTAACGCGAAATTTTGTGCTAAAACATTTTCAGAAAATGAATAAAACTTTCTAGAAAATACTGTTTATTGCTGAAATGTTTTCATGAAAAATGAACACATTTCCTGAGGTTTACAAATTATCGTGACAGCTACCTAGCTATCTCGTGGCAGAAATATTTCCAAACTTATTTCGTGAAACAATGTAGGCTAAAATATCGTTTTTACATTTTCTTTTTTTTAGCTCACCTGAGCAGAAAGTGCTCAAGGTGAAGCATTGTGACCGGTCATTGTCCGGCGTCCGTCGGGCGTCGTCCGTCAACACTTGCCTTGTGAACACTCAAGAGGCCACAGTTGTGACCCAATCTGTATGAAACTTGGTCAGAATGTTTGTGTTGATGATCTCTAGATCAAGTTTGAAACTGGGTCATGTGGGGTCAAAAACTAGGTCAGTAGGTCAGATCATAGGAAAAGCTTGTGAACACTCTAGAGGCCACAGTTGTGATTCAATCTTTATGAAACTTGGTCAGAATGTTTGTCTTGATGATCTCTAGGAAAAGTTTGAACCTGGGTCGTGTGGAATTAAAAACTAGGTCACCAGGTCAAATCAAAGGAATAGCTTGTGAACACTCTAGAGGCCACAGTTGTGACTCAATCTTTATGAAACACGATCAGAATGTTTGACTTGATGATTTCTGAGTAAAGTTCGAAACTGGGTCATATGGGTCAAAAACTAGGTCACTAGGCCAGAGCAAGGGAAAAGCTTGTGAACACTCTAGAGGCCACAGTTGTGACTAAATCTTTATGAAGCTTAGTAAGAATGTTTGCCTTGATGATCTCTAGGTCAAGTTTGAATCTGGTTTATGTGAGGCCAAAAACTAGGTCTCCAGGTCAAATCAAAGAAAAGGCCACAGTTGTGACTTATTATTTTCGAATGTTTGCCTTGATGCTGTCTAGGTCAAGTTTGAAACTGGGTCATGTTTGGTCAAAAACTAGGTCACTAGGCCAGATCAAAGGGAAAAATCTTTTTAACACTGTAGAGACCACAATTAAAGCTTGAAACGCATGAGAATTTGTCAGAATGTTTGTCTTTATGATCGCTGGGTCAATATTGAAACTGGGTTATGTGGAGTCAAAAACTAGGTTACTAGGTCAAATCAAAGGAAAAGCTTGTGAACACTCTAGAGTCCACAGTTATAAATAAATCTTTATGAAACTTGTTCAGAATAGTTATCTTGATTATTTCTAGATCAAGATTGAATCTTGATTATGTGGAGTCAAAAACTAGGTCACCAGGTCAAATTAAAGGAAAAGCTTGTGAACACTCTAGATGCAACAGTTGTAAGTCCGTCTTTATGAAACTTGGTCAGAATTGTTGTCTTGATGATCTCTATGTCAAGTTTGAATCATGGTCATGTGGGTTCAAAAACTAGGTCATCCAATCCAATCAAAGGAAAAGTTTGATAACACTTCAGTCCAGAGGCCACGTTTATGACCCTATCTTCATGAAACTTGGTTAAAATCTTGATTTTGGTGATCTTATAGCTTGAAGTTTGGATCATCTGGGGTTAAAAACTAGGTCACCTGTTAAAATCAACGAAAAACCTTGTGCATGCAATAGGGGCTGCATTTTTCGTTTAATTTGCATGAAACTTTGTCAGAATGTTTGTCTGCATAAAATCTCGAAGGAATTTTTATCCGGGCCATGTAGCGTCAAATACTAGGTCACCAGATCAAATCAAAGAATAAGCTTGTTTACACCCTTGGGGGCACAGTTTTGATTCTATCTTGATAAAACTTGGTCAGAATGTTTGTTATTATGAAGTCTTTGATGATTTTAAATCTGAGTCATGTGGGTCAGAAACTAGGTCACTACGTCAAATCAAAGGAAAAGCTTGTATACATTCTAGAGGCCACCTTTTTGCTCCAGTCTTCCTGAAACTTTGTCAGAATGTTTGTTTGCGTGAAATTTTGGATAAATTCAAATCTGGGTCATTTGGGGTAAAAAACTAGGTCACTAGGGTCAAATAAAAAATGCTTGTTTACTGTTTACACTCAAGAGGCCACGTTTTTTGGTCCAGTTTCAATGAAAATTAGTCAGAATATTTGTCTCCATGAAATCACTAGGTAAAACATGTTTACACTGTTATGGTGTGTTACTCAGGCGAGCGACATAGGGCCATCTTGGCCTTCTTGTTATGAACACTGTGTTTGTTGCAAATATATTTAGATTTTTTATTTCTGAAATAACTGTTGTAAAAAAATTTACCAGTAACGTTAATTACATTGTCATTTACAATAGTTTAATGTCTACCAAGTAAGGGATTCTAGTCTACATAATGTGTTAGCATTATTTAACAGGCGTCAGTATATCTCGGCTCTCCGCTGCTCTAACCAACAAATTTTTCAAAATATCTAAGAATAAAGCTGCTCAATTTATTTCTTTGACATTAGCAATTATTTTCAAGCTTAAACAGCCAATCTAAAAGTGAAAATATATCCTTATTGTTTATTTCACATACATTGTAATGTTAAATGTGAGGTCTGGCGGCACAATAATGCTTACGGAAGCATCGTTTTAAATGTTGAGCTATTTTATGGTATTATGGCTTATAATTCAAATTGGGAAACTGAATACCAAATTTCAGTTGCTGACTTTGGTTCAGTAAAATACATTAAATCCCAAGTATCAAACAGATAAGATATCTGCTGTCTTGTAAAAAAGACTTTTATTACAAAGGTCTAAAATCAAATAATTCTCAAATAAGTCTGGGTATTACCCGGAATTTGTACTACTGGCATTAGTTTTTGAGTTCAAAACATTAATTCAATGTGTCTACTGTGCTCTTGTCATCAATCAACTGAATATTGTCTGTCTCTGAAACCTTTTCATCAGGAATTCTATTTTGATATACATTTCTTTAAAAAAAAAACTACTTTTTTGTATAGTGCTTGGCTATTTTTTGGGGATATGGCCCGCCGTTAGAAAAAAATCTGACAAAAATAAAGACAAATAACGAATTAAAAATTGGAGGGAGTTCTCAAAATTTTCCTTGTATCTCTTTCCGGGCACGCGACTGGAAAAAGTTATGACGTCATAGATATAGTGGCTAAAGAGAAAATAAGAAAGGCAGAAAATACATGATTGCTGAATAACTGTAGGTTAGAACATCCTCGTAAACGATGTGATAATTGTAATATTGATATATTTAGTGAAGGTAATATTTATTCTAGCAGATGAAAGCAGGATGATGAAACAAAAAATGAAATTTAATGAAAAAGTAATTGTAATAAATGTTTTGTCAAAAAAATGCTATATACCGATATGAAGTCAACACATTTCTGTTTAATGGTGCAACATATTCGATAAGAAATGGAAATAGTTTGATTATTACTTCTTTCACCAAATGATATAGTTATATATATTTGCATATCCTTTTTGTGTGTCAGTTCATGTTAATGAGCCGACACTGTGTTCATACAGAGAAATCAATCAAAAAAATCAGTTGAATGGTAAAGTCGAGAGAATGCTGTTTGAATGCAGCTTGAAAACTTAAAATACATTTTGTATATATTATCTTGTCGATTATCTTATTGCAATAAATAAATTCAATGAATACATACTTCCTCTTAATCCTAAATTTACTTTAAGATATCGTAGAAAGGAATGGCAAGAATTGCTCTCTATGTATGTTTTAGTTCCAGCAGACTCAGTAGTCAATGATGTCATCACCGATTGAAGCCTACTCTATATTTACGTTTCACGTAAGGAATTTTATAGTACTAAATTCTACATATCGAGTCCTTCAAAAGAACATGATTTAGACACTTATCACATCACCGAAGTTTATATTTTCAATGTTCTCATAAATTATCAGCATGATAAATTCCCGATAAGAAATTGATTCCTCAATTGATTGCATAAACATCCACATTTAGCTCGTTTCATAGCTAAAGTAAACCCTTATTTATACCACTACTAATTCATCTAATTGTATAACTTCATGTCTTAATCCAACGTGAAAAGATATTGCAAAGATATTGAAAAGATATATGCAAACTCTGGTAAATAACTTTGTGGTTAGTAAAGAATCTGGCGAAATCCTGGAAATATTTAAAATTAACAAAAAGGTTACCTTCGGTACATTTGACTTCCTTATTCTATATACAGAACCACTTTACCACAAAATCTAATAAATGACAAACTAACTGCTTTAATTAAAATTAAAAGAACGTTTGCTGGGGAGAAAACTATATTTTGTGCATTTAATTTCGGTAAAGCGTTTCTGTTTGTAACATTGTTAACATTTTACCATGTGAGTATGTGAAACCTTCTCCTTTTTAATGAAAACACTTATGTCTGGTTAGTTAGCTTTGCAACGGCGAGCAGTTAACCTAAGCAGTGTTTCTGGATTCTGTACCATTACAAACATGTCCTCCGCAAGGCAAGTAACTGTCAACTTACCCACGTGAATCAGAGGTGGACGACGAATGATTTGAGCCAGTTTTTTTTTTATCAAGTCGTCATGGAGAACATACGCATCGCTTTGGAATCAAACTCACGATCCCGCGATCCGTTGTTAGTATACCTAACTTGTAGCAGAAATGTTTGTATCGTCAAGAATGGCTTTAACGTTATATGCAACCAGATGTGATTACTGTGTTAACAATAATTCACGCAATCTGGATGATTTTTTAAAATATGGATAATCAGTTGTTGATCAAATAGTCGATACGTTTACGTTATGAAGGTAGAGTTAAATAAAAGTAACAATTCGGAGATAACTCTATCACTTTGGATTGACATATCTCCATATTTAACAAAAAGACACACATTTACTCGAGAGTTTTTTACTATTTAGATGAGAATGATCCCCTTGCAATTTCATGAAATATATCAAGTTTGCAAGAAAGATTTTGAAGATTTCAATGAACGTAGTCAATATGGTACCAAATGAACTGATTTAGCAGGCCTATCGTTAACCCTATAACAAGAGGTTACGACCTGGTTATTCGGAGATACTGTGCATGTTTGGTGTTCAGTCCTTTTTACAACTGGAGACTTCACCTTTTTCTTTGACGGAAAACAGCAACAGCATGCAGTACATGCGTAAATGTTTCATTAGGAAGATCCTTTGGAAGCACAGAACGCAACTAGTTAAAATAATAGAAGGCTTAGTTTGATTGAGTTTCTTCATGCGAGATAAAGGACCAGACATTTTTCGTAAAGTTATTATTTACACAAACATGTTTGGGTTTCATAGTTACCATTGCTGTATAAAGCATTCAGCTGGCTGGGGTTACCTTTATGTATACTATCCTGTAACCTTGGAACATGTTGGTGGAGATATAGAATGTAATAATGTTTGCCGAAAAACTGGTTTTAACACCCTATCATTGTTTCCAACTGTCCGTTCCGAGGCGTTGTCGCACTATGCTCCTTTATTTATACGTTTTGAGCTTGTTGTCTGTATACTCCGCTTTGTCCATGTATTTATCATGTTATAAGCCTTACATTCACTTCTGTAGTGTTAAGATTTAAAAAGGATTCGCTGTTGGAACGTTATATTACCGTGAAAATTGCACAGTGTGAGAGGTACATATGGGATGTGTAGAGATAGAGAGGAAAGGGTGGGAGAATGATTGCGTTGTTCAAATTATGACAACATTACCACCTGCCCCTTATACACTCCTGCGGTTAGTTGAACGTAATTGCGGAAAGTCAATGTTAAACCTAGTACCTTGTAAATGCAGGGGCACTAAATGATATGGCATGTAAATAGCTGTGTTATTGTATAAAGTAAAACACACTGTTGGGGTCAAGTTTGAATGAATATAGTTTATCATTTATTTTGAATCAATAAGAAGACTTTCATAAACATTTGCATTACATTCTACATTTCTGTTAAGTATCTGCTGGCGTAATTGTTGATTATGCATTATACTTTAGTCTGATCAAATAAGAATTGCTAACCAATACATGTTAATTGCACATAAATTAGTTATCCTTAGAGTATAGACAACTGTTTGTGCCGATATTTGATTTGTACTGAATTTTCATCATATGTCTTTCATATTAAGTACTAATTTAAAGCAGATTTTGGTAATTTGTATTGAACTATTGTATGTTAAATTTTTGTTACTTTCGGAAATAATCGTACCTTAAATTCAGTTTAATAGAATTAATCGAAAGTATACAATACCAAGAGGAATTAGCGACATGTAAAACTCTATTGTGAATTAGGTGGGTGGGGTTCTCATTAATCTGGTCAAATGAATAGATATATTTTTTTTTCTTATAAAATGTAAATATACACTTTTGAAATTCTACATTAGCTTGTTTCATGACATTATATCTGATATTATAAGCATTTCTGTTTTTAAGCAGTGTTCATTTCATAATCGGTCGCCATATTGATGACCTCATTTCCGGATCCATTCACTTTCCTCAGGTGAGACACATGCCAGTTATTTTTGTCTTAGACCAAGGAAAAATTTGGTTAACGTGGCTATATTTCTCAATTATTTTCGAGCGGGGTTACTAACTGCAGTGCACTACTATATATAATACTTTTGTCAAATTTGAGTTTAAGGAAAACAACTTTAAATAATTTATGAATTTGAATTCCATGAATTTAGGAAATGACATTCATTGCAATAGCGTTTGTAAAGAATACAAACTTTAAAACTATTTTCAGCGTTTTTGGTAACGATTACATTTAACCTAATTAAAGACCACTCTTACTGTGTCCGAATTAATCTTCTCACTAAAGGGCATTTTATTACGTCTTACAAGCCTTTATGAAGTGCCGTTAATGGAACAATATCAGTTTCCTGAAATACAGGATATGTGTGTGTAACTGCTTTTCGTTTCTCTCATTACCATTGCATTAATCAATTTGCTAGCTTGTTTCGTTAAAACACAGAAATGTTAAGAAAAGAAAATGCTGTTTGTTGTATATCTTCTAATCTGGAAGTTAAAAATTAAAAAGGTTTGAATTACTAAGTATACGGTACTCAACATTCGTAGTTACAGAAGGTATGCAAAAGAAAATCCTGTTTGTTGTATATCTCCTCATCTGGAAGTTAAAAATTAAAAAGGTTTGAATTACTAAGTAAACGGTACTCAACATTCGTAGTATATCCGAAGGTATGCAATATTGTCTTATAACGCTATGATATTACCATATTGAGAAGTGTGACTAAGTAGTGTTTCCAGATGCTACTGGTCTACGGGAGTTTGACTATCTTTGACATTTTGATTCAACAAGCTTTTAATAGCCTTATTTTGCAGTTCTCTTTAAACTATCTACTACGAACAAAACTAATAACCATCAAAACACATTGGCAGATACACATTTTAATGCATTTGTCCAGTTATGAAAATATTTCTAGTTGTCGTGAAGTTGGGTACCCACAAGGTACACGAAAACATGACTAAGAAACATATTTCCTACCCCATGAAAGTAATATTTCACCTTTGGCAGGAGGAAATAGTCACTTGGGATCGGAATGTTATCCTCGGAGAAGGGTTAGTGGAGAAGGACTTCAGCGTCTGTCGCCATGTGTGAATCTTGGGCAAATGCATTAGGAAAATTTACTTTTAGAAAGTCTAAACATTTTTGTAGAATGGTTTTGTAAAACGTCTTTCCGTAAGGCAACAGCTGTTATCTAGAATAAAGTATGCAATACCTTTTTTACTATAATAAATTTTTTAAGAGTCGGATGTTCCTGTAGTCATATGAGCAAATGGGGGCCTTGTAAAGGATGCATTGGCGGCATTTGTTTACCGCTCATCTTAGTGACTGACGCATTAATATCAGTTAATAAAACTGAAACAGCAGTCACCTTGTATACTTATGCAAGATGTGTCATATACCTCGCAACAAGCATCTGCTCTAAACAATAATCCAGTTGTGTTTCCATGGATTCCTGCAGAAACATAATTAAATTACAGGAAGCGATTGCCAGACATTCAATTTTGTGTTTTACCTTTTATTGTTACCCTCTGATCAAAACAACGAGTGTGCATCTCAAAGTAAATGTCCATAGGGGAATCTCAGACAGAAATTTGCACCGAAATAGATAAGAGGATAGGTAAGTGCAGTCATTAAAACAAAGAAAAGAATAATTCCGATCTTCTAAATGTTGACAGACATCTTATTATGTCACAGTAGCTCTGTCATGGAATCAGTTAAAGTAGGGATAAGGTTGTAGACAGTCAGTCAGTTTCTTTAAATTGAACCTGACGGATATATAAATTCGAGCGAAACCAACTCAATTTTCTCACTGTAAAATGTATAATTTTAAATGGATCGTTCAGGTTCGCGCAACTTGATATTTGTTTCCTAATCTTTATATATGGTATTTTGAAAGTCTAAGTAAAAAATTGATAAACAGATGTACATTTATTTAAAGATGTGTAAAACGTTCTATTGCCGCTAACAGTGTGTCTGTAACTGTTACAGAAGATTTTGTTATTTTTTGCGGCGTTATCTTTGAGATCAGTTCTATTTTATAATGTTTGTATGTATACAGATTTAATAAGTTTAATATATCCTAACAATGTATCGTTATTTCAATCTAATTATAGGACATATTAGCATAAAAGTAATAAAATCCATCACTTTGTATATTCTACTTGTTATGAAGAGGAGGTGTTCAAAATTGTTTGAAAGCGAAAGAGGTTACCAGAAAGCTATACATTATAAGTACAATTACCTAGTCTGAACAGTCTGAGAATAACTTAAGGCAAATCATATATTTTGATATTTAAAGAAGAACTTGTTGCTTGTTTGTATCTTCATTCTGAACATGTACACAAGCCGTATTATCAGTTAGCTCAGTCAAAGAATTAATCAATGTTTAGTTTCCATTGGAATAAATGTTGATGGAATGAATTTATAGGAGACATTAATTATTTCGATACAAACTACCAGTAATTCCGTAGGAACTGCCTTCTTGGTCCAAATGATATTTGATATTATTATTTGCACCCTGACTGAAAAAGCATTGCATTAAGAGCTTTGGCAGCTGGCAAATTGTTCATAAATAAAAGTATCCAAACAAAAGGTGTTTTGTTAATTGACACATTGTTAAGATCTTATTTTGTGTATGCAGTGTTCCTTTTTCAGTGTTTTTGTTTTTGTGTTAACGTATACATGTGCTCTGCCGATATGGACGTTTTTTATACTATTTCTTTGTAGAGTGCTGTATGGGCGGCTGCGTTCTTTGAATGAGTTCTTTTCTCTTGTATATGATAAAATGTATCTTTCTCATTATCTATTTTTTAAAATAAACTCTGAAACTATAATTTACTCGGTAGCTTCATGCAAGATTTACGCAAAAGCAATCACATTTTCCCTTTTATAATAATTATTCTGACAGCCGATGTTAAGTTTCCTAACAATTACCTCGCTACATTTTCCATAATGTTGTGTTTAACATACTTGTTTTATTAGTGACTGTCGGAAATAACGTACATTTATGTATCATAACGTTTAACGCTATTTATTTGTATTACGTTTTGGCGTCACTGACGTCACTTCCTGATATTGTAAACATCTTGAGTTTGAATAAAAGATTCATATGAACCAGACGTGCGTTCTTATATAGAGTTTAACCGCAACCCCCCACATTTTGGTGCCGTGACCAACGCAACGATGAAAGTAGATAAATTGCGATCACTGAGAGACTGCCAACGCAAAGTTATTGAAATTCAACTTGAGAAAATTCAACGTGCTAAAGAAAATTCATCGATGTTGGAATTTCGAACAATCTTGGAATCAATTACGAACAAAGTAAACAATTTGAAATCACTGAACGAGAAAATTTTAGAACAGACAGAAATAACCGAAATTGAAGAGGAACTTATCAGCAGTGAAGAATTTTCGTTGCAAATTGAAATACAACTTAGTCAATTTCGTGAATTTGACAATTTTTCAAACCAGGAGAGAAATAATTCGTCATCTTCAGATCAACATCAGACTGTAACTTTTCCGAGCGCTAGCAGTGTACATTCAGCACAGTATCATCGTCTTCCTAAATTATCGTTACCTACTTTTGACGGAAATATTCTACAGTGGCAATCGTTTTGGGACTCTTTCAGCACTACTGTTCACACAAATCCGAACTTGTCAGATGTGCAGAAATTTAATTATCTACGATCGCAAGTGGATGGCGACGCAGCCATAACTGTTGAGGGATTTGCACTTACGAACTCCAACTACGTTAAGGCAGCCGAACTTCTACAGGAACAGTATGGGCAGGCGCATAAAATTGTACACGCATACATGCAGGCTTTGTTACAACTTCCGTCACCAAACAACACACTCAGCAGTCTGAGAAATTATTATGATAAACTTTAAACCTATATCCGTGGACTTGAATCATTGGATCAACATCAGGAATCTTACGGAACACTTTTAGTGCCAGTTGTCTTTGATAAACTTCCGTCGGAAATACGAAAATCCTTAGCACGAGAACATAAGGGCAGTAATCTTCAGCTAAACGAACTTTGCAAAGCAATTTACGAGGAAATTAACGTTATGGAAGCAGGTCAGATCAACAGCCACATCATATTAGAAAACCCCGCTACAATGTCACTCTTAACAAGTTCCGGTCCTAAACAAGGATTTCAGCGGAATAAAGATAGGAAACATTCTCAGCAGCAGCAACATTCTCAGCAACAAGATTGACGCCCTAGTAACCAAAAGGTATGTGTTTTTGCTCAAGTAACACACATTTAGCAAATGACTGTAATGTAATAATTGATTACACATCACGAATGACAGTTGTTAGAAATAAACGCCTCTGCTTCAATTGTTTGAGTACGCATCAAGTGTCGAAATGCAAATCGCAAAAAAGTTGCAGAAATTGTCAAAGGAGACATCATACAAGTATTTGTCAGAATACAGGCAGTACAGAACAGACACAAAACGGTACTATATATTCAACACCAGGTCCAAGTTCAGGTAATACCCAAGTTCATCAGCAAGCGGCGACTCTACATACCTACGATGACATCACACGCAAACAGACGACATCCTTACAATTGTCTTCCAATGTGCTACTGAAGACGGCTATATCAACAGTTACTTCCGGCATGTGTACAGCAGACACAAATATATATTATTTGATGAGGGATCACAACGATCATTTATTACGCAAAATCAAGCAGAAAAAGCTTAAACTTACAACAACGGGAACTGACACGATACATCTCGCAAGCTTCGGGAATTCAACAAATGAGGTCCGACATTTGGAAACAACCAGAATTTATTTGATCATAACTTCCGGTGAAAAGATCCCGATAGATGTGTTGATAGTGCCAACTATTGCAGTGCCTCTACAAAATTACAACAGATGTGTGACAAACCTTCAATACATAAAAGGTCTGAAACTTGCACATCCAATAACTGATGACGAAACATTTGAAATACAACTACTTATCGGCGCAGATTTTTACTGGAAGGTTATTGAAGATGAAGTGATCCGTGGCTCGGGACCTACAGCTGTAAAATCCAAGATTGGATACCTCCTCTCCGGTCCGGTTCCATTTCAACCGTCAGGACGAAAACCTACAACCAATCTAACTCTACATGTTATCACGCAAGCTCCGAACGAAATCGATTTAAAAAAATTCTAGAAGCTTGAAAGCTTAGGAATTGAACATGATGACTCTGAATACGACAAAATGGATTACATGAGTACATATCAAGAGAATTCCATCACGTTTACGGGTGAGAGATACACAGCCGAGTTGCCATGGAAATTAGATAGCCCACCCCTACCTACAAACTATGACATAGTGAAGCGCAGAACTGGAAACTTATTAAACAAGTTACGTCAAGACCCAGTTACACTGAACCATTACAATGTTATAATAAAAGATCAGATAAAGAAAGAATTCATAGAAGAAGTCATGCCTACAGATGAACCCGGAAAGAGAGTACACTACATTCCCCATCACGCCGTGAAAAAGGAATCTTCGACAACACCTATACGCATTGTGTACGATTGTAGTTGTCGGACGTCACGAAACCACCCGAGTTTAAACGATTGTCTGCAATCTACACCACCGCAACTCAACGACTTGACAGCCATATTAGTTCGATTTAGATTTCACAAATTTGCAGTTGTTAGTGATATCGAGAAGGCGTTTCTACATGTGGGACTACACGAGAAGGACCGAGATGTCACACGATTTTTCTGACCTTCAGATCCAACTAATCCCGACAGCCCGTTGAAAACATACCGGTCCAAGTCCGTGCTTTTCGGATCAGTTGCTCCCCTTTAATATTAAATGCAACAATACTGAAGCATCTACAAAGAAACTGCGACAATTGGGTCAGCGAAAAACTGTGCAAGGATCTGTATGTCGACAACTTCTTGTCCGGTTTTGATAAGGAAGCAGATGTATTAAGATATTTTCGGGAGTCACGTGATCTTATGTCAGCTGCAGGATTTAAGCTACGATCGTGGAATTCAAACAGTATTTTGCTCAGGGAAATGGCGACACATCACAATGTACTCGACGAAGATAAAGTAACAAAACTGTTAGGATTACGCTGGCAACCAGAAATGGACATAATGACATTTGCAGAAAGACCAATAGACACAAACCCGATTACGACCAAACGTTATATTTTACAAAGTACATCACGAATATATGACCCTCTCGCCATACTCAGTCCAGTTACCGTAAGAGCCAAGTTACTACTCCAAGATATTTGGAAAGAACATTTCACTTGGGATACACCACTGCCTATTACATATCAACGGAGATGGTTGAACATAGCGGCAGATTTGAATACTTCAATGAAAACACAGTTTTCAAGACATTATTTTACAGTTGCAGACGACAAATCAGTACCCTGTTTACACGTATTCGTCGATGCTAGTACACAGTCATACGGTGCTACAGTTTACATCAGCAAAGGCGATATTTCAACCTTAGTAATGGCAAAGAACAGAGTTGCGCCAGTTAAAACACTCACTCTACCAAAGCTTGAACTGATGGCAGCCGTCATAGGAGCCAGATTATCACAGCATTTACAGTCAGCAATAGGAATACAGGAGATATACTATTGGACTGATAGCCAAATTGTACTACATTGGCTCATTAACACAGAAAACAACAACCGATTTGTGAGAACACGTGTATCAGAAATCACAGCTTTAACCGGAAATCAGAATTGGCGATACTGTCCGACCCAAGAGAATCCGGCAGATTTATTGACCCGTGGAATTTCTGCCAAACAATATCAAGAAAGTAATTTATGGTTTAATGGACCATTGTGGATCACCCAGAAGTCTCAGTGGCCGACATGGAACGTTAGAGTCTCAACCGTATTTTTCAATTTAAACAAAGTCAGATTGGAATAAATTTAGATTGAGACTGAAAGATATGTTCGACTTAAGCGGGAGTTCAACTTAAGCGAGTTCGGGTTATCGAGTTTGGACTGTATTTGTGTGCTATTCATTGTACTATGTAAAATGTTTTAATAATTGTCTGTTACAAATCTTTAATAGATTGGCTATGCATGTATGTTCCATGTATAATGATTGTTTTATGTATGTAAACATGTATAGAACGGACAATAAACTTTGAAAACCTAAAAAAACCGTATTATCTACTTCAGCAGACGACAAAACCGTAAGTCGAACCAACGAAGAATCTCCAACCCACATGACGAGAAAAAATAGTTTTGCAATCCAAGATGTGATTGAAGTGACTAGATTCAGCAAGCTTATACGATTACTACGCGTCAAAGCTTACGTCTTGCGATTTATACGTAATTGTAGAACAGTAAGCCGGTCAAGAAACAGTGGTTCCATAACACTACAAGAACTTGAGAATGCAGAAATGTTACTTATTCGACAGTGTCAACAGAATTTCTACAGTGAGGAATTATCTAATCTACAGTCCGGAAAATCACGGTTACTGGTTGTTAGACAGTTACGTCTTTACCTAGATTGAGATGGTTATATCAGATGTGGAGGCAGAATACACAACGCACCCCTGGACGAAAATACCCAGTTTCCCATTCTCTTACCAGCAAAACATCACCTGACAAAACTTATCATATTTGATGCGCACGAGAAACAATTACATTCAGGTACAAGTGCAACTATCTGCCACTTACGACAGAAATATTGGATTCCAACAATACGTCAATGTGTAAAATCACTACTTAGAAAGTGCACAATATGCCTTGCTCCAGATCCACCATCATTACCAACATACAGAGTGAAAAATTCATCACCTTTTGCTGTGACAGGGATTGACTTCAGTGGAGCACTTTACGTCCGTGGAGAGTCCGGCCGAGAGTCCAAGACATATGTGTGTCTTTTTACATGTGCGGCTACCAGAGCAGTACACCTTGAACTCGTGCATGATCTCACAGACGATTCATTTATGCAAGCGTTTCGGAGATTCGTTAGCAGACGATCATTCCCAAGGCTGATAATATCTGACAACGCAACAACCTATCATGCAGCGTCTAATACACTGAATAAAATGTTCGAATCCCAGACATTGAAAGACCAACTCAATAGTACAGGCACAGAGTGGCGATTCATCCCAAATCGCTCACCATGGTTTGGCGGATGGTGGGAAAGAATGATTGGACTTGTTAAAACCACACTTAAGAAGGTACTTGCTCGGTCATTCGTAACTTACGGATCCCTGCAGACGATACTTACAGAAATCGAAGCCGTTCTTAATGACCGTCCTCTGACATACGTTACATCCGATACTTCAGACCCAGAACCGCTTACCCCTCCGCATTTACTATATGGTCGAAGGATAACGACTCCGGGGGATTACTCAGCTATTCAGAACGTAAACAGTAACCACAACACAGCAAATAAACAGGTTCGAATCCAGCGAGAGTTACTCAACCGATTTTGGGAGAGATGGAAGACTGATTATCTTACGTCATTACGTGAACGACACACGCAAAGCGGTCAAAACAAGCAGACGATAAAAGTTGGTGACGTGGTACAGGTGCATGAAGACTGTCCTCGATTACGATGGAAACTTGCCGTGGTGGAGGAACTGATGCCGGGTAAAAATGGTTTAACCAGATCAGCCATGATCCGTACCGGAAGTGGTCTTACAACACGAGCTATTAAGAAACTTTACCCACTTGAGCTGAATGAAAATGAGAGACAGTAATTTCCTGCGAGAATTTATCAAAATTGTATTACGGAAATACGTGAAATAGATAAACTGTGTATTTAAGTATACATTTATAGACTGACAGAGTAAATTTATATTAACTGAAATTATGGATAATTTGAATTACATAGACACTGTACTTTAATAGTTCTAGAATCTACGCGAGAATGTGATTTATGAAAGACTTATTCTATGATTTGATCAGCATTCTGGGATAACATTTTCATGATATTTTAAATATAGATATTTTTCTATGTTTCAGATTAATTAACTTTGAAGCATTTCGCGGCCCCCAGAATGTCGGAAATAACGTACATTTATGTATCACAACGTTTAACGCTATTTATTTGTATTACGTTTTGGCGTCACTGACGTCACTTCCTGATATTGTAAACATCTTGAGTTTGAATAATAGATTCATATGAACCAGACGTGCGTTCTTATATAGAGTTTAACCGCAACCCCCCCCCCCCCCCCCCAACACACACACAGTGACATTGTAAGTTAAAGTTTGTTGTACGGCTGTATTTTGCACTATTTTTGTCCAGCTTATCTCTTATGATGCAGTCATCCAAATGCATGTATATAGAACATTCTAGCCTTGCAATTATGCTGGACATACAATTATATAAACCACCCAACACGTGATGTATGGCGTTAAGATATGGTTTCACTAAACATAAAAAGGTACTGATTAGAGTGTCATTTTATACAAACATCTTTAGACTGTCCTTTTCTGTGTTTAATCATACACTTTACGGTGCTGACTAAATTTCCGGTTTTTATTTATTGGCAATTTGCATATTTGCTGTAGTCTTCTGTCAAGTTTGTATGTCTTTATTGCTCCTATTGGTTTGCAGATAAACGAATGTTATTATGTAAGTTTAGCATGTTATCTACAAGCAGTGTATTTTACGAAGACGTAGCTGTTTTCCAATCCGACATTAATAACACTGCTTTTCACGTTGATGTATTCATTCTCCAAGTTTAAAACAACATTTTTTCAAATCTTAGTAATAAGGAACTACTTACATCACAACGACGATATATGGCGAATCAGTTTATCTTTTACAATCAGATTGATCATATATAGTTGTACAGGTCCGTCTCTAAATTAAAGTATTTAGCGAGTCGTCTCATAATTTTTTGCATACCCCTTTGTCGGCTAAATTATGATCACATTGGAAGCGCATATAGTCTTTGCAAAAGAAACATATATTGCCTCTATGGATTCCTTCAGATGTGTAATATTGATAGTTTAAAAATATCAAAGATTTAACATAATTTATTGATCCTTAATTCTAACCGAGAAACATAAAGGCGCTTAACAGTAAGAAACGTAATATAATTCGTTTTGCTTGCGACTATTACAGTCCTATTGGAAGTGCATTGCTCAAAGGATAACATCATATTAAGTACATTAAGTTTGTTTTGATCTTCAAGAAAAATATAATGCGTTTTCCATTAATATGTAAATTGTGATAAGAAAATTAAATTTGTGCAAAGAAATGGAGGCGAGATTTTGGAATGTTTTATTGATTTTTTTGTAAACTCTTTGGTGCACTTTTGATCCGACTTTATGTTACACATTTTTTCTGAATGTTACATACTTTTAACTTGTTTTGAGAAAGGACGTCTAAAGTACTTTGGATAAACTACGAGATTATTAACTTTCGAGAATTTATATGACTTAAACATTAAAGCAGCAATCGTAAAGTTTATTCTTTTGCATTAACACATGTGATCGGTTAGCTTTTATAAAGTACCGATAAGCATTACATGGCACTTATGGATCCAGCACAGTTCTAGGTTTAATTACATCAAGAACGATTGCCTTTCATTGCAATCCCATTTCGAGATACTTTAAGAAAAATTTATCTGGTATCGATCATTTCCTGTTGGAAGATGCTGCAGCCAATGAAGGAAGCGATGTACTAATTGCATTATTTCTACTTTGCGGAATTACCAGTTAAGCGCTATTTTATATCTGTACAAAATTAAATTATTTATAAATAATTAAGCTTTCTATACTCAGTTATCATGGAATAATAATATTAATATACTTATGAAGCAAACGAATCTTCAGAACTTTATCTGCACTTTCCCACTTACTGTAGGCTGAACTCAAAGTTTGCATCTAAGAAGAATTTTAGAACTTTTTGACAGGATAATTGATAAGACTAGTGTTTAGGCTGTCAATGAGAAACGCAGGAAGATTGATTTGTCTGAGAACGTATGTGAGCAAGAAAAACGCTCCCTATATATTTCATGTATATCTCCCACATTTTTCGTTTTGTGACAGGGAAACGTTAGGGCGCAGTATATAGCGGCTTGTCGTAATTATCTGAAACTTTTTGTAGATAGTAAGACAGGCCACCGATCATAATAATATACCAAGCCGTTCACGGTTAACAGATTATTTTTGTATAATATTCATATAAGAAAATCCATCTTATTAAGAACTACATTTACTGAAATATTTCTACTGGAGTTTAACAGTTGATGTATTGTCTTTAAAAGATAATGTTTTCTTAGACAAGCCTTTATACAATCATATTACAATGTTTTCATTGCTGACCTATTATGCTCCCTTATTACGTATATATGTGAGCACATTGTTTTTAATTAGCAAATGAAATCGCAGAGATATATGTCAATATTGAAGGTGGTTAATCAGATTTTGATCAATTATTGAATTTGTTCGAAAGTTTAACAAATGATTATTTATACTAATCTGTGTTCACCGAGTGCTGAGTATATGTTAAATTTTCACTGAAGGTATTTTTTAAATTTTATTTTCCTATCCTCTTTACCCAACCAAGGTAGCGTTATTTGAGCGTATGCATTAATTTAATAAATATGCTTTGTCTAATTAATGACATGAATATTATATTTGTTTCAGATTTACATTGATATATATATTTTGAGCTGAAATTCAATAAATATGTAAGTTTGTAAAATTATTATTATCTCCTTTTGCGCAACCGGAATAGATAGGAAATAAATGAATTCAGAAGTATTAAGACTTGCTTTTTGATTCAGATTGATAAAAAAATAGCCAAAATATATAACAAATGGAAATTTAAAACCATAAAATACATTGAAATCCAAAGAAATGCCCCAATTTTGAACACTTTCATATTAAAGGGGAGTACTTTCAAAATTTCATAAAAAATAATAAAATATTCATTTCTGATAGGGATCTAACACGATCTAATGCGGATTTTTGTTCAGGACATTAATTCTTTACAGAATATATTAAAACTGAAAACATATCATAACAGGTTTCATCGATGTTATTGACCACCTTTAAAACTGGTTGAGAACGTTATATATGCTTGCTCTACAAAGTCCGTGTTTTTTCTTAGATTCTATAGGATCCTCACAGGACTATAAAACAACGTGTATTTGTTCATTTGATTGGTATTCTTATTAGCTTTAAGGACGCTCGCTACAGTTTCGTAATTTTTTCTCAATAATAGATTTTGATGAAATGTTTTATATTAAAAGATCATGTTATGATGTACTGAAAAATGAAATAAAAATACTAGGTCACCGGCTATGTTTCAATTTAATTTGCCCCTAGATATGGTGCTATTTTAAACATTTTTCAAAATTTCTGTAATCCTAAAATATATTTCCTTAAAATACAATAAGCAGCATAAATTTGATTATCTAAGCATTTTTATAACGGAAAACAATATATCTATTTGAAACATGCTCAGAGAAATCAAAAGAACATGATTTTATGAAGAAAGGAATACTTGTTCAGCAGACCCAAGGGTTATTTTTGCATATTTTTGTCAATTTTAAGTTGGTACTTCTGCTATTTTATCGAGTTTCACATAATAGAGAATTTAATCAAACTCTGCACATACCTTTGGTTATGTCTACCTAATCTAAAACAAAAAGAAAATTGATAGGTCACCATATTAGATTTCGCTTAAATCAAATTACAACGAGGTGGGGTGTGGCGGGCATTTATGCAAAGCAGGTTGGTACGAAATACTCATTCAGTGTTTGAGCAAATGACTTAGAAATATATACATAAAATTATCAAACGGCAGATTTCTTAATAAGCGGATTTTAAGGTGTTTCTAAAGCATTTTGATGGCATAAAACGATGAAAGTTTTCGCCATTTTTTTTAACAAAACCTATAGTTTACGAATGTACGGTACGGGTACAGTACGGGATTAGAAACAGCTGTGACTCAATGCAGAGTTTGAGCGCTGATATAAATAACAGACTCCAGTATATGTCGGATTGAAGCAATTTTAACTAAAAGTACTTTAAATGTATAGATTATTTAAATCCTACTTTTCTGTGTGCAATTTCCTTCATTCCATAGTAGGACTGCTTGAAGTTACAGTGGCAAAGAGTACTTTAAATACTGCCATTATATAATCAAACCAGTAAAAAGTAAACGTATACCGCAAACTATTGGTTTTCAAATTTACCAGACTTAAAGTTCCACAAGGCTTGAAATTTTATATTAAAGAAAGATAAAGCAGTTTTCCAAATAGATGTTATGTATAATTACATGGTTAGGAAAGTAATACTTTCAATACACATGAACACATACAGTTAGAGCTATGAAGGGAGCTAATAAAAACAATGACTACAATAAAATTTACTTCTATGTTAACCAATATTTATGCAACCTGATTTAAACATTCCTCTAAATTTCATAGTGACAAAATTTCTGACAAAATTTTATGAAGATCGGTTGGAAAAAGTGACTGCGCTAGAATGTTAACAAGTTTTTTCTTCAATATGACCTAGTAATCTAAATGTGTTCTTCAGACGCATCAGTCTGTCAGTCAATAGGCATTTGAACGTTCCATTCCAACTACATGAGATTGACTTGATATATGATTGACTTACTATCGTATATTTATTAAATAAACATCTATAAAATGTACCTCTCAGTTGAGGTGTGTGACCCTGCTAGGATAGCAACACTTATTCTGAAAAAGTTTAATAAATAAAACGTAGAAAATGTGGCCTCCTAAGTGTTAACATGGTTTCCCATGACCTAGTTTTTGACCTCAAATTACCCCGTTATAAAATCTTCCGTGATTGCATTTAGGCCAACATTCTGACCAAGTTTCATTATGAATGGAGCAAGACTGTGACCTCTAGAGCGTAACAGACGACAGACGACTGACATAGACTATCACAAAAATATACAAATTATTAGATATCGTGCACGACAAAGACCTGACGTATACTCCAGTCATTATTTCGTAACGAAAGTCACATTAACGATTTGAATATAACAACAAATTAAAGTAAGAGAAAAACAAAATCTTTAGGTTAATGAATGTTTCTGGTTACTAACTCCGGGTGCCGGAGAGGTAAACACAAGCAAAACCATCTACACTCCACCTACCTTCCTAGTATTGCTCGCAATTATACAATTTTTTGCACTTTCCACATCACAGAACGAGTTTCTTCTTTTTATAATATCTAAGTAATCTCCAGTCCATGTACCCATAATTTCCTTCTTAATTATCTGGAAATTTCCAAAAAGGAGAAACGTGGACTTCTTAATAATATGATTGCTGTCTCCTTCAACTGTAAGGCTGTCTGTCAATTATTGCAAATAGCTACAATTCATAAAGGAATTTCCGTAGCATTTGATAGGATTGTACTCGAATGGATGAGGGATAGTTCTTGTAAATTTAGTTTTTTATACAGAGTAAGTTAAAATGGAAAACTGCTGTTTTTTTGTCTGGCAAAATGTAAAAATCAGACATACTGTTAAGCAGCCGAATGCTACACGGTATAACAGTTACTAACAAATTGCAAAATTGATTATTAAGTTGAAAACGTTACATATTTCGAAACGTATTTCTTAATAGTTATGTTTCTCAATTCGGACAGAAATTACCAATAAAATAATAAAGTAAATAAACAAAATTCATATCTTACCTACTTCTCTACACTTCAATATTTGCTCAATAAATCGTAGACAATCAAACGGAAAGTTGTCATAAAATGACACAGACTAAATACTATCAAACTGATTGATTATGTTATAATTGACACATCTTTTTAATTAAAGAAGTTAACTTACAGCACAGACTGGAATCTTGCAATCATGTTTTGTTTAAAGTTTATTAACACCAGCCATAAATTGCACAATGAACTGTATTTTGACTGAATCACAAAACACAAAAACTCATTTATACAGGTTTTGATCAGAAACACAATGTTCCATCCTTACGAAAAAAAAAGTTATCATCAGATTTCACGAAGTAAGAAATGTCTGAAACTTCGACTTTCATCCCGTTTCCTTTTAAATCTTTTTTCTTGCACGTAGATTAAATGTGGGACGTACAAGGCATTTACTAGTTTCAATTTCAAAGTGTTATGTAATGCTCTGTAGAAATGTAATGTCGCCAGATGACATTTCTGGCGCAGAGTAATTATTTCATAAAGGATTAGATCAATAGTAAAGTAACGCCTTGTATAGGATGCACTGGCGGCATTTGTTTACCGTTCATCTTAGTGACTGACACATTAAAGTCAATTAATTAAACTGAAATAGTAGTCACCTAGAAAGTCAGAGAATGAATCAATGTTTTAGTGCTTCAATGCAATAAATGTTAATGGAATGAGTTTATAGGAGACGTAAAGAAACATTCATTATTTCGATTCTAACTACCAGTAATTCCACACGAACTGTCGTTTTGGTCCAAATGATATTATTATTTGCACCCTGACTGAAAAAGCATTGCATAAAGGAGATTTGGCAGCTGGCAAATTGTTCATGAATAGAAGTATCCAAACAAAATAAAAAGGTTTTGTTTTTTGACGCATTGTTAAGCTCTTAATTTTTGTATACTGTGTTTCTTTTTCAGTTATGTCTGTGTCTGTCAGTTACGTCTGTGTTTTTCGGCGACGCCGTCTAAATTCGTTTTCGTAACGTATGCCACGTGACTTCAGTTTGCAAATCAAACTACTTGATAACGCATTATAGATAATTTATCAAAATGGAAGATTTATGTTACACTCTGCCTGATTGGACGAGAGTGTCAATTTGTCAATTTCTTTCACTCTGTTGATTGTGCTACGCTGAGTGAAATGTAGACAAAGCGTTTATCCTAAACGACGCTGTTCACAGTTTTAAAGCTAACTTTGGCTCAGTATATTTAGCAAGAATATTGATATATCTCAAAATGATAAGTAAGTTTAATAAATATGATAAAAACCTGTTCAAATACCAACATATATCAAATTAAAGAAAGAGCTGAATACGGTCTGCATATCACATGAATAAGGGTGTGATAAGAGTCTTTTATGTAGAGAAGTGCTTTTTAAAAGATTTTCCTTGCTACCATTGTCGTCTGTATATGAAAAGGTTTCTTGCTTTTGTGACTTATTCAGATTGCATATTAAAATGAGTACTTGTTTGCTTTGAAATATTTGTTATAAATTATTTAACTGATTTATAATATATAAATATTTTTCTTTAGTATGGTATGCAAATATTGAACTCAGTTGAAATCTGTTTTATTATATATATGCTGTATAATGACTGAATCTCATTACACTGAAATGAAGGTACGCTGCCTACTGTTTATCTATGTGATATGACTACGGTCAAACTTTGCTTATGAAACAGAAATATTGAAATAATTACAATTGTATGTTTTGCTTGACCTTCACTTTTTTTTATAGGTGTGACGTCATTGTCCAAAGATTCATGAAGCGAATATGCTATTTGTTAAAACGGGATCAGTTGGCCTAATTTATAAATAAATAAAAATAATAAATAAAAAAATCCTTTAATTGATTTTTTCTCATGTATTCTAATCAAACTTGATTTGTAGCATCTATATAAGGCCCGCAACCAACTTTGTTCAGCTGGGACATTTGACCCCTTTTAGGGGATGCTAGAGCTAAAACTAGAAATGCCTTTATACAGCGTCTCATGAACAGCTTGGTGGATCTTTGTCATACTTGGTCTGGAGCATCATTATAAGGTCCTCTTCCAAATTTATTTATATAGGAACTTGGGTCTATTAAGGCCCACTATAGCTAAAATTAGATATGCCTTTCTTCTGATTAACCACTTAAATGTAATGGATTTTTATCAAACTCGATGTGTAACAATACCGTAAGGTTTCCTGCTATTTTGTTACAAATGGGGATAGGGACTAATTTAGCTAAAAATATAAACACGTTTAATGACCTCTTCTCATGAACCGCTTCATGAATCTTCATCAAACTACCGCTGTAATTATTCGTCTAAGGATCAACGAAAAAAATTGCAACCCTACGAAACCTTTGCGAAAAATTAAAAGAGAACCATTTAATTTGTTAAAGTGCGGTGTTTAGTTTTGCAATTTGAAAAATGTTAGATTAAAGATGAATGTTAGATGGAAAATTCATAAACTTCTTTCCTTATTACAATTCGCCGACCATCATTTTTAAAGATATTTCTTGTTATAATTGCACTCATTTGTGTTTACGGAAACATGTGCTCTGTCGATATGGACCTTTATATACTGTTTCTCTGTAGAGTGCTAGATGGGCGGCTGCGTTTGTTGAAAGTGGTCTTTTCTATTATATATGATAAAATGTATCTATCTCATTATTTATAAAAAAACACTCCGAAACTTCAATTTACTAAATAGCTTCATGCAAGATTGTTACGCAAAGGAAATCATATTTTCCCTTCGATAATAATCATTTTGAGTTTTCTAACATCTTCCTGGCTACATTTGCCGTAATGTCGTGTTTAAAATACTTGTTTAGTGACATTGTACGTTCAACATTTTTGTATAGCTGTATTTAGAACTATATTTTCCAGCTTACTCTTATGATGCAGTCATCTTAATGCATGTATTCAGAACATTCTAGCCTTGCAAATATGCTGGACATACAGTTATAAAGACACAATAAAAGTATTCTCGTAAACGCCTTTTTAAGCCCAGCACGTGATGTGTGGCATTTAGATATGGTTTCAATAAACATAAAAAAGGTACTGTTTAGTGTGTCATTTTTTATAAACATCTTAAGACCCGCCTACGCTTTGTTCCATTATACATTTTACGATGCTGACTAAAGTTCGGGCTTTTATTTTTTTGCACTATGCATATTTGCTGCAGACTTGTCTCAAGTTTATGTTTTATTGCTCTGATTGGTTTGCAGATAAACGAATCTGTTATTATATAATTTTAACATTGTATCTATAAGCAGTATATTTTAAGAAGACGTAGCTGTTTTCCAATCAGACGTTAATAACACTGCTTTTCACGTTTATGTATTCAAGTCTATAACATTTTTTTTTCAAATCTTAATAATATGGAACTAGTTACTTTACACCGACGACATATGGTGAATCAGTGCATCTTTTACAATCAGATTTATCATATATAATTGTATAGGTCCGCCTCTAAATTCAATGATATAGGGAGTTGTCTCATAATTTGTTGCATACCCATATGTTGGCCCAATTATGATCACATTAGAAGGGCATATAGTCTTTGCAAAAGAAACATATATTGCCTCTAAAGATTCAGATGTGTAATATTGATAAACCGTTTAAAAATGTCAAAGATTTAATATAATTTATTGATTCTCAGTTCTAACCGAGAAACATAAAGGCGTTAGACAGTACGAAACGTGCATTGCTCAAATGGTAAGATCATATTAGGCACATAAAATTGTTTTGGTCTTCAAGAAAAGTATCCTGCGTTTTCAATTAATATGTAAATTAAATTTGTGCAAAGAAGGGAAGCCAGCTTTTTGAAGGTTTGATAATATTTAATTTTTGTAAACTATTTGACGCTCGTTTGACCCGCCCGCTTCGCTCAATAGGGGAAGCGCAGATTTAGGGATCTCCGAGTCGCGGCGAGGCGTGTGTTTTCTGTGACGATTTGATAAAACATATTGTGTCTGAAATCAGTCATCCTCTATCTTTGATTCATATGGGGAAGTTGGCAGTTACTTGCGCAGAACAGGTCTGTACTGGTACAGAATCCATGAACACTGGTTAAGTTAACTGCTAGCCGTCATTTAACTGAAATAATGTTGAAACAAAAAATGGCGTTAAACCTAATACAAATTAACAAAGCATTTTTGTAACGTATTTGTTAAATCAAACACGGTATTGATTGGAACTATATCGGAATTACTTCATCCGAAATGATGTTTCTTTGCTGAGACGCTGTACGGTTTTACTTTCAAAACACTTTTTTTGTGAAGTAACACAAAACATAATTACATATTTTTTGACAATAAAATCATGTTCTATCTACTTAATATATTTCCCAGATCGATGCAAATAGCTTGGGTAAGATCTTCTCTTCAGTCACATGCAAAACAGTTATATATCATGCTTCCTGCTGTTTCAGTTTTGGTGTTTCTAATATATTCGCTTAAGCGAAATCATGTATTATAAATGCGCTTCAGCTTCATCTTGGTTTAGCCGACATAAGGGTATGCGAAATATAATGAGACAAATCGCTATGTAGATAAATTATGAAGTGTCACTTCGAAATATATTTCCTTTTGACTTTTGTAGTAATGTATGGCCACAAGTTTATTTAGGTCGATTTCTAAGGGTCATGCTAATTCGGACAAAAAGACGTATATATTGAGACTAGAGTATATATAACAACTCGAACGCCGTACTAGTATCATACCCTCTTGAAATTTTTTTTGAAGCAATGAGTTTACAAAGACAAATCTTGTACTGCTCTGTATTGATATATATTATGTTTCACATTTTTTCTGAATGTTACATGCTTTTAACTTTTGGCTTGAGAAAGGAAGTCTTAGAGTACCTTGGATAAACTACGAGAGTCTTAACTTTCGACAACTTGTATGAAAACTGAAACATTAAAGCAGCAGTCGTTAAGTTTATTCTTTTGCAGTAACACGTGATCGGTTCGCTTTTATCAAGTACAAGTAAGCATTACATGACACTTACGGATCGAGCACAGTTCTAGCTTTAATTACTGTAACATCAAATCGAAGATTAAGAACAATTGCCTTTCATGGCAATCCCATCTCGAGATACTTTAAGAAAATATATCTGGTATCGATCATTTCCTGCTAGATGATGATCAAGCCAACGAAGGAAGCGATGTACTAATTGCATTAATTCAACTTGGTGGAATTACCAGTTAATCGCTCTGTTATATCTGTACAAAATTAAATTATTTATTAATAATTAAGCTTTCTAATCATCTATCATGGAATAATAGAATTAATAAATTTATGAAGCAGACAGATCTTCAGAATTTTATCATAAAACCTGTTGTGCAAACGTTGAGTTAAGCTGCACTTTTCCACGCGCTGTAGGCTGAACTCAGATTTTACATCTAAGAAGTTTAAGATAATTGATAAGAATAGTGTTAAAGCTGACAAAAAGAAACGCAGAAAGATTGATTTGTCTGAGAAAGTATGTTAGCAAGAAAAACGCTCCCTATATATTTCATGTATATCGTCAACTTTTGTCGTGTCGTGACAGGGAAACGTTAGGCCACAGTATATAAGTTATCTCAAACTCTTTTGTAGACAGTAAGACAGGCCACCGATCATAATAATACCAAGCCGTTTCTGTTAATAGACTTTTTTGTATGATATTCATATTAGACAATCCATCTTATTAAGAACTACATTTACGGAGATATTTCTACTAGAGTTTTACAGCTGATATATGGTCTATTAAAGATAAGGTTTGCTTAGACAAGCTTTTATACAATCATATTACAATGTTTTCATTTCAGACCTACTATGTTCTCTTATTACGTACATATGTAAGCACATTGATTTTAATAAGCAATTGAAATCGCAGAAATATCTGTCAATATTGAAGGTGGTTAATCAGATTTTGATCAATTAATGAATTTGTTCGAAAGTTTAACAAATGATCATCTACACTAATCTGTGTTCACCGAGTGTAATAAATGTTAATATATATTAATAGATATTCTTTGCCTAATTATTGATATGAATATTATATTTGTTAAAGATTTACATTGAGAGATATATATTAAGCTGAAATTCAATAAAAATATGTTTGTAAAATTGTTATTACCTCCCTTTGCGCAACCAGGATAGATAGGAAATAACTCAATTCGGAAGTATAAATACTTGCTCTCTGATTCAGATTAATAAAAAATAGCCAAAATATATATCAACTGCAAATTTAAAACCATAAAACACATTGAAATCCAAAGAAATTATCCATTTTTGAACACTTTCATATTAAAGGGGAGTAATTTCAAAATTTCATAAAAAAATAATAAAATATTCATTTCTCATAGGGATCTAACACGATGTAATGGGTATTTTATTTGATGCAATTAATCCTTAACAGAATATACTAAAAATCAAAAATGTCATAAATAGCATCGATACTATTGACCACCTTTACAACTGGTTGCAATTGTGAACGTTATATATTTTCGCTAACGAGGTAATGTGTAGAAAAAAACCTATATAAGCCTTGATTGCTTGCTCTACAAATTCGGTGTCCTCGCAGGACTACAACACAACGTATATTTGTTCATTTGTGTGATATTCTTATAAGCTTTAACATCATCTATCTTGCAAAACAGCAGGGGAATATCAAACACTAAAACTACATTTGGAAATACTCGGCACATTACATGAACGAATATTAAACATTGTTGTTCCATTTAACAGATGAGAAAGTATTTGATATATAGCTCAGTCATTTCTACTCAGAACTTATAATGTGGAACAATTTATGCTCATTGACAGGTCGTAAATCAAAACATCATTTCTATTTGTAAGATAATGCAAATTTATAAGTGGAAAGTATAAAAGTCTGTTGAAAATAGTGATAGTTGACATTCTTTGAAAAGAAAACGAGTAATCTTGATATAACAATTGCATCCCTGTATCTTTTAGATGCAGAATGTATAAGAATGTCTCTTGGAAATAACATATGCATGTTCCATGGACAGCTGTCCTTGTTAAATTAGTGTTCTTTTATCAAGGTTATAATTACGTACATTTATAAAGCACACAACACCCGTGACCGTAAAACTGTCTTTAATTAAAAAATTACAATATATCTAGAAGATCTTTTGGAAGCATATAACACAAACAAGCAATAAAATAACCTACTCGGTTTAGTTAAATCTCGTAATGAGAGGTAATGAAACATGCTTTAGGCACTGGTACATTTTCAGAAGAAATGTATGGTGATACAAGGAAGCTACGCTACACGGCGTAGCGTATTTTATGACATATACTGGGAGGGACTGTTGGCGTCGGCTGAATAAAGACAAAGGAACATATTCGTTTTTGCAAACCGTAGTTAGCAATATAAGGAGGTACCCATGTAAAAACATTTTTTTTTAAAGTTGTTGTTGTTGTTTTCCTGTCATATCAGACATCTAGCTCTTGTAACGAACCATTTAGATTTCCATTCCGAACGACCCCTTCACATTTCGTTACCATTCGTTAATTTCATACATCTGTTTTCACAGACTGTTTTAAGCTCACCTGTCACGTAGTGACAATGTGAGCTTTTGTGATCGCTCCCGTCCGTCCGTCCTCGGTCCGTCCACAATTTCTTGTGAACACAATAGAGGCCACATTTTGCAATTGATTTTAAAAAAACTTGCGCACAACTTGTATTGGCATAATGTCTCGGTTCCTTTCGAAAACTGGCCAGATCCCATCATAGGTTCCAGAGTTACGGTCCCTTTAAGAGCCAAAATTTGCCATTTTGGATTATGAACACGATAGAGACCACATTTTGCAAAGGATTTTCTTTAAACTTGCAAACAATTTGTATTGGTATAACATCTCAGCACCTTTCGAAAACTGGCCAGATCCAATCATGGGTTCTAGAGTTATGGGCCCTTAAACGGGCCAAAGTTTGCTTTTTTTGGCTTGTGAACACGACCGAGTCCCCATTTTGCAATCAATTTTATTCAAACTTGCAGACAACTTGTATTGGCATAATTTCTCAGTTCCTTTCGAAAAACTGGCAAGATCCAATTATGGATTTAAGAATTATGGCCCTTTAAAGGACCAAAATGTGCTATTTTGGCTTTTGCAGCCATATAGAGTCTTCATTTAAGGACTGATTTTAATCAAACTTGCAAGATATATTTAACAAAAATAGATCTTGGATTCCATGATGAATCTATCAGATCCAATCATAGGTTCCGGAGTTACGGACCCTAATTTACCCCTAGGTCATATGGGGTCAAAAACGAGCCCATACGGTAAAATCAAAGAAAAAACTTGTTAACACTCTTGAGGCCACACTTATGACCCTATCTCATGAAACCTGGTAAGAATGTTTATCTTGATGATTCCTAGGCCAAGTTCGAAACTGGGGTCAAGTACTAGATCACCACTCAAATCAAAGGAGAAGCTTGTTAACACTGTAGAGGCCACATTTATGAACCTATCATCATAACACTTTGTCATAATGTTTATCTTGATGATTCCAAGGCCAAGCGTAACAGGTGAGTGATATAAGTTCATTATGACCCTCTTGTTATATTAAAAATGATTTCCGGTATAAAGTTTATACATTCGTATTACAATTATTGCTCTTAAATGATTATCTCTGACATGTTTTACAAATTAATAAGGTCATTCCATGATCAATTAACAACAACTAGGTGTTCAGTTTTCTCTCCCAGTAGTGGTCATAAATATGTTTATTGTTCCTATGGATGTAAATCAATGAATATTCGCTCGAAATACTGACTCTAGGTTTTTTTGTTATTATCTCTACTTCTTTTAATAGACAGATATTTTTGTTAATATTATTCATAACCGTTAGACTACTGTTTACTTCTAATGTTCCTGTCTCATAATTTTCATTAATACAAACTTGGTATAACTATTTAGCTTATACGCCTCTACCGTACTGCATATTAAAACTAGATACTTCGAAACGTAGTTGTCCATAATGGTGCTTTTTAATGTAGCCATTCTTCCAATTTTCTTAGTGATTATTGCATTTAGTACGGAGTATCAAAGTCACACGTTTCTGTGTCACATTTCATTCATTCCATAGTTGGGCGGCTTGAAGTTAAAGCGACAAAAAGTACTTTAAATGTTGTCATTACATAATCGAACTAATAAGAAGTTAACGTATAACAATTACTGGTTTTCAAATTTACAAGACTTAAAATTCAATAAGGCTTTAACTTTTATATTAAAGATAAATAAAGCAGTTGTCCAAATAGATGTTATGTATATTTACATGGATTGGAAAGTGATACATTCAATACTGCACATAACCTCATACAGTTAGATCTAAAGGGAGCTAAGCTATTAAAAACAATGAATTCAATAAAACTTACAATTTTAATCAATATTCAAACCTTTGACAAATATCGGAGAAACCAATAACAGGAAATAGGATTTAACATGAAATTAATACATTTTTTTGTTCTTAACAAACAATGTGGCAGTCATTTTATAAACAAAGGCATTATGATCATTTAATCATTAAGAATAAGTACTTATGAGGGTAGAGTATGTGGCATATCAGTCGCTTTATAACAGTTATCATCCATTTTAATGCCATGTAGTTTTGCATATATGCTTAGAAACATAAAAAAGCTTCCACTCAAGGACACCAGTTTATCAATTGCGAGTACAGATACAGAACGATCTGAGAAGATAAACAGATCGAGACCATGCCCCCAGATCAGAGGCAGAGAGAAAGTTTAAATGTAGACATATCCAGCTCATTGTGAATAGTCTGGATCGGTCTTTAACGTGCTCGAAATACAGCAGTGATATTTGCCAATAAAAACTTTGAAAAGAGGCCTTGGAAGCTTAGAACACAATCAAGGAACATGATAGCAGATATGTCAAGCCTTATTTGCTTTGAAGAACCAGGAAAAATGATTTCAACAAATTTTAATTACAAAAATGTTACCGAAAAGAGTTCAGTTTAGAAAATCACGAAATCAGGCTTTTTATATCTCTAATGAAATAAAAAAGTGAAAAATCACAAGTCGCCCAACACGACATAAAAGAAAATGTTGCAGGCTCGGTTTGATTGAGCCTGTTCATTTACTAATTAAATGTCAAGCATTTTTTTGTGTTTTCAAATGAGACATCTAATTCCATTAAAAAAAAACTAAAATAGCGTGATTTCTGGTACTCAAATACGTTTATCAATATTGCATTTTTATGAAGTAATCAATGACGACATGCGGAAAGCTGGTATCAGTTAAAGTGTGAAGGTAATTCCCTATAGAAGATTTAAAAGAATCACCTATTAAAGTATTTGCAGCTACAATTTACGTTTAAGAAGTCAAGGTCAAAGCATCAAATAGTATGGTGCCGAAAGAAAAATATATGCCAAAAATAAAGAGGTGTTTAATTAACATTTCCGGTTATTCAAAGAAGAACAGTTATACAATATATTCTAAACAGACGTCCCTTTTGCAAATGTTGAGCTCGAAATAGTTCATCATGATCATATATGTAGGGTTATTAAATACGAGGTACAAGTCACTCTGTACGATTTATGATTCCTCACTGTTCAAATTAAAGCTTAATCAGTATTTTAGAAGATTTATTTAATAGCAGTGTGTAATGATGAATATACTATTAATCATGGCATTACACACAAAAAGAACTTGAACAACGCTGTCTCTTTGTAATGTTCGTTTCTCAGATACCTTTTGTATCTGTTATTTAATATTTGCTCCTTTGTCAATTATTAATGCGATATTATGATGTTCTCGGCATAGGATGGATAATCAAAAAATGCACAAAGAAGCGATCTTGATTGCAGCATTTCGTAAAAAGTAATAAAAAGTTAGGAAAATTAGTAGTCTACTGAAGCCGTCCGTTGTAATACATTGGGGAGAGGAGGAGGGGTTAACATGTACCGTTGCTGAGCTATGTCTCCGCAACGATGGCAAGGCTGTTGAAATAACTTTTATAATTATATAAGGTACCTTAACTAAAAGCGATATGAATTGTTTAGGATGTAGTATCATTTCCTCCGACAGCTGAGAATATTGTCATATTCTTTGAGCCTGAATAACGTAAGTTTCTAATACAAATAAGGTCACAAAAAGCATATGTCACGGCTCTCGTTTTTATTTATAGGATATTCAAATCATTTCTGAAATTAACTTAAATTTAAAAAATGGGGTTACTTTACAAAACATATCCGACTTAATGTTAAAGGGATTTCAGGTCTTACTTGAATGCAATGTGATAGCAGTATTATATAAGAACTAACAAGTCTCATTTTTTCAATTTTACATGTTGGCATAATTTTCGCAAACCACTTTTAAACCACAGCTTAAACGTATTTAAGACTGCAAAAACAATCTGCTGTTAAATGTTTACAAATATTATGCTGCGGCACACAAAATTGACAATAAATGTTGGGGTAACCTTAAAACACTGTTGAATTATTAATTTATAGATATTATAGATTCCTTGATAATATAAAGTGCTGTGTTGAAAACTTTTATTTCAGTTGTAGCTTATCATTATATTGATATCAGAAAGAAAAATATCAGAACCAAACCATCTACTTAAAATATATTTGAAACAAACGACCCCTTATCCTCTTACGTTCGCTTATCGCTTAGGTGTGCCAAAATTTCCCAGCTTATTGTGACTCATATTTTGTGAACAATATGTTATGGAAAGAAAGTTATGGAACATTATTATATAGCTTCATTATCACGGAGGATGGGGGGGGGGGGGGGGCGGAGGTGTCCTATATATAAAGTTAAAATCATTTGCTCTGCTCCTGCTTAAATTTTGTCCTCGAAATCTTCCGTATGCTAAACCCCACCCATAAGAAAACAAAATATTGCTACAAAAACAACGAATGGGATACATATTATGTTGTGCATGGGCTACATTATGGTGCAAAATTTAAGCAGGCTCAGGGCACCTACAAATTGTTTCCATATGTTGACAAAAAATGTTGTGAATTCTCAGTCATACCGCTTCTAGGAGGACATGGTTTTCTCCGTCATTTCTACAAATACAGGTAAGGTAAATGCACTTACGTGATTGGTAAGGTATCACAAATAAATATCTCACCTGTTTTTCTGTGAAAAGTTACAACATATGTACCTCCGGAAGGACAACATATGATTTTAAGCGGTGCCCATTTGGGAAAACATATGTAGGACCCCCCTCCGTGATTATGTCGAAGTTGAGATTTTTTTGGCATTAAGTGTGTCGCTATGACCTCTGTATGATGGTGAATTTGTGGCATAAACATGCTAAATTTAAGTTCAACAATACTGTAAGTTATGTACTGTCACTGATACTCAAATCTTTACACGTCATTTCCCATAACTGTCAAAAAGCTAATCACGAGAGTGTGGAAAAAACATGCCATCGAAATACAAGATTGAGCAAAATGCTTATAATTTTCAGTAAAAGCAAGATGATATAAGCGACCTAGATAAATCACAAAGATTGTATCTGTAGTTAATATTTCACTGTTTCTCTTGTTTGGTTTGGGTTTGGTCATGTGCACCGGTTTGTTCTATTAAGTACTTCGGTTTCCCAATTGTATACAGTAACAACATATTTGGACTACACTAAGTAATATTAGTTATGCTTTTTAGTACATCTGTCTGGACAATCATATTTGGATATCTAATAGCAACAACATTCATCATAAGGTTTTGTTGTAAGAGGACTGTCAAGGGGTTTTGAAAGACTTTGACCAGTTTGTTACTAGATATTGCATTTAGTCTTATCTAAACCGGCATATATGTAAATTAAACATACATTTTATTTTTGACATAAAAAGATTATTGAAATATTTTATTTCTACAGCTCGCTGAAAATTATATATTCAACTCAGCTGCTTCATGAGATTTTTGTATTTAAAAAAGTTTAGAAATCTTGAATCCGGCTTTTGTCAAAAAGTACAAGTTTATTGATTGCAAATACTGATAGAGGCCTTGCGATTTCATGCTTTTCTGGGTAAATGTCTTGTGTGAAAAATATCTTTCTTTATTACAATAATCGTTCGAGGTTTCACAGTTCAGAACATTTCCATATATTCAGGAAATATAGCCTTGTGGCGACTGTAGAACTTCACGTACTTCGACTCAGTATATTTTCCGGTCCTTTTGGGATCTTGGAGAACATTCGTTTTAACTGTAACATAATTCCACATAAGCCGTTGCTAGGGATCATGAGGATTTCTTCACATTTCACTACCTGACATGAACAGACTCTTACTTGATTTAGTTCTGTGCATCCAAGATTTCATTTATTTTCACAACATATAGATTTCTGCTAAAACGTGCGGGGTTATGCAAAAGTCATCCCATCTCTTTAGCTGACACATTCTAACCGAGTTTTCTAATATATTGCTTAGTTGTACGCAGCAGTTTCATAACCGTATGTTATTAAATACCATACAACCCGGAACAAGACTTCATTAAATGCATTTCAACAATGAGTATTATTATGATATTAGTTAGGTAACTCTGAAAGTATTGCAAACTGAAACAATTCCGAAATGCTATGCTAATGAGTGTAAGTTAGCCTGGAGCTGATCCTTACTGTGAAATGAAATTGCCATATTACTGTCTCCTACTTTTGTCTCTGTTGTCAGTCAGGATTGCATTTGATTCAAGCCCGACAATTGATGTCCAAATCTTTAATCAGTGATTGTGCAAAGCAACATAAATCACAACTATCAATCAGATTCTGTCTGTTTTCTGTATCTGCAGTAACAAATGTAGTTCCAATTTCAAACAGCGTTTACGTTATGTAATGCTGTGTAGAAATAAAATGGCCACAGATGACATTTTTGACGCATAATAAGGATTTCATAAAGGGTTAGACCAACAGTGCAGTGAAAAGTTGATTGCAACACCTTGTATAGGATGCACTGGCGGTATTTTTTTACCGTTCATCTTAGTGCCTGACACATTAAAATCAGTTTATTAAACTGAAAACACAGTCACCTAGAACTCTTATGCAAGATATGCAATATACCTTGCAAAAAGCTTCTGCTCAGAACAATATTCCAGCTACGTTTCCATGTATTCCTGCTGAAACATAATGATATGACAGGAATCGGTTGCCAGACACTCCATTTAGTGTCTTACCTTTACCCTCTGATTCATTTTAACCAAAGTAACGAATGTATATTTCAAAAGTAAATGTCCATAATGGCATCTCAGACAGAATTTTGCACCAAAATAGATGAGAGGATAGGTGTAAGTGCAGTCATTAAAACTAAGTAAATATAAATGAATAATTCTGATCTTTTAAGTAATGACAGGCCATACATCAGACAACTTATTATGTCACAGTAGCTCTGTTATGGAAGCAGTTACAGTAGGAATAAGGTTGTAGACAGTAAGTCAGATTCTTTTAATTGAACCTGTCGGAGATATAAATTCAAGCGAAACAATTTTCATTCTAATTTTCTCAGTAATAAAAAGTATATTTTTAAATGGATTGTTCATGTTCGCGCAACTTGATCATTTCCTAATGTTTCCGTATGGTATTTTGAAAGTCTATGTAAAACATTTGATATACAGATGTACATTTATTTAAAGATGTGTAAAACGTTCAGTTGCAGATAACAGGTGTCTGTTACCCAAGATTATGTTATTTTTGTGGCGTTATCTTTGAAATCCATTCTATTTTATAATGTTTGTACATGTATGTATACGGCTCTAAGTAGCTTAATATTTCCTAACAATGTATCGTTACTTCAACCTAATTATAGGACATATGAACATAAAAATTAATAAAATCCATCACTTTGTATATTCTACTTGTTATGAAGAGGAGATGGGGGGTAGCGAGCGTCCTTAAATCATAACGGGTACAATTACTTAGAAATAAATTAATCCTAATAATTTATTTTAGTATTTAAAGACGCTCGCTACAGTTTCGTTTTTTTTTTCTCAATAATAGATTTTGATGAAATATTTTGTATTAAAAGATAATGTTATGATGTATTGAAAAATGAAATAAAAATACTAGGTCACCAGCTTTGTTTCAATTTAATTTGCCCCTAGATATGGTGTTATTCTAAACATTTTTCATAATTTCTGTAATCCTAAAATATATTTCAGTAAAGTATAATAATCAACATAAATTTGATTATCTAAGCATTTTTATAACGGAAAACAATATATCTATTTGAAACATGCTCAGAGAAATCAAAAGAACATGATTTTGTAAAGAAAGGAATACTTGTTCAGCAGACCCATTTTTGTCAGTTTTAAGTTGGTACTTCTGCTATTTTATCGAGTTTCACATAACAGAATTTAATCAAACTCTGCACATACCTTTGGTTATGTCTACCTAATCTAAAACAAAAAGAAAATTGATAGGTCACCATATTAGAGTTCGCTTAAATCAAATTACAACGAGGTGGGGTGTGGCGGGCATGTATACAACGCAGGTTGGTACGAAATACTCTTTCAGTGTTTGAGCAAATGACTTAGAAATATATATATAAAATTATCAAACGGCAGATTTCTTAATGAGCGGATTTTAAGGTGTTTCTGAAGCATTTTGATTGCATAGAACGATGAAAGTTTCCGCCTTTTTCTTAACAAAACCTATAGTTTACGAATGTACGGTACGGGTACGGTACGGGATTAGAAACAGCTGTTACTCAATGCAGAGTTTGAGCGCTGGTATAAATAACAGACTCCAGTATATGTCGAATTGAAGCAATTTTAAATAAAAGTACTTTAAATGTATATATTTTGTAAACATGGTGATACTTACCCTAAACTTTAATCAGTACATTTTGTACATTAAATGCATGCGAACATACAATAATTTGCGAATTTCTGCCGTACGCGACATTAGATAATCACTTCCGGGCATGCGCAGAAGACCGCACCAACTCTGTAGTGAGCTACATCGATTAGAAATACAACCAAATTGGCACGGTGTTTGGGTAAATATCGACCGTCCGGAAAAACTGTAGCGAGTGCCTTTATAGGCTGATCACTACCAAATAGAATGTAAGCCTCCGCAGGTCTATCACAAGTAGTCCAAATATAAATAGTACTAATCTTTTTTCCTTTCCTAGTGCATTTTCTCGGCAGCAACGTGCTTACTTTTACCCTACCGCGTTTCAGTATGTATCACTTTGCATTCTATTGAAATCGGCATGTTCCTATCGCATGCTAGATAAAAATGGCGGCGTAAGAATTTAATGTCACGAAAAGAGAAACTGAAAGAAGCGAAAAGTAGTAAATTCAGCGGGTTGTATTTAACGAACTGTAGTTTTCTTATATAAAAGTTAACACCCCCTTTTCTTTTTGTTTTTCTAAAGTAGCGATCTAGTTCTTTATGGGAATATAAGTCTCTGAAAATCTGATATGCTAGAAAATGTCGAAAAACCGTTATGAAGTGAGTGGATTTTATATGAAATAAAGAACAGCTGGATTTAGTGGTATTCAGCCTATAAGAGGCAATACATGGTATTTTCTGAAACCCCTCGAAAATGAATGGAAATGCCATTAATCTATTCTTTATGATGTAAAACGGTAACAAATGGCTGAAAACGCTTAAATTTCTTGTGTTTTTGGAATTTAGATCGAATTTTCGACCAGGTGGCACTATTTTGGTTCGTTTTAGGACCTAGTAAATGTCTTTTCTCGCATTTTAGCACTTCAGTTGTCTAAATAATATTGAAATTAGCATGTTTCTGAATGAAAATGACAAACATCGTAACGATTAAATGTATGTTAAATGTGAATTCCACGAATAAGGTAAAATAAATTGAAATATTGCTTGCACAGGGCTAAATTTTGCATATTTTTGGGGATGGGGGTGACCTGTAATGAATTGTCATTTCTCTATATTTTCTCAATATTTTGCACCAAAACTAAGCAGAATCATTGTAAAATAGGTGTACCTTGAGAATGAATGCAAATTCATGGAAAAATCAAACAAAAAGTTTCTCTTATAGGCTGATCACTACCAAATAGAATGTAAGCCTCCGCAGGTCTAGTCACAAGTAGTCCAAATATAAATAGTACTAATCTTTTTTCCTTTCCTAGTGCATTTTCTCGGCAGCAACGTGCTTACTTTTACCCTACCGCGTTTCAGTATGTATCACTTTGCATTCTATTGAAATCGGCATGTTCCTATCGCATGCTAGATAAAAATGGCGGCGTAAGAATTTAATGTCACGAAAAGAGAAACTGAAAGAAGCGAAAAGTAGTAAATTCAGCGGGTTGTATTTAACGAACTGTAGTTTTCTTATATAAAAGTTAACACCCCCTTTTCTTTTTGTTTTTCTAAAGTAGCGATCTAGTTCTTTATGGGAATATAAGTCTCTGAAAATCTGATATGCTAGAAAATGTCGAAAAACCGTTATGAAGTGAGTGGATTTTATATGAAATAAAGAACAGCTGGATTTAGTGGTATTCAGCCTTAATAACTCAGACATTGAAGATTAGATTACAATGCATTTGAACTCAGTACCGTGTTTTATTTGCCTACAATGCAAGCAAAACTAAATGCTATTTTCCAAACAACAAATGCATCTAAATTAAGTGACTCATATGTCCTAACCGTCGTATCTGAACGGGGTATAATTGGTGTATGTTGATTTCATATTTTTAGATATTAACTTCAATCGGATAAATCGCTACAACTATGGTACATTGTGCTTAACATTTAACATTTGATGACAACAGTTTCAAATATAAACATACAGCTACTATTTAGGCATAGCTGTTCATAATAATGTAAATATTGTGTTAATAACGTAATGATAATAACGTTCAGTCGTTTTATTCTTTATGGTGAAATTACTTTTTTTAACGTCTTATTGTGCTCAAAACCGTCACTCAGAATATTAGTGTTGGGGTAAATATCGACCCGTCCGGAAAAACTGTAGCGAGTGCCTTTAAAGAAGAACTTGTTGCTTGCAGTACATGTACATGTACACATTTGTGATATTGATAAGCTCAGTCAAAGAATGAATCAATGTTTTAGTGCCTTCTTGCAATAAATGTTGATGGAATGACTTTATAGGGGACATAAAGAAAAACATCCATTATTTCGATTCTAACTACAAGTAATTCCACCCGAACAGTCTTTTTGATCCAAATGATATTATTGTTTGCACTCTTGCACTAAGAAAGCATTGCATAAAGAAGCTTTGGCAGCTGGCAAATTGTTCATAATTAGAAGTATCCAAAGAAAATGAAGAGGTTTTGTTAATTGACACATTGTTAAGATCTTAATTTTTGTATGCTGTGTTCCTTTTTTTTTTCAGTTATGTCTGTTTCTGTCAGTTACGTCTGCATTTATTTGTGTTAACGTATACATGTGCTCTGTCGGTACGGATATTTTTATATTATTTTTGAGTGCTGTATGGGCGTTCTTTAAATGCGATCTTTTCTCTTGCAATTGTATATGATAAAATGTATTTTTCTCATTATTTATTAAAATTACACTTCATGCAAGATTGTTACGCAAAGGCAATCACATATGTTCACTTTGATAATAATCATTTCGAATGCCGATGGTAAATTCCCTAACAACGTTCTCGCTACATTTGGCATAATTTTGTGTTTAAAATACTTGTTTAGTGACATTGTAAGTTCAACTTTGTTGTATAGCTGTATTTTGCACTATTTTTTCCCAGCTTATCTCTTATGGTGCAGTCATCTAAATGCATGTATTAAGTACACTTGCCCTTGCAAATATGCTGGATATACAATTATATAAACATATGTTTTCACTAAATATAAACAGGTACTGTTTAGAGTGCCATTTGTTTTGCAGCAGTTAAGCAGTTAACAAAGACAAACTTCGTACAGATCTGTATTGGTATATATTATATTACACATTTTTCTAAATGTTGCTTTAGGTTTTGGTTTGAGAAAGGAAGTCTAGAGTACTTTGGATAAACTACGAGATTCTAAACTTTCGACAACTTATATAACTTCAACATTATAGGAGTAGTCATTAGGTTTATTCTTTTGCATTAACACATGATCGGTTTCTCTTTTATAAAGTACCATTTAGCATTAAATGGCACTTACGGATCGAGCACAGTTCTAGCTTTAGTTACATAAAAACGAAGATAAAAACCGATTGCCTTTCATAGCAGTCCAATCTAGAGATACTTTAAGAAAAATTATCAGGTATCAATCATTTCCTGCTTGATGATGCTCCAGCCAATGAAGGAAGCGATGTTCTAGTAGCTAATTCGACTCCGCGGAATTACCAGTTAAGCGCTCTTTTATATATCACAAAATTAAATTATTTATAAATAATAAAGCTCTATACTCATATATCATGGAATAATAACGTTAATATATTTATGAAGCAGTGAATCTTCAGAACTGTATCATAAAACCTGTTGTGAAAACGTTGAGTTTAGCTTCACTTTTCCACACACCGAACTCATATTTTACATCTAAGAAGAATTCTAGAACTTTTTGATAGGACAATTGATAAGACTAGTGTTTAAGCTGTCAATAAGAAATGAAGGAAGATTAATTTGTCTGAGAACGTATGTGAGCAAGAAAAATACTCCCAATATATCTCATGTATATCTCCCATTCGTTTCGTTTCGTGACAGGGAAACGTTAGGCCGCAGTACATAAGCGGCTTGTCGTAATTATCTCAAACTTTTTGTAGACTGTGAGACTGGCCACCGATCATAATATTACACCAAGCCGTTCTCTGGTAATAGACTTTTTGTATAATATTCATAATAGACAATACACCTTATTAAGAACTACGGAGATATTTCTACTAGAGTTTTACAGTATAAAAGATAAGGTTTCCTTATACAGTCATATTAAAATATTTTCATTGCTGACCTTCTATGTTCCCTTATTACGTACATAATTTATATATGCACATTGCTTTAAATAAATTGAAATCGTAGAAATATATGTCAATATTAAAGGTGGTTAATCAGATTTTGATCAGTTATTGGATTTGTTCCAAAGTTTAACAAATGATTATTTACACTAAACTGTGTTCACTGAGTGTTTAGTACATGTCACATTTTCACTGGAGTAATTGTTTTATTTGAGTTTTCTATCCTGGTTGCCCAACCTTGGTTGCGTTTTTTGAGCATATGTATAAATTTGATAAACGTTCTTTGCCTAATTAATGATATGAATATTATGTTTGTTAGAGATTTACATTGAGAAATACATATTAAACTGAAATTCTATAAAAAATATTAGTTTGTACAATTATCATTACCCCCAAATACCTATCTTGGTTGCGCAACCAGGATAGATACGAAATAAATGAATTCGGAAGTATCTGATTCAGATTGATGAAAAGTAGCGAAAATATATATCAAATGCAAATTTATAACCGTAAAATTCATTGAAATCCAAAGAAATTCCCCATTTTTGAACACTTTATATATTAAAGGGCAGTAATTTCAACATTTCATTGAAAAATAAAATATTTCTGATATGGATCTAACACGATGTAATTGGTAGTTTTGTTCATGAAATTAAGCCTTAACGGAATATACTAAAAATAAAAAAAAAATATAACAGGATGCATCGATATCATTGACCACCTCTACAACTGGTTGTGAACGTAATATATTTTCGCTAAGTTAAACGAAGTTATGGTGTAGTAAAAATATAAGCTATTGATTGCTTGCTCTACAAATTGGTTTTTTCCTCAGGATCCTCGCAGGACTACAAAATAACGTATATTTGTTCATTTGAGTTGTATTCTTATAATTTTTCAAATAATCTATCTACTCAAAACAGCAGCGGAAGATCAAACTTTGGGAATACTCGGCACATGAACGAATATTAAACATTATTGTTCCTTTTAACAGATGAGAAAGTGTTTGATATAGAGCTAAGCCATTTATATTCAGAACTTATAAAGTGGAACAATTTATGTCCATCGACAGGTCGTAAATCATTTCTGTTTTAAAGCGTTTGTAAAATAATGCAAATGTATAAGTAGAAAGTATAAGAATTTGTTGCAAATACTGACAGTTGACATGCTTTGAAAAAGAAAACAAGTGATATTGATATAAGATTTGCCTCCCTGTATCGTTTACATCCAGAATGTATAAAATGGCCTCTTGGAAACAAAATGTGCATGATGAATGTACTATCTATTTGCGTAGATAGGTAAAAAAAACTTTCACACAAGGACACCAGTTTATCCATTACGAGTACAGACACAGAATGATTTGAGCAGATGAAAAGATCGAGACAACACCCTTAGATCACAGGGAGAGAGAAAGTGTAAATATATGCATATCCAGCTCTCTGTGAATAGGCAGCATCGGTCTTAAACGTGCCCGACATATAGCAGTGATACTTACCAATAAAAGCTTTGAAAAAGGGGCCTTGGAAGCTTAGAACACAACCAAGCAACATGATAGCAGATATGTCAATCCTTATTTGCTTGGAAGAACCAGCAAAATTGATTCCAAGAAATTTTTATTATAAAAATGTTACGGAAAAGGGTCCAGTTTATAACATCACGGAATCAGGCTTTTTATGATTTAAATGAAACTAATTAAATTTCAGGTATTTCTTTTGTTTCGATTTTGACATCTAATTCCATTTCAAAACTAAAATAGCGTGAAATCTGGTACTCGTTTATCAATATTGCATTTTAACAAAATAATGAAATAAACAATTGCGCGTGAGGAAAGCTGGTATCAATTCCACTTTGAAGGTAATTTCCTATAGTAGATTCAAAAGAATCACGTATTAATGCATTTGCAGCTGCAAAGCCACCCGAAGCATCAAATCGAAAGGAGACCTAGTATGGTGCTGAAGGAAAAAGATATGTCAAAAATATAGAGGTGTTTGATAAATATTTCCGGTCATTTAAACAAGAACAGTTATACAATATATTCTAAACGGAAGCCCCTTTTGTAAATAGTTTCTCTTGATCATAGGGTTATTGAATATGAGGGACAAGGCACTCTGTACGATTTAAGATTCCTCACTGTTTCAAATTAAAGCTTAATCAGTACTTTAATAGTTAGTAGTGTGTAATGATGAATAGAATATTGACCATGGCATTACTTTAACAACGCTGTATCTTTTTTTGTTCGTTTCTCAGATACCTTTTGTATCTGTTATTTAAAATTTGCTTGTATGTCAATTATTAATGCGATATTATGATGTTCTCGACATAGGATGGATAATCAATAAATACACGAAGAAGTGATCTTGTTTCAAGCATTTCGTCAAAACTGATTAAAATTTAGGCAACCTGATGTTAGCTTATTATCCGAAATGCATATTTTCTGTGGACTAACTATAAGCAAATACCATTTCTCATTTTAACGTCAATAAACACTGGCCAGTCAACTTTTGTCCTTTTGCCTACACTTTTCGGTGCTTAATTTCCCTTACGCGGATTAGTAATTACTTTGAAAAATTAGCGTTTTGCCATCGGTGCCAAGTCAATACCAATATATGGCAGGCATACATATATTGGTCATCCCCTAAAAAATTACATTTAACAAAGATTAACAATAACGTGATTAGCGATAACGTAATAAGTTTTTGAAGTGCAAATAAAACTATAGTGTATAAGCCCCGAGACTGGCAGTTTATTTAACAAGAAATGAAAATGTTTAAACATTTATACATGTGTATTTCAAGTCTTTCAAATATAATGTATGTAACAATTACAGAAAAGAAATGTTTTCATATATGAACCTACTTCCACAATGAATTATTTTTTTCTTAAGTGTGCTTAAATATTTTTAATTGATTTTCAGTGCAATAATAAACAAATAAAAATGCACTTATTATTTAAATGGTTTGAAATCTTTTTACATATCTATACAATGTAACCATGGTAACTGTCCTTTAATAATGCCAGTATACATCTGGTTTTTATCTTTCATGTTAGTATTGAAGATGTCCTGAAAGCGTAGTTAAACAATTATAAGTTCCATGTTCATTTCAGTTAACACAGCGTTCATTTCCATGACACAGTTCAACAGGTTGACATTACTCTTGTCACAAGCAAATTCCTGGAATTTACTTACATAGTCCTAAGCATCACTTTAAAAACTAACTTGAATTTTCTCTACCACTTTCTCTGACTCATTCTCAGAATCACCACCATCTTTGTTATTTATCAACACTGTTGCTGGCCGATCCCTACACTGTCATCAGATTTCAATTTATGAAAACAAGTTTTATCATAGCATTTTACTATTGTGGTCTCATCTAACTCATTCCATGTTTTAGGCCATTGTATATAACACATTGATTTGTTTTAACAATTCACTTCCACAAAGAGTAGAACTTTACATCATTTTTTGCAATCACATGCTGAATGTGGTAGATGTAGTACATGTGTATTAGAATTGCATTGCCTATGTAATCCCTTGGTTTATGGGTTGAATCATTGAAGCTGTGTTTGTGGGGAGGGAGACAGCTTTCACATTATCAAGTTAGTTGTTTCAGGATGTGTTGCTGAATTTTCAATGAATAAAAGAATTTTCCTCTTTTGTCTGCGTTATACTCTGATTCAATGTAATCAAAATAACGAATGTATATCTCAAAGTAAACGTCCGTATTGGAATCTCAGACAGAATTTTGCACCGAAATAAATGAGAGGATAGGTGTACGTGCAGTCATTAAAACTAAGTAAAGAATAATTCTTCTAAATGTTGACAGGCCATACATCAGACGGCTTAGGATGACACAGTAGCTGTGTTATGGAAGCTCTTAAAGTAGGAATAAAGTTGAAGACAGTAAGTCAGATTCTTTGGATTTAACCAGTCGTGAACATAAACTCAAGCGAAACCAACTAAATTCCGATTTTCTCACTAATAAAAAGTATGTTTTTGAAATGGATTGTTCATGTTCGCGCTACTTGATCATGGTTTCCCAATGTTTATGTATGGTATTTTGAAAGTCTAAGTGAAACATTTGGTATACTGACGTATATAGTCAAAGATATGTGAAACATTCAGTTACAGCTAACAGTATGTCTGCAACCCAAGATTTTGTTTATTTTTGTGGCGTTATCTTGGAAATCCATTCTGTTTAATAACATTGTATATATACAGCTTTAATTATTTTTATTTTTTTTTTGGGATTTAACGGCGCACCGACACATGATAGGTCATATGGCGACGTTCCAGCTTTTAATGGTGGAGAAAGACACCAGGTGCCCTTCCGTACATTATTTCATCACGAGCAGGCACCTGGGTAGAACCACCGACCTTCTGTAAGCCAGCTGGATGGCTTCCTCACATGAAGAATTCAACGCCCCGAGTGAGGCTCGAACCCACATCGATGAGGGCAGTTTTAATTAGCTTTAATCAGCTTAATATATCCTAACAATATATCGTTAATTTAACCTAATTATAGGACATATTAGCATAAAAAGTAATAAAATCCGTCATTTTGTGTATTCTACTTGTTATGAAGAGGAGATGTTTCAAAAAGAGTTAAAGGACATAACGCTATAAATGATAACAAGTACCATTACTTAGTCTGAATAGTTTGAAAACTTTAGTCAAATAAGTTATTTTAGTATTTAAAGAAGAACGTGTTTCTTGTTTGTATCTCTATACATGCACATGATTCCTGATATGGTAAGCTTAGTCATAGAATGTACCAAGTTTTTGATGCGATCTTTTTTCTTGTTTATGATAAAATGTATATTTCATATTATTTATTTTCTAACAAAGAAAAAAAAATAAAACAATAATTTACTCAGTAGCTTAACTCAAAGGCAATCATATTTTCTCTTTGATAATAATCACTTTGACAGCCGATGGTAAGTGTCTTAAAACTTCCTCGTTACATTTGCCATAATGTTGTGATTTAAATAATTTAGCGACATTGTAAGTTCGATGCATAGCTATATTTTGCGCTATTTTTCAGCTTATTTCTTATGATGCAATCATCTAAATGCATGTATTTAGAACATTCTAGCATTCTAGTCTTGCAAATATGCTGGACATACAATTATAAATACACAATTAAAAGTATTCACGAAAATGCCATTTTAAGCCCAGCTCGTGATGTGTGGCATTTAAATATGGTTTCACTATACATAAAAAGGTACTGTTTAGGGTGTTATTATTTATAAACATCTTTAGACGGTCATTTGCTCTGTTTTATCACACACTTTACAATGATGACTAAAGATCAGACTTTTATATATTTGCAATTTGCATATTTGCTGCAGACTTCTGTTAAGTTTATATGTATTTATTGCTCTTATTTGTTTGCAGATAAACGAATATGTTATTATGTAATTTAAGCATGCTATCTGTAATCATTGTATTTTAAGAAGACGTAGCTGTTTTCCAATCAAACGTTAATAACACTGCTTTTCACGTTGATGTATCCATTCTCTTTCAGTCTAAAACAACATTTTTTTTCAAATCTTAATATTATGGAACTAATAACTTCACACCGACGACAGATGGTGAATCAGTGTATCTTTTACCATAAAATTGATCATTTGTAATTGTACCCAGTGGTAAAAAAACTGTTACTTTATGCTGAAGATTCTTCAATTTTAGTATCGCGTAAATGTGTTTCTAATGTTGAACAGGACTGGACCGAGGAATTACTCTCAGTAAGCCAATGGTTAATTGACAACAAATTGCCATTACATTTAGGCAAAACTGAGTCGAATTTCTTTGGTTCGAAACACAAACTAAGGTCAAAGTCGTCCAGTCATATATATATTGTAATGGCACTGCTATTGAATCAACTAAATCAAATCAGTCAGATATCTTGATGTTACTTCAGATCAACATTTATTGTTTGGTTCAATGGCATATTCTGTTCTTAAGATAGCCAATGCTCGATTAAAGTTCCTTAACCGTAAGAAAGAGTTTCTGACACAATATAATAAAAAGCTGAATGTTATGTCCTTGATCCAATGTCACTTTGATTATGCTTGTTCAGTGTTGTACAATGGCTAAACTCAGGGTTTGAAAAATAAGTTGCAAATTACTCAAAATAAAATGGTTAGATTTGTACTTTAATTTGATTCCAGAAGTCATATTGGCTATGAACATTTTAAATATCTTAATTGGTTACCAGTTGAGAAAATGGTTCATCATTTGATGTTGTGACATGTTTACAAGGTCAGACACAATATCGCCCCTGGATATATGGATGAATATTTTGTAGCCAAATGTTCTGTGCATGACTACAACACTAGGCTTAGAAACAAAGGAGGTTATGGTCTTCCTAAAGAAAAGGGTCAGGCTAAATGACATTTTGCTTTATAGGTTACACATGTGATCGATTCTCTTTTATAAAGTACCAATAAGCATTACAGGGCACTTACGGATCCAGCACAGTTCTAGCTTTAATTACATCAAAACGAACATTTACTAGAACGATTGCCTTTCATGGCAATCCCATCTCGAGATACTTTAAGAAAATTTATCTGGTATCGATCCTTTTCTGCTGGATGATGCCCCAGCCAAAGAAGGAAGCGATGTACTAATTGCATTGAATTAAGCGCTCTTTTATATCTGTACAAAATTAAATCATTTATAAATAATTAAGCTTTCTACTCATTTATCATGGAATAATAACGTTAATTTATTTATGAAGTAGACGAATCTTCAGAAATTTATCATAAAACCTGTTGAGCCAACATTGAGTTGAGCTGCACTTTTCCACACACTGAACTCAAATAAAGACAGATAATTCAGTTGTCCAAATAGATGTTGTTTATATTTACATGGACAAGAAAGGAATACTTTCAATTCGACAAACAACAAACAATATGGCAGCCACATTATAAACAAAGGCATTTTGACCCTTTAATTATTAAGAAAACGTTGGTTATATTCACCTTGACATACAAAACCAAAATAATATACATTGTATATAGCGTATCTTTCACTTTATATCTGTTATTATCCATTTTAATGACATGTGTTTTTGCACATATGCATTTTGCGTAGAAACATAAAAAAGCTTCTAGTTTATCAGTTGGGAGTACAGATACAGAACGACTTGAGTAGATGAACAGATCAAGACAACGCCCCTAGATCAGAGGGGAAGAGAAAGTAATGTAGGCATGTCCAGCTCTTTGGCAGCGTCGGTCTATATCGTGCCCGAAATATAGCAGTGATACTTTGAAAAGAGGCCTTAGAATCCTAGAACACAACGAAGCAACATAATTGCAGATATGTCAAGCCTCATTTGCTTGGAAGAACCAGCAATAATTAAACCAAGAATTTTAAATTACAAAAATGTTACCGAAAAGAGCTCAGTTTGGAGGATCACGGAATCAAGCTTTTTATGATTTAAATGAAACTACTTAAATTTCAGGCATTTCTTTTGTTTCGAATGTGACATCTAATTTAATTCAAAAACTAAAATAACTTGATTTCTGGTACTACGTATTGCATTTCAATGAAATAAACAATTACGGCGTGCGGAAAGCTGGTATCATTTCCACTTTGAAGGTAATTTCCTTTAGAAGATTTAAAAGAATCACGCTAAAGCCTTTGCAGCTACAATTTACGATTAAGAGGTTAAGGTTTTCTGATAAAAGTCCGCCCCAAGCATCAAATCGAAAGCAGACTTAGTATGGTGCCGAAAGAAACAACATAATAATGTCAAAAATGAAGAGGTGTTTAATTAACATTTCTGGTCATGTAAACAAGAACAGTATTCTAAATAGAAGTCTCTTTTGTAAATGTTGAGCTCGAAATAGATTCTAATGATCACAGGGTTATTGAATACGAAGGACAAGGCACTCTTGCACATATACGATTTAAGATTCCGCACTGATCCAAATTAAAGCTTAATCAATAGTTTAGAAGATTCATTTAATACTTAGCAGTATGCAATGATAAATAGATATAACACACAAAAAAAATCTTGAACAACGTTGTCTCTTTGTTATGTTCGTTTCTAAGGTACCTTTTGTATCTGTTATTTAAATTTTGTTCTTTTGTCAGTTAGTTTAAACATATGTTATTACATATAATACATGTATGTATATAATTACAGGACAGATATACATTAACAATCAATGAAATTATAGCATTAGGGTCGGGCTACAAGTTCTGCCAACATTAGCAAACGGCCATGTCCTTAAATGTTAACCAATTGAAAGTTATCTATTGCATAATATTAATTACTTTTACGAATTAAACAAATATATATTTTAACATGTACTACAAACAAGATTGAAGAAAAAGACCAAAGTGTGACTGAAACTGAACAAAAAATAATGACACATATAACTAGTTTAATGTTGGATATGATGTTGATATTGCTGTTTCTGTTTCCTTATGGATCCGTATCCAAAGAAGCTAGGGCAAGGGTAGCAGTGTCTGTATTTGTTTTGGACGAATTGAGGTTTTATTAATAATTAAAGTCAAATTCTAGGTACTGGTAAAGGTAACAAGTTGCTGCTACTCTCGCTGAAAACGATTGGAATTCATAATAAATTTATGTACAGCCAAAATAATTAGTAAATTGCTTTCTTCCGAGTATATGTCAGATTCGAATAATAGTAATGTGTCATATAAAGGATAAAAAAATCTGGTTTCATGAAATAGTTCGATTCCATGTTTTGTGAATTTAATACGTAGAAAGAAATAATGTTCAGCATTCTCGATGGGGTACACACAATAACAACTTGCATTATCTATTAAATGTTGTTTTTTTTATAAATCGTTATTCAGATTACTACATCTGTTTTAACTTTGCTTGTAATTTTGAGGGCAATCTTTTACCTGTCAAAAAGTTTTTGGGGATTTTGGTGCTTTGAACATGTCTTTTAACCTCGATTTAAATATATTTAGTGATTCAGAACTTCTTATATTTATATCTAATGAATTCAATAAATCGGTAGATGACGGTATGAGTGAGTTACTATAAACTTGAGTTCTTCGAGCTATTTTTACATAGTTATCATTGTTTCTCATAGTGTAATTGGATATCTCTGCTACAAGAGGAAAAAATTTATCTGCCAAGAATTCAGGGAATATACTTTTTTGGCTTTATAAACTGTAATAAGCTTTTGACTATTTCGTCTATCTTCTATGACCCATCCTATTTATTGAACTATATTTTATGTTGAGACAGACCTTGTTAATCCTGTAACTGTACGCGCTGCTTCATATTGTATTTTTTCTAAAGATTGTTTTTGTTGAACACTGAAAACGATAGATGCATATTCTAATATAGGTCTCATATAGGTCTCATATATGAAATATAAATTTGTTTTAAAGTAGATCTTGTTAACTTGAATAAAACTCAAATCTGTCGATGCAGACTTTTCTATGTCGCTGATTTGCTCATGTCATTTAAGATCGGAAGTTAAACCTAAATGTTTTTGACAATCAACATAATATAGCAAGATATAATTAAAATAAAGAGACGGCTTTATATTACTTGTGAATTAGAAAACAAACATTACTTCAGTTTTGTTAGGATTAAAATCAACTAACTACCGTTTGGATCACTGTGGTTACATCCCGGTTTAATACAGATTCTATATAATTTACATCATTAGAAGCTATATATGTCATCTGCAAACAAAAACGTAATGCTTAAAAGAATTTCAGCTATGTCATTTACATAGCTTAAAACAAAAAGAGGACCAAGGACCGATCCCTGTTGAACGCCAGCAGCTAGAGGGAGTACCCTCGAGGTTTTACTACCAACACAGACGGAATGTTTGCGATTCAAAAGATAACTCTAAAACCAACTAAGTAGTGTATCATCTAGGCCGTATTGCTTAAGTTTAAAATAAAGACCATGGTGCCAAACTCTATCAAATGTTTTAGATATATCACAGAAAGCAATGCAAGTTGATCTTCTCTCGTCAAAAGATTCATAATTTTGGTGATACATATCTGCTAACTGACAGACAGTTGAATGACAACGGTAGGAAACCGTCCGTCAATTATTAATGCGATATAATGATTTTCTCGGCATAGGATGCATAGTCAATATATACACAACGAAGTGATCTTGTTTTCAAAATTATATCAAAACTGATGGAAGTTTAGACAGCCTTATGTTAACTTACTATCCAAAGCGCATATTTCTTCTGCGCCAATTATAAGTAATATCATTCCTCATTTCAACGCCAAGTAACGCTGGTCAGTCAACCTTTGTTCTTTTGCCTACTCTTTTCGGTGCTAAATTTTCCTCTAGAGGATTAGTAACTACTTGAAAAAATAGCTTCATACCATCGGTGACAAGTCATTATTGTACAATTGAAAATGGAAGAACAACTTCAAACTGGTTTTTAATTTATTTCCAACTAGTTTCGGCTTTCAATGCCTTCATCAGGGGTATAATGTTTACAATCAATAACGTTGATGACGTCATGTAGAACATGACGTCATAACAACGACGTCAAAACGTATGCAACAGCATGGCGCAATTTAACATTCAAAAACATTATACATATAATACAGAAATGCACAATGTAAAGGATCTATGAAGATACATTATTTCCAGAGAAAATGCAGATAGCAAATAGGATATTAAAAGTCTGTAAAAACTTGAACATTTATAATGCTTATTATTGTATTTTATATATCAAAAGTAGTCTATAAAATTGACTGATTATACAGAGAAAAATGTAAGAAATGTAAAACATAAAGATTAAAAATCTTAAATTAATTATTAGTACAAATATTTTGAGTTCATTCCATTTGGATAAACTGTGTCTAACTCATGCATCCAGTAAGTCTCCCTCAGTAGACGTTTCCAATCACCATTTATGTGTTCTATGGGCATGAATGAAAAGTCATCAATTTTGTGAAGGTTGGAATTAAAATGTTCAGAAACATTAGTTAAAGATTCGGGATAATGGTAACACAATAACAATATACGGCAGTCATACATATATTGGCCATCCCTTGAAAAACAGCGATTAACAAAGATTAGCGATAACGTGTTATTTTGAAGTGCAAATAAAACTCTAGTGTATGAGACCTATAACGACAATGTGTTGGAGAAAATAACAATGCATAAACTTAATATCAAATCTGTAAAAAGACCCCTTTGATGCATAGAATACAACCAAATAAAGAATAATAGCAGACTCGGTTTGATTGAGTGTGTTCATGAAAGGTAATAAAATGTACAACACCTCTCACGCCCCCTAGCACCAGCTTAAGCGGAACTTTATGACACATCTATTGAATGGACTCCATGATCCCGAAGGACCAGAAAATATAATAACACAGAATCCAAGTACGGGGAGACTTTTTACAGCCGCCACACAGCACTTAAAGATTGTTGTAATGATGGTTATTAAAATCTGTAAAAAGATCCCTTTGTTAAAAAGTTCATTGTGAAGTCGCTTTGTTCAAGAAAACATTTGTAAATAGACTGCACTTTAATTATGAGACCCGTTTTTCAGTTCTGTAACCAAGTGAATTAACTCTCTTCCGCAATTGCCATTACTTTGTATGCATGAATGTAGTTGGAAGGTTTTTAAAAAATAATTTATTGATAAAAAATATTAAATGTATGATAATAGAAAAAGAATGACGATTGGGATCCTTAATGTTTCCCGGCAAGGTATAGATAGAAAACTAACAATACCTGTAGTCTGCTCACGCCATCTATTGTAAAACATTGAGGAGGGAGGTGTTAGCTAGTACGGTTACAGAGCTTGGTCCCGCATTGAAACATTCTCAGAACGCGTTTCCATAACGATGGCAATTTAAGTGCTGTTAAAATAATATACATATGTATAATTCTCAGTAAGGTATCTAAACTAAACTAATACGAGTTGTTATATTGTAAAGTTGTGAACACTTGATGGGTAAATCGTCAGTGTTACCCGCAACATGAAGGGCAGAGATCACCATAGCGTCAAAGTTATTCTCTTGATAATACGGAGCAGATATAATTGTCTATGATCCGTTATTGTTCAGCTCCAAAGTCAGTAACAAGTAAACATTTAATACAGAGCATCAAATCGCCGGAAAAATGAACTTACAATAAGGTAAAATATCACGAAACTTAATGATATACATATACTCCATATCGACAAAATTTATCATGTGATCCGAAAGTTTCCTAGCCAGTGTGTTTATATACATTCCACATGTACACATTGCAAAGATTAACTAGTATTATTTTGAATAAACAACACATCAAAATTTAATTAGGATTCAATTGTTTAATTGAAAGTACACAGTTTTTATTTACTCAGCAATACAGCTGCATTGTCCGTCAAGAGCGTTTGATTCTTTTAGACAATGTATGTGGTAATTTGACAACATTTTGCTTTTAGAAGAATTTATTGTCTGTTTTACAAACAAACGCATCATGTATATAACTTTCGATAAAACCCTATTTTATTTTTGTAATCAGCAATATTTTCGAATATTCCATTTTACTCCAATTTAAAAAACTAATAGAGACCATTTCTGAAATTATCTGTAGAATGTTGTAAAGACTGATTCTGTGTAGGTTTAGGGTCTAATGTTTATTTATTAGCAAGTGAAAAGAAAAAGATTAACTGTGGTTATTAATCTGACCTGGTTGTAAACCCATTGTAAAGGCATTCTCTCTGCAGTGTAGTGAGAATGTTTACCTGTTTCAGATCACGTGATAGGGCTATTGATACGGAGTATAGGGATAAGTTCTTTATACATTTTTTCCTATTTTCCTAAATAGCTATCTTTTGAAATAATAAAAAAAATCTTATGCAAATTGCAGCTCCTAATTCCTTTATGTAAGCCTTTCATTAACTGCCTTATTTTTATTTTATTTACAATATCATGTTTTTCATTGTCACATTTTAATAACTTCTCCTACCAGCCGCAGAACCCTAAAGCGTATCAAATACAGTCGCCGGTTTCTACCGGCGACTAATGAATTATTTCATATATAAAGCAAGCACATATCAGGTTTTATCACATACTCGTTTTCATTCTTCGTTAAGTTACAGGTAAACCGAAACGTCAACAGTTTTCAATACTTACGTCTGCATTTTGTGCATGACGCATTTTCAGGTCAGTATTGTCAATTTTATTCAGACGTTCGAACTACTTTATACATTTATATGCTATTTATTTATGTCATAAAAATAATTTAGGCTTAGCATCTAGAACTATATTCGTAAGAGGAATAATACTGCGCTCATAAAGTCGCGCAATATATCCGTTGCTGAATGTACATGTAAACTGAGCCTTATAATTTATAATCATTAAAGGTTGTCTTGTTATTATTTTGTCATACTGCATTTAAATGCTTGTAAATCAATCAACCGACAACTTCTGTGATCTAATATAACCTTCTTATACTCGCTTAGGTGTGCCAGAATTATCCAGCGTATCGTAGCTCATATTTCCTATACAATATTATATGGAGGATGACGGTGATAAAACATTATTTTACAGCCTTACTATATCAGTTGAAATTATTACAAACATTTTATACTGTTAGTCCACGAACGAAAGTGTTGCTATATTACACCCCTTGGTCGTGACCCTCAGTATTTAGGACATTGACATTATATTTGCCTTCAAAATACTTAGAGATTGAGCAAAATGCATATACTTTTTGGATAACAGCAAAATGTGACAAGAAACCTAGACAATTCACTAATTTTGTATCTGTAGACTTTAATATTTTACGGTATCTCTTGTTTTGATTTGCTTTGATTAAGGGCACACGTTTGTTGTGTTAAGAATTTCAGTTTTCCCTCTGTATAGTTAACAACACATTTGGACGTCATCTACTCGGTAACAGTTATGCATTTTTTAGTAAATCTATCGCGAAAAGTATATTTGGATAACTGATAGCAGCAAAATTCATCAAACGTTTTTGTTGTAAAACGTCTGTCAAGGACTTTAATATTAGCAAGGGATTTTGTAAGAATTGAAATAAAGACGCATAAATATTTTAACATTTTCTCTGTTTGTTCTCTTGGTTTTATGCAACGACATCTCACTTTGGAAGATCCTGCCATGACTGTCTGTCAAAACTGCTTTCAGTCTAGTCCGTTAAATTTTCTTAGAGCTTTGCCAAAGACATAACCAATCTTTATTCATTTTGGTTTCAAGGTCAAAGCGACCTTTAAAGCCTTAGTCTGTTTTACTGATGATCAGACTTCATACATACAGACATTGGTTTCCTTTTAGATCTAGAGTCAAGTCAAAGATTATGATTTGAGTAACCTATACTGACTTTGGTCTGGATGTGGGTTATTTTTTTTGGGTTCAATGAATTAAAAAAACTGGAAGCATTTAGTGAAATTTTGCAAAATGATGGAATCTTTTCTTGCTCCGCTTTAAATTACTCACGTTAAAATGCATACCGGTTCAGCTACACTTCCCTGCAGTCATCTCATGCTTTGATTTTACTACCGCAACAACAGGGGGCGGCTGTAGTAATCTTCAGCATACTTGAATTAAATGTTGTTTTACTTTCTGGTCCTTTACATTAATTTTACTGTATAGAGTTCTGCTTGAGCCGGTGCTAGGGGACGTGAGGGGTGATGCATATTTATTACCTCTTTTGAACAGACACAATCCATCCGAGTTTGCTCGGTTTCTGTACCCATGCCGGTTCCAAATTATTTCTGAAATGATGTTCGGAGCAACAGCCGGATTATTTTTATACCTTTTCATATCCATCAAAGTCGTCGCGACAACTGAAAACCCAATAAGTATTTCGTTGTAGGCGTAACTTGAAATAGCTAAGTGTAATATGTTTAGCATACCCATTTAAAGATATGAACATTCTGGGGAGGACCCGAAATAATGTCCTAATTACTTTTGGCTTGAAACGTTTGTTGTGTGTATTTACTTGTGCACATGTGATATTTTCATGTTTGAATACTTATAATGCGATTAAACTAAAAATCTGAATTGAATGTTGCTGAGATGACACTTTATAAAAAATATTTTATCTGCCCTTTGCTTTTCGCCAATTAAATCCTAACAACACCTTGGAATATCTTACTTTTGTTTGAAGTTTAAATACTTGCTGCAGATTTCTATCAATATTTATGACTGTAATAGTAGTACTTGTTCGCAAAGACTCGAATATAGTCTAATAAAGTGAGCGTTATTTTAAACATCGTAATTTAACGTCACGTGGCAGTTTCATAATCGTATGTTGTTAAGCAACTCGCAACAAAGCTTCATTATATGCTTAGGGAATAATTGCACTCCATTCATTATAATGAATAATATTATGATATTAGTTAGTTAAAAGTCTGAAAGTATTGCAACCTCAAACAAGTGAAATTGCGAAATGCTATGCTGGTCAGCGAAAGCTAGTCTGGGGCTGATCCTTACTATGAAACGAAAATGCCGAATTACTGTCTCCTACTTTTGTCTCTGGTGTCATTCAGGATTGCATTTGATTCAAGCCCGACAATTGATGGCCAAATCTTTAATCAGTGGTAGTGCAACAGCAACATAACTCACAACCATCGATCAGATTCTGTCTGTTTTCGTGATCTGCTGTAACAAAACATGTGTGGGAAATTGTTTTCTGCAATTCTTTATCAAAGCTGAATCATTGCGCTTGCATGGTGCAACTCATTGATAAAACATAAATGAATATAAATGTAAATAATTCCACTTACGTATGTCTTTTAGGTAACACGTAATTGTTTGGAACCGATGTTTTATGTGTTAACGACACCAGCAGCAAAATTAAACGGGTTAGAATAATTGTTTAAACAATAAGAGACACAGATAAAGATGCTCGATTTGGTACATAAACATATAACCAATATCAAAGCCATTTGCTTACAGACGTGTCACACTTTGTGTTGTAGGACTGTGCACGTGGTACTCATGCAACGTTGTTTCCGAAGAGAATAGGTAGGATACAGAGTTAATAGCTGATAGTAATTTCAACTATGTCCTGTTTTTCTCTAGATATTTATATACTTCATCGAATATCTATCTGGTCAATTTTAAGTTGTAATGCTGCATTAGTCCATATGTACGTACATGTATTATATTTTTGCATACGGTTTTGATTTTAGACTGCATTTTTATACTTCTAACATTCATTTTTCATGTAAGAGTTATCTCTTTTTATGCTAAATCTGTGACATTCCATAACGTACCATGACCAGTGTGTAGTGATGCAGGTTGCCATTGTAACATAAAGTCAATTTACTGTCAAATTAGAAACAAAAATCATAACATATTACTATGCAGTTACTGGGGCATTTACATGAGTACTGTTGATAAAGTAATATTAGCCATGCTTTAGCTAAATTCCTCAAATAATGCCACTCGTAAACTAAAAGTACTCGTGAATATTGATCAGCGAACGCAAACACGCACGTCAGGCAAATTCTTTATACCCCGAACAAAATTGCTAACCATGAGCACGCGTGAAATTTATCCAATCGACTAGTATAATATTTTGGAATTCTTAATTTCGAAATCACGTCCCTTTAACAGAGGAAAGTGTCTGGAATACTGTTGATACACAGATAAACCTTGACGTTAAAATGAATGGTTTCTATTAATACTAAATTTGTGCTGCAAGTATGAGTTAGAAAAATATTATTTTGCCTTTACAAGGTCGTTTTAAAGTTTAAAAAGTTAAAAATTACAGTGTGTTATATACATGTTCTGGAATATCTACTAAAATCCTCTGTATTCTGTTACCTGTTCTGGATTATCTACTTAAATCATCCGAAATCAGTTTCCCATTTTGGAAAATCCACTTAAGTCAACAGTTACCTGTTTCGGAATATCTACTTTTGTCCTCTATGTCCGATTATCTGTTCTGGAATATTTACTTAAGTCACCAGTCAATAATAAAAGTATTGATATCCCGTATGCAATTAATTTTTACAAAATTATTTTAACTATCTGTATTTAAGAAGCAAGTTGAGATAATCTTAGAAATCGTATGGTATCGTTACAGTCACTTTCAACATTCCTTAGTTATATTTTCTGCTAGAGAATATGGAAAACATTATTTCAGTTTCATTTGCGGAAATATTCGTTCTGTACACATTTATATCTGAAATAAATCAGTCTTCTGCATATTTATCAAGAAATGCATTTATATGCAGGCATTTATCTGAGCACTTAGTTTGCATTATGTTGTGTTAAGCTGCATTTTCCCTGTAGGTTAGTATATTATAACATAACTAAAACATGGCAGATGAGTTCTTCAACCTTGTGGAAATCTAGCATAACAGATGAGACTATCATGTAAGCAGTCAGAGTAAAAGTATGAAGAATGATGTTTTGGATAACGTATATTGAAGCACATCATAGATTATGCATATACATCTTCCGCAGTAAACCTGCTAGTCAAAAAATGCATCAAATTACTTGGTATAACTTCTAGAACGAAATTTTATTTTGATATGAAACAAACAGAGGCTCTCTCATATAACAGAGACTGGTCATATATGGAGTGAGTAGCATCGCTTATGACCTAAGCTACTATTTATTATTCATAAGTGAACATATTGCTTTTTATGGGCATATTCCATACACACAATAACATGGCACATATCTATTATGACTGAAAAAAGTTGTGTACTTTAACATTTTTGCGCCAACTAAATTTACATCTATTGTAAAAGTAGAACGTATACAACTCTCGATGTTTGTCCCTACAAATTCGGTTATTGTTTCCTTACTTGGATCCTCGCGGGACTACACAGTAACGTACGCAATTTGTTTGTTTGTGCGATACTGACATTAGTTTTGACATTCTTCATCCATTTTTTTCCGAACAGCGAATAAATATCAAACAGAAAAGCTCCTTCGGGCATTTGCAGTACATTTCTCGATTGAATAAAAACCATTATTGCTATTTTTAACATATAAGAAATTGTCTGATGTAGTTCAGTCATTTAAAGTCAGAAAATTATAATATGGAACAATTTTCGTTCATTGACAGATCGTAAATCAAAACGTAATATGACAAAAACGTAAATTTGGAGCACAAAGCTGTTTAAAGCGTATCCATAACATCACTCTAACCCTTCTTTCTGTATCTTAATGAAGCAAAGACACACTGATCTTCAGATACGAAGGATTTGTAGAAGTTAGTTTCTTATTAAAAGTATTACATATATCAGATATATAAAATGTATTTATCCTTCGTGTATATGAATTATGCAAATTGTAAGCGACTGACGTTAATAAAACAAGAACTCATGACCTCATGATGGCCTGTCGGAGGCAAGAGTGTATGTTATCTTGTATATAGTTACCTTGACATTCGACCAAATGACTAAAAGACAATTGACCTCTATATATTACAGGCACCGTCCTATGAAATCCGACCAAACGTTCTTTACTTACTGCGCAAAAGCATGTTTATGCTAGACGTCACTGAACATTGATTTCTGACCCAAACAAACGGGAGTTACTGACAATGTGCAATAATCCTATTAAGTTTGATAATTGTAGTATAAAACGTTCTTTAGTCATTTTCAGTCATTGTGACTGATTTTGATCTTTGACCTACTGTCCCTAAAACCATAAAGGTTATCTACTTACTACATCCCTTCACCATCTGAAGTTTGGCGTGGCATCGTTCTGACTTTGACCTTCGACCTATTGACCCTCAAAACGAATTGAGTCATTTACATACCACAGGCAATCATTCATGAATTTTGACTATCGTGAAACCAAGCATTCTCTAGTTACTGATCAGAAACCAAGTGGTCTACCGATAGACCGACCGATCGGCAAACATACATATAGACGAACATATAAACAATGAGCAAAACTATATATCATCTCTTCTTCGAAATGGGGTGTACAAATAAATACATTTCAAATGTAGAAAATTATAAAGTATGACCATATGCAACCATGTTTAAATACTGTTTAGTGATAATTACACAAAAAGTAAGGCTCGGAAACAGTCTCCTCAAACCGTAACTTACTGAAGTGTATATATGGATGATGTGTTCATGATTAGCATATGCAAACATATATATCAACAATGTAAAACAATAAGGAGACAAGGACAAGCGAGCAAATAAAGAAACACACTGGTGTACAGCCTAGGAACGGCCAGTGGCAGACCTTTAGGGGAGTTAAAACTGGAAATATCCGGCTCTCGGGTAACTGTTTTTGCGTTAACTAGGAACAGCCACTGACAGATAATTATATTCAAGATGAATGTAATCGTTAACAAGCTTAAAGAACAATAAACGCGCTTGTATCTATTTTAATAACGTAGGCATGCATTCTTGTGGTATGCCAATCTTTAATCTGCGCGGTATCACATCAAAATCTTCCCGTTAGAAAGAACTGTGAAGAAACAACTTCTAAAGGTAAGTTTGAGTGTTTTTTCTGGTGGTAGTAAATACAAAAGAAGAGTCGTTTCTTGAAAGCAGTATTCCAGCAAGCCTGTGCCAGATTTGAATATGTCAAAACGTTTTAGAAGGCATAATAAAAACGATCAATGTTAAGTATAACACCAACATTGTTTAGGCAGTTGAATATTGTTATGAAATTAACGTATTTTATTCGACACGTAAATTGACTTAAACATAAATACGGCGAAAATAAAGGAAATAAATATAACCGCTTCCTCTTTTACTAAATAAACTCTGTCTTGCTGTTGCCATTCAAATGTTCTGCCATGACCTTGTTCTCTTAAAATCTGTAGTGAGTTTTGTATTATGATCTACGATTTCCAGAAACTTTTATTACAGAAATGTGGCCAAAGAGAGTGCAGTTGAATGAAGGAAATCACGAAATCATTCTATTTTTTGTTTTTTTAATGAAAACTTTATTACCTTACACTGATTTTCCATTTAGTACAAATGTATAGCATCTGATTCCTGTCAAAATCTAAAATAACCGGGTTTCTAGCTAACAATTCAGCATGTTAATCGATAGAGCATTTTGATAAAATTAAACAGATATTGCGGAAAACATAAAGTTGAAATAAATTCTAGTTACTGTTAGGATGTAATTTCTTTTAATATTTTGTTAAAACGTCATGCATGCACAGCTTGTAATTGTGGTTACAATATTATTTTCTGAACAAGTCAATGTACATAGAATGTTTACAGCTGAATGTACAAAGGATAATACATTTTGATACAGGTGAGATTATAGATGTAGCACTGTGACATATTATAGCTGAATGCTTATTTAATTAAAAGTAGTGTGCAGTATTGAACATTATTAATCATAATTAGTCAACGTTTTATGAAGTTTTAGCACATTTTCTTTTGAAATAAGCTGATAAACTTCTCAATCCTATAGGACGGTTACTACCAGCTCTGGACCATATGCCGGAATCTATGATTCTGAAAAGTTGTCTTTTCAACGATAAGGAAAGATAAGGACCATGAAAACAATAAACAGATTCTGCGTAATGTGTATAAAATAAATGTGATGCACGAGAAATGTAAACGATTTTGGACACGAAGGAAATAAATCTCCCGCCTTAGCATTCACAATGAGCGCAAACGACATAAACATAAAGCGAAATACTTTTCCTGTACTAGTATTTAATTGTTTTAATGCAGTAATGATGGTTCACGAAATTGCTAGTTCCTGAAACTGATTTCACAAAAACAGAACGAAAACAAAAGATAAGACGCACCTTCTATTTTTATATTTGATTGCAATTATTCACTCGAAGAAGTTTACTTACAATGCAGGAGACTTTAGAATTATCCGTCTCGATGGGTTGGTATTACGATAGGAATTTTGTTTCCGAACAATGAAAAAGATTGAAGCAGTTTCTGTATGGGAATTGCATTGACAAGATAAGAACTAGGGTCGTGTTGAGCTGACGAAAGGAATTTAATCTTTGCGACTTTCAAATCCTTATTTACAGTCTGTCGACTTGACGTTTTTATTTTCTGTTGAAGACATAATGAATTTTGTACATAGTTTTACAATATTTTTTTAAGTAACTGATAACATCCAATAAGTTTCCGAAAAATAATTAATTACGTCCAATATGTTTCCAAACCCTGTCCAATTTCTACATGATCAAGGTCACAAATTGAGCTCAAAGGTCAAATCGTGGCCGGAGCATAACGTAATAACCCTTGAAGGTTTTGATTGTGGCATATAAGTAAGTGGTGATGAGATTATATTAACTTTTAAGAACGGAATGCCGTATGACAGGTGTTATTATTGCACGACATTCTATATATTTTTGATTGTCGTATGTTATTTGTCGCGTACTGAACGATATCTAAACTTTTTCTGTAAAACGTTGCAATTTTTTTCTAATGTCGTATATCGTGACATCCAAATTTTATTGTAAATAGTCAAAGCTGAAGCCTCGTATGTCCTAGCTTGCTTGATTATTCGAAGAATAGTGAGAGCCATTCTTTTCACCCAGGGGTCGGCGTCAGCGTTGTCGTCGCAGCTTAGTTTCAGGTTTGCGTGAAAAATCATGTCTTGGTAACCATTGTACTATGTATTCGATTGAATGTTTACACATTCTTCCTAGTCATCATATCGACTGCAATAACAAAGAAAAATAGCTCTTAGTTATAAACTTGAATCAGATTACGGCCGTTTTTTCTATTTAGAAAGTTTTTTTTTTAAGTTTTGAGTGCAACTATCCGGCTGTAACAAGAGCCATGTTAGACATGGCCAATCCCCCCGCCGGGCATATTATAATTGAAGGCTAAAGTTCCTGGCAAGTTAGTGTCTGAAAGTATTAATTTTGGGGAAAACTTTGAAGAACCGTTTAGTTGTGGTCCGCGTCAGGGGTTTTAAAGATGTGGAAGAACCAATAAGTCAGTGGTGAGGTGGTTTACTGCTAAATTTTATTAATTTTCATGAACAGTATACTATGATGTTTTTCTATATGGCTACTGTAAAAAGAAGGAATGGAAAGCTAACAGGGAACAAGAGTGCCAGAATGTCACAATATACACCCGTCACAGCAAACTTCTTTACTCTAGCAGCTGTATTTGCAAATGGAATTTTAATTTTGTGGTTGTTTAGTAATCATTGAAAGTCTTTTGTTTTTCTAAGTCCACAAAAAACTCCTTACCAGGTAGAGATATCTTAAAATACACCTAAAATTGGAAAGTAACATCCATGTTGTACCACAGAAAAGTGGTCTTGATTTTTCCCTACGACTAGTAATGAAAAAGTTACAATAAAAGCTATTTAAAGTAACAACAAAGGAAAGTAATTCTAAAGAAGGGAACTACGCATGACACTTCGTCTCATGATGGTGTATAATTGTGCCAAGTTACATCAAAATCCCTCCATGCATGAAGAAGAAATGCTTTGGACAAAGTCATTCTTGTATCTGACCTTTGGCCTCTAACTGTAACCTTGACCTTAGACCTAGGGACCTGGATCTTGCGCATGACACTCTGTCTCGTGGTGGTGAACATTTGTGCCAAGTTATATCAAAATCCCTCTATGCATGAAGAAGAAATGCTCGGGACAAGGTTTTCATTCTTGTACAATTTGACCTCTAAGTGTGACCTTGACCTTAGACCTAGGGACTTGGTTCTTATGCACGACACTCCGCCTCGTGGTAGTGAGCATTTGTGCCAAGATATATCAAAATCCCTCCATGCATGAAAAAGATAATGCATGTCCCTCCGGACAAATTTTTTTAAGAAAATATGATAAAGGGGTATAACTCAAAAAAATAAGCAAGGTAGAGTTATTGTTCTTGCACACTGCACTTCCTCCCAATGTGTTCTATCAGTGTATGAAGTTTGAAGAAAATCCCTCCAATACTTTTGGAGTTATGCTCTGGACAAATATTTTTAAGGAAATAAGATAAAGGGCAATAACTCAAAAAATAGGCATGGTAGAGTTATTGTCCTTGCACACTGCACTTCCTCCCAATGTGTTCTATCAGTGTATGAGGTTTGAAGAAAATCCCTCCAGTACTTTTGGAGTTATGCTCCGAACAAAATTTTTTAAGAAAATAAGATAAAGGGGAATAACTCAAAAAATAGGCAAGGTAGAGTTATCGTTCTTGCACACTGCACTTTCTCCTAATGTGTTCTATCAGCGTATGGAGATTGAAGAAAATCCCTCCAGTACTTTTGGAGTTATGCTCCGGACAAAGATTGTTGCGGACGGACGGACGCACGCACGCACGCACGGACGGAGAGCATTTCTAATATCCCCTTCGCCTTTGGCGGGGGGATAATTATGTCTCCCCCATAGGTGGGGAAGACATATTGTTTTTGCCTTCGCCGAATGTCTGTCCGTCCGTTCGTCCGTCCGTCCGTCCGCATTAAGCTTGCCCGACTTTCACAAACTGCTGGTCAGATTTCGACGAAACTTTACACGAGTGATCAGTACTAAGCCTAGTTGTGCATATCGCCGGCACGTTCCATTCGCAGCAAAAAATGGCCGCAAGAGCTAAATTTAGAAAAAATCTTGTCCGGCTTTCACAGGTTAATCTGCTAGCCGGATTTCGACGAAACTTCACAGGAGTGATTAGTACCAAGCCAAGTTATGCATATCGCCGACATGTTCCGCATCGATGCACAAAATGGCCGCCAGAGCTAAAGATACAAAAATCTTGTCCAGCTATCACAGGTCAATTTTTATACTTCTGGTTGGATTTCGGCGAAACTTCACAGGAGTGATCAATACCAACCCTAGTTGTGCATATCGCTGGCACGTTCCGCTTCACTGCACAAAATGGCCACAAGAGCTAAAAATAGAAAAATCTTGTCCTGCTACAGGTCAAACTCCTGGACAGAAATCGACGAAACTTCACAGGAGTGATCAGTACCAAGTCTAGTTGTGCATATCGCCGACACGTTCCGCTTCGCTGCACAAAATGGCCGCCAGAGCTAATGTCATACATAGGGGGGAAGGTGGGGGCGGAGAGACGTATGTTTTGTGATAAAAACACCTAGTTTTCTTTTTAGTTTTCACTCCTCATATATTTTTTGTTTCTCACAAAAAGTAAACCAAACTGTTCAGAACAAACAGAAGGGCTTATAGTTCGGTTTTCGAGGTCAGCGACGCTTTTGTATTTTCAATGATGGGACGGTCCGTTATTTAGGTAGTGTTACTCAGTATGATAGCGGTTCTTACCTCAATAAAGCAAGGTAAATCATGCTGATTTCCCTAACTGGCCAAGAGGGTGTTCTGTCTGGAAAAACAAATCTTGTCTCATATCAGATGTACGTCGACTGTCCTCGGTTTTGTAGACAATATCAAATTTCTCTTCGATAAACGTTTTGTCATTCTGTCTGCGTATAATTACTGGGAACCTTGCATATTTTTACAGGTACTTAGAGTGTACATTTGAAAAGGTGCAAAAGTTGCCCAATAAAAGTTTAAAAATGCACAAATACTGCCACGTTCCGAAAACAGACTGTTTACTTTTTTATGCCTTTGTCAGTCCGTCCCCTCGGTTTCTGAGAAATAACTAATGAACACAATCTCAAATTTGGTAGAAAGATTGGTCTTGACAAGCTAAAGATTTTGAAGTTCGTTGCTAAAAGGTCAAGGGTGCAGTGGTGATTAATACCTAAAGAACGCAACTAAAACTTATTGATGTTGGTCGTGACTGGCAGATGATTTTTATTGACTTCAGTACGTCAAAGTTCAATTTTTTGCTGATCTTGAGATGCAGATTTGTGTCTAGTTCATAGCTGAATAACATTTCTGCACAGAAACTTGATTTTGGTATGCAGATTGAAAAAGAACAGATAACTCCTATCAATTTCGATGACAGAGTTCAAGTCATGCTAACCTTTAGCTAAATCCCTTTATTGCAATTACGGTTTTTTCAGCATTTTCATTTATCTTTTACATGGCAATATTAAAACTACGTATGTTTAGATCATTTCAAAATATTTTTCATATTGTTTTCTTTTTTTTATCATATTTAAGAGATGCAATCTTCTTTGCAACACTGATTTGCAGAATTTTACTTTTGCATGTTTGCAAATCAGCAGAACAGGATAATGAAAAGTACACTTATGTCTTTGATTAATTTGACAATAAGTAAATTTATGTTCTCTTATGAAATAAATTGTTTTAATTTTGGTGGGTATCGTCTTGTCTAACATAACGCCTCACTGCTCATCTGCACCTGTATTTGTATTTATAGTCGTATCAGTTCAAATACTAGTCTGACAAGTTTTAATCCCACGGGATTTTCATGGGCAAATTTAGTGCAGTGACAAGTACATTCTTTATCGGAAATCCGTAGAGGACAGATCGTTTACAAAAATTCCCTCCCACCCTTCCCATTACAGTAACTTTGTTGTTTTTTAACATATTTCTGCCGTCAAGTTTAATCTGTTTCAGGGTCACAATGGTGAATCATACTGCTGAGCCCTGCCACAAAATGTACTGCTGCACCAAACATGTCACGTCGCTTCTGTATTCTATGGTCTATTGGAGAACAAACTCTTTACAGTGTGTGTGTATAAACTCAATTTTGCTAGTATGCTTCTGTTGGTACATTTAATCATCGTGGAACAATACGGTTGAATGAAACGGGCTTAATTTTTAACTGCATGTATTCATTTAATGTAAACATTCCGAATGTTACTATCTTTTTCTTTTTGTACTTTGTTTGTTGTTTTTTGTTAAATTTGTTTTGAATTTAAGCACGAAGATAACATGAATTAGTGCGGGTTTACTACACAAAGCGATAGCATGCAGGTTCGCCGAATTCTGGCATTGTATTTGCAGAAATATGAGGAGATGGTCTTAGTGTCATTTATTTTGTAAAAAAACAAACAAGCATAATTGAAATATTTTTGTTGGACATCGTTTTGTACATCGATTTATAATTCGATGACAGCTCATGAACATTACCCATTTTTCGTGTTGTTTTTGTTCTGTTTGGCACATTTATTTTATCTACTAGAAACACTGATGATAGTAAATACTGGGAAAGCAGGGGTGGAGAGAGCCTTTTCGCTGGTCAGAGCCTCGGATTCTCCCTACCTCCCCCCTCTTGTATAAAAATATCATAAAGAATAGAAAAGAGTTAGGGTTGGGGCAGCCGGCTCGCAGCATACGATTAACCTGTCTTTCTGGGTAGTTTTTAGATGAAATTAAAACAAAAAATAATAATTATAATAATAATAATGCGTAAAGATTAAGATAACATGACAAGTATTTGTCATATTACATATGAATTGTCCATTCTGTATTCTGTCTTACTGCATATGTTCATAAATAGTCTGGTATATTTTATGTTTCTTTCGGCATATTGATTGCTTAAGTACATGCATATTTGAAAAGAATTATGATATTTCTGTCTACATATATTTCGAAGGCGTTCTACTGATGCACTGTGTTATTGGAATATTGATTGTTATATGAACAGTAGTTAACCACCATCTTTGAAACCAGTTTAAGTTGTTTGTTTGGTATTAGTTATATAGTAAAGGAAAGAAATAAGGCGTGTATGCGTATATACACTTGATTTTGTTAGTAAACATACATTACTTGCATTGATCTGATTTCATCAATTTAGATTTATTTTATTGTCGTGACTTAAATGGCGCTTACAAATTGTAATCTTTATACGGCGTACAGTAAAGAAAGTCTTCTTTATTAAAATGTTTGGCTCAAGTCAATTCTAATTTCATTTTAATTTTTGTCCGTGTTGTGAGCAATATTTAGTGATCCACAAAATATTTTATTCTTGTATACTACGGCAGTATCAAAATAAAAGCTCACTTTTCTAGGTTGACCTTCTCGTATCTGCAACCTCGCGCTCGGTTGGTCATCTCTTATTATTGGTGTTATTGGGCGGGCGCTCTTTAACCGTTAGAGGGGGCCTTGTACCATGTGGTCGGCCATTCACCTGGTCCATGGATTGACTGTGTCTTATATAAACAGGGTTGTTCAACTTATCGGCCATACGATTATTAGTGATCAGTCGAAAGTTGCAATTGTTATATGTACGTGTAGGTCCGTACATATTTTTATAATTTGTGGATCACTTTGCTACAAACCTCTAACACATGGGTTATGTTGAAACAGACATGTAAATCCCCCCTGTTTTCTTACGTTTCCAGTCTGCTGGTTAGCTCAGTCAATCGCTTGGATGGATTATATTATTATTGTAGCATAGTTTGCTATAACCATTCCTTCGCACCGGTCCGTTTGTTCATATATTACATTGAAACAATTTTTTCAATATTTTAATAATTTTGTTCGTTTGTTTGCTGAAGACTTTCTTGACTTACATCAGATTTTATTTTGATCTTGGTGTTATGTTTTATTTCGCATTTACTTAATCTAGGAAGAATATTTTTGTTTTATCTCATGTCATAAAGATCGGTGAGAGCATCTTTGCCTCGTTTCTCATTAGTGCGAAGTACTAGAACCTACAATTTCCTATTAGGTCTGGTATGTTCTGCGCTTATTTTCATAGTTTTCTGCACCTTCGCGCTGCTATGTTGCTTCCAGGCATTTTAGCTGGAACTTTGTCTTTCATATTTTCTCATCATTTTCATATATACCATGCTATATATTTACAATATGCCATAATTTTCATTTGAAAATTTACAATAAAGTCACGGCCTTATCCCACATAATTTTGTTTTGTTTTTGCTATATTACTTGGTACATTCACCTTTGTCTTAGAACCGATGAACTCCCTTATGCAGTCAGACCCGTACTGTAGACAGCCTCCAAAAAATATAACCTGCTTACTATGGTCACACGACACCTGTCTTGAGAAAATATATGTTTTCACAAATACCGGCATTTTTTAGTCCCCAAGGGAGGTTCTGCAGTCGGGTTTGACTGTATATATATATATATATATATATATATAAATACCCTAGCACCCACCCATAAATTAAATGGACACTGAGAGTGGTAGTGGAATCTTTAATTAATTTTCAGAATATCTTATATGTAATTACAAGTTAATTTTGTGACCAAGAACTAATTTCCCGTTGTTAAATATTGGCAAAATCTTATTTTTGAAAAAATCTATAGACTTTACAAAAAGTCTAAACGGCAGTTTTGCATTTATACTACAGTGTAACTAAGATATTCTGAAGTAAATAAAAGTTCATAATTATATAATATATAACATCCTCAGAGTAGTTTAGAATGTTGTAAATCATCACTGATATTGTCTTGTAATCAAAATGAAGTCTGGGAAAGACCTTGATAAGCAAACAGTGGGTAATTTTTGAAAATATGACATTCGGATATGAACGTGTTTTATTATGTTCAATTTTATTAAACATTATACATATGAACTGTACCTTCCTTGTGAATGAAGAAACTTACGGACTTTGCGAATAGCACTACTACATTATTCTGTATTTGAACACAGAACGCCTCAGAAATCGATTCACGTATTCAATGAAGTAACATGCTTTGTAACAAAGTTTCTTCAAGGCATGGCGTTTCGTGTTAATTTCATCTACTATTTAAGTATATCACAATTTGCCGTACTGCAAATTATATTTTTCAACAGTTGATTGCAAATTTACAGGCGTTCATTTGAATGAAAATGTAATCAATGAGGCTGAATCAATGAAGACCAATTTATAAAAATAATTCTGAAGTTTTAATAACTCGGGGATTAGAGTACAGTTATATCGACATGATATGCCTAAATTTCCGAAAACTACGGATTTAAAACCGTACAATCAAAAACATTTGGAAACGCTGACCGTCACCCTAATATACTACAAGAAAAAACACAAAAAATACATGCTGGTGACAACACTCTGTTCTAGTATCACTTACACAAATTTTACTTAGAATTACCTATCCGTATCTGTTCAGTTACGTAGATGGACCAATTCTGGTATAACCCTACGGGGGAGAGTTTAGTAGCACCGAGGAAGGGCTGCCTTGAAGCTCTCGACTGTTTGTGCTAGCACTGCGCTGTCTTCCAGATGGTTCCAATCTACCATGGATTTCACAAAGAATGAGATTTTATATTGATCTGAATTAGCAAAAGGGACCTTGAATGGTCTAGAGTTTAATGTTGCCCTTCTTTCTAATATATTGTTTGTTACGTAGTTTTCGTAAGCTTTTGTTCTCACAGCTCTTCCTTTCCGTTTTACTGTCAGGTATTCCTCGGGATCCACTGCCCGCACCATACCCACTGCTATTTTGTAGAGCATCATCAGCCTGTTGTAGGTACGGCGGTCTTGCAGTGTATTCAATTTTAGAGTCTTTAGCAGGTTTGTAACCGACCCTTCCTCTCTGCTTCGATAGTCGTTTAGAATGAATCTTGCTCCTTGTCTCTGAATTCCTTCGATCTTATCAATGTCTTTCTTTAAGTGTGGGTCCCAAACTATTAATCCATACTCAAGTTGTGATCGAACCAAGGCAATGAAAGCTGTTTTTCGACATTGTGTTGGGCAGTGTTTAAGATTTCTGCGCAGGAAGCCAAGTGATGAGTTCGCCTTTTTGCAAATGTTTGAGATGTGACTAGACCAGTTCAGATCTTGTGAGATTAAAATTCCAAGGTAAGAGTCCACTTGTTTAAGAATTGTTTTGTCTAGTTCATAAAAGTGTGTTGATTTACTTTTAATACTCAGAATGTAGCACTTTTTAGCATTAAATTTCATGCCCCGCGTTTTTGCCCATTTTTCAAGTTCTTCCAGATCTTTTTGGAGTGCAAGGTGATCATTGTTGTTCTTTATCACTCTATAAAGCAAACAATCATCGGCGAAGAGGCGAACAGAAGACTTCACACTCAGTGGTAGATCATTTATATGGCAGAGGAACATCAGAGGTCCCAAGACTGTACCTTGGCGAACACCGGACTCTACTCTGACACTCTTAGAGTTTTCACCCTCCACAACTGCATTCATAGACCGTGTCTTCAAGAATGAAGACATCCATTTATGAAGATTTCCTCTAATACCATAGTTCGATATTTTATGGAGTAAGCGATCGTGTGGCACTGTATCGAACGCCTTGCTAAAATCCAATATGGCTACGTCAACTTGTTCTTTTTTGTCAAATTTTGATAGGAGATCACGCATTGTTACAAGCATTTGTGTTTCTGTTGAGTAACCTGATCTAAATCCGTGGTTTAATGTTGTCAACATTTTATGCTGATCGAAGTGTTTCATAAGGTTAGTGCATATAATATGTTCTAGAATTTTCGATGTTACACTTGTAAGACTGACAGGTCTGTAGTTTTCAGCCAGATGTTTGTCACCTTTCTTAAAAACCGATGTCACGTTCGCATTTCTCCAGTCTTCAGGAAGTTCACTAGTATCTATTGAGAATTGGAATATTTTACTCAAGTCGGTGCAAGTTCGTAGCACAATTTGTCAAATAATGGTTTGGGATATTTCAGGCCTGTTCTGAGACTTTGAAGACATTGTGTCTGAATCATTTTCACTGTTCAAACCCTTGCTAATCATGGGGAGTAAGTTGGCAGTACATGCGGATTTGTGTTTGTACTGCTTCTGGATTTCACAGGACATTTTAGGTAATAGCTGCACTAACATGTCTAGAAGATACTTAAAGACGGTCTGTTTAACTTCTTAAACAACCATAACCAAATCGTAGAATTGTTTCACATTTCAATATGTTTGGTATATAGGTCCTTAGCTTTGGTGGTGTCTAATTTTCATTTTAAGACTCTTCTTTCTGATTGCGAGTGAAGGCAGAGGTATTTTTGTTTACGTTTTTAGCATTCTGAAGGTTTATTAGTAATACTGACTGAAATGGTCTATAAGGATTTGCTTTTTCTTTTGCACTTGAACACAAGATTCCTTTCTTTTGAGTGGTGCTTGCCGATACTGTCTTGCTTTTGATTTATTTTCGATTTGTGTTAGCCTCGTGGTGTTTTGCCATGACTTCAAGCGTGTCCACTGTGTCTTGTTGTCGTTTGTCTTGTGTTGACTTTGGGCGCGCGGTGTGTTCTATTGTTCGTCTTGTCCTTATGTGTTGGCTTTGAGTGTGTGTGTGTGTGTGTGTGTGTGTATGTGTTGTTCGTTTTGTCCTGATGTGTAGGCTTTGAGTGTGTGTGTGGTGCACGCGTTTGGGTGCTGGGGGGTTCGTTTTGAGGAGGCTGCGCATTTGGTGCGTGGCACTCCCTGTTTGATATTTTTCTTTGTTTTGATATATTGATAACGTGAAACATAAGCACAGATAGTGCTTGACTCCCTTCTCATGTTGTCATTGCTATAGTTTTTGTTGAATTGCTGTTATTAATAGAATTTGGGTCATTTATGGTTGATTTGGGTTCATTAAATGGATAGCTGGGTCCCAGCTTCGCACATTATGTCATATACAAAAGTTAAAGGGTATCAGATATTTGATAGAGCAGGTACTCGTTGTAAAACTTTATGTTTAAATTTGGACCAATCAGAAACAAGTTCTAAAAATAGCACGTCTGCTGGTGTATAAATAGGAAGATGGATGACAGAGAGCTCATTCGGTATCCAGCGGTAGAAGAAAACACATCGAGGATTCAACTAATAATTTATCCCAATACCTTGAGAAGGAGACTATTGCAGTTACCCTGTCAGGGCGGATAATTTATTAAAAAGAAGACTTTGAAAGTTTTTAGACTAAAGAAGAGTAGCAGAATTTCGATAAGGTTTCGAGCTATAGGGCCAGCGCATAGGAGTTTTACCTTAAAGGTAATTGAATGCTATAGACGATAGCATATATAGGCTGAGCATCAGGAAGCTGAGACAGAGACCCAGAGTTTGGTAATCTACTGAGATAGTAGGAGAGTTCCAGCTTATAGACGGTTCAGCATTATTGGCGAAGTACAGCCAAGGCATCGGGGATATACCTATATGGTAGTTGAATGCTACATGTGATAGCATATAGGCGCTAAGCATCCAGGAGCCAGGGCAATCATATAGAGTTGAGAGGACAGAGGCCGAGCATCTATGCGATAGGACTCGTATGTTGTTGATTCAAAGACATTGTCTGACGGGAACTTCAACAAAAAGACCAGTCAAGTATAGAGTCTCCAGCTTATAGGAGTTTGAGCTAACTGAAAATTGTTAATTTGAAACATTTAGTGATTTGCCTGATCCCTGAAATTGTCTAGCTCATAATAAGAAATCATTTACGAATCATTGGTACACGAATCATTTAGGCAAGGTAGCCAGAGGAAAATTCTATATATCAGATATTTGGTCTCACCAGCTTTATGTTTTAACAAAGGACATTCTACATCGTTTGTCAGCTAGTCTAAAACATTGTCACCTTAGCGATTGAACCCAAACCATTGTTCAAGATACTAAAGGCGTAGGCACTTCCCTGGGTCATATAACCAGTATCCTGACATAGTTCCAGAATGGTTTTGAATTTTTCTTGTTCATGCCTTCTTCAATGACTTTGTTTACATGATCCCATTCAGCCCTTCGCATGTCTCTCTTACATTCTTTCTGATACAGTCTGAATTTTCCCCAGCTTCCTGTCTTTTTGGCTAGTTTATAGAGTCTAGCTTTCACTTTCAGATTTTTCTTTAGTTTTCTATTCAACCATGGTAAATTTTTCTTATATTTATGCAATTTTGATGGAACATTTCGATCAACTGTTTTTTCAATGCCTTTTTTGAAGATTGACCATATTTCTTCTATGACTGTTGAGTTTGAGTCTGTGTCACCCTCCGATAACCGAGGCTCAGAGGAGTGGACACGTTCACTCTCCGATAACTCACCAAGCCTGTCTTGGATATGCTCAGAGATGCGAACACAGTCCTCTTTGATATTTTCCCAGTTTGCTTTGTTAAATTTATGTACTTTCCGTGGTTTTGTGTTAGTATAGTTCAGCTTGATATCTGAGTCAATAACGATCATGTCGTGGTCTGAGATACCTATGTCTGCAGTACACAAAGGTCATTTTTTCAACATAATGTTGTGGGTCGTAAAGGCTTCTTAACCTACTTTACTCAACTGATAATGATAAACAAGTATACAACCATTTAAAGAATTTAGCTCTTCAGGGAAAGTAGACCTAAGCAGGCAATGTGATAATTGCGAAGTTTGCACTTCGATCTACCACGCAATGTCCACAATATTAGTCTTTGAATTTGGACGTTATGTGTACAATTCTGTTGAATTACTTTTATTGTTTAGCTACAACGATTCGATGGGAGTATATAGTGTTTTACCATTGTAATGCCTTACATTCGAGTTTGTTTTAACTTACGACATCTTAAAAGCACTTACGTCACAACACTTGACTACTATATGTAAATTTCACTTTTTTAAGTCGAATTTATTTATGCATATTAGTCATGAACGAAGCTTTCAATTACCTAAAAAGTACAAAATATACATGTAAACAAACATTTTACATGCTTACACTTATAACAAAACTGAAACTATGAGACGTAGTACCTTGAATTCCTGTAGATATATCCAACCGAACTGGATAGTGGTTGTAGTGGAGTTTTGGAATAGAATCGGACTGTATACATTCCATATCTAATCAAGTTGTTTAAAGTAGACATTTCTAAATCATACTTACATAATAAGAATGTTATTCAGGCTGGCTAGAATAATTAAGTGTTGAGTATTAGATAGAAGTCGTTCAATCAGCATCAAGTGTCTGCTCGCAAACTGATTAGAATAAAAGCCATACATTATTACATACATTAAAATTTATGAAGCTCATTTTGTTTAACCGCAAAAGAAAAGGCGCTAAAGGTACGATAACGACGTGCAACTGTATTGACGACGCTTGCGTGTAGCTAGGGCGAACGTTCCTCAGATGCGGTCGCAGATGGTCGTTCTTGTTGAAATGAATGACAGGAGTCCGTTCCTAACTTTGAATACAACAAAATATGTGCAATTTATATATAAAAGGCTTGTTAACAAATGGAAGTATTATCATGTTAATACAAGAAATGAATTTACGATAAATCACTTGTGCAATTCACTAATTTGCCAATCATATTCTGTCGTTCATTTCGCAAGAACTCCGAAAACGATACTTCTTAAATATACTGCCAAAAAAATTTAGAGTACAGTATTTCATTTATATTTACGATAGGGCCATTGACTGTTCTTAGACTATTAAACATAATTTAGTCTTGAAAAACTAATTTACATCGAGACATTTTTACGTTACGGTAACGCTAGAATTAGCTTTCCTGGACCTAGAATTAGGATAGTTAATATAGAAATGAGCGATGAATCAGCATGTCACTAGAGGATATCACCCAAATGACTTTAAAATCAGTCAGTTTGATAATCTTCGCACATTGGTTCCGACAGACTTGATACGTGGCCGCTTAAGATGGCCCTTTCATGCAGTTTATATTCATTAAAATTCGGCGTTTATGTCTCCATTCCTGTCGGAAGTATATATATATAATAGAAAATGTTAAAAGTTACTCCTGGACAAGTATAAAATAAATAAAAAAGAAAAACATCCAATGGGTTTCCTCTACCTGTATTTCTGTCTACCTACCGGTTTCATATCAAAATCACCAGGGCAGACATAAAAAAAATGTCTTTTTTTTTTTATATGTCTGCCCTGATGATTTTGATATGGAACCGATAGGTAGACAGAAATACAGATAGAGGAAACCCATTGGATGTTTTTCTTTTATATATATATATATAATTAGTGTGTTTGTATGATTTGGTTCTAGGGTATAGTGATCTCAGAATTTCAGTTTCTGTAATAAATACTAACTTGTTATCCGGAAGGAAATAAGAATGTCTGTACACAAATAAAAAGGTGAGACCCATAAATAAGACTATATATTCAAATGACGATATTGAAAGAAAACCCAAGACTTAACTAACTTTCTGTTTGTTTTCTGTGTAATGTAAAAGATTGCTTACAATCGGGTATTCATGTATAAATTAAATAGACGCAATTTCTAGATCAAATAACAGCCTTAACGGGCGCTTGGATAAAAAATAAATTGGCGCCTTCTACTTTGAATATTCTATTTCCGGAACAATTTGAATGCAGCCACAGTAGTTCCGAAATGAATAATTTACATCCCAATCAGACACATAAATAGCTTACTTAAATGCGCCTGAAAGCAAAATTTATCATCAAATGCCACCAGAAGCTAGCAAATGTTAAAAAAGGAAATTGTCAAACTATGGAAAGCAAGAAGATATGAAACATTGTTCATTCATTTGTCTACAAAAATCATCAAAATCTCTAAAAAGGAAATTGTCAGACTATGAAAAGTGATTTAAATAATTGAAAATATCAGATGTTGTTAATTCAATTTTCTACAAAGATCATTCCAACCTCTGTAGGCCTAGAGTATGATAACAGCAAAAAAGATTAGTTATGTTTTGAATATCATAATATGACGCCCAAGAATATCACGGGAATTTTCTCAATGCGCATGTATCAGCAAACTTTGAATTTATAACCGATGAATCTGTATGTTGCACGTGAATTCCTTTCTATTTCTGGTCGCTCAGTATGTCAAGAAAAAAGGGTAAAATCCAACAGACATACCTACGTTCCAAGGACTCGTCCTCCCGCCAACCCAACACAATTAAGACAGTGGTAAAATGACAGAGAATATTCATTAACAAGAAGTTATAAAGCCTGCTATTCTATTTGAGAAAATTAACGATATCTGAAAAACAAAGATGCATATTTTTCATTTTCATTCATCAAATCAAGTTCTATTCCTTTGATTTCAGTTGAAACACTCTGGAATGGGCCTTTTAAAAATGTAATGTATGTGTTCATGTTATATTTGCATCGCAAGATGGTTATATAAATCAATGTATGCATTTCTATAGTAAGTCGCAAAATAATAAATTGATAATTATAGTCCCAAATTACTGCGCTTAGTCGATTACTGTGGGAAGAACTTATCAAACTGTTTAATAACTGTCAAATACATGCATATCGTATAACATCAGAAAATGTTTAAAGCTTAGATCCACTGTTGAAGCTGAAATTCAGATCAATGTTATGTGTAACATATCACAAATCATATATAAAATAGGGGGAGTTTTTAATACCTATCTTGAAAACTGACATTTTAAATGAAATGACCATACAGTTTATTGTTCGTTTTAACTGGTGTCATACAGGCGCATAGATATATACCAGGCCGAATTATCATTTGTATCAATGATTGATCTCTTGTACTGTATCTAAACAATAGGAACATACAAACAATCGCCGACCGCCTAGTTGCCGCTAACAGCTGATTGCAGTGACCTTTACTGATTACACTGTATCATAACACCACATAACAGAAACACTGAATCTAAGAAAATAAATTGATTGATAGAATATTCATGAATAATCTAGTATTGACACTATGTGAATGAGCAAACAGATTAGCTGTTTCGAAAGGGCACATCTATTGCAGTCCTGAAGTGGCCAAATTAGTGCTTCGACCAGCTGGATGATGTCTATCATGAACTGAGAGAAGAAATGTCCTCTAATTACTCTATTATTCAATCATCTTCGGACGCTTTCAAGATTACTACTTTTAAGATAAGTTTTTTTGTAAATTGTGTTTGAATTGTGTTTGAAGCTTTCTTAATCACCTTCATGTCCTCTTCCTACAACTAGAAGAAACCATTAATGGTATCATATATTATGAAGAAGAAAAAACTGTACTGTTATAGGATCTTTGCATAGTAACGATATTCTATTACAAATGACGTTTAACTCATTTTGGAATACAAACTTAAAATGAAGCGTTTGTTTGTTTTGTGTATAGTGCCGCTTTTCAGATGTAATGGCGTGCAGTTAATCTAAATAGTATTCCTGGATTTAGATCTATACATAGAGCTCTGAATTCGGCTACCCATATCGGGCCTCAGTCAGAGCTCTATTCCCTTCCATTCAAAAATATGCAATATAAGGTTTCAGCTAATGTATGTTCTATATACGCATTTTGCCAAAAAAAATTTTACTTCACTAACTGACTGCCACTTTTTCTACATTTCTCTGAAGTCGACTCTTTCCGCAATGTTCGGATGATTACTTTTAGTTATGTTTTTCCATATCAATCGCGCATCCAAATCGATGCGGGACGCCATGTTGAATTTGACCACAATGTATCATGGGAAATATGCAAATTAGGTAGGTCAATGAAAATGTTAAATAATTACATTGTCGCGAGATAATTACGGGAAATGAATCAAATTCCACGTCTCGCGAGCGGCTCGAAACTAATTTTGATAGTTGCGAAATTGTCCTGTTCTGAATAAACAAAAGTTATTTTAAAAAGAAATTTATATGAACATTTATTAGGTAAACTGACTCACTGTTAATCTTCCAAAGTTGTGATCCCTCCAAAATTTACAATTCACAAACAAATTTCATTTTAATTGTCTGTCTCCTCGACAACATCATAAGTCGGACTTCGTCGATCATCTCGATGAAATCCAGGCACCGATCGCACCATGCTCTTGAAACGATGATTCATTGAATTCAACATCATTTCCAAAAGCATGGTTCAAAGATAACCTGTAGTTTAGTATCCTTATTGAATTATTTCCAGTTCCTTTAGGAATCATTTTTCCAACAGTTAATAAATAAATAAATAGAATATGGTTATTCTCTATGTTCGCGTCCTTGTTGATACTGTTCTCCGAAACGGGTGACGTATGAGACAAATGACGTAAGAAGGCCGAGAGCTTCATGCAAATTTACATGAGGCGCGTTCGGGTGTACTGTACTCAGTATACTGAACTACAATAGATTGTCAATTTGTCAGGGCTCTTTCTCCGGACAGTTTATTTGTAACATAGACATGTTATGTAGTTGTCTAGAAATATATTACAACTCACTTTTTAATAAAGGAGGCGAGTTCCGTTTTGAAGAAGCAGTCCATCTTGATAAAGAAATTGTATTTTATAGTTTGGCCTTAAGAAAAATATTTGTTTCCGGTAACATGCTAAAAATATTAGGGTAGGTAGATCTAGGTCGGATTTTTGTTTGGGATTTTTTTTATTAAGGGAGATTTTTCGGAAATTATTTTTTTGTCAAAAAATGAATACAAATAATGGGGTTATGCCGCTAGAGTATCAGCATCAGTAAATTGATTTCTAACATCACTGACCATGCTTAAAGCATAAAAAGTGCATTCTCCAAGGCCGTAAAAACATTTAGGGTCGGACCAAAAATTTAGGGCAGGTCGGGATACCAGAAACAATTTTTTATGCGTTATCATGCCTTTACTTTATTTTCGACTCGTAATATTACACATTACACATATGTGCATAGTATAATAAATTATGAGTCAGTAAGGTTTAAAAAATGAAAATATGAAAATTTAGGGACAAGTAAACATCGATGTTTAATTTCTTGTAGATCTAGGACGTTAAATAAATGTCTTGGTTATTAAGAATGAAACTATAAAAAATAATTATTGTACAGCTGAACTTATTTTTCATGTTGAACAGAAGTCACTTAAGTCAGTGATATTAACGACTACTCCCCTCCCCCTCCCCACCCACACACATATACACGCCCGGACGCTCACTTTCCCTCAAAGTTCTGCGTCTTTGAGGCAAGGAACCTTGCACTATTTTCACACATATATAAATTTTTTCTTCAACATGATGTTAGCCCGCCTAGCTCAATAGGGAGAAGAACGCAGATCTCCGGATCTCGGGGTCGGGAGTTCGAGTCTCGGGCGAGGCGTATGTTTTCCATGACGATCAACATGGTCTTGCTCATAGAATGGGGAGAGACATATAATTCTTAGTACCGTTTTAGATATTGGTTACCTCAAAATTTTCGCGGCAAATCTGTACGTGTCTTCCATGCGACCCCTTCGTTATAATGACCGCCTGCTTATTTAATTTTAAATCTATGTGATTTTCCCGTCCTAATTTGAAAATGTTAGTATACAAGTATGACTTTAAGAGAACGGAAATTTCCATAGAGATAGTGCAAGTTTATTCTAATCATATTACATATATATTATTTACAATTTCCCGAGGGATTGTTTATGTCCGAGTCCATGAGACATTCTGCAGATGTTAACACACGGAAACATGTGTTTTAATTTTACTCTTATTCTGGTATTGGGTGAAGTATTCAAAAACAATTGGCTTCTCTCAGAAGAATAGCTTTAAATTAGCGTTCCTGTGTCGTAAACACAATTTACAATTAATTACGCACCAGTCTATAACGAAGACGTCACCGTCGAGGCGCATAGCGCTGACAGCCGGTAGGTATTGGAGGGGACCTCTGCCCATATAAGGGGCTTGGGGTTAGGGGGTCTCTCGCCTGGATATTTTTTTAATACAGACTGGTGAGACATCCCCCTCATTACAGGGGGATCAGGGGGCTCTTCCACTGGGAAGTTTTGAAATACAGACATGAAATGGTTGCCTTTGGTGCATTTTGAGTTAATATAATGAGTATAGGTCACTTCTCAGTCAACGGGGTTGGGGGAGTGGGGGAGCACGAGCTGGATCCGGGCCTCAAGTCCGTATCTGACTGTCATTAAGACAAGTGAATGGTGAAACAAATTTTACGTTTTTGATATAAATTGGTAGGGGTGAGTTATGTCAATTTCTGTATTTACTTTATAAATAAAAATTTATATAGTATTTCTAACCGTAGACATCGATTTCGAAGAGTCAATGGTTATGAAGTTTGAGCACACAGCGCTTGCTCCTGCCCTAATATCATGTTACTCAAACTCCTGATGGAAAACAACTTGATGTCAACATCTTCGTAAGGGGAGCGCTGGTCTAGTGGTTAAGGTGTCGGTTGCAGTTCATAGTTTCCAGCCCAACTGAGGTCACGACCGCATCGTCTCATATATGACACTAGTAGACTTGCTTTTTCAGGAAGCAGACTCGAGAGTTGGTCAAATAAACTTGAAGCTTTTATCAAAAGCGGGTTCAAATAAATTTGTTTTAACTAACACCTTAGTATATTATGAAAAAAATCAATTACATGCTTCCCTCAGTTGTTAATAAATTTACGGTACTGGTAAGATGCGTATCGTAAACAATAAACCCGTTAATTGCCTCATTTTCTTTACACGCATAATTATGACCCTGGCATTTTGATTTATGGTCAATTAAGAATCAAGAGCAGCCACTTTTACCATACCCGGATAGTAACACAACAGATTAAAAAAGAAAAAACATTCATCACTATTTTCTGATTATCTTTAGAAATAAAGCTTAGGTTTTATGTTCTTCAACAGACAGGCATTTCCCACCACAATTTCAAAGAAACCCGTGGGAAACCGCACGTTTGACCCCAGTGATTTGCATATTTGTGACGTCATTACAATGTAGAGAAATTCCTAAAATGGCGGCCGCTGTTTGAAAACATGACAGAATCACAGCGGTGAAGGAAACGTTTTTCTTGCAAATTAGAAGCATCTACACTGATTCAAATGGTATTTAATATAAAAAAGGACAATTTATGTTTATTTATTTCTATACAAAATTTTCCGAAATCCTTGCATGGAGTTGCATTGCACATTCTAAATTCTCCTTCTTATATTGACATTTTTTGACAGGAGTGGCCTATGACGTCAAACGGCAGCATGTCAATACATGCGATCAGCTGTTTAGACGGCATAGAGGCTATGACTATCCTGGATTCTGTGTCAGTATTAATCTGTCTCCGCAAGTAACAGCCAACTTCTCCATATGAGTCAGAGATGGGGAATGAATGATTTTCGTCAACATTTCTTCTATCAACTCGTCGCGAATAACATACGCCTCGTCCTAGGATAGAACTCACAGCCCTGCGATAATAATAGGCGCGCTCTCCCTTTTTTGTCGTGGTAGTCTTGCTTAACAATTATGCAATAAAAGCAAGAACATATGCAAGGATGATCAGGAACGAATATACATATGGTAATAAGTAGTATAAGAAAGGATGGTGCGAGCGCAGTTTAATCTAATTTAACATTTAACCCTTGACCTAAACCGACCAATGCTGACCAATTTCAACAAATTTAAAACAAATTTTAACAAATTATTGTTAAAACCTATAGTAAAATATGATTAAACACTTCCACCAAATATTTGCCAAAATCCTGCCAAGTGGCAGCAATGTGGCAGTCGCTGCCAACTTGACAAACTTTTGGCAGAACGTTGGCAAACACAAATTCAACCAATCAAAAGCCTGCCATTTTTCTGCCACGATGGCAGCAAACTGTCATTTGCTTTTACTTTGGCCGAATCTTTGGCCGAATCTTTGGCAGAACTTTGGCAGATTATATTTATTAATAAAATGTAAGGTATTTGATCTTATTTTCAATTAGTAAGTATATTATCAGGGTACACATAGTAATTAAAACTTTAATTAAGCTTTTAATCCAAAAGTCTGCTTCTATCAGAGGATACAGGTTCATCCGATATGTAGAATCTAATGTAACTCCCTATAAAAAAGCAAATGTTAATTCTGAAGATGTGTTTCCTCATACGGGGGGAATATCAAACTTTGTTCCTTTTTTTAAAAGAAAAATTTTAATTTTTTTTCCCTTTTTTAAAAACAAAAGAATTAACCCCCAAACCCCCCCGGGTTTGTCAAAGTCCCCCCAGCTGCCCTCACCCTGAATAAAAATTTACCCAATTTTTAAAAATTATATCAAATAAAAAATCATCCTGAGGCCAAAAAAATTCCCGCCCCCCAAAATTAAAATGTGATAGGGGTTTTTTGTCGGTTTAGGGTTCATTAAAAGAGCCCCACCCCTTTTAAATAAAAATTTAATATCTTTTATAATTTCCCGGTTTTTTTCTGATTTTAAACACCCCACTCAAAAGCATATTATACATCTATTTTATTTTTCTTGGTTTGTTTTTAAAAATCTTTCATTCTACAAAAATTTTCCGGGGTTTTTTAAAAATATATTTAAATAGTTCAAAATGGGCCCCTTTATTTTTATATGTTGAATGTACCCAAAGGCACCCCCCCCGGTTTCAAAAAACTTTTTCTTTTGGGATGTAATAAAAAAAGGATGATTATAATAGTATTCAAAGAAAAAACATTTAAAGGGGTCTCATTTTCCTCTCCCCTTTTTTTTCTTTTTTCGTCTTTTTTTTTAAAAGTTTAAGAATTATTTCAGCAAAATCATCAAGTCGTTTTGTTGGGGCAACTTCGGGAAGCGATAGTTTGTCAACAGTATTCTTTGTTCTGGGAAATTGTTTTTCCCTTGTTTTAAAAAAACCCTTTTTTTACTTTTGAAATTTTCCCTTGGGGATTAGTGGAAAATTTCTTCGCCTTTAGGGGTTTTATTGCTTTATATTGCAGTAATTACTTAAAGTTTTTTGGGCAGTGTTTGTTTTCTTTTGTTTATGGGTTTTTTTAAAATCCCGAGTCAAATTTCTTTTTATTATTTTTTTTTTTTATCATTAAATTCTTCATTAAATTCATTAATATCTTTTTGAAATAAACCTTTAAGTTTATTTAAACTCTTGTTTTTATATTGTGATGTGAAATCGACATTTTAAAATCATTTTTAACAATTTGGTTTTCTAAAAATTTTCTAGTGATTATTTTTTTTTGTTAATTGCTTCGTATTAGCAGTAATTAACTCTCCTTTTTTTAATGATTTTTCAACTAAAAAAGTCCAGTTCTTTTTTTTGTTTTTTAAACTTTAGCTTTAAATTTTCATTAATATCTTCTTGTAATTTTTTTGTAATATTATTTAAGTCTGCATACTTTAAAAAATTTTTGGACGGTTGTCAAAAAAATTTAATCCTTTTCAAAATTTGTTTTTTAAAGTCATCTTTTTTTAGAATTAATTTTTTTTTTAAGGTTATCAAAGCGGGTTTTTGGGGATCATCCCCTCTTTTTTGAAGTTTCCCTTTTTCCAAATCAGTTTTATATTCGGCAATTTTAATTTGAAATTAATTCTTTTAAATTTTTTTTGGTTTATTTTCAGTTTCAGTATTTAGTTTTTTATTTTGTTCTAAATTTTCTAACTTTACATTTTTTGTAATTTTTTCCCAGCTTCAAAAAATCTTGTCTTTTAGTTTTTCATGTTTAATCTTACTATTTTTTAAATTTTTTGGAATTTTGGGTGTTTAAAATTTTTAAAATTAACTCGATAAACTTTTTTTATGTTGTATCTGTCAAATCGTTTTTTCTCTTCAAGTTCTTTTTTAGAATAAACCCTTTGCTTTCAATTCTTCTTAAATTTACCTTGAAATTTGTTTAAAATTAAAAATGAATTCTTTTTAAAATCTTTTGTTAATTCTTCCCAATTTTTCTTTTACTTCTTCTTTTTATGTCGGGTTTTTTTGTTTTGATGTCTTCAAGATTATAGTCATCTTTTTCCTTTGAACTTTTTTAAACAAAAATTCGTCTTGAAACTCCCTCGGTGGTTTTAATCTGGTTTTTCCTGGGGTTGATTTTTTTTATTCCCTTTCCATATCAAACTGCTCTGTTCATTGTGTTATCAATTTTCCTTATTTCTGTGAAGAATAAACCCATTTCCTTTCAAGTTTTTTGGTATTGTTTTTTAGTAGCATAATCATTTAAAACCCAATATAAAAATTTTAACTTTACTTATACTGTCGGGTTTCACTTATTTTTTTCTTATTTTTTTAAAAACTCCCATTATATATTACCAGTAAAGTTTTTTTTTAAAAAATTTCCTTTGGGTTTTAAAAATTTTAAGAAATATGTTTTTGATTTGTTACATTAGCAAAGTATCACGATCAATATTTTTTTCCCTTTACAAATCCTATTATTTTCCATTTTATTGGATTTTTAAAATTAAAATATAATGTAAAACAGTTAATTCAAATATCTTTTGGTTTTTTTAGTAAGACTGACTTTAAATAAATAACAAAATTTTTTGTGCGCCCTTTAAATTAAAGTATTTTTTTATTTCATTTTGAACTTTTTTATTTCACATAAAAAAATCATCAAATATTACTATTTTTTGTTTTTCTGATTCAAGTTTTTACAAGGTTTAAATTTTGGGTTGGGATCAGCTGAAAAATTCAAGTATTTCATTTGGATCTACTTTAATTTTTTTTGCATTTGACTTAAGTTGTTAATTAAATCTTGAATTTAGATTTTTCTGGGTTTTTTAGCATAAAAGTAAAATTTTTATCATAATTTTTTAAAAGGGGGTTTTCAAAAGTATATGCATTAAAAGGGATTTTGTTTTTCCGGGTCCAGACGATCCACTTTATTAAATTTAAAACTTAAATTTCGGGCAAAAAAGGATAAATTTTTTAAAAGTTTTGGATTTATCATTTTTTGTCCATAATTTGGAATTTCCTTTTTAATATAATATTACATTTTTTTTACAATATTTTAAATTTAAATTTTACATTATTTTCTTATTTTTTTTTACAAAAATTATTATAAAAATGAAATTTCAAAATTTAAATAAAAATTTGTTAATAAGAAAAAAATTAGTTGGGAAAAAGATGAGAAATTTGAAAAGAAAAAATGAGAGAAAAAAAAAAGGAAAAGCTACAAATGGGGGAATTTTTCCCATAAAATTTTTTAAACCCAAAATTTACTAAAAAAATTAAAAAAGTAAAAAAGAACAATTATCAAGTCTTTTAAAAAGCTTTACCGGGAAATAAAACAACAATTGGTTATTGGTGATGAAAAGAAAGACTTACAAAAATACCAGGGTTTTTTCCCCAGCTATTCCAAGAACCCCCCTTAAAAACCTTACCAAAAAACCATTCCGAAAAACCAACACGATTATTACCCCCGGGAAAGATGTTTGGGGTTTTTGGAGAGCAAATTCCGAAAACCCCAACACAAATTTTTTACCGCCGGAAGATGATAGGGTTTTCGGTGATGAAGATGGTGGGGCTTGAAACCCCAAAAAACCCCCCGAAAAACCCCCCCCCGGGAAGAATTTATGGGAAAAATTTAGAAAATAAATCCCCCGGTTTAAAAGAAAAATATTCAAAATTATGGTTTTGCCTACTTTAACAGGTTAGTAATAAAAAAAAAATAAAGAGGATTGGATAAAAAAAAAAAAAGGGTTACAAAAAATTAAAAGGCCCTTTACTCGTGTTTAAAAAATAAATATAGTAAAAAAAAAACCAAAAGAAAAAATTAAATTTACAAATGCAAAACCTAGGGGCCTGCAGGTGAGAAATTTTTTCGGAAATTTTAAAAATTACTTGAGAAAATTTTTAAAAAGTAAAATTTGAAGGGTTATTAAAAATTATTAAAGATAAAAGGGGTTATTTGGTGGGGAAAAAAATATCATCCCCCATATAAAGTTTCCCCCAAAGGGGACAATAGGGTTTAATTTTTTTATTAACTTAAAAAAAACTTTAGGGCCAAAAAAAGTTAATTGCAAGGTTTAGAATAAGGGGGGAAAAAAAAGTAAATTAACATAAAGTTGATGATGTTTTAATTGTTTGAAAATAAAAAAATTTTTAACAATAAAAAAAAGCATTCAATTCATTAAATTTTAAAAATATTTAAAAAATTTAAACAAAAAAAGTCGGATTCCCTATAATAAAAGATCTATGAAAATTTAAAAAAATTAATTAGGGGACAAGGTTATGACTTTTGGGCCAGTAATCCAAAAAAAAATTGGTTAATGATTTGGGGATTTAATTTTTGTGGTTAAAATTTAATGCAAAAATTAATAATGAAGAATAAAAAATGAAGGTATTAGAAAAATTTGGGATGAAAAAATTAAAAATAAATTTTCACTCTTCCGGGAAAAAAAATGAAATGTTTTATAAAAAAATATTTTTTTGAATTTAAACTTTAATTAAATTTTTTAAATTATATAAAAAGGGAAAACAAAAAATAGTTTTTAAAGGGTTCTGAAAAGTTAAAGTTTAAAAAAAATTACCCCGATTTGATTTTAAAATCAGATTTGTCTTTTCTTTAATTTTGATAAAAAAAAAAATTATGTTTTTGGGTTTTGGATAGTATTAACACTATGACTTTCTTGGAAAATATTAGTGAGGGTTTATGACAATAAAAGAATTCGTTATATAAGGTAAGGATTGGAAAGATATTTATTTAAAATGGTTTTACAGTTACACGTTTTTAATAATTATATTAGGGAAACATTAATAAAAAATGTTTGTTTATGAATTTAAATAAATCAAAAATTGTTTCCAAAAAAGTTTGGAATTTGATTTAAGTAGTTTTAAGATTTTGTTTTTTAAATTTACAGATTTTTTTAAGTTGGTTTTGGGAAAAATATAAAAATTTCAACCTTTTGTTGGGTTTTGAGAAAAAAAAATTAGAAAAAAATAAAGGGGGGAAACAAAAAACCACCAAATAAACTAACTCTGTGGTACAATTTCCCTTCATTTTTTGATTTTTTGATAATTCCCCCTTGTTGTGGTAATTTCAGTGATATTTTCCCCAAAGTTTTAAAAGTACTGCAAAATTTAACAAGAGTTTAATCCTTTTAAACAAAAGAACCACAAAGCTTGGGAAAATTTTTCTGAAATTAATAAATATATTATAAATTAAAATTTAGAATATATTTAAGTGTTTTGGAAAATAATTAATTTTAATGGGGTTTTGGGGAAAACAATTTTTTACACTTTTTTTAAAAAAAATTTAAATTTAAAAACAAAAGTTTTAAAAACTTTTATTAAATTTTATTTTTTTTAAAATTTGAAAAAAAAAATTTTTGGGACAAAAAAAAAGGTTTATTTATTTATGTTGATGCTCACCCCGGGAAAAAGGGAAATCATACTTTGAAATACCTGTGGTCCCCGAGGACGCGGCCCTTTTTGGAAACCAGGAATTTTTTGAAAATTTTAACAAAATTTTGTTTTTCAAGCGGGTTCCCTTTTTCAATTAGCCCCCAGCGGGAAAGAAAAGCTTTGGAAAAACCCGGAAAAGCAAGCACTTAAAAGGGGGAACAAAAAAGGTTGGAACAGAATTTGGGAAAATTTTAGCTGCAGTAAAATTGTTAAAAAATTTTAAAAAAAACCCGGGTTCCCGGCCCGGATTGGAAATTTTTAATTTTGGAAAAGGGGAATTTTACAAAAAAAGAATAAGTAAAAATAATAAAAAAAATTAATTTTTAAAAATAAAATAAAGGGGGGAAAATTTCATATGAGAATAAAGGAATATTGTCAGGTTTGGGGGACTTTAGTCGTGCGGGAATTCAGCAAAAAAACGTTTAACAGTTTAATTTATAAAAAAAAAAATTAAAAAACAAAAGTTTTAATTTAATAAAAAATAAAAAAAAAAAAAAAAATAAAACTAAAAAAAAAAAAAATATATAATATATCCATTTTTTAGAAAAAAAGGAATATTGCAAAAGATATGAATTAACCCCTTTTTAATTTAGATACAGTTTAATTTTCTGTCCGGGGAAATAATGTTAAAAAAACCAAAAAAACGGTATAATTTAAAATTAAATGATTAGATTTTTCTTTATTTTGTTTGGGTTTAATGCTTTTTTTAAAGAAATTTTTTTAAAAAGTAAATAAATTGAAAAGGGTTTAATAATTAGGGTTTCTGGTGGGGGGATGATAATCAAATTGTTTTAAATTTAATAAGGAGTTTCTTTAAATTTAAACGTTAGGGTTAAAAAAAATGGAAAAAAATTGTTTATGATTTAATAATTTTTTAAAAAATTTAATAAATGTAAAGATTTTGGGTTTGGGAATAACCTGAGGATTATGCAAAACAACTGGAAAAAATAAATTTATTTTATTTAGATACTACTGCTGGTTTTGAAAATAGGAAAGACCCAAATGGATTAAAAAGTGGTTTCCCCAAATTTGGGAAAAGGGATTAATCCAAGATACTAAAGAGGTTTAAAAACTAAAATTCCATTAAAAAAATTATTCTTTTTTTTAGGGTTTTTGAAACAATATTTTACCTTTAAATCAAAATTAAATAACACTACAGTGACAGATGATGATGAATTAATTTTTTTTGGGTTGCTGGGTTTATGCGGGTTTGGGTATTTGTAAAAAAATTTAAATTTATGGGTTCCCGTTTAATTTTTAATGAAATTTGGGTTTGATCTAATTACTCTGAAGATTTAAAAAAGCAAGATGGGCATACCTTGGGAATGGGGAAAAATCAACTGATACCAAAAAATTAAAATTTAACCCTTTTGAATAAAAGGCTGGTTTTAAAAAAACCCCAACATGTATTTGTTTATTTACAACGACCTGATAAAAGTAATTCACCAAAAAATTTAAACCACATTTATTTGTTTCATTTAAAATTAATGCAGCAAAAGAAAATTTCTTTTTTAGCTCTTGTCGTCTTGAAGTTGGTAATGGTGTTTTTTATCCAGAAAAAAAAATAACAAGTTTATCAAGAATTATGATGATGTAATTAATTATTTTTATAAACCCCAAAAAAACAAAAAATATGGAAATTCTTAAATAGATCAAATTTTTATTTAATTTTTTTGGATTTATTCATTTTAACTTGGAATATTAAAAAAAGGGAAATAACTTTCAGAAGATCCCAAGGATATTACATTAACAGCTAAATTAAATTTTCCACCGCAGCTAAAATTTTTGTGTTTATGCAATTTTATTGTATGGAAAAAAACAGTTGAAATAAATACTATTTGGGAAAAGAATTTTTATTGTTTAAAAAAAATAAAAATAAATTAAAATAAAAAATAAAGTATATTAAAGTCATCAAAAAATTTTTTGAAAATTTAAAAATTAAAACCCTTTCAGATGGACAAAAAAAAAATTTTTGCCCCAAATTTAATAAAAAAATTCCACATACTTTTGATTAAAACCTGAACAATTTTCAGGGGAAAAAACCCTTTACTTTTAACAAAAAACAAAATTTAAACAAATTAAAAAAAGCTGTTGGTAAGAAGGGATTGAAATTACAATTTTTAAGGGAAAAAAATGTCCAGTCAAGGTCAAAAAAGGGGGATTTTTTTGGAGATTTGGCTGGTTTGGGTTTGGGAAAAAAAAATTCTTCCAATGGCAGCAAAAATAGTCCAAAAATATAGCCCCTCTAGGCATTGGTGCTTTTTTGGGTTTGCCAGTACTGGTGTTAGTAAAAAACTTGGAAATGGTTTTTGATTTCAGTATTAAAGATAAGAGGGAAAAATGATATCACCATATCTTCCTAATCAAAAAAAAGCAACTAGTAGGATCTGGAGTTTAAATTTTTTTTAACACAAAAAAAAAAAACCGGGCGGTTTGGGTTTTTTTGGGATGGGGGGCTGTAGTTAGGAAAACCTTTGATTAAAATCTTTGTTTTAGTGGGGAAAAAGGGCTACAGATTGATTCACCCCCGGGACCCTTTCGGGCGAATTTTCCCATAGTAAAAAAAAAAAAAAATTTATAAACAAACCAAAATTAATTTGAAATTTAAAAATGGGTTAAAAAAGTTAAAAATTAAAAAAATTTAGGGGTTTTTATTTAGTAGAAATAATTTATTAAAAAAAAAAGAAAAGGGCGAGTGTGGAATTATTAAATTTTTGGCCCATCTGTTGGTCCCGGAACACATTGGGTTTTTTTTGTAAATTTAAAATGTATTTTGACCCCCTTTGGACTTCCTCCACCAAAAAAAAGTAAATTTTAAATATATTAAACCAAAAGGGAAAATACAACAATGTTCAATATCAAGACAAAAAAAGTATGCTTTGTGGGGTATTATTGTTTTTTTTCATTTAAAAAGTTACAAGATAAAGTACCGTTGATTTATTTAATTTTATAAAAAAAATAAAAATTCATAAACAAAGAAAAAATGAAAAAAACTATTTTAAAATTAAATTTTTAAAAAAAAAGGGAAAAATTTTTTTAATGGAATAAATTTAAATTAAAGGGGAATTTTTCAATAAATAAAGGAAAAAAGGGAAAAAAAATAGAAAAAAAATGAAAAGGGAAAATTTAAAAAGAAAAACCCCCATTGTTTTTAAAAATGTTTACTCAAGAAACGAAGGGGGGGTTATTTCAATGGAAAACTGTAAATGTAGTCCTGGTTTGTTCAAAAAAGGGAATTAAAGTAACAATTAAATTTTTAAATTTCCCCTTTTTTTTTTTCTTGTTGATGCAATTAAATTGAAAAAAGGAAAAAGTAAATTACAAATAAAAAAATAAAGAAAATTTTTAATTCTTCCAAAAATTTTATTTTAAAAAAAAAAAAGAAAAAAAAGGGGAATTTTTTTTCTTTAAAATTTTGGGAAATTTAAATTTTAAAAGGTGTGCTTTTTTATTAATTTTTTTAAACGTTAGAAAATTCGTAACTTTTTTTGGGTCAAAAAATTTTAAGTTTTTAAATTTTAAAAATAAAACTAAAGTTTCAAAACCATTTCAAGAATATTTCTTTTATTTATCATAACATGTTTAAAAATGTTTTTTTTTATAAACATAAAAAGGAAAGTTTTGTTTATTAGAACGGAAATTTAAATTTAAAGGTGTTTATTACTTTTGGGGTTTAATTAAAAAAGTTTTCTTTGTTTTTTTTTATGAACCCCCCGTTTTCTTAACAACAAGTTTTTTAATTCCCTTTCATTTTTTAACAAATTTTTTTCGTTTTCTTTTAAATATGAATTTCATTTTACTTCTTAATCCGACAAATTCAACAAAATTTTCTACAAAGCAGCTTCATCTTTAAAAAATTTTTCCCCCTTCTTTTTATTATTTTCAAAATAAAAATTTTTAGTTTTTATCGTAATTTACCCATTAACAAATAAATCTTTTTCCCTATAAAGTCTTTATACGCATCTTTGGTTTTTAAATTTTATAAAAATTAAGAATCAGTGTCAGTGAATAATAATTTTCCCAAATTTCTCTCGTTTCTTTTCCTTTAAAGTAATTATTAAAGAAAATCATACTTTTAAAAATTTTGTAAATCTAGAAGGGACCCTTCCAACATAAAAAGGTCTGGGTTTTTTTTCAAACTTTCTTTTATTCTATGAATACCCAAAAGGTTAGGGGGGGTTTAAAATCGTTAATAACAAAAGAAGGTTTTTTTGGTATGTTTTTTAATTTAATATTTTTATCATGGGGTTTAAATTTTTAATTTAAAAACCCCCTTTCGTAAATTTTTCCCTCCCTTTACCCAATACAGAATTTTTATTACTTAAAAAAATCCCTTTTTTAAAAAGAATTTTTTTGCTTTTGATTTTTTTGAGTATTTAAATCAATATACTTTTTTTTAAACCAAAAGGGATGAATAAAAGTTTAAAATTTTATGTATTTTTGTTACTTTTAAATTTTTTGTGTATATAGTTCAAGATTTTTTTTTAATGAACTACATAATTTTTGTTTTTTTTTAAAGTTGGAACCAACTTCTTTACATTTTCTTTTTTTTTATTTCCCTTCTGTTTTTAAAATTTTTATTAATCAGGAAAACCCTTTATCTGGTTTTTTTAAAATTTTTTTAGGGGCTTTAAGGTAATCTTTTTGGGTTTTAAGTAATTCTTTTGGATATTCAAGAAACACATTCAACTATTAAAAATTAGTTTACCTTTTTTCAAATTAAAATTTTTTAATTTTTTTTTGGATATAAAAATTTAAAGTTTCCAGAGGGTAAAGGTTGGGAAAATAGCCCAAACCCAAAAAGGTTTTTTTGGCCCCTCCCAGGTACATAATGTATTTTTTTCTTTTTTGAATTATAAACTTTATATTTATTGTTTGCTTTACTGTATCTGTTTGAAATTAACTTTTACTCCCCTTAGTCCCTTTTCAATAAAAAGGGGGGGGGTTTCTATCAATATCCGTTATTTTAAATCTAATTATTCCAGATTTTTTAACCCCCGCCCCCGCTAAACCAGGGGCTACTAAAATTTTGACAAGGGGTCTAATTTTTTATACTCCAAAAAATAGTTTTTTAAAATTTTCGAAAAACCAGCTAAAAAAATAATACTTTAGTTTTTAAATTAGATCATGATATTCTCCCCGGGGTTTTTTTTTTTAAAATTTTTTCCCAAAAATTTTTAGCCCTGTTTTGTATTCATTTTTCAGATATGTGTGTTTCATTTAAAATTTAATAAAAAAAACTTCTTTAGGAGGTAATTTTGGGTTTTTTGAATTTTTTTTAAAAAAAACCTTAATATACGGATAAAAATCTTTTGTTTTTAATAATTCAAAAATTTTCCAATCAAAAATTTTTGAGTAAATATTTAAATTCTGGAAAAAATTTTTTACTTTGGTTTTCCAATGATTGAGGCCCTAAACTGGAAAGAATTTAAAAAAGACCAAGTCAGAAATCATAAAGAAAATTTCATGTTTCTTTTTCCCCATGGGTTTGGAATAAAAATTAAAATTTTTTTTTAAAAATTTTCCCATTTGTTGCATAATTAAAAAAACCCTTCATTTAACCCCTTAAATTTTTGGAAAATAACAGGGAATTTTATGTGTTAGTTTAAAAATTTAATTTTTAAATTTGAGTCGGCCCCCTTTCCCCTGGGAATTTTTCCCGTTATTGACAGTGATCACGCTGGAAATTTAACCCTTCCCATATATTCTTTTTCCCCCAGAAATTTGGGCAAAAATTTTTTTTTTTTAAAATTTGGGTTTAAAACATTTTTTTTCATTCTTAGTTCTTTGTTGAAATGTTCTTTAAAAAATTTCTTTACAATATTCCTCTTCCCAAAAATTTTTTCCCAAAAACTTTATAAACTGCATTGGACATCTTTAAAACTGGTTTTGGGTTTTGAAAATTTATCGTATAACAACAAACAACTTTTAACCTAACCACAATCTATATTTATTTTGGGGGGGGTATGGTTCAGTAAAAGAAGATTCAGTTGATGGTTTTTAAACAGTTAAAAACTTTTTTAGTTATTTTATTCAAAATCAGCATAAATTACAAAAAGGGACTGCTAAACCCTTTTTGATAATTTTTTAATGGTTTCTTTACTTCCCTTTTTGGCTTTTTTACACCTTGGAAACCATTAAAAGCTAAAAAAATTTGGAAAAATGTTCATTTTTAAAATTTTTTTTCTTGGGGAAAAATGTTTTCAGACCGCTTTTACAAAAAAGTTTTTATTTGCTGTTTTTGTTTTTTTTAAACATTAAAATTTTTAAAGTCTTTTTTCCAAAATAAATGTTGGATAAAATTTTTTGAGGGTTTACAGTATCACATTTTTTTATCATTTTTTTATCAGTTTTTTTTATTTATTTATTTTATCATTTATTTTTTTTCTTTTGTAATTAGCCCAAAATGTCACAGTGTTTTCGTATTGATATTTTGATATGTACAATGGATAAATTTCTTTTTTTTCCTTTCCCCCGAACCAAAAATATTAAAAGATAAATTTTTTAAAACTTTTATTTTAGGTATTTGATTTAAGGGAACAGGAAAATTTTAAATTCCCGTATAATCAAATCGTTTATATGTTTTTTTATTTTTTAAAAAACCCATGAGGGTCTTTTTAACAGGGAAAAAATTTTTTGCTAAAAAACACCATCTAAAAAATTCGTTATATCCCTTCTTATATTTTTTAAACCTTTCATTGAATTTTGAATGGTTTTGGTAAATTTTTAAAAAACTTGAAGCAGCCAAAAGGGCTATACTTATATCTATTTACATAATGAGCATCAACTGATTATTCTCCAGCCACTTTTCCCTTTAGAAATCCCCAAATTCCAATTTTTTTTATTATTTTATCAAAAAACTTTATGTAAAGTTTTTTTTTTTTATTTTTTTTGTTTAAAAATTTCTAAGTTTTGATTGAAAATAAATGATTTATATATTGTACAGTTTTATCCATTTTTGCAAAAGTTATTTTTTAAAAAAACCCCTTTAAATTTTTTTACCTTTTAAAAATTTTAAGTTTTGATTTAAGTATTTTATAAGGTGTTTATAGTTAATTTTAATTTATTCTTTGGGTTTGTCTTATGTAATTTTTTAATTTTAAATTTTTTTGTAATATTGTTTTGTTTGATCTCTCAATTTCCATTATTATTTTTATTTAGAAAAAAAAAATTTCCCGGGAAAAAAATTAAAAAAAAAAATTAAAAAAAAAATAATTAAAAAAAAATAAATAAAGTTTTAAATTATCTTTAAGAAAAAATAAAAAAATTTTTTAAAATTATATCTTTTTCCATTAACTTTTGATATTCCCCATTTTTTTCTCGGTTTTTTCCCCTTTACAACACCCTTTTTATTAACCCGCCTTAAAACCAAATTTTTTAGATGCTTTGTAAATGTTCTATTTTTTTTTCTTCAAATTTGTTTCACAGCGGGGTTTCAAAAACTTTTTTAGGATTGTTTCGGTTTAAATTTTTTGGTCTGGGGACAATCACTAATCTTTCATCATTTTTTCTTCGTTTAATAGGGAAAACCCCAGGCCCATTCAAATAAATTTTTTTTTAAAAGATTAAAGGTTTTTAAACATTTTTTAATTTATCAATGACGGGGGTTTTATATTCATGCTAACTATTTGATTTAAGTTTTGAAATTTAAAAAAATTTCTTCTTTTTAAAAAACTTTCTTATATAATTTTCATCGGATTATTTTTCTCCCAAGTGCTAGATAATTTTTTGGCATAATCATTCTATCTACCTTTCTATTAACCATCTATATATAATATACTTATAGAAAAAAAATCTTTAAAAACGCACCTAATGAATTATATTGATTTGAGAAATTTGTTTATATTATCTATATCTTTTGAATAAGATTTTAAAGTCATTTTTTCTAAATTGTTATCAACTGTTAAAATTTTAATACCTTCTTGAAACATTCTGTTTAACCATTCTTCGTGTAATTTGTGTAGTTTTTCTAAATAATCTAAACCAACTTGTCACAAATTGACATACGGGCCTTATTTTAGCTGTAGTGTAAATGCAGGTATTGCATCATCTTTTTGTAAATTTTTGAGTTATTGAGGTAAATGTCAGATTTCACGCATGAAATACCTCTCATGTTTTTCTGTATTTCATAACTTAAATTTCCATGTAAATTTCATTAAATTCTGTTCAGTAATAAGAAAGTTGATATTTTATAAACTTCAGTAATTTATGTTTTTATCCCCAAAACCACTAAAATGGGCCTCAAATTGTCAATTTAAATTCGCGCCAAAGTGGTTAGATTTCCCGGCTATATCGTGAATCCCGTGGAAACACAAATAGTCGGAGTCTACGGCTTAACCGTGAATCCCATGAAATTTAGTATTTGGCGGGACATTATCCTTTAAATAGACTGGACTAGATATGCCTTGCGCACACCACCTTACGACTTTATAGACGAATCTATGTCTGAATTATTTTCTTGCTAGAAATTTATGCTCGATCGAGGTAAGAAATTTATTTGTTAGATTTTTGTATGATTTTTGCATTACAATTTTTATTTGGTAAATTTTTGTTCATTCTACAGAATTCTGTAACATTTACTTTTCGGCATATGATTTTAGCTAGTTTCGGTATGTCAGGATAATTTATTAAATTTTTCAGACTTTTGTAAATTATTTCGAAAGAGGAATCTAAAATGTTTCATTTATATAAGATGTAAAATTTGTACTGAAAATTTGTAACATGATATTTATAAGTACTTTGTTTCAAAACTTATGTCAAACATTTTGTTAATTATGGAACGCCATTACTGCATTGTATTGTTATGTATAAATCTATATGGCAAGTCTAGTGCCATGTTTGTAATATATTATTGTAATTTGTAATTGTGTGCCAGTCTATAGCACATCAAATTAATGTCCGTTGTAGTGTATGGCATTAGATATTATATGGATGCCAACTATCATATAACGTTTGATTTACATTGAATTTTGTTAATTTGTAGTTGTAAATAATAGCTGCAGTTTATCATGTCCATATCTATAATGTTTCATCATATACTTTTCATATCATTTCATACTTTAACTTTAGTCTTTTAAGTAAGTAATCTTTGTAATAATGGAAGTAATAAGTGACGTATTTTAATCATGTGACGTTTGAACTTAGTAGCACATATTGTTTTGTATAAGTAGCACGTATTATTTATGGAGCCTACGGAGGTATGGTGTACCCAAAGGAGCAGTTTTATGCCCTGACTTATTTGTTTTGCTATGGTGCTTACCATATGTTATATATTTTAGCTTCTTCCGCCAGACGATTTTCCTGGTGATGTCATAACCCGGAAGTACAATGCCCGAGTTCACTTGTCTTCACTCGCCTGGATGTGATATTCCCAGCGCAGAGCTTTCGTCCCATGGTTGTGCCGTAAACCGCAAAGACGATGATTTTTGTTATCCTCTGAAGTCAGCTCAGGGATGCAATCACCTACCACCATAGGGAGCCAACACGGAATCAAACGTATTCACGGTTTAAAGGGACTGTATTTGAATTTAGAAGCTGCGTTTTGTTTGTGCTACTTAAAGTTCACAATTGAATTAAGAACTGTGTCACGTCAGATTAGAATGGAATTTAAGAACTTTTGTATCTAGAGATACTGAACTTTCTTTTTTTTTTCTTTCTTATAATCAGTTTTTTTTTCCATATCTATTCATTGTTAATAACCCATCTTATGTAAAAAAATTGGGTAAATATTGTAAAGGGGTTAAATTTGTTCAAAGGTTACTGTCCCGGGGGGGGGGCCTTTTCCCTGTCAAAATGGGCCCAGAAGGGGGTTTGGGTCAAACCAGCCCACAGTAGTTTATTCGAACAGTTTTAAACCCCCCTTTAAACTGCAGCAAAAATTTTGGTAAAGATTCCTCTTTTTTTTGTTTTTTTGTTACCCCTTATAATATTTTTATTCTTTTTTTCAGAGTGACCTTAACCTCAAAAAACAAGACAAGACGGGTTTCCGTACTTCAGCAAACCAGTTTTTTGGGGTCACAGACGATAGCAGTTTTTACGACACTTGATTCTGGGGGGAGTTCGTTCCTTTTATTTTTTTTTGGGGTTTTTGGTCACCCTATGATTAAGCCATCATATATCTGTGCTAAAGGGGTGACCGCCCGACAAGGAGATATCCTACTCACTCTTATTTTTCCCTTGCCCTGCTTCTCCCCGGGTTAAATCCTTTTTTTGTATTAGTGTACTTATCCCATACCAAAACCATTTTTTTTTTTTTAATTTTGGGGGTATTGTTAGCAAAGCTTGTTTTACTTGCAAAATTTTTTAAACCCCTACCCTTATTTTTAGTGCTACAAAAAAGTTGTTTTATACCTATATTTTATTTTTGGGATAAAACATTTTTGATTTATTTTTTGTTTTATTTGTCACACAAAAGTGTTAACCCCCCTTTTTTACAGTTGATTATTTTGAAAAGGGCAAAAGGTTTTGGGTTTGCAGCCTACGGTCACTGTATTTTTGTTGATTTTTTGCCTATGCAACCTTGTTTGAAAACATAAAATGTTGCCCCAATTTTAGGTTTTTAAAAATTTTTTTAAGGAGGAGGGTTTTGGTGTAGTAATACTAGAGAAATTGATTTTGTTTTGGCTTTCAGGGGTAACGGGAAAGGGGCCTTAGTGTCCCATTTAGTGTAGCTAGATTCCCCACGATTGTTTATTTAGTTTTCTCGGGTTTGTTATATAGCTTTTAATGCGTATGTTTATATAGTTTTTAACGTATTTGTAATAAAACCCTTCCCATGTAGTAGATTAACAAGGAAAAGAAAGGAGTTGGGTTATGAAAGAGAGATTTTAACGTAACTTTTTAAGGAAGAGCAGGCTGGGGAACAAATAAAGACAAGAAAATTTAGAAGCAGAGAAAAAAATTAGAGTTAGAGGCTGGGTTGGGGCAAAAAAGAAAAGATAGAATATGAAAAACAAAGTATTTAGAAGCAGAGAGATTAAGAGTAGAAGCAAAAAAATAATTAAAGCAGATAGGGAAAGATTAATTTAAAAAGTTGGGTTTGGGCAAAAGGAAAAATAGAAAAAAGAACGCGTAGTACTTGGGAGGCTGAAAAGGGAAAAGAGAGTTAGAACTAATTTTAAACCCAAAGAAAAGTTAGAAATGGAAAAGGAAAAATTAAGGTTAGCTAGGAAGTTAGAAACAGAGAAGGGGGAAAGCAGAAAGTGGGAAAATTTAAAGAAAAAAACAAAGGGTTTAAGACAGACTTAGAAAAGATATAAAAAAAGGAAAAGGGTTAAATGTCTCCCTTTGATGAGAAAATAAATTCCATGGAGCGTACTTGAATGTGTACGAAACGTACGCTTTTTCCCAAAGGTTTGGGGGGAAAAAAGAGATAGGGGTCATTTTAACTTACCTTTTCCTTCAAAAGGGGAAAAGGCAAGAGGGGGTTTTTTGAAAAGGTTCCTTTGGGAAGAAGGAAGGAAATTGATAAACTGAAACCCGTTTCCCTTACTCTTTTCGAACTCATTTGAGAGGGCTATAAAAAAAAATTTTAGAACTGAGGGGCCTGGGGAATAATGAACCTTTGTGATGTTTTCTACCAGAATAAAATATTTAGATGGTTGGCTTTTTTTGGGGTTAAGGGTTTAAGAAAACGAAACGAAGGATTTTTAAAGATTTTTTTCCCTTGGGGAAACCAAATTTTTAGATGTTTTAATAGAAACTAACCAAAAAATTTGATAGAAGGGAGGTTATTTAAAGCAAAGGATGTAGCAGAAGATGCAAAATTTGTTTCCCAAAGACCGGGGAAAGGCCCCCAAGTATGTCGTGAATCGAACCAAAAAGGGACCGGAGCAATAAAAAAAAATAAAAATTACCTTGGGGACACTATCCTAGTAGTCGTAATGTAGGCAAAGTAATAGAGGTAGTAGCAATGTTGAAAATTTAAGGGAAAGGGGTTATAAACCCCTTTTTGGGTACTGAAGTTTTATAAGTGTTGTCGAATAGGGCATTTTTCAAAATTACTGAAAGAGGGGAAATACGGCGGTAAAGTCCCAAATGCAGCAGCAGAGTTAGAGGAAAGGCAGGAACAGGAAAGTAGAAAAGGGGGAGAATAAAAAAATAGTAAGGAAAATAAAATAGAGGAAAGGGGCCCCGTGACCGATCTGGGAGTAGGGAAAGGGGAAAAGAAATAAGATGGGAAGATAGGAAAAAGTCAAGTAGGTCAGAGAGTGGAAATAGCATTATAAACTAAGTGATGTTGGGGAGTTGGGTATGCTTAGTGTTTTTAAAATGCCCTAAAAAAAACCCGGTACTTGAAAATGGTGGGGATTAATCGCTGGGGCGAAAATACAGCGGGAAAATGTGTGATATTTGAAACGGAACTTAGTAGAAGAAAACCCGTTTTTAGAAAAACCCGTAGAAAGTAAGTACATTGATGGGAGTGAACATAGGCTAGATGTAGCTAAATAGATATTTATTTTTCCTATTTTAAGGGGACAGTAGGGCGTTTTGGGTTTTTAATAATCCTAAACCCAAAGATGTTAAATTGGGGAACGTAAAGGGGGCTGTAAAAACCTCATTTAAAATTTAAACGGCGCAGTAGAAAAATAGGGGGCAAGCCAAAGTTAAGAAGCAATAAAGCTTAAAATTCCGTCCAGATTTTGATATATCTAAGAGGGAAATTTTTAGAAAAGGGAACAGAAAGAAAACCGTTTTAAATTTTTAAAAAAGGGGAAGGGGTGAGGAAGGGAAAAATTTAAACAGGGAGAGGTAAAGGGTTTAGTTAGGTTTGAATAAGTAATAGAATTTTTATATAGAGATATACCGCCCAGAATTTAGACAAAAGTAGACAGTTGATTGTACCAAATGTCCCTTTGGGGAAACTTGGGTGAAAATTGCAAAAGATTCGTTTTCTGTCAGGCCATTTAGGAAAAGGAAAACTATGAAAGGGTATTAGGCGAATTTTTTCTGGCCAGGGGTAATGGGAGAGGTTAGAAGGTATTTTCAGTCATTAGTATTTGGGCAACGTACTATCCAAGGGGAAAAATAAGTAAAGGCCGTTAGGAAAAATGCCTTGGGTTGATACCCGTTTAAGAGAGTTTTCCGCGATATCGTTGGTCCGATCGAACCTATGAAAAGATAGGAAAAATTTGGTACAAAAATTTTTCTATGGTAATTATGCTACTAGATATCCCAAAACCATAACACAAAACCCAGTAATTTTAAACTGAAAAGAGAAGCAGAGGGTTTTGTTTGAATGAAAATAATTTGGGGTGCCAGAGGGAAAAAGCTTTTCCGAATTTTGGGTCGCATTTACGTCAACCCGAAGAAATTCCCATACCAGATAAGGGGATCTTAAGTAAGGGGTTTGGGGCAGCTATTGTAGAGGGGATCAAGAGATTTGAAAAGATTTTAAACCGAAAAAGAAGTGATAGTTTTAGTAGAGTAGAAAAGGATATAGTTTTGTGTCCTATAAAGGGAGGGGGACAGAAAAACAAAGATGTAGAGATAAATCCGGTTAAACCAGTAAATGTAAACAGGGAAATAGTAACTTTTTAGACAATTTCCCAAAAGTAAAATTTACAAAACATTTTTTTTTGTATTGTATTTTTAAAGATATTTTTTTAAATTTATCTCAAAAATTTGGCGCCATTGCAGTTCCCCTCACAGATTTGGGCGAAAAAAAGGGGGAAACCAAATCTTTTAGAGTGGGGTGAAAGTCAAGAAAAGGCCCTTTTTAACTTTGAAGGCTAGCTTAATTGGGGGCCGGGCCCATTTTGAAGTTGCCCCAAATTTTTGATCAGACTTTTTTTTATTGAGGTTTTAAACTTTAGATTTAGGTTTTGGCTCAGTATTGCTTCAGGGAAAATATGGGAGAAAATTTCCTGTACGTATGCTAGGGAGAAAATTGCCCACCTAGGGAGCAAAAGTACTCAGTGATAGAAAGGGGTTTTTACGGGTAGTTAAACAGTACTAAGTTTCAAACCCTTTTTTGTTCGGGAAAGACTTTTTATTAGAGACAGATCTCAGCCGCTCACTTTTTTGAATAAAGCGAAAAATTAGCAAACCCCCGGGTGAAAGAGATGGGCATTTGGGGATTTTCAGCCAATAGGGTCATAAAGCAATTTTTCCCGGGGAGAGAAAAGGGGAGGGGCCCGATTATTTGAGTAGAGGGGAGACAGGGGCTATATTATATTTGGGGTTTCAAAATATTGACATTTTTGTTTTTTCCCTTTTTTGTTTTCTATTTTCAAAAGTCATTTTTTCCCTTTTAATTAAGAAAATTATGAATTTTCTTTTTAAGGGGGCTGGCACAAATTGACATACGGGCCCTTTAATTTTGCTGAAATGTAAATGCAGGTATGCATCATCTTTTTGTAAATTTTTGATTATTGAGTAAAATGTCCAAAATTTTACGCATGAAATACCTCTCCAATTTTTCTGTATTTCATAACTTAAAATTTTCCCTGTAAAAACATTAAAATTTTTTCAGTAAAAAAAAAGTTTATTTTATAAACTTCAGTAATTTAAAGTTTTTAAAACCCAAAACCCCCTAAAATGGCCCCCAAAATTTTCAATTTAAATTCGCGCCAAAGTGGGAAGATTCCCCGGGTATATGTGAATCCCTGGAAACACAAAAAGTCCAAACCCCAAAGGCTTTAACCCTGAATCCCCTGAAATTTAGTATTTGGGGGGACATTATCCCCTTTAAAAAGACGGACTAGATATGCCTTTCCCCAACCCCAAACCTTCCGAAATTTTTAACGAATCCCAAGTCGGAAATTTTTTTCTTTCTAGAAATTTATCTCGATCGAGGGAAGAAATTTATTTGTTAATTTTTTTTATGATTTTTTTCATTTCAATTTTTTTTTTGGTAAATTTTTGTTTATTCTAACAGAAAATTTTGTAACTTTTTCTTTTTGGCAAAAGATTTTACTAGTTTCGGTAAAGTCCCGGATAATTTTTTAAAAAATTTTTTTAGAAATTTTGTAAATTAAATTTTGAAAGAGGGAAACTAAAATTCCTTTATAAAGAAAGTAAAATTTGTATGAAATTTTTTAACATGAAATTTATAAAGTACTTTGTTTCAAAAACTTTTGTCAAAACCCTTTTTTTAAATTTTGGAACGCCATTACGCATTTTATTTTATTTTATAAATCCCATATGGCAAGTCTAGTGCCATGTTTTTAAATTATTATTGGTTTAAAAATTTTAATTGTTGGGCCCGGCTATAGCCCCATCAAATTAATGTCCTTTTTAGTGTATGGGATTTTTAAATTTTTATGGAGCCAACATCATTAAACTTTGATTTTCATTGAAATTTTTAATTTGTAGTTTAAATTAAAAAGCTGCAGTTTATCATGTCCATATCAAAAAATTTCCCTCAATACTTTTCATACATTTCATACTTTAACCTTTTGTCTTTTAAGTAAGTAACTTTGTAAAAAAGGAAGTTTAAAAAGTGACGTATTTTTTTAAAACCCTGTGACGTTTTTTAACCCTTTTTAAACACATAGGTTTTTTTATAAAATAGAAAGTATTAAAAAAAGGGGGCCTACGGAGGAAAGGGGTCCCCCAAAAGGGGCAATTTTTTGCCCACTTATTTTTTTTGCTAAGGTCTTACCAAATGTTAAAATTTTTTAGCTTTTTTCCGCCAAAAAAGATTTTCCTGGTGGGTGTCATAACCCGGAAGTCCCAAAGCCCGAAGGGGTTTACTTGTCTACACCGCCAGGAGTGATAAACCCCCCGCGCAGAGCTTTTTGTCCCCTGGTTGTGCCGTAAACCCAAAGAAAAAGATTTTTTTTATCCCCCCCCCTGAAAAAATCAGCTCAGGGGTTTCCAAAACCCCCTACCACCAAAGGGAGCCAACACGGAATCAACGTATTCAGGTTTTAAAGGGCGTATTTGAAATTTTGAAGCCCGCGTTTTGTTTGTGCTACTTAAAGTTTACAATTGAATTTAAAAAACGTGTCACGTCAGATTAAATGGGTTTAAGAACTTTTGATCTAAGATTCTGAACAATTTTTTTTTTTTCTTTTTTATAATCAGTTTTTTTTTTTTTCCCTATCTATTCATTGTTAATAATCATCTTATGTAAATAAATTTGTAAATATTGTAAAGGGTGTTGATTTGTTCTGATGGTTACTGTCGCCGGTACGGCCTTTCCTGTCACACAACTTTGTTTTCTTCCGTTCTGTTTCTTTTTTGAAGTCTTTTAAAACATATTTCTGGGTCGGTTTTAACATAAACAAATCCATCAATTGGGTTTTTTCCATATGGTTTTATAATATGATCAGTTAAGAAAAGATTGTATACTGCCCACTCGGGGTCATTTATAACACCGTTGTCGTGATGTTGTTTTGTAAAAACGTTACTGTTAGTTAAATAACAACGTTCAAGGACAGAAACACCATCAAACTGTTTAGCAGAAGATAACATTTTTATATGACTGTTTAAAGTTGTTAGCTGAAAAGGAAATAAATATTTGGAAGGTTCTTGAGCAGCAAGTTCAAAAAGATTATATGAATTTCCGCTTGGATCCATAACATTTTGCCATTCGTGAATTGGTTCTGGAATTATATTAAAATTAGGATTATATTCTTTAATAATATCTAAAAACGTACTTTTTCCTGATGCAATATTACCTTCAACTGATATAATTTTTCTCATTTATATAAAATGCTTATAGAAAAAATCTTTAATAATCTTTAATACAGTTCTTCTTCTTTTTTACTTTTATATCCGTTAAGTTTAAATTCCTTCATATGCATTTCAAGAGGTGTTGAATAATTTTTTTCTTTCTGCATTTCTAATAGTATTGTAAAAATATCCTGAATAACTTTATTTGGATCTTCTTTATTTACTTTTCCAATCCGTGCTTTTGTTATAAGTTGTTTTATTTTATGATGATGTGATTTTAAAATAAATTTCTTGTCGTCAAGTTTTAGTCTGTTAGTAAATATGGTAATTACTGATGGAACAGCGCCAGCAACTGCTACAAATATAGGAATAGCTGGAACAAGTACTAATGCAGCTGAACAACCAAAAATACCTGCTGTAATATATAATCCAGTATTTACTCTCCCACAAAATTTATAACTTTTTCTGTAAGCAGCAGCTAGTTTAGTTAAGTGAATAATTAATTGATCTATTGTTTCTATTCCATTATTATTAGAAATTAGATTTTTATTGCTCATTTATATAATTAAACTTTTTATTTCTAAATTAAATTTGTTCAAGATCGCTAAATGGTACCCAACTATTAAATTTTTCGCTATAACCCTTCCATTTTACTAAAGCTTGTTTTTTCTTATAATTTCGTCTAATAACTTTTTCTATTCTAAAAACTTCTTGTGTAGTAGGTAAAAGTTCTTGTTCATAAAATGAACCTTGAATTATTTCATCATTTAAATCTTTAATAGAGTATGTTCTGGGATTTGTATTATTAATTTTATAAATTATAAATATTTCCTCTGTCCAGTTTGTGTATATCCTTTTTCAAAATGTCTTTTAAGTTTACTTAGGCGAACTCGATCACCAATTTTAAATTTTGCTTTGCTCTTTGATATCTTTAAATCACCATATAAATTAAAGTAAACAGTACCTTTATTTAAGTTTTTACTAGCTTCGGTTGGTGTCATTTTTATACTAGAATGTTTTGTTTTGTTATATTTATCAACCATATCCTGCAAATTATCTAAATAAGTATAAGTATTATTTGCTGTAAAATATTTCCACATTATTCTTTTTAAACTTCTATTAAATCTTTCTATTACTACAGCCTTTCCTTCATTAAATGTATGATACATATTAATCTTATTTTTATTCAAAAATGATTCAAACTTTTTATTATAAAATTCTTTTCCTTCATCTACCCATAAATTTACTGGTAATCGTCCTTCAGAAATTATTTTTTCAAATGCTTCAGTAACAGATTCTCCAGTTTTATTCTTTAATGGAATAACCCAAGCATATTTACTAAATATATCAACAATGGTTAACAAGTACTTTACTCCTTTATTATATTTTGAAAAAGCTTGCATGTCAACTAAATCAGCTGACCAAGTATCATCAATATCATTAACTATCACTCTTCGTTTCCTAAATTTTCTTTTAATTGGTTTGTGTAATTCTTCTGCTAATTCATCGCTCCAATTTATTTTTGGGGTAGTAAAAGTTTGCTCTACCCCCTTTTCCCGTTTTTTGACTTTTGTCTGGGTGTTAAACCCATAGGGAACTGTTGTTCCTGTCCAAGACCAAGTTTGTATTTTGTTTTAATTATAGGTTTCACAACTAAATGTTTTGCAATCTTTTCTCCAAATGTTTTTGATTTAGTTTTATTTAAATTGGAAAGCATTTTTTTGTCACATTCACTTTTACTTAGTCTTGAGTCATAGCAAAAATCATGGTCCATACATACTGCATCCAGTTCATTGACAGGGGGTCCATTATCTAGGGGATTTCCTGGCCCACAATAATTATATCCTGGAAGTGTTAAACCTTTCTTAGGTAATAAAGGTAACATTGCTTTGTGAATATCTAAATTACCCCCTGTACTTTTAACAAACTTTGATTTCATTTTTCCACAAGATGAACAAGTAGCCCTTATCATTTTCTCCCGTTTTTTGTTGTAACATAATGAGGATTTATATTATCAGTAAATCTTCTTTCTTTCAAACAATATATTTTATTTTGTAAACTCATCTATATCAAATGTATTTAAAATTATTTAAAGACTAATAATGTAGTTATTAATTGAAAATAAGATCAAATAAGTTACATTTTATCAATAAAAATAATCTGCCAAAAGTTTGCCAAGTTGGCAGACATTGTCACATTGCTGCCACTTGGCAGAAAAATGGCAGACTTTTGATTGGTTGAATTTGTGTTTGCCAACGTTCTGCCAAAAGTTTGTCAAGTTGGCAGCGACTGCCACATTGCTGCCACTTGGCAGGATTTTGGCAAATATTTGGTGGAAGTGTTTAATCATATTTTACTATAGGTTTTAACAATAATTTGTTAAAATTTGTTTTAAATTTGTTGAAATTGGTCAGCATTGGTCGGTTTAGGTCAAGGGTTAAATGTTAAATTAGATTAAACTGCGCTCGCACCATCCTTTCTTATACTACTGTAATATTTGACTATAGTGCTATAAATATAAAGACCGGTGATCTTAGAAAATGATAATCGCTTTGGTGCTTTTAATGACCAGACTTAGAAACATATTGAGAATGTTCAAACAGTTCACTGACATGTGAAACGATGTGTGTTTACGAACAACATATACCTAACATGGGTATAATTAAGCGATGCATCAGAAGCATGTTTTACAATTTTAAGTAAACCTGTTCTAAAAATAACGTTGAAATATTTCATTTATTTACAGAAGGATATAAAAATGACTTTAGATATCCCCCAAAATGCTCTACACTCACTCTGTGTTCATATTTGCAGACATTTTTACCGGTTATCAAACGTATTTTGTTCAGTGAAAAATCTTTCTCAATATTGCTATGAATCTGTTTATAATTTTACAAATAGCAATAGTCTACAAAAAATACACCGCATGTATTGTTACGCGTTGCGATAAACTGTTTATCAATAAACCTATACTTGATTGAATGTTTTATTTCTTTAGATACCTCGCTATATGAATAAATTAATGAGCGTTTTGACCAAAATTGCATCGAAAAAATTCAATTGAAAATGTTCATTGAAAAACACATCGCTAAATATTAATTATGTAAGGGTATATATAGTGTTAAAAATATTTCGAACCGACAGTAAAACACAAAGTTAATCGGCAAGATAATAAACTTGTCTTCATTGTATTTCGATATTAAGTTAAATGCAAAGTCGACGGCTTCTGCATCAGCTGAAAATATAGAAACATAATCTTGATCAATGTAGGCGGCTGAGAGAAGCAGAACTTACCCTTAAATCGTCTTTTGAACTGTCTGCATAAATTTGAAAATAAATCTTATATGCCGATTTGATTTCATTATATTTAATTTAAATACATTCAATTCAGATCTCCAAAGTAGTTTTCAAAAAGAACTGTTGGTGAGATAAGCGTCCGTGGTAGTGTATCCAGAATTGAATTTTCTTCTATATTTCTTTTTATTCAAACTACAAAATTTGATATTTTTGCAATGTAGATATGTGTAACAGGGTGAGAAAAAATGTGCAGCCAGATCGGGACTTGAACCGGGTCTCGAAATACCGTTCCGTTGCTCTACCGACCAAGCTACCCGGCCTACTATATATTTTCTCCCCTTTTTATATTCATGTCCTATACCGTGACATATTTCCCTACCATTTTGAAATTCGCTCTCGAATTTTAGCGGGTACTTTATTAATCAAGCAATTACAGGCGTCGGAGACTAACCAGTGTTATGCCGTCGCGGTACCGGTGCCCCTTGGACGCCAAATGTCATTGAGAAAAATATGCAGCCAGACCAGGATTAAAACCCGGAGCCTCGGAATACCGTTACTACCCGGCCTCCTACACATTTTCTTCCGTTTTTAAAATTCATGTCCTGTACCTTGTCTTAGGAAAACGATTAAATGTAGTATAACATTAAGCCTGGCTCCCTGACTAAATGATTATTTACAATAAGTAAATTTCAAATCTCTAACATAACACATTTTCATCTGATACCGGAACCCATTCAATGTTCGGAGCAGGGATATCTTTGCTTGTGGCGGGTAAATTGCCCCTCTTTATGTACGTCTAAATATAAAATAAACTTTCGCAAAAATGATAATATATTTCCCGAAGTCACGCTAAACGCCGATATTTTTGTTGCGTGTGTAAACATTCCATAGTGGTCGTTTTACTTACAATACAACGAGCTTGTAAGAAGCGTTATGATATTTTGAAGGATATTTTAGTTTGAACTGACCTCGATATCAAGAATATAAGCTATAAACGATGGGAAGTTATCTGCGAAACAAAAATTATTTATTGGCAAAGTATTCTTTATGACGTGCTCATAAATATTTGCTTTTATATTTCAATATCTTTGGGATAATTTTAACCTAAAAGAAGATTAGTTTACATAGTTGCTTTCCTAAACAACTACAATAAAACGCCCAAAGTTGATAGAACAATGCCTGTTTTATTTACGCTGCCACAATATACTATCTGTCACATCTGGAAATCAAAACGTTATTTGGAACTGTTGATATTAAACGATTATGTGTTTTCTTGCTCGCTGGATATAGAGAATACACAGCAGTTTACATAATATAAATGTTACGTCAAACTTTCCACACGAAACAGTAGTAAATTATGAACAGATACTCTACAACCTGTTTGGTACGCTCCTACTTATATGTTTTAATTGCTTTGTCTATGTGTGCGTGTAAGCGTGTATGTGAATGTGTGTTTGTCTTGTGTGTGTCCATGCTTACACTGCTGTGGTTTGTTGTTTTGCACATTTGGAACGTGGCTTTCCCTGTTGTACGTTTGCCGTATGTAAAAATGATGAACAATTGGCAGTTTGTATGTATCATTGAGTTTTCTTTAAGGTGATTCTCAATTATTTACATCAAATTCATTCCAAAGTTGTAAAGCAGGAGGGATAAATGAGTATTTTTCGGTTTTTCTCTGCACAGATACACAATCGACATTTTTTTTCAACCAGTATTGATGTTCATATGTTTTAGTTTGTATGCTTAAGAAAGTTTTGACATTTTACTGTTCGTGGAGATACCAATCATATCGATATTCTTAAGATCTATCATCTACAAAAAGCCTAGAATACGTCAGTCAGCTTTATCATATATATATATATATATATATACAAGAAACAGGTCCGAGGACTGAACCCTGAGGAACACCATCATCTAGACTCTGAAAAAGAACAAATTACCTTTCCATACTGTTTTATTATATTTCACACTCTATTAAATGCTTTGGACATATCATGAAAACAATACATGTACATTCTTTGATGTCTAAAGCTTTGCACATCTGATTATAGAAGTCAATAAATCTACAATTATACAATGTACATGTACAATTAAATATTCTGGCGAAACCTGTTTAATTCTGGAGTGTACATGAAGAAAAATATAGGTAATTGGACGATCAATAAGGTAGGAAAAGATGTTGAAAATAAAACACTTTTTGAAATTTATTTGGTTCTTACGTGGTACAATGTACAAGTTTTAAGACTTGTCGGTGTTCTTGAAGAAACAACAGGAGGTTCCGCATTTGTTTCATCAGCATGTGAAATAGACAAAAACATTAATATCGGACAATAAATCGCTTTTACTTTTACATTTTCATATACACTTTCGTAACTCGAAGAGTTAACAAACATTTTAACTGTATGCCAGTACATTTGTACTAGCGTGAGTTTGAAATATTTAAGTTATTTAATTGAATTATAGAAAACTAGAAAGGTCTTTTGCATGTTTTTCATGTAACTTACGCGACTGTTTTAGAACGATACAACTGCCAGTCGGATACTTTATTATAATGTAATGCTTTATGAAACTGCGTCTCTTTAGCAAGATGTTCTACAATCTCAAAATATAATCAAGATTAATTTTGTGGCCTAATCAATGACATATATGTAGATATACGTTGTTTTGTAAGGCCTAGTTAGACCAGTCAGTGTCTTGAATTAAGGTAGAACGCGACACTGCGAACTTTCGAGTAGCGTCTTGAAATTTTGCTTGTGTAAAGTTGACCATATTTCAAACAAGATGCAGTTGATTTTATACCAATAGAGCCAACCAGTTTTTGTACACGAGACGTCAAAGTTGACTACTAAAGCCCGTTTTTGAAACTGACGTTGCCGCGTATCCTTGTCAACTGTTACGGGTACTGCAACGGCACCAGCAAACAAATTTTCTCAAATTATACATTATTCGACAAAAATTAGTTTTTCCTTTATGGTGATGTAAAAATCATTGTTTCACACCGACAAATATTTGAAAAATGGAAAGAAAATCGCCGTTTTTGACTAAAAATTGACGTTCAGTTTCGCAGCATTTTTCGACTTTAAACCAGCATATTACAAAATCCCTGAATTAAATTTTTGATTTTTTTCAATAAACAGTGTTTAAAATGTATACCGAGTGCAACAGACAAATAAAACTGGGGGGTCACCGACTTAGTTTTTTTGGTACATGTGGTTTTATTTCCCCCACCCCCTTGCGTAAAATGACGTCGACGCGTATCCTTGTCAACACTGTTACGGGTACTGTGACGACACCAGCAACCAAATTTTCTTAAACTATACATTATTAGACGAGAATTAGTATTTCCTTTATGGTGATGTAAAAATCATTGTTTTTGACCGACAAATATTTGAAAAATGGAAAGAAAATCGCCGTTTTGACTAAAAATTGACGTTCAGTTTCGCAGCATTTTTCGACTTTAAACCAGCATATTACAAAATCCCTGAATTAAATTTTTGATTTGTTTCAATAAACGGTGTTTAAAATGTATACCGAATCCAAATGACAAATAAAACTGGGGGGTCCCCGACTTAGTTTTTTCGGTGCATGTGATTTTATTTCACCCACCCCAATGCGTAAATTTTGTACCATAATTCGACGTCTGCAGTTACGTTTGAGACATCATGATTTGGCCATTGTGTTTAACTTATCAGCTGCACCATTTAGTGTTTTGCTGGTTCTTAAAGAACTTTATAGAAAACAAAAACAAACATTTTGTTCCATGGCAAAACGTTTATATATAAACAATGATGAAAACGTATTAAAAAGTGAAATCTTAGTACATTTCAATACATTATATAACGTGTCAATGGTGCAAAAACCCCACAAACAATCCGAAGCGTTTTGGTATCTTTATATGCGTTAAGTGGACACAATTTGCTATAAGTAAGGAGGAATGCGTCTAAATTCAGAAGTCGGTGGGTTCCGTTTCGACATTTTGTTTAATTTAAAATCCAGCATATTCCTCATATTATGCGTATTTTACATTTTTGATATTTCTGTAACTTTTTTTCTCCGCAAACCTTAGACGTCCATTTTTGATGAACCGTGATTTCTCGTCCGTCGGACTGTTTTCGTAAATCGTTCTGTTCAGTCAACAAATATCTGCATTTAAAATGGTATATAATTTGTGGAGATCACTTAACCTTAGACCCGATATTTACGTTAAAGTTACGCCAGAGCGACAAATATGAGGTTGAGTTTTGAATAAAAAATATGCTTTAATCTTGTCTAATGTAAAACCCAAACAATATAATATGACTAAAAAGTAATATGATGATAAACACTTTATTTAATTGCAATGAGTATTTGTTTCTGTAAATCTTCATTTTAAGATAAACTCTACTTTTAGATCAAAATAGCCTTTAAAACTCGGTACCGTGGGCGAAATTATTACGCTGAATTATATTACTCTACCCCTACCCCAGATACAAATACGTAATTAAACGGGTTCTCGTACGTCTTGTGATCAATTTTTAACATATTTTAAGAAGAATTTAGTCAACAGAGTCCTTTACAACTTTGCAAGGATTTCTTGAATTTCCTCTTAAGTTCATGATTATACATAACTGATACACACGTCATTGCAAACATTTACAAAAATAATAAGAAAAAAATAAAAGCCCTAATATCTTTGGAATAAACATCGCAAATTTATTTAACTTTATTATAAATTTTACGTTTTGAAAATATTTCGATTGTTTTAAGAGTAGTTAGACACCCCGATTTCAAATAAAGTGCAGCCACGGGGATACAGAATTTATATTCATTGTACGGAGGCTGTTGCTCTGAAAAGGTTAATTTATTAACAACGTTAGATAGAAACACCATCCTTTACAAAGAGGTTTTAGCTCTCCAGAGATGTGTTTAAAGAAAGGTTATCCTTGTATTCATAGACACACAATAGAAACATATTCCATATATAATATTTTTCCTAATATTAGAGACCTATCAGACATAACAAGTACGAGTACATACTCCGCTGAAATGATAAATATTCCATAAAATAAAAAAGAAAGAAAACTGTTTGTTTTAGGTTTAGCGCTGTTTTCTGTTAGGATAGGCGGTTAACCTAACCAGTGTTCCTCAACAAGTAACTTTCAATTTCACCACATAAAATCGGAGGTGGAGGACGAATGATTTCGGACAAATACCTTCTACCAAATTGTCACGCCCTACCCCGAGGTCGGAAAAGCGATTCATAGAATTGAGCTAAGCGGATGGGGTAAAAGAAAGAAACACAGAAAACAGTGGTTGTGGTGGAAACTCGCTGTAACTCATCAGCGGTTAAATATGTATAATTCTATGTTGTAATTATCTTTATGAGCGACTCAAGAATCGTAACATTGTACATAGGACCGACGGCTCAAACTTGCTGGTCTTGGTTTCGTATTTACGAGATACTAGGATTTGTACCAGTATAAAGAATAAAATTATGTATATATGTAAGATTTTATATTTTATTATTATTTTTATTTTAATAAGCGTCTGAGATATCAACATTCAGAATGTAACAATTTTCAAACAATTTAGCAGTTCACTCATCATAATTTTATTAAGCTACGCTTATGCGTTAATGTAACTTTAGGATAGTATTCAAAGCGATACCTCTTATTGAGCCGTGCCATGGGAAAACCAACATAGTGCATTTACGACCAGCATATATGACATTGGAATGTGCGGGCGTGCGTGCGTGTGTACTTATGGAGGAAAAGGGATAATATCAAGAAAAACTTTACTCTCGTGGAGGGCAAACTTAAAACTATATGAAACTGCTGTATAATACTGATCTATGATATTTTACAATAATTATGCTTTTACTTTTGTTTCAGATGTGAAATCTCCGAACTATCTACACAATTGCATACGTATGAATTCTTCATTTTAGCCGTGTATTACAACGGAAAACTTGTTAATTTGGTATTTTGAATAAGAAAAAGATTTTAAAGAATCATTATTATATAGAAAATATATTAAAAGCGATTTTCAAAATGACTGAATTATGATGTCTCGAACGTATCTGCAGACGTCGAATTATGGTACAAAATTTACGCACGGGGGTGGGGGAAATAAAATCACATACACCAAAAAATCTAAGTCGGGGACCCCCCAGTTTTATTTGTCATTTGGACTTGAAATACATTTTAAACACCGTTTATTGAAAAACAAAACAAAAATTTAATTTAGGGATTTTGTAATATGCTAATTTAAAGCCGAAAAATGCTGCGAAACTGAACGTCAATTTTTAGTCAAAACGGCGATTTTCTTTCCATTTTTCAAATATTTGTCGGTTTAAAACAATGATTTTTACATCACCATAAAGGAAATACTAATTCTCGTCTAATAATGTATAGTTTCAGAGAATTTGGTTGCTGGCGTCGTCACAGTACCCGTAACAGTGTTGACAAGGATACGCGGCGACGTCATTTTACGCAAGGGGGTGGGGGAAATAAAATCACATGTACCAAAAAAACTAAGTCGGTGAGCCCCCAGTTTTATTTGTCTGTTGGACTCGGTATACATTTTAAACACCGTTTATTGAAAAAAATCAAAAATTTAATCCAGGGATTTTGTAATATGCTGGTTTAAAGTCGAAAAATGCTGCGAAACTGAACGTCAATTTTTAGTCAAAAACGGCGATTTTCTTTCCATTTTTTCAAATACCTGTCGGTGTAAAACAATGATTTTTACATCACCATAAAGGAAAAGTTAATTCTCGTCGAATAATGTATAATTTAAGAAAATTTGTTGGCTGGTGCCGTTGCAGTACCCGTAACAGCTGCCAAGGATACGCTGCAACGTCAGTTTCAAAAACGGGTTTTGGTGGTCAACTTTGACGTCTCGTGTACAAAAACTGGTTGGCTCTATTGGTATAAAATAAACTGCATCTTGTTTGAAATATGGTCAATTTTACACATGCAAAATTTCAAGACGCTACTCGAAAGTTCGCAAAGTGTCGCGTTCTACCTTAAATCAATTTGTTTTCTTATATTTCCTAATTCTTCTTTTAAGCGACTTTTTAAATAAAAACTATATGTCCTAAAATGGTCGCTTACTTCTTTCGACGGTGTTTCAGTTGCCCCGGAATCAATAACATGAATATTAGTTCTAACAGAAATTGGATCAAATAATGTTGTATATGCTTTAAGTCACATACATAAATGAATATGTGATATTTTGTTATTTTTATTGACATGACATCAGTCAAATATCCATTAGAAATGACAGCAGGGCAACATTAATGTGATAAAATGTGTGGGTGTGATGAAATATAGTTGGAATATCTGCTGCGGAACTGTGGTCTGATTAGTAGATGGATGTGTTTTCTCATTAATTAGTAATATTATGTTGCTTGTTTGGTGTGGGTTTACCGCTAGTTTTCTGGAGTGTTTCCATGTGGTAACATTGATTTGGTAACTTAACCTTATATGTACTAAATCTATTCTCTGGCAGTGAACATCCTAGACTAGCTACTAGTCTGATAATAAGTTTATTTTTATATATTTCCTGGTCAGAGAGCTTTCATTTATAGATTGCTGCCAGTTGAATATCTGGCTGTATTAAATTCGGCAGCAGAAGTTAACCATGTTATAACTAAGAAGATAAGTAATTTAACATAAGAGACTAGGATCGGCAAATGTAAGCACTACGAACATCCCTACATAACATAGAAACTAGAGACCAAAATCTCTACTGTGACATTTACAAAAAGTTAACTCCTAATCTCCCAGAGTCGCTCGATAAGTAGGCGTGTCCTTTGTGTCCTTTGTGTTAGGATTTTGAAAACTACGTTTAAGCTTTTGAAGAGACTCTTCAATGATTTTAAATCATTGGGTATGATTATATGTTTTCGATGCCAAATTTTCTTTATAATTTTGTTATTAAAGCTATGATTACACTAGTCATTATTTCGACAATATGTACTTGTGTGATTTCATAATTATAATTATCTATTATGCCTGAAGTTTTCAGCTTATTTGAATAAAGGTTAAGGTCACGCAAAGCAAAATTACATAAATTTTCATTTTGCTTCTGACAAACCATAATGGGTTTTACAAACAGCTCTAGTTACCCAACCAAGGGTGAAGTTATTCGTTCTACTATTTCAGGTTTCACTGGCATAAAACCATATTAAAATTATTAAAAAGTAACATTACTTATACATTGTATCACTTGGGTTAAAACATTTAATTTTAAACATATACTTTCCCTCAAACGGATGCTATTGCTTTGGTATTCAATTTATTTTGAAATATTACGGGCTTATTTTAATAAGTTGAGGTAGCAATATGTGAATGAAATTTTGCCCTAAATTTTGGTCTTATATATTCATGCAACAATATTCATTGTGCTACTTACAGTACTGTTTTACTGCCAAGTAAGTTACATCATTCATTGCATTAGGTTATTCATGTGCAAATCAAATAGACGCAATGTCTAGATCGAATAAATGTCAAACCGGTGACTTGTTTCAAAAAGTAGAATGCCGCTTTTCATGTTGAATATTCTATTCAGCCACGGCGCGTTGAATTCAGTGACAGTACAATCATAATGAAATATCTAAAAAGATGCTTTTGAAGAATAGAGCACCCACCAAGCAGCATACTAGCAGAGTCAGTTTGGTTCAGTCTGTCCATGAGAGTTTATTAGGATATGAAATACAACAGCTCTTACGCCCCATAGCATCGGCTTTAGCGAAATAAGGCAAACAAATTTTCTCCATGGTCCAAGAGGACAAAAAAATAACAATACTGAACTCAAATGGCTCAAAATGGCTCATTAAACGTCACGTGAGTTTACTCGTTTCAGCATGGTGACAACTACCTAAATACCAATTTCTAAAATAAACCGATATCTGCGACCTGCACTGAATCACTCCGTATCATAAAAACACTAAATATTAACTAAACATGAATATAAACAATATTTTGCGATAGCCACACTATAGAATCACTGATTCTTGCATACCAGACTAGAGTTTCTGGTGTTTCACCATTGATGGAGAACTCCATCTTACACTGGAGGTGTCATGTTCTAGTTTTACAGCGAAGTAAACTTTACAAAGGAACGGCTATGATTCTCAGAAACTTTAATTAAAGAAACGTTGCATAAGTACATAAATTACATTGCATGAATGTTTTCCAATTAGAAATTAAAGAAAATAGAACTAAATAACCTGGTCCCCGGCACTTTAATGTGTTAATCAATGTCATCTTGTAATGAAATTGAACAGTTATTTGAAAAATGTAAAGTTAATATCAATTAAAGTTTGAAATTGAACAAGTAAAAAAGAGTCACGCTAGGAATGCAGTGTTCATAATAAATTTGTGGTATTTTCTTTCCTGAAAAGGTCAATGAATACGAATATTTATAGTGTCTTAATGAAGACCGCTTTGCATCAACACGAAGTCAATCTGATTACTAAAGCCTCCAGAAACAACAAATAGTCTATTTTCCTTTAACGTTTACTTCAAAGTTAAGTGCTTTCTAATTTTTTCACGACATACACAAAAAGTATGCATGTATCAGGTTTTAGAGAAATCCAAAATGAAATTTATAACTATGGAGTGAGCTTATTCTCCTCTGGGGTAAATATAATCATCAGGTTCCTGTGTAGATATCTTCTTCATATTGAGCAAATGTTAACAGATCGAATTGCAGACTATTTCTGTTGTGTAATAATGAGTTCTTGTTCTCGTTCAGATATTCCAACATTATCCAATTTACTGTAACACATACATCCTGAACAATACATTTCTCTAAACATGGAGTTTAACGGTTATCAAACACCATTTTATAGCTTTATTATATCGATAAGCAATTAATACTGACATTTTACACAGCTTCTTCACTGGTTTCATGTCGAATGGAGACTTATTATCCTTCTTGGTTGCATTCTTTGCTTTCAAAGAATCTTTCACATATTTTATTAACTATCACAACAGCAATCTTTAAGTGCCGTGTGGCGGCTGTAAAAAGTCTCCCCGTATTTGGATTCAGTGTTGTTATATTTTCTGGTCCTTTGGGATCATGGTGTCCATTCAACATAACTTTATTATGTGTAATAGAGTTCCGCTTAAGCCGGTGTTAGGGGGCGTGAGAAGTATTGCACATTTCATTACCTCTCATGAACAGACTCAATCAAACCGAGTCTGCTATTATTCTTCTTGGTTGCATTCTTTGCTTCCAAATGATCTTTTTACAGATTTCATTATTGTATAATTGCTTATTTACATTTATTACATACACGACGAACTAAACATATCAGACGAAATCAACAATTAGTGTCACACATTTTGGTCAGACTCGCCAATTAGGAAACAGTCAGAAGAATACATGAAATGTTAGATACGTGATTTCAGCCCGTCTCGACGGGTCGATATTACTATAAGATATAGCTTGCTTGAAAATAAAAACAATGATCGAAGTTTTCAAGTGCTATTGAAAAACCTTTTTTGATTGTTTACTGCGCAGTAAGAAGTTTGCAAACTGTAAAAGCAGCTGGTATGTTGCAATTAGCCCAAAGAGACACTTTTAAGGATTATACGTAATTTTAGTTCGTTTAAACGGGTATAAACTGTATTCAGTTGGGGATTTCTAGCAAATCAATGAATCACGTTGGTGATTTTTTGATGAGGCTTATATGATTGTAAAGTCTTAAGTAGAACTAAAACAACTTCCAATTTAGAGAAAAACTTAAATTAATATACACATACAGTTTGTGATTCCCTGCATTTGGTTTTTTGTGATGCCATATTGAGGATCTTGTTTTCTTTGAGCCATGTATTCTAATGTGCAATTTATTTTTAGCAAGATAAATGGATACCATCCGCTTTTCTTTCGTACACTATGACCACGTGTCTTTCAAAATACTAAATAAATTCAAAGTATGAAAATAAATAAATAAACATATGGTCTGCCATGTCTAGAGATTTTAAGTACTTCCGGTATCAGATTTTGAATCCACGTACTGCCTATTTAAATTGGTTTACATCAAAATCAAAATAAAGAACTTCCAAAATCTTATAATCCTACAGAAAATAAACGTTGATTTTGGCACTATAATGACATTTTTTGCGACTGATGAAAAGCAGGTTCTGGTTACTAAAAAGGTCTAGATTCCATTCCACTTGTACACAGTTAATATGAACAATTCGAGAGTAGAATAAGTATTGTGTCAATGTTACATTGCATTTTACTCCACGTTATGACATTCTTTATCTTTATCTCTTAAACAATGGTCAAGCGACATACTGCCGATACGCGTGTCGACAGTCTGATATCCTGACCCCTAGGAAGAGTCTTATGCATTAAGTACTTGGTAATAAGATTGTGAAATATGGGCTAGAAAAGATATTTTAAGTTGACAACTTAAAGACTAACAGAGTTTTGAAAAGTAACTAACCTGTGTAATTTGATTACAGTAGTTTCGCTATGGTCTGAAAATCAATTAGTAAACTTGTTAGATGTTACGTATGTTTTATCAGCAGTAATGCTTTTCTTGTTGCTTGATATGGTGAGACAAAATGACATTTTCGAGACGGGCTTTCCAGGGACGTTTGTATCACTGACCTTACAAACGTCCACAGCATGATACGCTATCTACTTTTTCAAAATCCAAATAGAACAGCCAAAAAGTCCCACCTGCGTTAATATGCCTTTAAATAAGCATACATTTCTAGATTTTACTAACAACATTCAAAAATGCGATTCAGTTACAAAAATAAGTTTTAGTTATAATTCATTCAGCTGGCTTACGGAAGGTCGGTGGTTCTACCCAGGTGCACGCTCATGATAAAATAATGCACAGAGGGGCACCTACTGGTTTCTCCACCATCAAAGTTGACGTCGCCATATGACCTATAATTGTGTCGGTTCGACAAACAAACAAAAAAAGATCAAGTTCTCCAACATGATACACGCTTATTCAAGTGATCAAAATGTTTTCAGCCTAAAAAGTATATTCTTCGTAAAAAACATGTGAATTTCCTGAGACATACATTTATTATCCGTTGTGTTTTATTTATTACTGGAAAACAAAATGACACATTATAGATGTTCTCGAGTGTGTACCGCTTATTAGCTTAGACGTTCGTTTGCTAAAATCCATGACAACGCGAAAGTATCAAATTACTAAAATCCAAGTGGGAATTCAGGAGCATGTCGTTTGATTCATGATATAATATTTTAATAGACGCGAAAGGAAAGGGTTTAACAGACGAGTCGGTACTAGCAGCTTTTAACTTTCAGTGACAGATCATAATTACAAAAGGCAGTGCTATTACCTATGATGGAAATCAGTTACGAACGATTCTGTATTAAATTGTTTTTATTCAGCACATTGTCTCTTCTCAGCTGAAAATATTGATGAGACAACGTGAAAACTTGACGTCCAAAAACTGTTCAAGGTTAAGCGCCAGATATTGTAACTGAACCTTCAGTATATTTTGCAAACTGTTATTTCTACCAACCGCCTAATTCGTTTGCTTTAAATTTAATTCACCTTCCAAATTGAATACGGAAACATAAACGGTTATGAAACATTTCAGATAACACTATTGTAATATTCCGCGTCTGTCTAATTTCACGTTACCAAACAATGATGTTCACGTATTAAGTGTAGTCACAGGTTTTGTCACGGAATCACAACTTTCTTTCATTTACTACTTCTGAATCAGTACATTCAAATTTCCAGGTATGTTCCTCAAGTGTTGAGAGAACATTGTGGTAACTGAGACTGATATCAAAGAGACATGATAGTATGAAGTGTTAATAATTTGTGCATTACGCATATTAATTCAAGATCTGATGCTTTAGTTTTGTATACTGTAGCAGTTTCAGTTTTTAATGTGACCACGGTTATCCCGTGAGATGCTCTCCCAGTAGTTTCTAGACAGAATATCTAATGGATGTTCGGGGCAAAAGTTTATGATCAACAAAATGTTTATATGAGAACAATAAAATGATGACGGACAAATATATCATTACATTAAACAGAATAGGAGAATATTTTAAGCTAGGGCAGTCACACATATATGTACGGACACGTATGTACCTGGTGAACTATAGATATAATATCGGTTATACATATGAATTATCGAAATTACTGTGTGACTGTTTCATGTCGGTATGAAGTATTTTATTTTAAGATAAGAGTTGTGTTACACATAGGGGCCGACCATTTGATATTTTTAGGGTGCCTGGAATTTTTTCGGAAATTGATTTTGGCGACAAAGCATCCCGAACCAATCAAAATCAGCCGTGAAATGCGCGGCCGTGTCCTTTCTGATATCGACGCCGAAGAACGAAGAATATCATTATTTCTTGAGGTAAATGTGATAAGAGGAATATAAATCTTTAATAATTGCAGTCATGCAATATTGTCTTTATTCTTTTTAGCATGTACTTTATTGATGTTGTTTGAAGTTTAAAATTCGGCGTGCCGGACAATGGCAAACTCTGATTGGCTGAAACCACTACTGGTAGTAATTATGAGTGCGCATGCTCACCAAATAAACGAAAGAGATAAATAAGAGGTTCGTCTCGGGATTTTGACGGGCCTCTGATGGAAGAGAATGAGATATAACAAATGTAAAGATTTGAAGAATTGATTTAAATGAAAACAAAATTTATTTTTATTTCTTCCATTAGGTTTAATGTAAAAGCTTCCTAAATAAAATATGTAGTAAATATTGCAATTACTGATGAGTAGTGAATTATTTTAACCAGTTCAATTATTTCCATCTTATATAAGTAACTCTAAAGATTTAATGATCAGTTCGACATTTAACAAGAACAATCCTGTATTTTCTTATTTGACGCGTTAAGTATTTCCTTAAAAACTCGGTTAATGTAATTTACGTCCGACTATAATGGTAAAACTGTAGGCGAGGCAAAATTACAGACATAATATACGGAATAGTGACTTAATTTTAACCAGAAATATACTAGTGACCCCTGTTTAATTCATACAGTCTGCTCCGTGGTGAAAATAGCCAAAAATACGAATACATTTTTATACTGGTGCAAATAAACACAATCTGGTAAATAAACAATATTTAATTTTCAAGTAATAAGCAAACAAAAGTGTGTTGAAAACATAACATTTTCGTATTTAGCGAAATTGTTCTGACTAACAAGCCAATTGTAACGTTATTTCCAGCTGTCTTTATTTGAAACATACTTGCTCATACAATAATCATTCACGTACATTTGCAATTTTTGTTCGGTTATTATCTGTCAAATACAGGCCCAAGTGCATGAATATCTTGAAACAATGATCGACATAGGATTTCCTTTGTGGTACAAGCCACGGAAGATGAAAACTCAATTACACACGCTATCAGTAAGACTACCAGATGTCTTCCTTGAAATCAGTTACTCTGCAATTAAGTTGGCAATACGAGTACAATATTTCTTCCAAATTGTATTCCTGTTTTTTTCCCGTAACTTTGAAGACTGGCTACATCGCTATCATGAAAAAGTAATTGGCAACGTTTTTTTTCTAAGAAGTACAAAACACGCATATTAAAAACTCATTACATTGGCCTATCGTGAAAGAACAAAACGTTTGGATATGCGGTTCATAGATTCACAATCAAGGGCTAAAATTTTCCCGAATGTCAAGATTTGTCATCCGCTCGGCATAATATTCGCTCAAGTATTCTTTAGCCCATCCGTCATAAACTACTCACGTTTTCTTTATATATCATTTTAGGTGGGATCAAACCTTCAAAAAATATTAAGTACATGTAACTTTATAATCACATATTTATTTATCATTGGTGGGACGGTCCTCTTTCTGTTACATGTTAATCAATACTTATCTAGGGGCCTCCGTGGCCGAGTAGTTAAGGTCGCTGACTTCGAATCACTTGCCCCTCATCGATGTGGGTTCGAGCCTCACTCGGGGCGTTGAATTGTTCATGTGAGGAAGCCCTCCAGCTGGCTTACGGAAGGTGGGTGGTTCTACGCAGGTGTCCTCTCGTGATGAAATAATATGCGGAGAGACACCTGGGGTCTTCCTCCACCATCAAAAGCTGGAAAGTTGCCATATGACCTAAATTGTGTCCGTGCGAAATTAAACCCAACAAAAAAGACATCTATTGTTCGACAGCGGTCACTGACTTACAATATCTTAATCTTCTGTCATGCAGTTTATTGGTCTGTGCTTTCCGTTATATGATATATATTTTAATAATAAAGACCCTGTTGTATATCCTGGATGTCGGTCGCAACAGCCGCATATTGTAAGAATTTAAAGCACGATGCGAACGATAAAAGTGATCAGTAACAGACAGACCTTTCAAGTACGGTTAATGTCGGTGTAGTAAGAGAATCACACCCTATAAACGACTGTATCCCCCGCTTCCTCTTGCGAGTGATTAAAACAATAAAATGACACGGAAAAGGTACGAATCGTCATTAAATTCATTATTTGGCTTTACACTCTATGTGTATTTAAGTTAAACGATAAGTCTAACATAAATATGTGTATATGATGATATAATAGATGCAACTGACAGGTAATGTTTAAAAAATGTTGACTGATCACACTCATTGCATGAAAATTCTCTCGACGATGTCACGAAATTGATGAATATCACGCCAAATTGATTTGTAATCCAATTATCCATTTTGTTTTCTGTAATAAGTATGCATACTCCATAAATGTATGTAAATAAAATGTTTTGTTTCTGTTGCGTTTTTGAATGAAATTAATTTTTCTCTAGTCGGTAAAAAAACATTTACTGTATGCCGGCTTGCCAATTTTGATATTTGATCTGAATTCGTATTTGCGAATGATACTGTATTCCATCTTGCGATTACAAAAGGCGATTTACGTCCTTGAAATGCGTAAATGAAATAAAAAATATGCATATAAAATTGTTTCTTTTAATCAGTCGTCATGTTTATACTGCCATTAAATGTCGAACCCAACACCCCCCCCCCATGCGATGCTTATACTAATCCATTGGGGGTGGTTGGATTTGAGTGTCTGTGACTCGCTATCCTACTTAATTAAATAATTAATTAAATGCTTCAGCATCGTTTACAAGCAAGTGTTCAGAGTTGGCTTTACACACATATACTATCATAAAATACGAATTAGAAACTGAATGTATACACAAGGTCCCTACCATGTCTTGCAAGAAATTAATCGTCGATTCCCTATGGAAATCGCACGAAGTAATGTTACCTTACGATTTCAACATATCAGTGAGAGGACTATAGGTTGACCCCCGTCTGTCTGTCCGTCTGCAAGAAAATGATCCTCTGATTTAAAAACAACAAACAAAACTATTTCACCCGCAAGTATCCTGCGGATGAACGTATAAATAGAAAAGGATAACGAATATATTATCGAAAAAGTCGATTAAGTCCTTATTAGTAATTCAGAGTTAACTTCATGGTGAATCAGTCAACAAGATTCAAAAGCAGCACAAAATAGCTGAATGGCCTAATGGTTTAACCCCGTTTCTCAATAATAGAATAAACATGTTATCATTACAAATACAGCCGTCATGTTTACTGACTATCAAGATTTACCGCTATTTCTCATGTTAGAAATAGTTTGCATTTGATAGTGATAACGCACACACGCCAGGAATATGTCCTTGCGGATTTGGTCATTTCCATTGCTTTTACAGTTTACAGTTTATTAACCAAGTCAAGGCCCATAAGGGCCTATGACAACAATTGTAACAATAACAAGTCATAGTAACAAAATCAGATTGGCATGTAAAATCTGACAAATCGTTGCAGAAGTAACTGATGATGTGGAGGATGAGAACTAACTATTTATCTAAAAACAGACATAATTTTCTTACAGAAAACAGCCAGTTTTAACAAAGTATTCTTATTGTAATTGTCCATAAGGTCAGACAATTTGAGAGTATCTGGATATTTAAAATAATATTCATCTATATATTAAATATATAGATGAATATTACGTTGATAGAAAAAAATATATTACATTTTTTATCAACATTGAAATATATATTTGTAATAAAAAGGGAATTCATCTCCTAAATATGTTACTGTTACACAAATGACAAGTACTTTGTTCTCCTGCATTGTTTTCAAATCTACCTTTTTCTATTGGCAACATGATTCATGCATCTGAATTTACAAAGTGAAACGCTAAGGTCAAAAGGTAAAAGCTTGAAATATTTTTCAAATACAAATTCGTGTTTATACATTCTATAATTTAAACATTTGCTTGGGTTATTAACTGAATAGTTCCAGTTTTGTATAAACTGATCTTTAATTCAAGTGTTAACAACATTTTAGAAGGAGTTACAAGAGCGAATCTTCTGATCTAACGTCTAATTAGATATACCAAGAGAATCAAGACTTTCTTTAAAATAACATAACCAGTTAAATTTCTTGTTTTGCCTCTGAGACAGTGAGAGAAGTTCTGTACAAAATATTACAAATTTTATTTTCCTTGGAGCTTATTAACTTACTTCAAAAACTTAACACTCTACGACTCGAAAGTGGTAAAATACCAAGATCACCATACAACATGTTATTAGGGGTACTCTGCTTCAAATTTAAAATAAGTTTTATATATTTTAACTGAAATTTATCAACAATATTTAAATTTTCAACCCCTCCCCCATACCTCTGAGCCGTACAAGACAATAGGAGTAACCATGGTATCGAAAAGGTGCAACTGCAAATAAATAGGTAAAAACAACTTCCTGAATTTACTAATAACTGCAAACATGCCAAATGAGCCTCAGTTCTACCGAACTTTCCATTGAATGAAAATTGAATACCTAGGTATGAGAAGTAGTCAGCAATTTCTAAAATATTACCACTCTCAAATTGAAATACTGAAGCATTACGTATACCTCTCTTATTTTTCAAAAAATATGACAACTTTAGCCCCTATGAGGTGCAATACTCTGACATAGCATTAAGAGCTGACTCGAGGTCATTAGGGGTCTCTGCTAAGATGACTGTGTCATCAGCATACAATAGCAAATATAACTTGAAGAAGAAAACTTCAAAATCGTTATCACTTAACATATTACTAGCATTATCAGAAAATAACTGAAGACCATGAAATTTACTAGACAAAAAGCTATTAATCATTCCAGAATAAAAAAAAAGTAGAATAGGAAAGAGATTTTCACCTTGTCTAACTCTTGTATCACAAAAAAATCAGAAAGAGTATTGTTTGATTTTACACAAGACTTCGCTCAAGTTATCATACATGTTGAGAATAAATTTAAAACATTTACCATCAATATTGTAACTTAGAATCTTTCGCCGCAGAGCAATACGATTGACTGAGTTGAGAGAAATTTGGTTAATCCAAGAAAAGCACAGTACAGTTTTTTATTATTGACAAAATACATATCTATTAACAATTTTAAAGAAAATATATTATCAACAAGGCTATAATGTTTTCTTAATCCAGCCTGTTCTTCACACAATATGTTATTGACCTTAAAAGTGTTTAACCTAGTGTTTTATAAAGACGTGAATAACTTTCCAAAACAGCTTAATATAGTTATGCCCCTGTAATTGTCAGGGTTATTAATGCTACCCTTGTTCTTGTACAAAGGTAAATAACACCATTACTCCAGATATCGGGAAAAATACCTGACAACAACAGACGACGGACACAGGTTAATCACAAAAGCTCTTCTAGAGCACTTCTTGCTCAGGTGAGGTAATAGACCCTCATTTTTTCCTCTAATGGCACTTCTGCTTGTAAAATGGGGACTTATTTCATTCTCAGAATGTATTTTCAGTAAAATAAGACAAGGTTCATGTTAAAGTGCATGTGTTTATGGCAAATACAAAGACAAACCTAAAATAAAGCTGATTACTGTGCGACGCTGTCAAGAAAGCGATCCACAAAGGATTAGTGAATTCAATCTGGCGCCGCTTCACCCCATTTACTGTTCATATTCTCACATGTTATTTATTGCAGTTGCGATTATATATTAGTTGGTTTGAAATTCTAGAAAATATAGTCTTGTATGAGACACATCGTCGCATTACGGTCTCATGATGGTGAACATTTGTGCCGAGTTATTTCAAATCCCTAAATGCATAAAGAAGTTATGGCACTGACACGAAAAACAGACCATGTTTCTCCTTTAAGTGTAACTTTAAAAAGAAAAAGGAAAGTAATAAGATGGGCATTAACTACATATGGCCGATGTTTGTATGAAAACTTTGAGAGAGGTAGGTGCAATATCACTGAAGTAATTGCACGACCAAATATATGAGGACACATATACAAACAGATCGAACAGACAGACCTCATGGTGACTGCTTTATACCACCCTCCTTCAAACATTGTTTGCGGGTTCTAAATATGAAGAAATACTACAGGAGCATAGGAAACGCCGACATTTTGTAAAGAAGTCACTCACAAACAGGCATACAGTCTTTCTACCAAACTCGCAAGCACTTGTACAGAAATTAAGCAAGCATGCATACAGTCAGGAAATAGTACTGAATCTTCTTTCCTTTACGGTTATAAACAAATTCGAGAATTTATCAATGATTTTATTTCATTTTACCAAACTAGTATTGTTTCTTTATCCATGAAACAGTGGAATTTACATATAGGTCATTCTTCCAGCAAGAAAATAAGTATTTGTGATGCCGACAATGTATAATTTCTGGACAAAATCAGTGATCAATCGAGTTTTTGCTATAATTCTACCTGTCATCAGACTAGCACATTATATACAGAAACAAGTCATGTTCAGGTTCTAATAAAATGAAAATATATATACCTTGAAAGCAAATCAGTCACTTTAAAATGCTGTTTTTCAACGTTTAGCTGTCAGTTTATTGTTTTGTTCACTCGCAAGAGGAAGAGGGGAAATACAGTCGTTTATAGGGTGTGAGAATAGTAGGCAGATTTGTACATTCATCCAATGAAAGTTCGTAATTATAACAATGTATGTGTTTTCTATCCAATGTACTATGAGTTTGACTTTTTCAGCTGCTGGATATTGTAAACTGCGTAGATCCATTGATATATTGTATGATTAGTTAAGCTTTTAACGAAACAGCAACAAATGTCGTCTGATCTAGTCGCGTAATTGCGGACATATTATTCAACACTAATTTCTCAATTGGGATGGCCACAGATTAGTTTTTATTTAAATTTGGTTGTGTTTACTTTTAGATATTTCGATAGAAATTCATATTTTTATGCAATAAAGCTCAACTGAAGTATAGGAAGTAGTAACAGGTCATAACAGTGTGATTTTAATGTAATTTCACAAAAGAAAATCCCTGTAAGAGATAATAAATTGTAATTTTCTCTTCGTTACGTATGAATTTTATTTCTTTAACTGTGCTCTGAAGTTGACCTAGGTCTGTTAAGAAAAGTGTCCATGTTATTTACAATATATAGGGATTAATATTAAGGTCCATTTAATCGTTAGGGGAAATCTTTCGATTGAACTCTGGTAATAAATTATACTTTATCAATAAGATATCCCTGAAAGAATTGCTCAAAGTCGATATGAGCCTAAACGCATCATTTTTTGCGGACACTCTATATAACTGAAATGGATTGCACGTATATATCACATAAAGTTGCGATTGTGCGAAATAAACTAAACGCGTAATTCTGTTGCCGTTAAATGCAAAATGACTCTACAAGCATTGTTCTGTAGCAATATGCGATGCGAACTTTACAAGTACTTTTGTTGCGATTCGATGCAAAATGCGTAATGTCTAAGATAGTGTTTGCGACCACATTCAAAATGAGCTGCATGCGTATTTTACAGGGTTAAATAGCAACATGATACAAAACAGATAGGACCGCTGCGATATATGAAATGAATTGCGCCAACATGCTGGCAGATTGTGAGCTCAGATGACATTCTCTGTAAATACTAGGAAACTAGTATATAAAAGCTTTCTCACAAGGACATTATGTTAAGATCAAATGAGTGTATTACCAAATGATTTAACGCTGAACATTTACCACTCTCAAACATTAGTTTAAACATTATTTTAAATCCTTTAGATATCTGTTGTCAGTATCAACAAGAATGATTGCCATGTTTATTAATATACTTTTTAAAGGTTGTTTTGCATTTTATCTGGGAAAAAAGTGCCCATGTATTAACAGAATTTGTTACATGTAATGTTTGATAACATCAGTGTCCGCATGTTGTGGCCTCATTATTTGCTTAAATATCGCAGTATTAATCTATCTTAGGTTTTATCCTGTATGGTTTACTTCTTATATCAAGTGTATTTTTGTCTCGAATATAAGACTCTTTTCATGTTGTATAAAACTTATTGTATGAAAAAACTATCTAACATTAATCATCATGTTTGATGTTCTGCAGCTGTGTTCGTCTATAATTCATTCTCTTACACTGAACTAATTTTTGAAGTATAAAATGCCAGCTTCTTTCTATCTGAACGGATGTGTTAATAAAGAAGTATCTTAGGCAAAAGGAAATAGAAGGAAACGTATAAATATGCTTTTGCAATTATTTACTGTCAAGTTAATAATATCTATTTTTTACCAAATAAAACAGATTTTCAGGACACGAAAGGAAAAGAAGAGCAAACCCTGAATCAAGCATATGCAATGAGTTAAATGTACATTGGAATTTACTTTAAAAGTCTTTCTTAGCTTTTGTTTTATCAATTCTTCATTTTTGTCGAAATCTACAAGGACATTACTAATGACAATAAGTAATATTTTCTTGAAAAAGAACGCTTTGTCGTTAAATATGCAGTAGTTGCTGCTTTTAATCAGTTGCAATACAAATGAAGTTCTTTCTGGCTATGTTCTATGTAATTAAGAAAGGGATTTTTGGCTGTTCAATATCAGATGACAAGTTTTTTTGTTGCATTAGACTCGAACTGTCCCATAGGGAGACAACCACAAGTGTGACACATTCAATATAACCATTCTTGCCTCACCTTCACATTGATCATGGATAAGATGCTACGCTTTTCGTTTTCTCTGAAAACTAAATTGCGAGTATTTAGGCTTAATATACATTATTAACATTGGTTATGTAAAAACATGATCTATACTGACTGAATGTTTAAATATTGACAAAATAAAACTTATTTGCGATTCATCATTTTTACAATTCTAATTCCAGGTGACTGTTGGAAGCAGCTGAATACTGTATCGTATTTCGATATTCTATAAAGCGAAAAACTCTTCATGCTGAAATCATTTCACTTAGAGAACGGGGAGGCAGGACATGAAGAAGAAAGAATTCAATATTACATACTGACTCGTGACATGCTGGACAGATAATATTATACACCGTTATCAGAGTGTTTGCAATTTCATCCTGTTAGAGGAGGAAAATACTGTGGATATAAATCCATTTTAGCTAGACAGATTCTGGAGCGAAGAAATATAATTGGGAATATCGGCAGACGGGACCGCACTACTGGGCTGATCTTGCTCTTTCCTCTTTTATTAATGAAGATAATTATTGTAATTGTAGTTTTGCCAAAAACAGTTTTATAGTCTTAGTAAGGCATAAGTATCAACTGTGATAAATGGAATTACTAAACTGCCGTAACGTGTTTTTACTATAATTGCAAAAAATATTTTACATAATTTACAGGACTCGCAGTGTGGAATTTATTACTTTTGCATTCGTGAGGACTCAAACTAATTTCTTTTTCGCAGGAATATTTAAATGATTTATGTAAAATAACGGCATTGGATTAAGGATGCGTGTGACTTAGCACAAGCGCAATTGCAATAGCGACGATTTTGACATGGAAAAAACACAGTTTAGTCGGCAATTTATGATTGTTTAATATGAAATTTTGCAACAATTTGTACTGCGTCATTACTCGGAAAAGTGAAGTACAAAATTTGAATAAAAAAGATCTAGCCATGCTGATTCATTACAAATATTGTAAGCGATCAACGTCATTTCAAATGGAATTTATTTGATGAATGTCACAAGCTGTTGAAATTGGAAATCTGCATAAAGGAATGGTTGCGGTTTAATCTTCTTAACATGAAAACTGACATCCATTAGACTGTTAGAATTTTTGTCAAAAAAGAAAAAAAAAAAGAAAAAAAAAAAAAGAAAAACGAATACATTAATAATTCCAGCAAAAGGATAAAATAAATGAAGGATATATTTTTTTGCGGATAATTATAGAATATCACTGAAAAGTTATATAAAATAGTGCAAGCACCCACCGAGGATTTTAATTTCATCGTAAGCTTATTTTCCTTCTTTACAGTGATTTCTTCAAACAGTAATAGAATGCTACATTCTACATCAGTTTGTATTACTGAGAAATTTTAATAGTGTCTAATACAATGGATTAATGGAAATGTGTAACATGTCGTACTCAAACTCGTCTGTTTGAATAATAATGAACAGCTCTAAAATAACACAAAAGTGAATTGAATTCAAAATACAAAATTCAACACCACGTTATTCCATGGATTTTTTTTTCAGAGCAAATATGCTTTGACTAGTTCAATAGGTCGTTGTTACAGTAAGTTGCTATTGGTCAGTAAGTCAAAATTACCATATACATGACCATGCACATGCTAGAAGAAAACAACAGATTAACATTAATGCGTGTTGTATGCTAAATATGAATAACTCTTCCATTAATGTTAATGTAACGTCCTCAAACATCAGTGAAGAAGACGAGAAGGGATTAGACGGATATCAATATTCATTGTTTGTTGCCAATATCGTGATCTGTCTTCTCAATTTGACTGGAAACATCTGTGTTCTTGTACTTATATGTCAAAGAAGATTGTTAGGCCGAACCACAAACGTGTTTGTGTTTTCCTTGGCAATGTCTGACGCAATCTGTTGTGTTGCTGCGATACCTTACAATGCAATGTTGGCTCTTGAAAGAGACATGTCAGTATATCTATGTAAAGGTTATTTCTATGCTCTTTGCATTTCAAGGACAGCCGTGTCTTACACAGTTATCTTGCTTACAACAGAGAAAATATTGAACATACTACATCCCTCACGGTTTATAACAGCTGGAAGATGTATGTTTTTCATCAGTCTTGTATGGTTTTTCTCGGTAGCATACAACGTATGGACAGTGGTCTTCTATACTATATATGACTATGACAAAATTACTTATATAGAATATATGATGGATTCCTCGAAAATTCTTTATGGCAAGAAATGTTTCTTTTCACATAGATTTAAAGCATTAAGAGGAATATTTTTGACTATAGATTTTGTGATGCTTTTTATTCTACCATGTGCAATCATAGCTATTGAATTTTGTGTAATTCTAAGAAAACAGCATGGTACAATAAAACAGCGATTTGAGACATATTATTACATCATGCGATTTATATTTTTCATATTTTTGGTATATATAATCTGTCATTTACCATTTGAAATAGGAACGTTAGTAAAGGGAGGCACTCGTGACCCGAACGAAATTAGCGGGATCTTCTACGAAATGTCTTTAACGTTGTACTACACAAGAGGCGTGCTGTATCTTATTGTGTATATGTACTTTAAACAATATGTTTGTCGGCGGAGTAGGCGCTTGAACGCCTCTAATTCTGGACATCAAATAAACAGAATCTACCTGGAGTTGCCAGTTCGAGGACAGTGTAGAGGCCTCTCTTTAAATGAACTAAGGTTAATGAAATGAAATGCTCAAATTATGATGATCCTTTTATTGTGTTTAATCGTAAGAATAATGCCTGTCTTTTATTGTAATTATATTTGACAATTACAACGATATTAAGCGTATCAATGATGTAAGATTGATGCATCTTTATATCTATGTTCAGTTATAAAGTGATCAGAAATCACACCAGTGAAATTTAGAATTGCTCTGGATTAAAATTAATTAAGGGATAGCGGCGAGGCAGTGGGGAATACTAAACTGAGAAGAATATTTACTGTTTAATACAATATAATTGAGCCGCACCATGAGAAAACCAACATAGTGCGTTTGCGACCAGCATGGATCCAGACCATCCGCGCAGTCTGGTCAGGATCCATGCTGTTCGCTTTCAAAGCCTATTACAATTAGAGAAACCGTTAGCGAACAGCATGGACCCTGACCAGACTGCTGGTCGCAAATGCACTATGTTGGTTTTCTCATGGTGGCTCATATTTAATTATATACCGGCATGTATTTTTATGTCATGAAAATGTGGCAACATATTTTATCAGTATTTTTTTATTTCAACTAAGAGGCATTTTTCTGCGCAACGTTTTCGTACATGTCTTTTGGTAAATTGTTATTGTCTTATCCATTTTCTTTGGTTTTCTTATTAAATATAAGTACAAAGATTTTTGTATGTGTATATACGAGTTGTTGCGAATTTGTTTTGGCAACATGAGGTTTTATTTAAGAAGTAATTTACAGCAAAAGAGGTCTTTATCACTATTTATGCACGATCGACGGTTATACGTCGGGCTCAATAATTTCACAAGGGCGCAGCCCGAGTGAAATTATTTGTACGACGTATTACCGTCCGTCCGAGTGTATAAATAGTGATAAAACACTCTTTTGCTATAAAAGCATATTAGAATTACTGTTACAGAATAACATTTATAACTTGTTATACTCTTTTCTTCAGATTTTTGTTGTAGTTGCTTGGACAGATGTTTATTTATTTATTTATTTATTTGGGGTTTACGGCGCACCAACACAGAATAGGTTATATGGCGCCAAACAGGACTACAAATTTTGGTTTCACATCTCATTTACATCGAAAAAAACATGAGGTATGGAATCAAAATTTGCATACCTGCTGGAATCACAGAGTTACAGCAAAACCAAGTGTTAAGACCCTATTAGTCGCCTCTTACGATCATGCAAGGGTAAGGCAGTGGTTCCAATTCTTGTCATACACAGATCGTGCCAGAACCACATGGGGTGCCTGGATGGATGTAGATAATTCAGATGATTCAGGATAAAACATGGCGAAATATGATTAATTCATTGTCTGATACATCATCCTTATTATTGATTATATTTCTTGATAAAAGAAATGAAAAATCTCACCGTAAAAAATTGAAATAAAGAAAATTGTATGTTATATTTTGTTGCTGCTGGCATTTTCCGACAAAATTATCGACGCAACAGAACAAAAGGTCGTAACTTTTGAGAAAAAATGAAAGTAAAACCAGTTTTGTTTCAAGATATCCTTACCAAGGTTGTCACTGCAGCCTCATAGCAAATGCTTTTAATTGATTGGTAGGGTTTGTGCGATCTATTAGCGGAGTTACAGACAACCAATGCTCGGCACTTCATTACAAGACACAACTACAAATGTGTAGTTAGCCAAATTACATAAAAATGACCAAACAATATTATACGGGATAAGGCCATATTTACACAGAATAGTGTAAATGTAATACGAAATTCTTTCTCCGACGAAGGTGAACGGAAGAAAGGAAAACCACTTACTCTAACTACAGAGAAAACGAGGCGATATTGCACTTGGAAATCGAGATGATACAACCATGACAATATGCCTGGTAAATTGCATTTAACACGAAATTGTACCAATCAAACACAGCAAAATCCAAAACAAGTTACGACATGTCCTTGGATTATAATCTATCTATAAGAATAAACTGTTTACTTCAAAGATTTTTATCTAATATGAATAATGTATATGTATAACTAGACGAGCCCGGATATAGATGCTAAGAAACTGGTTGTTACGGAGACTGTTACAATAATGTTTTGACCAATCCTAGACATACCAAAGGACTTTGGCCTAAACAATGTTGAAAATGGAGGACTGGGACTATAATGTCTGTTTCAACATAAATGTTATATTTTTGTAGCAAAGCGATATACAAATAACATCAAAATGTACGGACCTACATGTGTATAATAATATAATGCAACATTCGGCTATCACTAATTATCGTATGACAAATTAGTTGAAAGCCAGTCCCGGCAAATTATTTATGTAAGACCGCCTTATAACACGAATAGAAAGAGATGACAAATTGAACTCGAGGGACATGGCTGCTACAAGAAGGCAAACCTAGAAATATAACCCGATGATATTTTAAGATACTACAGTGTATCGTGATTTCTTACTACAATTAACAAATGTTTCAATCCTTATTAGAATTTGGCCCACATAACACGAAGGACGAATAAACCAAGTTATCTGAGATAATTATAACAAAACCGAAAACACATTACACACGTTCCTACATAATGATCCAACACACTTAAAAGAAAAGTATATGCTATCCAGTAATTACCAATCTATTACTTAAAAATAATTTATAGCAAAAGAGTGTTTTAACTCTATTTATGCACGATGGGCGGTTATACGTCGGACGTAATAATTTCACGAGGGCGCAGCCCGAGTGAAATTATTTGTACGACGTATTACCACCCGAGTGTATAAACAAGTGTTAAACACGGTTTTGCTTTAAATTATTTCGATTCTAATCTAATATGCCCTTAATCTAAAACAGTAGATGAAATATAGTAGCGCTCTTTCTTGGTCGCAACAAAAACATTGACGTCACCGCACGTTAACGTGACGTCATTCTAGCGTACGATTGATTTAACATAGAAAAGCATATTAGAATTACTTATATACCAGGAATCAAACAACTCGAAAACTGTTTGTAAATGAATTATCAGCTACTTTAAGTAGGATCAAATTGTCATAGATGCCAAGGTAAAAAAGCATGTACCTATTTTAAAATTCCATCAAAGGAGTGTCATGACTGTTGGCATTATTTTTGTGCAAAGCTATATTATAATATCCGTCGTACAGACTCAAGACCGAAGAATTATTAATACAGCGTCATATTTGGACATGCTTTTAATCAAATACCTTGCATTGAACATTTGTTCTTTCTTTTTGCTGACAAACTATTCACTTTTGTCAGCTCTAATTTATCATTTGACTAAAATATCGCCACATGGGGAAATTCTCTAAAATATCAATATGATATGTGATATGACGTTAAAACTACTTTATTTCCTTCATCTATAAAATCAAAGGAAAAAAATACACATCCACTGTCCTGTCCTGGGATCACGTTATGTTAATAGACATACTGTTGGTTCATTTTCGTTGCTACTTATGTGTTTACAAACTTCCGTGATTTGTTTATTTAACTGATGACCGACAGTATATTTTTATTGAAGCCTTAGAGATAATAAAGTTATCTTTGCAGCTCAGAATTTATTGTTATTTACCATACAGAACGAATATGTCACTTGCCTATGAAAACTTATGCAAATCCTGTTTACTTGGATAAACGTGTTATGTGTTATATTTGTGGAATAAGCAAAGTATATGTCATTGGTTTGTTTATATAGAGTACTGCACTAGGTGTTTACGAAATATTCAAATCCTTCCAATAATAGAATTAATTTTTTTTGTCATCAACACAGCTAAATTGGTAAAAAGTCATGTTTACATCTTTAAGCACTCGGACATTATTGCGAATAGGTCGAAAGGGAGACGTGTAACAGTTCTTCCAATATTTCCAATGTGGTGAGGGTATTTATAGCGTCTGGAGGTGTTACAGTTGCTCTTTTATAGAAAACAAAGGTCAAAAAATAGTCAAAGTAGGTTCATGGTAGAAAGTGAATATCCTTCAAAAAGAGGCACACTATTACGGGTCCATTACCTTAATTCAGCAATAGGGGTTGTATTGGTCATAGGCACAGGAAAGCTGTTGAATTAACGTATCCTGGCATGTACCCACTTTGATTACTGGAATGACATATTTTGTGATCTTACTCTGTATTCAAACTGTTTTGTTCATAGGAGATAACTCCTTCAGTATCAACAACCACATTTTTAAAGCTTTGATTACAAGTTGAAACATATGTTCTTGGACTCTTTTATGTGTACGAACGACAAATCAATTATGTTTTGAACATAAAAATTACTGATAAAGTAAGTCATGTCGTAGCTTTTGACACATAACATTTTTTCCCTACAGTTTTTTTGTGTGCAATTGTGACCGCGGCTAACTGCATTATTTTTTCTGCTAAATGTATTTGATTAATTTATTATTACATATTTATCTATTGGAAGTATCGTAGGGGTACGGATCCGTACTTCTAGAACCTGATTCTTGAGGTACGGATCCGTACCTGGAGACAAGCCTGTTTGGGGGTTGTCTAGGGTACGGACCTCCTTTTTCCAGATGGGTTATTTACATTTTTAATTTGGTAGAAAATGAATATAAAATAAAGTTTTATAAATATTCAACTAAAACTGAATCAATTTAAATGGTTAGAGTTGCATTCTTTGCTTCCAAAGGATCTTTTTACAGATTTTATTACATATACCAACTTTTACCCTATTTACATTTTCTTCCGAAACGTGAATAACCAAGGAACTCTAAAATGAATATACTGTTCCGTACCAATTATTTTGTTGTAAAATAAACTGCTGATAAAAGATTTACAAGCATTTCGAACCCTCGAATGAATCATGTATCAAATTAAACAACTAAATTGATAAGAAAGTCCATTTATATGTTGTTTATTAACAACAGATAATCAGAGATAATCGGCACGAAACAATTTGCTATATAACCAATTAACCGACACGAGTAGAAGAAACTGTTTGTGAAATATTCCCAGTTGTATCTCGTAATGGTCAACAAATGTGCAGAAAACATAAACACAATATGGTCTGTCAACATAATTAAACATCATTTTGTCTAATGCATTTTGTGCCAGTTGGATTCCGTGATATTTGTTTGGTGTTCTTCAACGGTCATTTACGTTTAGAAAGAAAATAACAATCAGACGAATGCTGGAATCTGTGAACAATTTAGATTCACGTTTTAGGTGAGTATTGGTTAAATCGTTTCCAACAAAATTAACGAAGGCTGTAAATAACACACAGAATCTGGAAACAGACTAGAGAAATCCCTTTATTCAGAAAAGCTAAATGGAATGACTTTAGGCACTCCATAGATGAATCAAAGGTCAGCAACCAAGGTGCAGAGGCGATACCAGTAAATTACGTCTGGACCAGATTCACTCACTAGAAGGTATAAATTCCAGGTGCGCTTATTTGCAGATGACACGGCCATCTATCTTACAAATTAGAAAATGTGGAAAGCTGTGGGACAGAAAATTTAAGCCAAGTAAATGCCAGATCATTCACATCATCTGAAATAAGAAATCCATGGACTCTTGACCTAAGCTGGAATAAAAATGTATCCAGATTCGCAACAAATGCCAACAGAACACTAGGTTTTCTCAGACGCAAGATCAAAGCGTCACATAAAGGTCAAATCACTGTTATCCAAAAAACAAGTCAGACCTTAATTAGAATATGCCCCATCAGTATGGTCGCCACACACACACAGGCGACAAACATAGTTTGGAAATGGTCTAGCGGCGGACAATCAGAAGGGTCAAAGATGACCATTTGCGTTACATTAGAGTAACACAACAGCAAAATCTTGTTGCTGTCTCCCTCCCTGAATACTTAGAAGCCCACGTCCTGATTTCTTATTCCAGAGATGTCTGCAACAAAAGGTTGAATGTTTTCAAGAAACGGTCATTGTATAATGTTCATAAAGCACGAGTAAAATAGAAAAAGTGGAAAATCATAGGTCGCCCAACACGACATAAACGAAAGTGTTCCAGGCTCGTTTTGACTGCGCCTGTTCATGGACGATAGTGGACCGTAGGTACCGTCCACGCCCTCTAGCCCCGGATTGAGCAGAACATTTACACATGTTATAAGAATATAATTTCGAGACAACCGTGGCCTTCAATGATACACTGAGTGCCCTTCCACGAAAAGCGGCGTATGTCCCCCAGATAAATAATGGCTTTGCCCTAAACAATACAACAATAGGCAGAAGTGAACAGACTGGAATTTCGAGAGGGATTTATGGTTATGGAGCCTGCGTATCACAGAAACTGCAAAAAACACACACAAATTTAAAAGCGGGCACCATATCCAAGGGGAGATTAAACAATACCAAATGCTGGTAAAACGGGAGTATTGGAACCAAGCCGAAATGTTCAAGCTGTTAAAGCTGGAGTATTGGAACCAACCAAGCCGAAATGTTCAAGCTGTAAAAAATAACCAGTACACTATCACAACTTTAATGTGTGCAAACGCAAAACAATGTTTCTAAAATACCATGTAGTCAAATAATCTATAAGGTTAGTCTGTAATCTATTTTTGAATTCTCATTTATAACAACATACATGAATTACAGAATATTTGTCATTTCTTCCCTGTCACGGATGTTTCATGGCTAGAAATATATTTTCTTGAACATCGCGAATATCAATAGATAGAGTTTGTTCACAATCTTAGAATGGGAGCTGACCTGGAAATTGGCAATCATAACTCTGTGATTGCACTACTTTAAAAACAATCTTTGTCGTATTGATTAAATAAATGAAGCATGGAAATAAGATAAAGTGCTGTAACAGACAAATGTCTCGTAGTCAAATGTAGCTTCAGGTCGATCAAAAGAAAAAAACGAAAGTGATATGTCTTCCGTTTAGTTTCAATGGAGGTAAAGTGATATTTATTAAAAATAAGTAAATATGTTAATTATCCGTGCATAATTTGTTAATTCTGCCATACACAAAGCAGAGAAAGTATTTTAAATCACCAAAACACAATTGACATTAAAATGTGTTAACTGGTATTAAAAACATTTCTTGAAAAAAGGATTACTTTCTCCCATCGTTCATCCGAAAATCATTTTTCCTAGGACTATATATATATATATTATATTTCACCAATTTGACGCAAATAGTTTTCCAACACGGTTCTGTACATGGATTGTGTTTTTTTTATAAATTATTTCTGGTCTTTTTGTATTAGGAATGCATTCATTGTTTTTACATGTGTCTGTGATGGAGTTTCGAGAGTTTTTGCACATTTACGTCACGCGTCATTGAAGTACTCAGTCGATCGCGTCGGCTACTAATTTGCTTACTTGCGTTCTGAACTTCAAAATGATTGTAATTTGTGTTTCTTTAAAACTCTTCTCAGTTTTAAAATAATTGCACAACTATATTCCTTAAATGACCTACCACATCCCTTGTTTGTGTTTTTTTATTTACTCAATCAATTTACAATAAAGAACAAGTGTATACAAACAGGTAAAATTGCACAAATAAACATATATGTGGTTCATTCTCTGTTATTATAGCATTCATGAAATTTAAGTGTAAAAAGATTTTACTTTCCTGTTGGTAAGATATTTAAACATAATTCCATTTTCAGTTTTAGACAGATTAACAATATCATAGTTACGTTCTCGACAATTACTAATGAAATAAGCTTTATAAATGCAGAATCCGACTAGAGACAGTATGGTATTAATATAATAACAGTTCGAATCTGAAATTTTATAGCCTATAACAATAGATTTTAAATGTCGTAGATCTTGCATATGCCACAAGATTTACATTATGGACCTCCGCCAATATCATCTGTTTTCGGACACCTTCCACATTCCTTCGAATCATTGTTCCGTTAAAAATATTGTCGCCAAGGAGCGAGGTTATTTTTCCCTATATAGAGTCTATTAGGTTACAGTCTTATAAATTTAAATTCATTAGGCGCATCGGAGAAAAAAAGTGGAGGCACCTGCAGAGCCTTTCATAGTTTTTCGTATGCTACGATATGTTGATGTATATTTTTGAGAGTATTTCCACACGTCTCTGTTTGGTTTTGGCGAGGTCATGGGTACTTACGTCTGATAGTAGAGTTTTAGAAGATACATTGTATACAACAGGACATGAACACATGCGGAAGTGCTGACAGTTTTGAGGTGTAAGTGTATTTTTGTGAACTAAGATCTTGTGTAGGAAGTATGTTGGAAGTGGTTGCTATTTTTTTAGTTTGGGTTTCATTAATGACAGGAAGTCAATGCAGTCGGCTGACGGTGACTGTGCGGTCGGCAGACAGTGGCTGTGCGTTACGACCGAGGCGTCCGGGCGGGTGGGTCTTTTCTGGTTGCTCTGGGTCGGTGGAATTGCTCAGAGTTGGAAGGGTTTGCTCGAAATTCGGAGGAATTATTGTCATATTTTCTATGGCGGTGCCCGAATGGTTTCCCTCGTTTTGTATAGACAGTCTGCAGATAAGTATTTTGATTTGCTCGGAATTAGGGGGAATTATTGTCATATTTTTTATAACGGTGCCCGAGTGGTTTCCCTCGCTGAATAGGGATAGTCTACAGATAAGTTATTTGATTTGTCACAAGTGATTTAAGGTAAGTATATCGCATTGTCAAATTTTGGAGAAGAGTTCTGATGTTATATGAGGGTTGGATATAAATTTTGGTGTAAGCTTAGATTTCAAGAGCGGCCCCGTCACTTGGATTGTTTTGTGGGACAAATAGGACAAATAATTTAGTGAGTTTTCAATAATAATATTGTAAGTGTTTCTTGGCCGTATGGAAAGGTGTCGGCACTTGAGGATGTTGCGTCATGTGTGGAGCGGGCATCAATCTTAGTTGATTACACGGACAGGTGGTGCCTAATCGCTACTTGTGTCAGTTTGACCACAAAAACATGGATTGTGTGAAAGATATAACCAAATTGCTCCTTAATGATAAGGTGTGCCGTTCTTATGATCGCATGGATAAAAGGATGGATTGATTACTTGTTGACACGTTTTGCTCTCAAGCGGATGCAGGTGATCATGACTTTTTAGAAACAGAGAAACAAAGAAAAATATCAAACAGGGAGTGCCACGCACCAAAAGCGCAGCCTCCTCAAAACGAACCCCCAGCACGCAAACGCGTGCACCTACACACACTGTCAAAGCTTACACATCAGGACAAAACGAACAACACACACACACACACACACACCCAAAGCCAACACACAAGGACAAGACGAAAGATAAGCATACACACACGCGCGCACACAAAGTCAACACACAAGGACAAAACGAACAAACAAAGGACAGACTGGATAATAATAAAGAAGGCAGACTGGATAATCATCACAATTATTACAGGCACTTCTGTCTTATCATCTACAATGTTCAAGGTGATTGCACGATTAAACTGGTAGCCTCTTTCAATAAGGGTCTAGCTAGGTTCTTACAAAAATGAAAAATGATTTAAAACAAACGGTATAAAAGTCTGCATAATCACTTTTTCATGGAAGGTATTAACTGCGATGAAGACATGTGAGCAATTTGGCTGAATGGTTTTCTTCGGTTGATGGGCCAGATAGGCAAGGAGCGTTGCGCGCGCGTAAAGGCCTTAACTTGCCATTAATTCTTCGCAAGGGAATTTATCTGGTGATATGTCGGGGAATCCTTCAGACCGTTAGTGCACATGTTGAGTTGTGTTGATGCATAATGATTGAGAGTGATTATATGTTTTACTTTCGTATAATAAAAAAATTAAAATTACCCATACTCCTTTTTAGCGGTTGGACACGGTGAATTGTTTTTGCATTTAATTTGGAATATTAGAATGGCACTTTTCTGTGTGCCAGTTCTTTCATTTCATTATTACAACTTGATGTTACATGACCCATGGATACAGGGCTAAGACACGTTTTTAATAGTGTTACGCCAACCAATACACATACAAGACTGTAACATAATGTTCTATTTCTCCTACCTTTTCCCATATAATCAAAAACTCAAGTAAATTCAACCATCTGCTACGCTCCTGTCGACCTTCCGTCTCCGCATGAATATGTTCATGAATTGTACATCGGTTAATTTGTACTTACGCATCACGAAATAAACATATAGAATATTGCTACAAAGGAAAAATATCGTCTACCTTTTACAATCATTTATTTACTTCTAATCTTTATTTTGCTTCATAAAACATTTTGTCCTTTCAAACTAGAGTTATTTTCATAAAAGTTAACATTACACAGGGACTCATTTGAAAACACAATTCACGACACTGTGCGACGTGTGACGGAACAAACAAAATAACAGTTAAAAACTTGGAAAAGATGTGTCCCAATATTTTTTTACACTTTTAACTGTTCAACCACATTTTCAAACGTTCCGGTAGATCATTTGTGATAGATGTTGAAGTTCTGGACGTGAAACACTGCGCCAAAAAAATGAGAATTTAGTGAATTCGTTTCGGATAAAGACACTTGGTCAATATTTTGGTACAATTGAATGTGACTCAGGCCTTGGGCTTGGGAAAGTCCAACGGGCACGGATGGAAAATTTGCTAACGAGGCATTACGGGCAGTGGAGTCAGCACAAGGACTGGTATATGCGGACATTTGAGCTTGACTGACTTCAGGGTTTGAATTGGCAGAAGGCCTACAATAAAGATCAGTACATATGGATTGGGTTGCGTTTCCTGAACTTGAGCTTGAAGAATGATTAGAAAGCAGGAATGAGCATTCTTTTTACTTGGCCTCTGATTTACCGCTGTAGTTCAGTATGGATTGGACATTCTTATGACCTGATATTCGAATGATCTCGGATGATTTCTGTTAGTGGAACGTTTGCATCCCGCAATTTCTGAACTAAATGTTTTCTGGTCGAGTGGTTAGTAAGTCGTTTCCCTTCTTCAGCTAAACCGGCTTCTTTGACATTGTTTTCCGTAGGCCGCCTAACTTTTTTACATCCACCCTCTGGCAAATAAACCACTGACAGTCCGGGTTTTCTGGATCTATAGGTTTGTGCCGAGATAGATAGGGTCTTCATCCCGACAGAGGTTTTTTGGTCGTTTACATTCATACAGTTTGTAAAAATTTTACAGGGTCACGGTCTCCGTTATTAGCAAACATTTTAGGAGAAACTTTTCTGATATCAGAAATATTATCGCCCGTTCGGGTTTTTGTTTGTCTTTCAATTAGTTCTTGATACTCGGCTCCATCTGGAAGTAATTTCAGGGCTATATTTCCCCACCTGAAAAAAAGTATATTCGATGAGGGCGAAGGTGAATGGCCTTTTACTGCGTTTTTCTATAACTAAACAGAACATGTTTTTAAAAGTGCTAGATTTTGGTAAAAATGTGGCAAACAAACAAAATGTTTCAGGGGTTCCACGTAGACCAAAGTGAATACATTTGTTGAGCCATACAGTGTTTAGAAGAGCCTGCGGGGAACAGTCACCCAACAAAAAGTGTCAGTGAGTGTGCCAGCAGCATTAGGTTTGTTACCAATATGAAAATTTTGAGTTTACGAATTGAGGTTGATTATTGAACACTTTAGTACACATTTTTATAAATGAGGAGAATTCTTTCTTTTCAAGTTAAACCTTTGAAATTTATTATACCATATACTCTCTAAATAAATGACTCCTGTATTTTGCAAAAGGGAGATATTTTTAATATGTAGCTAAATGAATGGATTTCAATCATCATAACACTACTGGTATAGTGCTTGTATTTAGCTGATTTAGATTAATTTAAATACAGTGTGTGCAGATATAGCAGCCAGCTATTTGTAAACTACGGAGAGAACATTTTTGTTGCGTATACGGTTTGCCGTTGTTTTATTGATATGCGTATATTTAATAGGTCATCCAACTGATTGAGGAAAGCAAGATCTTTACTAGTTTTACTTTATTTTTTTATAAGAACAAACAACTTCTGAAATAATTTACTAAGATACCCTTTCAGACTTTTTGAGCAGCTTTGTCTTGGCAGTTAAATCACTTCTGGTTAGAGAAAATTGAGGACCGTTGTGTCCGACAACAGAGTATGGATACTTGAGCCGCTTAAGTTCCTGGTCAAAGCTGCTTATAAATTCCCGGATACTTGTAGGCTGATACTTATCCCCGTTACTTTTTCAATTGGCTATATATTCATCTAACGTATTTATGTCTATTTCATGGATTGATCTGGTTTCATTTCTGAATCTGAGAAATTTCTCATTTTTTAAATCATGTTCTGTTTTTTTAGATGTATTTTTGTTTGCATGCACGTTTATGGTCGCAGTTACATCCTCACTACTCATCTCCATAAATTCTTCTTTTCATGTTCTCGTTCTGACTGAGGAGGAATAGTTTCGGATACAGACATTGTTTCAATATGGACAAAGTCTTTATTGCAAGATACCTGAACATTCTCAACTTCGAACCTATCATCAAGTGCCATAGTTTCAATGCCAAAAGTGTCATAAAATTCTTCAAAAGACATCTCTTTGACAGTAGTAGTTTCAGTGTTATTGGTTGTGTCTTCCTCCCATATAACTTGAAAATAAGACTCGTCAGTGAACTCAGCCATTTTAGTGAAGCAGACACCGACAAACAACAACACTTTGATTTTTGCCTTTATTTTGCACAAAGGTAGGATTTTTTTAGCAGTTATTCTCAAAAACAAGATGACGTCGTTATGAAAAAAAAAAAGAAGTCCGGCAAAATTTTATTTAGTCACTGACCTAATAAAGCAAAATTTATTCTACTCAAAGATTTTGCCCTTTATTTCGCATGAAGGTAGGATAAATACATTTATGAATATCAACAACCCTACTCTCTTAAATGACTGGTACCATTTCAAAATAATATGACAATTCCGAAAGAGATCCTTTACCATTTCCTTCAAGGCAGGTTGATTTGAAAAAAAATATTGCTGCCTGAGGGCATGACTATTTTTCTGTATATGACCATATGGAAAATTTTACAAACCTTCTTATCTAAAACTGCTGGCGGGAATTCAAAATTACTTCACACAAATATTCCCTAGGTGACTTTATTCCCACCCAAATAACCCCTCATTCCAACCCTTAAATAACGTTTTTCTTTAGTTTATTATGAGTTTTTTTGTTTGCATCATACCATAACACACTTCTTTATTCTATATATAAAATTGACAAATTTCCAAAAGCTACAGCACACATTAGGACTCATTTTAAATGTCTGTAATTTCCATTTTCTTAAAGAATGTTGTCGGTGCTAAAGGATATCAAAGGAAAAGTGGGTGTCATGTTTGATGCAAGAAAGTATTCGATCAAACACAAACTGCAATATCAGCATAAAATTGTAGTGGTGGTGTAGGATTTAACTTCCAACGACAAGTTCCATCATGCATTTTTTCATTATGAAAATGCGACCTTAATTTCAAGCATAGATATGTCGTTATGTGATTTCAGCAAAAAAATGCAAAGATGATAATGAAAATAACTCTACAGAGCAAAAAAAACTAAAAACTAGTTGAATCTGCCATTGTGAGACTACCATTTTTAGCGCAATTTTCCCTTCTAGTGTCTATATATCTTATATTGTATGACTGTTGAAGAAATATTACTTACATTTTAAACATTTCCCTTTTCCCTTTGGGATGCTATCGCGTTTATGAAATAGTTCTAGTATGCAACTAATTTTAAAATATTAGTGGTAAATTAACGTAATAGCTGTTTATTTGTTTACCCGGCATTTCTTTTCGCCGTGAAAACTTATTTCGGTTGTAGAAAATATATAATTTGTCAAGGATAATAATATGTAGTTTTACAATTTCAATATTTAAACCTATTATTTAAATTATTATACGCACAAATGCTTGACTAAAACCCGTACTTATTGGTTATCAAAATAATTGCTACGAAATGTATCTTGTAATCTTCAAAAAGTCTATTATTCCATCGTATCTGACAGAAGCACGTACTTATTATGTTTGTTTGTTTGGGTTTTACGCCGTTTTAACAGTATTTCAGTCATGTAACGGCAGTAACAACCAGTGTCTGATTTGTCCGTACAAACTGTTCGCAAGTAACTGCCAATTCCCATGAACAGAGGTGAGGATATGATTTCGACACAATGTCGTATCAAATGTCACGGAAATACCCCGCCCGGATCGAATCCGACCGCGATCGTAGACAGCTTAATGATCTAGAGTCAAAAGCAGGTACTATTAATATCATCACTACGTATATGGCAAATATGTACACGTACTCTAATATATGTAGTATTAGAAGTAAGTTTTTTTTGTTTTGGGTTTTACGCCGTTTTTAACAGTATTTCAGTCATGTAACGGCGGGCAGTTAACCTAACCAGTCTTCCTAGATTTTGTACCAGTACAAACCTGTTCTCTGCAAGTAACTGCCAACTTCCCCACGTGAATCAGAGGTGGAGGACTAATGATTTCAGACACAATGTCGTTTATCAAATTGTCACGGAGAACATACGCCCCGCCCGGAAATCGAACTCGCGACCCCGCGATCCGTAGACCGACGCTCTACCTATTGAGCTAAGCGGGCGGGTACTTAATATATAGTTTAAATGGAAATAACTGTATGTCAAGTATGTCCAGAATAAATGTAGATGTCAAAGTAAACTTTTGACCTACTTAAAGAAAACTAAAAACAGTGAACCTGGACAGAAATGAATATACGCATCCTTCTAAATGGCTGAAATTAATATACTGTAACAGAAAAAGTTTTGTTACATTTCAACACAGTGTTACATTTATATATACAATGTGATACTGTCTCTAATGACGTTTATCGGAGAAGCACAAAATATTATTGTAGACAGGAGGTATTTATACATGCAACATAGGAGTTGATTAGCTTTAGTTAACAGTTCTAGGAACTCGAAATTTGTAAAACTATTTATGCATAGTGTAGTTGACGATTGTTGTGAGTTCGGCTATCTCCGTAAACTCTGTTATGTACTTGCGGATTGATTTCCATCGCTTGATTAAACAAATAGCTATAAATGTGAGCGTTTGATATGACTTTGAATCACACAACTGGTATATCTATCGAAAAATGTCAAAAATGCACTATTAATTTAACATTTCACAGAACTATTCAAACTCTTAAAGCGTCATAGTTTTGTCAAGAAGTAACGCATTTCTTATGTAAACGCGCGGAAGACTGACAATAACAAGAGCTCGTCGAACACGAAATGCCCCCATTGATGCATTCAGTAATTGCACAAGGAACAGAAATTATAAGCTCACTGTAAACAGAAGTCCTACTGTTCTGGTCCAACCTGACCATGACCTTTAACCTATTAACATAACAAGAGATCACAGAGTGATCTTAGCACCGACCACGTTGAGCCTTTTTAATGATAAGACTAGGCAATCAGTCAATTATTTCGGACACAAAGCTATCATGTGTCCAATTGAAGTGTACTGAGAATGTGAAGTAGTCACTAGGTCAAAATCGAGGTCAAATTTTATTTCGGAACACAGAACTATCCATGTGGTCCAACTTTGAAGCCTGTACCTTCAAAAATGTGAAAATAGGTCACTAGGTCAGTAACAAGGTCAAAGTTTGTTTCAGTACACAAACCTATGCATGTGGTCCAAATATGAAGGCTGTAGCTAAAGAAATGTGAAAGTAGGTCACTAGGTCAAGATCAAGGTCAACTCATGTCAAGGTTCATCTTGCCACTTAAAACAATACATGTGGTCCAAATTTGAATGATGTAGGTTATAGACATGAAGATTCTAAGTTTTTCCCTATCTAAGTCTATATGAACCATGTGACCCCCGGGCTGGGCCATATTTGACCCTAGAGGGATAATTTAAATAAACTTGGTAGAGAACCACTAGATGATGCTACATTACAAATATCAAAGCCCTAGTCTTTGTGGTTTGGACAAGAAGATTTTCAAAGTTTTTCCCTATATAAGTCTATGTAAACCATGTGACCCCAAGGGCGGGGCCATATTTGACCCTAGGGGAATAATTTGGACAATCTTAGTAGAGGACCACTGGATGATGTCATATATAAAATATCAAAGCCCTAGGACCTGTGGTTTGGACAAGAGGTTTTTCAAAGTTTTTCCTATATAAGTCTATATAAACCACGTGACACCCGGGGTGGGGCCATATTTGACCCCAGAGAAATAATCTGAACAATCTTGGTAGAGGACCACTAGATTTTGCTTCATACCATATATCAAAGCCCTAGGCCCTGTGGTTTTGGACAAGAAGATCAGAAACCGTTTAACTGTTCCTGGCAAATGTGACCTTGACCTTTGACCTAATGACCAAAAAATCAATAGGAGTCCTCTATTGGTCATGACCAACCTCATTATCAATTTTCTTGACAACAGGCCTAGGCGTTCTTGAGTTATCATCCGGAAACCGTTTTACTGTTCAGGGTCACTGTGACCTTGACCTTTGACATACTGACCTCAAAATCAATAGGAGTCATCTGCTGGTGATGATCAACCTCCCTATCAAATTTCATGATCCTAGGCTCAAGCGTTCTTGAGTTATCATCCGGAAACCGTTTTACTATTCAGGGTCACTGTGGCCTTGACCTTTGACATACAGATCTCAAAATAAATAGGGGTCATCTGCTATGATGACCAACCTCCCTATCAACTTTCATGATTCTAGGCCCAAGCATTCTTGAGTTATCATCCGGAAACGGATTGGTCTACATACAGACCGACCGACATCTGCAAAACAATATACCCCTCCTTCTTCGAAGGGGGGCATAAAAAATGGGGTTACACGGAACAGTTTAAACTTCACATGGTTAAAGAAGACATTGCGAGAAAGCATGCACATTATGAAATAATACCTTTATTATACTTCTTTATTTTACTGCAATCCAACATTTTCAAATTAAACCCCAACCAACGTCGAATATCTTTTAAAAAGATATTTCTTGTTTCTGATAAGTTGTCGTACTGAAACTGGTGATAATTATTCTTTCTTCTTTATTCTGAATTCCGCTCAAATATTTGACGACATATATTTAACACCATAATCAGGTTGCTAATTTGACCCCAAGAAGCCGCTATATATATTTTCCAAAACAACAGAACTTTACATACATAAAACATTTGCACTCTCTCTTCGACCCACGAAATCTTTAACTTCTGGTAAACATTTTTAAGTGGTAGTGTAATATCTGAACTTTTTTTGTCCTTACTATTTAAACGTCTGCGTTATGTGCATAGCATTTCTTTGCTCTAACTGTTGTTATCTCTTTAAATCTAAGGTAGGTTTGATGACAAAACAGTTTTCAAAGTTCAATAACAGTTTTTAAACATTATGTTTAATTATGTGATGGCATTTCCATGATAAATATAATCTGAAATTATAAAACAAAAAAAGGGTAAATATAGTGTCGTAAATCTGGCATACTATAGATAGAAATTCATGATCTGGCAAAATGACTCGTTCTTAAATCTGACATTAAAGAAACAATGACGTTTGTTTTGTTTTGCTATTAACATAACCTGTTCAATGATAGTCATTCTCTGGGCAAAATAACCCTGTTATCAAAAAAATAAGTTAAATATTGAACCGACAATCAACTTTTTGAAGTGAAAACCTACTTTCTTCATCGATGGAAAATAACACAGAATCCATCCTGATATCCGTGACACTTTGCTCAGAAATCCATTTCCAAGGCTCGTCCGAAATCAGTCTCTTCGTGTGCGCGACATCCCTACGCGTGAATCTGCGTACATCTTTAAGGAGACGTCACGACTGAGATAGTTTAGCATTATTACAATACACAGTCGGTATTGAAATTGTGTTTCCAATACATGTGCTAATTAGATAAATCCTCAATATCTATGTGAAAATAAGGGATGTGTTTTGTATGATTGCAACACTGTGAGTTGCTCTAATTACTGACAAATGACTGAAACAATAGGAATTCGTACGAGAGATGGATAGACAAAACAACAGTGAGGTAACAATATATTCTTTTATTGTTTAAATGTATGAGTTGTAAGCTACAATAAAGAATACCCATTTTATGAAAATCAAACTGGAAGTTAGAAATAACAGAAAAAAATTAATTAGGTCATGAGTCATCATATACCTGACAAAATTTGTCATTAGTTTTCGCGAGCTGTCAAACTTATTTTTATCTCTCTATTCTGCAAATGCATTGTTTTTGAAAGTATCTTGGACGGATATTGTAATGTGCAACTTACTTTATATTCCACATTAATATTTTTGCTTGAAATTGCTTTGTTGAGCTCACCGACGTCACATATGAATGTCTATTGTTTTAGTCTATTGTCTGTTATAAAGGTATCAAATCTCAATATTAAGATATAAGAATTGTTCCTTTCTGGTAGACAAAGGAAACTGTTTGGTTGAATCATGATATAACGGTTTTTGGAAAGAACTGAATATTCTTTGTTTTTTTGTTATTCACCGGAAATTCAAAAAGTGACATCACCTTAAAGTAGATGCTCCGCGGCTGTTCAAATTCATTTGTGTATGCAACCAATGATTACAATAGGTAACAGTTAACGGCCACGCGCCATACTTAAGCACGCAAAAACAGTATTTTATAATTTTATATAAAATAGAATTTTGAATATTAAATAGATTCTAGTTTTTCAGTGACAATTTAAGGTTAGTGACTGAGCATTTTAACAGTGTTACAATTGTATTTTCAGATAGCAAAAGAAATTCAATGTTAAATGGTATATTTGAATAAAAAATATTTTTCAAATTGAATTGTTTATTCATACAAATTACCTTGAAGTTTCACTGATAATTTAACACAATCAACGTGAAGTCAGTATCCACAATAGCGTTTGAAAGGTTTATTTTTGCGCGTCAGTTGCATGTAAATCAATTGCGTCGCGCTAAATTTGCTTGTTGGTGCAACCAAAATTTTTTTTAACTTTATCTGTTTTCGAGTTAGAATTATCAATATTCCAATGTCAATAAAATTTCACAAAGAAATGTTAATTACAGGCGCACGTGAATTCGTGCAAAACGGCTATTGTGGGACTACGATTCACGTGATGATTTTTAAAAAAATTTTCACGTGAAGTTCTTCAAGTGTATTGGATATGAAAAACACAAGTGATTTATAATTAAATGAAAAACCCAGTTATAAACTGGATAGTTCTTGCTGTTCAGTATTATGTAGTTATGCTGATAATTGATGGAGCACTGTTTACTCTACGTATGTTAGATTAAAAATTTACACTGTTTTACTTACTATTGAAATATTTTAATTTCTTAATGCCTTTGTTCATAATGTGGCTGCCACACATTTTGTTGTAGACATAAAATATCTCTATCTGTTGTTAAATCCTATTTTCAATAACTATTTTCTAGTGAGTGAGTGAGTTGGGTTTTACGGCGAATCGGCAAAAAGTGGTCATATATCGCCGAGAAGTTATATTGAAAACGCCAATTGTAAAGCATACCTTAAATAATTTATGTAAAAATGTAAAGCATATCTAAAATCATTTATTTAAAAATGTAAAGCACAATATGTAGAAATGTAAAGCATATCTAAAATCATTTATGTAAAAATGAAAAGCTTAATTTTTTAAAATCATTTATGTAAAAATGTATATACGTATGTGTTAAAATATCAGCTGCAAAGATGAATAATATATGAAATGTCAGATTTTTTGATAAATTCCTATCTGCTTTAAAAACGATAAAATATTTCCGACTGAAACTTTTTCAAATAACTCTTTCAAAGATTGAACGTCATAGTATGTACTGCGTTGTGGGGCAAAGTCCACACAGTCGATTAAAATATGTTTACTAGTTAGCACGTTCGGGTTGGTCTTCTTTATTCAAAAGATAAGAATGAGTCAAACGGGTATGACCTATTCGACAACGAGAAAGAACAACTTCCTCCCTGCGAACAGATCCGTTCCCTTGGTGCCATTCCCCTAAAGTAGGTCTAATATCATGAAGTTTATTGAATGAAGCATTGTTCCATGACGATTGACATTTAGATAAAATGCATTTGTTTACATTGGGCCTAAAATCGGGATGTGGTAATTTCAAATTGGATTGTGCTAATGAAAGGGATTTCTTTGCTGCACTATCAGCATCCTCGCTTCCATGAATACCAACATGACTGGGAATCCAACAAAATATGATAAACTTTTAGCTCACCTGAGCCAAAGGCTCACAGTGAGCTTTTGTGACCGCTCAATATCCGTCGGGCGTCCGTCAACATTTTCTAAAATAATCTTCTTCTTGAAACCCCCTGGGCAGAATTACACCAAACTTCACAGGAATGATCCGTTGGTGGCCCCCTTTCAAAATTGTTCAAATAATTTAATTCCATGCGGAACTCTGGTTGCCATGGCAACTGAAAGGAAAAGGAAAAATTTTAAAAATCTTCTTGTCCCAAACCGCAAGGCATAGAGCCTTGATATTTGGCATTTGACATCATCTAATGGTCCTCTATGAAGATTGTTCAAATTGTGCCCGTGGGATTAAAAGAGGCCCCGCCCGGGGGTCCCAAGTTTTACATAGACTAACATGGGAAAAAACTTTAAAAATCTTCTTGTCTGATACTACAAGGCATAGAGTCTTGATATTTAGCATGTGACATCATCTAATGGTCCTCTATAAAAATTATTCAAATTATGTCCCTTGGTTGAAAAGAGGCCCCGCCCTGGGGGTCCCAAGTTTTCCATTGATTTATATAGGAAAAAAATTAAAAATCTTCTTGCCTGAAACTGCAAGGCCTAGGCCTTTGATATTTGGTATGTAGCATTACTTAGTGGATCCCTAACAAGATTGTTCAAATTATGCCCCTGGGGTGAAAAGAGTCGGAAAAGATATTAAATTTTTCTGCACTATATTTGATATAAAATTTAGGACTAAATCAATAGCTTTTGCCTCGGCTGAAAATATTGTTGCATTATTTGATAAACGTCATTTTGATTGATGAAGGTAACTGACAGCAGCACACCCAACCTTTGATTCATCTTTTGAACCGTCTGTGTAAATTGCAAAATAGCCCTTGTAAGTTAACTTGATTTCATGATATTTGGACTTGAAAATTTCATGGTTGTTTCAAACTTTCTAAAGGCCGTTTTCATATCAAAAAGAGCTGTAGGGGAATTAAAGGTCCATGGTGGTTTATCTGGAATTAAATTTTCTTTAATACCATCGAAATCAAAGTCAGTTTCATTCATAGAAGATTTTATGCGAAATCCAAACGGCTTGATTTGTTTTGGGTTTTCTCATATGAATTGAAGTACTTGGGTTTAAAAGTGATTTTATGAGCAGGATAAGATTTGTTTGCAGCCACTCTCAAAGCATATTGCAATGAAAGTTTTTCTCGGCGTGTGTAAAGACAGGGTTCGTTTGCTTCAGCATACAAGCTTTCAACTGGCGATGTTCGGAAGGCACCGAGAGCAATACGAAGACCTGGATTATGAATGGTATCTAACATTTGTAAATAAGATTTTCTTGCTGAACCATAAACAACACAACCGTAATCTAGCTTAGATCTAATTCAAGCTCCATAAAGTCGTAATAAAAACTTGTGATCGGCTCCCTAATCAGTACTTGAAATTACCTTTAAAATATTCAATGACTTCAGACATTTGGCTTTCAAATATTTATATGTGGTATAAAAGAAAGCTTTTTATCAAAGATAACACCAAACAATTTTGCTTCGTCAACAACGGGTATTTTTGTACCATTTAGAAAAAGCTCAGTGTGTTTCCGTAACTGACAAAAGTGTACACACTGAGTTTTCGATTTGGAAAATTTAAAACCATTTTTCATTTAAATACTTTTTCAAATTCTAGGTAGAAGGAGAATTCCGATGTATCTCCTGACTCATTTTTGCTTAAACACTATCTGTATAAAATGTTTACTGTAAAGGAAATAAAATAGTTTAACTTTGTAATGAAATTTCGTTTTTAGATCCATGCACTCCTTTCTTTATAAACTTGATTGTAAGTATGTGATTTATGTACATTAATAAATAAAGTTTAAATAAACCTCATTTTTATGAACATTGAACTTATTTTATTTTCCTGTAGATACTTCATTCCACATCTCTTCAAGCAAGAGGCTATATCTCTGTGCAAGTAACTGATTACAAACTGAGTATTTCAGACATTTATTCAATTAGATCTATTCGTCTAATTACACGATGTTTACAGACCGTCCCCTAGTTACTGTTAGAAAAGGACAACAAAATTTTTACACATGAATATACGAAGCCTCGAATCTTATCATATAAATGGATAAAAAATCAGAATGGTTGCATTCATAGTTTTATACCTAATACATTTAAAGACAATTACTGACTATGCTTTTGTTGGGTTTCTAGTCAAACTGACACAATATACGTGACATGGCGAATTTTCCAGATTTTGTTGGTAGCGGAAGACCTCAGTCGACCCTCCAGGCATTGTTTCATGCATGGGCGGGCACCTTGGTAGAACCACCGACCTCTTTAGGCTTCCTCTTACGAATTCAATACCCCTAACGAGGTTTCGAACCCACATCGATAAAGGGCAAGTCATTTAAAGTCAGTGGCCAGGGAGGTATTCATCCAATGTACCTATGTTAAAGTTGAACCTTAATTTAATTGTGACAACGTGCATATTGGTAACTAAAGAAGATCGGATAACGATTTTAATAGAATATACAATGAACATTAACTTTAAATGGAATATACAGTGTAAATCAACTGTTGTACGTTGTACTTTTTATTTAAATCGGTACCCTTTCCTCTTCAAACAACTTTCCTCTCCAGTGAATTGCAAAATATTTGTTTCGGCAGTTCTACATATAGCAAAACATAAGAGAATACTTCATTGTCAAAGTTTCAAAAACATCCTAAATAAATTTGGAGACGATTTAGTAATTTATTTAAAAGAAAATGAACATAAATATTTTAAACAGTGCTAATCATTTTATGATAGGATTCATTCTGATAATACCGTTCTATGTCAAAACATGTACTTATGATAAAAAAGTCAAAATTGAGATAATAAAATACTCATGAAGAACATTCTTTTAACTTTCAAATCTGAAGAAATTATCTTCACTGTATCAAAACTTACGATGCTTTTAGGTAAGACACCGATTGCAGTTGGAGACGTGTTGTTATGAACGTCATGAAAGCAGTATGACGTGTATTGTATTTTCCTTTGCGTTTATATTATGCAACAAATCAGGTGTATAACTAACTGAACGTGATATACCTGATTATGTATCAACAGTTTAAAATGATTTCATTCAGAAATAACCGCCGTGTACTTTTGGTTTCATCACAGGCCTTTTATCTGTACACCATTATAATCTCATGGTGCATTGGTGCTTTGAAGTTTCGGTTGCCATGACAACACAAATGAAATTTATTTGTAAAATAAAGTAGAATGTTTTTCCTTAGATAACTGAATAACAGCACACTTGTTTCTAGTTTCTGCATGAACATATAAAGAAAGAAAAAGATGTTCCAGTACATTAAACTATTTATTATGTAAGAACTATATCATGTTACTAATACAGTTTTCTCATAGAACGGCCCATATTCATTTATAACTTTTAAAACGCAAACGTCAGAAAACAAAGATGAACTATTCTCATTACAATAATGTTACGAAATGAAACGGTTTGCAAACATTAATAATAGAGAAAGGCACGATATTAGACTGCGGTCTACAGAGATGTATATTTACCAAGCAAGCAGTCATCAAGTTTAGTCAGCAGTACAATAAAAGAGAACTTTTTATATGCAATTACATACAAGAGGTCAATATTTTATATGCAAGTATGCCTGCTTATTTGGTGAAACTTGTCTGTTTATGATATGATACGTTATAAACTGCGATTCGTAGACTTAATTTGTGACCATTTTGCATTTGCTACTCTTAATTATCACGTATCTGTCCGTGTTTCATACATGGCGGATTATTATGTTCCGACATAAAAGAAGTTCTTTTTCATTTAATATAAACTACAATGTTTAATGATGACATCTTCACTTGCAGAATATGTTTTACTCGAGAAATCGATTGACAAACTGCGCGTTTTAGGACTTTGGCAGAAATGGCGCGTCGGAGAGAATGTAAACGCTTTCAGAATAGAAAATATAAGTCATTAAGGTATGACCCATGTAATAGTGCACCTCCTTTTAAAGAGTATTCAATTCCTACAATAAACCTAACCGCCTCGGTAGCCTAGTGGTAGAGCGTCCACTTCGAGAGCGGAAGGTCGTGGGTTCGATCCCTAGGCCGCGTAAAAATAAAAATAGTACTAGCAGCTTCCTCGCTTGGCGCTCAGCATTTAAGAGGATATTGCTAGGACTGATCAGCCCGGTGTCAGTATAATGTGACTGGGTGGGATATCATACCACGTGTCTATGGCGTGATATTCCAGTGAGGCAGCACTATAAAGTTGGACATTGTGCTCACTGCTACAAGTAGACACCGTCGTTTATGACAGAAAAAATGTTGAAAAAGACGTTAAACCCGAACACACACACACACACACTCACGCACACACACACACACGCACACACACACACACACACTAAACCTACTTTGACCTAAAATTTTCACGGAACAAAGGTTCAAGCCCCACTAGTAAGTTTTTAATTTTTTCAAGACTTACTATTGATTCATTGTACAAGAGAAAAATTTTCATTTGATAAGCGATTTGCTGTTCAAAGTGAATATACCTCGGACACAGTTAGACATCTTTAAAAATACTGAGTAACATGCAGGAAAGGTTCTCTATTTTGCCTTTAATAATGTCAACATCTGATTACTCTAACTTAAATGGACAAATATAGTTAATATATATGTTAATTTACATCATACAATTTCACCGATGCAACTTTTGGCAGAAAATCAGCACTGGGAATTAATGCACATTTTTTTCAGCCGTTTCCAGATTATTTTACTTTCTTTTCCTTTGACAAATAAAGTCTTTCCTAAAACCTTAAAAATATAACAATGTTAAATAAAGAGTAAATTTTCTGAGACGCTATTGAACTGCTAAACAAAACCAACATTCTGAAATATTTAAACTTCTTTAGTTATATTGTAGTATCAAGTGTAAAAGAAGACCATGTAACTTTCACATATACTGTTGTTAACGAGTACAGCTTGAATCAGAATGTTACATTGAGGAAAAAATCTAACACTGTACCACCACATCGAACAGATACATGAAAGAATGTTGAAACCCATTAACACGAATTTCAAGGAACTGAGCATTTTACTTTGAAAGTAAACTGAAATTTGCTAAGCTTAATATTGTTCATAGGTTTCATTTATTTTATATGCAATTCTTGATCACGGCTTTATTTAGGAAACAATATTTGAAACTCTTGTTTAAATGTCATGCTAGGACTGGACTGATTTCAAAATAACTCTAACGAAATGTGCCTTGACAAAATTAATTTAGGTCTTTCCGCTTTGTAAGAAAAACATGACCATCAGTCGGGCAGGGCACGTTTCTATATATAACTCTGGTGGAGGGATTTTTGTCAGGAAGTGTTTTCGTGATTTCAATTTGATTGACAGAAATGTTTCTTGCATGACCCCCTAACACAAGTGTGCACATTATTCAAGTTTGTCAAAAACATTGCAGGCACAGCTAAATATAAGAAAATCTTCAAACGAACCGCAGGTCTGATTATAAATGATTTCACGCATTGAAGTTTGTTCAATTTATAGGGAGGACTGGTATTCCCTTTAAAAGTTAAAACTTTAAAAATCCTCTCGTCGGAAACTGCATGCCAGTTTTGAAGTAATTTGGCAAAAATGTTTCTGTCATGTGTCATATACAAATTGTTACCCGTTTTAGAATGAGGGTTCAGCATCTATTCTTGAACTAATGTTGTTGCTGTTTTTTTTCCAGAAGTTGATTCCTTTGAATGTAATGTTTTAGAACAAACTTTATTTTCTCCAGTAACAAAATCTGAAATTAATTCAGTATCAACAATATGTTAACGTATCAGCATTTTTTATGGCTGAAAAACTATACATCCACGTTTTTATTACGCTTGTTTACTTTACTAGTAAAAAAGAACTACCATTATAGCCTCAAATGCGTTTCAGATAGGCGACTTCCGTTCAATTACGTATTCTATTTAAGTCATTAATAGGATGGTATCCAATTCTTATCTAATGTGCAGGAACGTTCATAAGAGTCAAAATAAGTTTACGAGAAATGTTTCGCGGATCGTCATTACGAATGTACTGCCTGGAAAAAAAAAGAAAACTGTTGTTACAGCAGTAAGTAACACATGCATATCTTATTGTCGGCCTATTTTCAGTTTTATGATTATTGATGAAATAGTTGGACATAAGAAAACTAGTACACATATTTTTTCCGAAACACGTAATACCTAAACCATATAATTTTGCCTGCAGCAGAGCTTTTTACATTGTTGTCTGTTTTACAGCTTTTATGGAACATGCCAGAATGTGTACTTTTCTCCTGTGTTTTCCGATTCTGTTTATCACAGACTACAATTGACGGTTTCCCTCAATATAACAGTTTTCTGAATATTAACAAATATTCCCAGAGTAGCTCTAATCGATGATATATTTTAAAAGCTAGCGAAAGATCACACTATGTTTGTAACGTATCGTTTTTTTGCATTATTATTTTGTTTCATATGGGACAGTATATAATAAAAAATTATATCATTTGTTTAACAACTTTACTTCCGTGTTCTGTTAGTGTAGGCCAAACGTAATGTAATAATTATTTATGTTATTGAACATTTCTTAACCATAAAACTTATATAAAATCAACTTACGTAAGACAGTATTTGCATAGTAATTCGTTTATTTAATACTATGGTAATTGCTAGCACATTCTAACAGATTTGTGTTGTGTTATGATTTTACTACATCTATATAGCACTTTTCATGTGATAACTTTATCACATTTAGACAAAATGTTGTACATTACACATTAAAATATATGAACAGTCACAAATCTAAAAACTGTTATACGAATGCAATGTACAAAAATGTAATTTTACGAATTATCATATAGAAGTAAAGAAAGTTGCACTGTACTGTGCATATATGAAGTAGCAAATGCATCCCGTTTAACACAGGGGCAATATGACATCATCGGCATGGCCTAGTTATGAGAGCTGCTGTGGTTTAGGCATGTAATATGTTTGTCAATATGGCGATAGGAATGGTGATAAGAATATCACTCAACAAAGCCTTCCACAAATACTTTTACGCTTTTCTAAGAGAGCGGATGTAAAAAATACGAACAATTAACCATCACATTCCGCCTATATACATGATGTCTACATATGACAGAAATAACTATAGCTCGTGAAACAGGCAACACGTAATGTCATAGTGAATCCAAATACATCTTTTGTCAGTAGTTTAGGATTCCTTTTTGATCGTGGCCGCGATCATATTGAATAGGACAAGTATTTGCACGATGGGGAAAATATTTCATGATGGACCTGTCAATTCTTTACTTATGAGTGAAAAAGGTCTCATAAGCGTAAATACGACTAGCTTCTACTGATTATAAAACATACCGTACGATTTGTTGTGAATCAACTGTTGTTGTACTTTTAGTAGTTCAACCGCCACCCTTGTTTAAGAGCAACATTTAAAAAACACGTTTTTTTTCATCCTCAAGTAATAAGTAAGTAGACTCGCCCAGTTTAATCAATCTAGAGCGCTTACTTCACCCGATTTACATTCGGAACATTTTCACGCGTTTCGGGCTTTATCGTATGTTTAACATGGGATTTTTGAACCGTCCAAAGATGTTGGAAATGTTTGTCTCATTGTTTATTTTGTTTTAGTAAAAATGTTACTGCTTTAATTGTCTACCACTTTTTTCCCACCCTTGCCTGAAAAAACAGTAATGAGTTTGTACACTGTTCAGACAATTGTGCTCTGTTGAAATTTAACCAAACACAAGTTTACCTGCATAAACAGAAAGCATGATATGTCACCATGCGCGTATCCAGATGGGGAAGGGGGTGGGGGGTGAGACCCCCTCTGGAAAATCTTTAAAAAAGGAAAGAAGACAAGAAGGAAAGAAAATGTTTTTCGAAAAAGGCAACATTAGGACTGCATGTAAAGTATATGCGGCTGCTGCTACATACGACCCCGACATAATTCATATTATTTATCTAAAAGAAACTAAGAATTTTACCTTCAAGAAAGCTTGATTTTATCATTTTCGCAAATTTAACAGGTTAGTCCATAAAACTGTCCTAGAATGCAAAAAATGAAGTGCCAAATTGCAAAATTTTCAGGGTGGGTGGGGGTGGGTGCAGGGGATCGGACCCCCTATGAGAAAATTGACTGTGTCCGTGCATGGTCACTATACCTGTCCAGTACTGGACATTATGGTAAACGCTTCATTCCTGCACAAATGACAATTTCGCAACTTCTGTCCGGTTTGTACAAATTTCTGGCCGCGATAAACCATTTGACTTGTACAACATTTGTATTGTAAACGTATATGTATATATCTACATTTAACCATAACAATTGACAATTTTCTAGTATGCTTCCGCCCTACATAGGTTTAAAATGGTATAATTTAACATGAGTCAGTATCCTCATGGTCTAAAGTGTATTCAGTACTCTGTTTTCAAAATCATGCGTTGTTCTTAAATTTGCATACAAGATAAAGTCAGTCAGCACCTGTTTTAATGCCCAAACTTTATATTTAATTTAATAGATGCCACTTGTTGTATTTTGGTGCAAAATAGACCGTGTGAAGTCATTTGTGCAGATTGTTTTAGAAAGCTGATGTAATTTTGTTTAAAGACAAATGTGCATTATTTTAGGATAATAAGTACATGCACCTTACTAACACCAGAAACAATATTTTACTCACTGAAAACAGTGTACGTTTGGGCATCATATACATTTGTACCACAAACACACTGGATGCTTCCCTTGGTGTTTGGTATTAATATGAATCACATAATGTACTTTGAAAGATTGTCAATGAAATATTCTAAACTTCGTAATCAATACTGACACAGAGCATTCTGATGTTAGTATGTGCTTATAGTCAACAATAATAAATAATTTATTAATTTAGTGAATCGGTGGTCTGGGTCCGGCGTTAAAATCCTGGCCAAGCCACTGGAAAATTCTGAATTGCTCATATGTGTCTCCAACCCAACTCGCGTAGATCGATGCTACAAATCGGGCACATTAATAAACCAGACAGTCTATTTGCAGAGCTAAGCTAGGTTGGCCCGACAAACTATCTAATGGATTTATCTATCTGTTCTGAGGGCTTTCTATCGCTCTGTCCCTCTGGTCAGATCGCTTTGTTTCTGTACTAGTAAAGGGTGCATTTCGCAGTCCCTGAATGGTTGCCCTTGTACTCGTACGTAAAGCAATTTTGAACGTGTCCATCACATAAAACGACGCAATATAGATTTGGTATAGTACATAAATTGCCATGTCAGTTCACTTGTAATTAAGTGTGCGTATATCTGAGATATACATAACGCTCCAGATAAAACGTTACGTTGCTTTAAAGTTTAAGCTCAATCTCTTTAGATAACCTCTGTATAAAGTATTCCGATATTTCGCAAACATCAAAAGAAAACACTCTAGACTATGGTACCATTTTTGTCAGGTAAGTTCACAACTATGACATTCTTATCGCTGACAGATTACCATAATCACAGATTGATTTAGTTCACCCCTGTGTCTAGAATATTGAATAAACCAGATTTGACATATATGTCAATATTACTGTGAGGTCTGAATCTATGGTAGACGAAGCAATTATTTTGGGAAGTAGCTAGTAATTAATTGTAACTAAGCGATTACAGTACTGTAAATATTCCTTTCTGTATCGATTGGTGAAATGAAGGATGCATATTTGATATATTGTGGTAAAGGACAAGCGTAATACAGACAAAATAAGTGACAGGTCAATAAAATATAGGCACAAATATTTGTAAAACACTTCATGATCTGAAATAGATTCATACTTTGCTACTTGTACGGCAAAAGGACATGTTTTACAGCAGTGAAACGTTTTTGAAGTACGATGTATTTTCAAATTGCACATGTTAAAGACATTTAGGTGAATCAAATACAGGAACACAATTGAAAACGAGTACATGTACTTACACTATATTTAAGCCTGAAAGTGTAAAAGAAATAATTTAAGGATTATTTTCACCACAAGATTCTACAAAATGATCTGTTGCACAGTTTTTATTTTGTAAGTCTTGAATTTTGGAATTCTCATGCTATAAACATATTTCTTATTACTATTAAAGCCATTTTTTTTTGACTTTTTATAGTTCTTGCTTACTTTGCGGAATATCATAAAAATTCAGGTCTTTTACAGCTGTAAAATTCCGTACAAAATACCATGGAGTTCAATTAAAGACACATAAGGCATTTTATCAGTTAAATTTTATCAATTGTGGAAATTACCTGACAAATCATCAAAAAGGTGAATTGAAATAAAACCGTTTTAAATGTTCATGTTTTTTCTTGAGTCCAAGAAAGCATATTTGAAATAACGCAAGTGTAGCACAGAATTGGGAAATTATGTCTGGAAAGTACAATATACTTACTGATAGTTATAATCAGAAGGCCGGAAATGTCCAATGTTTGAAATGCTTGAATTTGATTAATTTTGAATACTGTAAATTCACTTACAATACGACAGAAGAAAAGATAATCTGGACCAGACACGAACCTGTCTAACCTTTGCAATCATACAATAACCAAGTTATAAAATACTAGCTATAAAATACGTAACTGTGCATAAATAACATACAATTCTCTAAAAAAATGATTATGTTATTAATCACATTTAAACAACATCAATGACCTTTGTTTCACTTTGTATGTTAAGAGATTTAATAAAAAGAACTATAATATCCATTGCAGTTAGATCCCTATCAGAAATGCATGTGTTACTGATTTTTATGAAATACCCATCCCCTATGTTATTAATCAAGTGATTTAATATTGGCATTCTTATTTGTCTGAGGGTTGTCGTATCGGTCAAAGGCCGGAGGCCTTGGTCCAATACGACTGTCTGATGACAAATAAGTAGGCCAATATGAAATCACTTTATTGATTATGATATTATTATTCATCTTTTGAATTATTGCTAGAACGCAATGAGAGTGGAGCCAGTTACGCACATTCGTATCAAATTATTTAAGCGTTATTTATTAAACCCTGGTTTTTGAAAACATCCTTATTTCATCTAGTAAAACAGATAAATTGTGTGTAGGTAAGTGTGATAAATTTCGTGATGCCTTGATTCAATCAGCTATAATAATGGGAACTTACCCTTTTTATTTTTTTGTCTAATGATTCTGCGAGTCATATAATTTTGAGCTGAGATAGAAACTGCTTTTCATGTCATTTCCTTGCAGGATGCAGGTAACGAGACACAAAATTGTGCACATATGTCTTGATCAAGTAATACAAACAACCTATTAAAGATGCAAGCATATATTATACACCCACATGCCTCGTTTTATTCCTTAGCTATATGAAATTGTTACAGCCGAGATCGTGTTCGCTATTCAACGTATAATACTTTTCCTAGCATGTGAATGTAGATGTATGTTTAAGCATTTATAGTTGATGAATAGTGATATTAAGTTTTTTAACATTCACATCCTTCAAGATGTTTTTTTTTTTCTTTTCATTATTTTCATTATTATGGACAATAAGACAGGAGTTTGTTTTATGTTAATGTCATTAGAACTGTTTTTGATATCGTTAGTTAGACTTCTGTGGTCAATTATACACTGTCAGTTGTATTTTATCAAAATTTTATGATTGTCTCAAAGACTCACACAAACTTCATTAGTATAATTTATGGCCAAATAAAGTAGTCAATATTTCAGTACTGTTTTAATTAGATATTTTCGAATTCTTGATTTTTTTGTGTTTTGGTTTTTTTTTATTTCATTTTTATTTTTTTTGTTGGGGGGGGGGGGGGGGGGAGGAGTGGGGATAGTCATACTGTCACAGTTTAGTCATATGGTGGCATTTAATGGTGGAGGAAGATCCCAGGTGCATTTCAAGGCATTGTTCCAGGCATGGGCAGACATCAGGTTATAGCCAACGACAATTCATAAGCCACCTGCGCGGTTTATGCGCATGAAGAATTAAAACATTCCATGTGAAGTTTCGAATATTTACCATTCGGCCATGTAGGCCTCCCTTAAAACCAGGACATTAAGAATTCCAATCCTGCTAACCTGAAAATCACAGGAATGTCCTGGGATTTCCTGAAGACAGGACATAATAGTACATATTGTCATGTTCTCAGGAAATCCCAGGAATTCTTGAAGTCAGGATATCCCAAGACAATTGTCCTGTATTGAGGAAATACAAGGAATTCCTGATGTCAGGAATTTTCAGGACAATTGTCTTGTATTCAGGAAATCCCAGGAATTCCTGATGTCAGGAAATATCAGGACAATTGTCTTGTATTCAGGAAACCCCGGGACATAACATGATTTGAAATTCTCTTTGGTAGGGAATACAGTTAACAATTCGACTGTTAAATTTCATTAGTATTTACAGTAAGAATATAAGGAGTATTATTTCCTAATATTAAAAAGTATTGTTTAGTTAAAAAGCATACATGATGTACATTGAAACAATACAACCTGTCATAGCAGAAATATTAATTTCTTGGCACATCGTAACAGAGCTCAAATATGTGCACTCGAGGCAAAAATCTAGGTGAAAATACTACTATTTAGTCTAGAATCATCAAATAATGAGCTTCATATTGAGCAAAAAGCTCTTGTTATTCTATGATCTGTTCACTAGAGTGAAACTGTCTTTGATCAAACATGTACAGATAACCTAAATTGTATTAACACATTTCTGACTAATATTAAAGAAAAATACTTTTCTAAATAAAAGTTATAGTTTGGTAAAATCATTAAATGAAAGAGTAAATTTAGTTTTAATTCTAAATTTTATACAGAAATAATATGCTAACTTCCCACAAATATAGAATATATGCCTGTTACACTGTCAACACCACAGTCACAAGTGCTTAATGATACAGTTTCTCCCAAAACATGGGTCTTCAACACCAGGATGTAATTATTTTACTAGACCATTACCAAATCATGTTTCAAATTAGTTACCATCTTTCAATCTGTATCTTTTTTAAAAAAAGGCCTGTCTTTTTTCCTGTGAACAGGACAATTTTTCTATCAAAAGTCTTGTCTTTTAGTGTTAAAGTCCTGTCTTCAGGACTTTTATGCAGCCTTGCTAAAAGAATCTCAGGAAATCCCAAGATAATCCTGGGATTTCCTGAGAACAGGAAAATATTTCTGCACGGGCAGTCTATAAAACAGAAATGAGTCAGAAAATATATAATAAACTTTTCTATTTTGATATGAAATTTTGAACTAAATCAACAGTTTTTGCCTCGGCTGAAAATATGTTTGCATTATTTGTTAAACGTAATTTTGATACAGGAAGGTGGCTGACAGCAGCTCAGACAACCTTTAAATCAACCAACCCTTTACTTAACTGACAATTAATGTAATCAATCTATTACAAGCTTTCAGACTGTAATCAAATAATTGATTTGAGCAATGTCCAATACATCTGTCGTCTTCATTATACACGTTGCTAATTAGTATATAGTCTATCTTACTTACAGACTAGATGAAGTCATTGATAACCGCCTAGGTCAGATATAATGAACATGCCTATTACAAATCTTCCCAAAAAGTACTAGTATCTGGCAGTGATATATGACATCAGACTCAGAACATCCAGATTTTAAACAAATACATTGCATCTATCATTTCTCTCTATCAATTACAGGTCTATTTAATGCCTTCAAATAAACGGTGTACAATTTGTCTCCAAAATGAACTTAACAAAAGCATTCTGACATTACTGGTATAATGCTAGCTATTTTACACTACGACAGGCGAGCAATTTAGGCACTACCTGAATTAATGTATATTCTCAACTTCACATGCAACTCTTTACAAACATATATAAATAACTATCTTACACTGTAAAAACAAAGTGTGGTCTAAACGTAACTTTATAATAACAAATTTATCATAATGCTACATTCATTAAATGAAACCTTTATACATTAAACACATTATCTTGGCCTAAAATATGGCACTGTCAGTTTGTAACTAAATAATAAGTTTTCTCTAAACAACCACTAAAATAATGAAGAAGTCTCCAGGTGCCCCTCCGAGCATTAAATTATTTCATCACGGGCGGGTCCCCGGATATAACCACCGACCTTCTGTTTGCCAGCTGGATGGCTTCCTCACACGATGAAGTATACGTCCAAAGTGAAGCTCGAACCCACATCAGAGGATGGCAAATGATTTGAAGACATCACGGAGGCCCCTTTCGGTAACTGCCTCAGTTTGACATATTTACTAAGACACACGACTAATCTTATTTTTATGTATTTCTGCCTCTTTTAACAAACACCAACAACAGTTCAACGCTAATGTAAAAAATAGAAAAAGTGGAAACTCCACAGGTCGCTCAACACAACAAAAACGAAAGTGTTGCAGGCTCGATTTGATCGAGCCTGTTCATGGACGGTAGTGGAAATGCATGCCACTAAAACATTTTAGTCAGCCACTTCGATCGTTGATGTAGCGTGCTTTGACAGAACGGGTGTTGCTACTATCGGGAAGTAATAAGGCGATGTATAATAACACGTCTTTCCAGGTTCGTACCTTTATTGTATATATATACAAACGTAAGAAGGAAGTGACGTCTAAGACGTAACGTACAAATATCGGTAGACGTCACGCGCATTAGAGCGCCAACGTATATTCTTGACACTGGGGGCCGCAAAATGATATGAAATACAGTCTTTATCTTCTGAAATACATAAACTGATACAATTTTCTTAAGAACAGTTTCTCTGGTGAGTCTCTTCGCATTTCCTTGAAGTTTGTTCACGGCACCAATATCGGGAAGTAATAAGGCGATGTATAAAAACACGTCTTTCCAGGTTCGTACATTTATTGTATATATATATACAAACGTAAGAAGGAAGTGACGTCTAAGACGTAATGTACAAATATCGGTAGACGTCACGCGCATAAGAGCGCCAACGTATATTCTTGACAGCTACCAGGGTTTGGACTGGCTTAGGGGTTTACGGTAAGTTGTTCTAAATTTATGTACCCATGCTTATTAATGTATTAAAAAGCAGCCTCTTTAAATAAAAAAATTAAATTTGCGCCATATGACTGATGGATGCCTTTGTAACATATTTGCTAGTAAAAACAGTTATAATGGACGGAACTAGCGAGCGAAATGAACGGTTTATTTTTAAAGCAACCATATCTCGCCGATTTTTGGATGCAATCCTTGAGAATTACATTCATTTGTCCTGAAATTCATACAACAACTAGAGCGATCACTAAAGATGACGATTATACCCCCGCAAGCTCTGACACAGTACATTGCAATTTGACGCACACAAGACTGCATAATTATGTGGACTGTATATATATACAGACTGTATATAGTATAGTGACGAAAAAACAAAGCCCCATAACTCTGTAGAATATTTATCTAAAAGAACGTAACATGCACCATGCACAACTAGGGTTGGTACTGGTCACTTGTGTGAAGATTAATTAAACTGTGCAAGAGTTCGGAAGATTAGGCACACACAAGACAGCATATGCAGACTGTAAGTATAGCATGTTAAGGAAAAAAGTCCCGTAACTGTGCGTGCAGATTTTTTCGGGAAGAATCTAACAGGCACCGTGCGTAACTAGGGTTACTAGTGATCACTTGTGTTAAGTTTCATTAAATTGTGTGTATGGGTTCAACGGATATTACGCACGCAAAAGATTGCATATGCAGACTCTTTGTATGTTGTAAAGTTACAAAAATCCCTAACTCTGCATTTTTTTCTGAAATACCATGCACAACTACAGTTGTTACTGGTCACTTGTATTTAGTTTTATTAAATTTTGTCAAGTGGCTGAAGAGAGTTGGTGGCACAACATTTTGTCTATGTATCTTTTTCCGCCCTGCCAATCAGTCTCGATCGCAATAAATTACTGCGGACTGCAAAAATCGCGCAACGACAGCAAAGTGTAACGTTAGAGCTTACAGCTTGTTGTTTGGTATGATCTAGCTTCAGTACTCTTTTTGGATGGTAGTAACTGTTACCAGGTTACCCGAGTGATAGCGTTTGCTGAACGAGATTGTTGAGTATGTTCTTGCGATCGTTATATTGTGGACTTGTGTTCATTTGCTAACGTTATCAACAGGACTGCAAATATATTTGTCCACGTTACAATTGGACAGTATTCTTTTGCTAACGTTATGATGTGGACTGGCGAGGCTTGTTTGCTTACGTTACTGCTGGAAGGAACATTTTTTTTTTGGCTTACACTGTTCAATTGGATAATGGATATATAAACATGAACAACTTGATTTTAACAGATCGGCCGATATCTGTTCCAACAAATTTGATGTGATCCTAGGAAATATTGAGACTTTATTTTTTTTTCTTATGGGCATTAGCTTCACTCACGTCCAACACTCAAAAGACCTAAATAGTGGAGGAAATTTCCGATGAAATTTTCATCGGTGCCGGCGCTTTACATGCTATAGGTTTAAATGCCAATTATGTCACGAATAGACCATAAATTCAGATGAAACTTACACGTATCAAAAGGGGAAAAATTCCTAACTGACATTGATTTATGTAAGAAATATGACATAACTCCCAAAATTACGATTTTTCCGGTGATTTAATATATACTAGTATATACTGTGCCTATCTGACTAAAGTACTTGCTCTTCTAAACGAAGATCTGAGAATGACCCATTCACATTCGTCTTCTGTGTATTTTGGATTTCCAATATTGCTATTTTTATTTTCGCAAATCTATTTTTATTTGAACCATAGATTTGCGAAAATAAATCAGACGACTTGTTCGAATGTCAAAGAGTAAGAAAAATGTGCAGTCAATCCGGGGCTCGAACCCGGGACACCTCGCTTACAGAGCAAGTGACCTACCGACTGAGCTAACCGGCTATCCGACACTTTACGTCATAAGAATTGTAAATGTGAAAAATCCAGGCTAAATATAAATTTGCAAAATGTTGTAAGTTAAGCACTGATTGGCTAGCGAAAGGGTCGTCAGAACGAGGCTATCAATAGCTCGTCTTCAGATCCTAAGCGTAGCTTAATAGGAGATGCACTTTAGTCAGATTGGTACTGTGCACGATTAACGCGTGTCTACACAGCACAGGCGCAAGCGATAAAATAATATCTTTACAAGACTGTGTACTGTGATTTATCCTCCATCATGTTGGTCCTTAGAAGTTTTGGATGTAAGTTTGCCCATCACAAATATAAAACAATCTGACCGTCGAATTATTTTGACTAAGCTGATATCAGTGTTTTCCCTTTAAATTTTTTTTCAGGGGATGCTAGTGCCTCCCTTGGAATTTATTTTAGGGTCATTTGTAAAGTCTTGGGGTCAACCTCAATATTTTGCATAAAATGCCGCTAAGGGGTGTTGAAATCACATTTTTTCTGTTGTCTATAGATGCCCTTTTGTCATCAGTGATTGGAATTTCAACATTTAAACATGTCGATCTGCCCAACGATTTATCACCGTAAACCTGTACCCGGCAACGTATGGTACCCACTCCAAATGTAGAATTTGCTCCGAATCTTGAGACTTTGAAACATTGTTAAACGTTCCTGAGGTGCCGAAACAGCAAGATAAAACCGTTTGTTTGTTTTGGGTTTAACGCCGTTTTTCAACAGTATTTCAGTCATGTAACGGCGGGCAGTTAACCTAACCAGCCTTCCTGGATTCTATACCATGTATACCAGTACAAACCTGTACTCCGCAAGTAACTGCCAACTTCCCCACATGAATCAGAGGTGGAGGACTAATGATTTCAGACACAATGTCGTTTATCAAATAGTTACGGAGAACATACGCCCCGCCCGAGGATCGAACCCGCGACTCCGAGAGCCGTAGACCAACGCTCTTACCTACTGAGCTAAAACCGTAGGTTATTTACAAATCTAACAGCTGGTGAAAAAAAAAATCGTGGCTCGGCTGGGATTTGAACCCGGAGCTTCCTGCTCACCATGCAGGCACTCTAACCACTGAGCTATCAATAAAATCTGGAAAGTAGATCCCTCGAAAGCACCGAGAACAAGGCAAATAGTGAAAACTGCAGACTCGGTTTGATTGAGTCTGTTCATGGGCAGTAATGGAAAAAGCAACACTGCCCACGCCCACTAGCACCGGCTTAAGCAGTATTCAATCTTCAAATCTAAAAGAGTTGAAATCAATGATCCCGAAGGACCAGAAAATATAACAATACTGAGATGAAGTCGGGGCGACTTCTTACGGCCGCCACACAGCACTTAACACCCGCTGTTGTGAAGTAAATAAAATCTGGAAAGAAGATCCCTCGAAAGCACCGGGAACAAGGCAAATAGTGAAAACTGCAGACTCGGTTTGATTGAGTCTGTTCATGGGCAGTAATGGAAAAAGCAACACTGCCCACGCCCCAAGCCACACGTCGATCTGCCTAACGATTTATCACCATAAACCTGTACCCGGCTATATTAGTAAGAACTGAATAAAATAAACAATGTTCACGAGTTGTTTGTGTCATGCTGTTTTTAGCTCACCTGTCACGTAGTGACAAGATGAGCTTTTGGATCGTCTGTCGTCCGTCCGTTGTCAGTCCATTCACAATTTCTTGTGAATACTATAGAGACTACATTTTGCAATCAATTTTAATCAAACTTGCACACAACGTGTATTAGCATATCTGTTTCTTTCGAAAACTGGCCAGATGGGTTACAGAAACGACAGATGAAAGTCAATATTTTTAGCTCACTTGAGCCAAAGGCTCATTGTTAGCTTTTGTGATCGCTGTCCGTTGTCCTTTGTGTGTCCGTCAACATTTTCAAAAAATCTTTTTCTTCAAAACCACTGGGCAGATTTACACAAAACTTCAAAGAAATGATCCTTGGATGGCTCCCCTTTAAAATTCTTCAAAGAATTGAATTCCATGCAGAACTCTGGTTGACATGGCAACCGAATGGGAATAACTTTAAAACTCTTCGTCCCAAAACCGCAAGGCAAAGAGCCTTGATATTTGGCATGTGACGTCATCGAATGGACCTTTATGAATATTGTTCAAAATATGGTGAAAAGAGGCCTGCCCCGCCCCAGGGGTCCCAAGTTTTACATATACTTGTATAGGAAAAAACGTTAAAAATCTATGAAGCATTGCCTTGTGTCCTCTACCACGATTGTTCAGATTATTACCTTGAGGAAAAAAGAGGCCCTGTCCCGGGGGTCTCTAGTTTTACATATATTTATATAGGAAAAAACATCTTCTTGTCTGAAACCGGTGTGTATGAACACAGAATTTTAAAGCCAACACTTCATCCACAGAGTGCAAACTTGGCTCAACAATCTACTCCAGAGATACTCTCCACGACCACATCAAGACAAGGCCTGTATAACACATTATCTCAGGCAACTCCTGTCACTAAAACAATCAAGTCTGAAATTAGGAAGGTTTTACAACCAGCTGACTCAGCACCGTTGACAAAGACAACCAACAGCATTGTTTATTGAGAAAGGCTGATTAAATGCCAAACTTACACAGAAGTCCAGCAAGCTACTCTTGATACAGAACTGCCTCTTCTGTCAAGTTTAACTGAGGTTACTTTTGTTACACATAAGATGGTAGTGGATAAATCTGCGCTAAAATTGCTACCAGATAAAGATCAAAACTTGGGGATGTTGCCCACCACCATATATGGCGATGGAAACTGTTTGCCTAGGTATGCAAGTGTTCTCGTTTATGGTCACAAAGAAAAGCGTTTTGACTTAAGAGCCGGAATAATTTTTGAACTGGTGGTGAACGAAGAAAAAATATCTAGACGACAAATGCTTTAAAGAAGATACTGATCTTAGTCTTGAAAAAAAAGAACATTGCTAGACAGTTTGCGATGTTTTCGGAACATTTCTCGGGGGTAAACTGACAGATCTTGTTGTACAGAGGTTGTTTCGAGCAGAGGTACTTAGTCTTTGTCACAGTGGGTCGTACATGGGCATTTGGCAAGCGGCAGCCTTGTCTAATATCTTTCAGACTGATATTGTGTCTGTTTACTCTCGATATGGAGGACAAACAGTGAGGAGTGACCTAAACAGAACGTTCGTGCCATTACAAAAAACTGAACTGAACAAAAACAAAGTAGAGCAATCTAAAAGCAAACGGTCCAAAAAAAGAGAGAAAAATTCACATCTCTGCGACCAGTACCGGGTGTAAAAATCAAGTTACTGACAACTTGCATTACAGGAAGATGTTTTTAGCTAATCTCGTGCATTACGATGCAATGCATACGATCGAACCATCCTCATGCTGGAATCTAGAGTTTCAAAGATCCTGGTCATTAAAGCCGATTAGTCGCCTTTTACGACAGACCAGAGATACTGACAAATATCTCGATCACGCAGAGCCCCCCAGCCACAAGGGGTGCTTACTTTAAGGTCAACTAACACACATTAGTGTCAACCCATTGATACTTATCCCATTACCAGTACAAATGATGTGCACAGGCAAACAACACTAATACTGTTTTACAATATTGCTATGGTGAGCCTCACTTGCACTGTGGATGCCTGGTTAACAAGACATCTGTTAGATCGGGGAGTATCTTCAGCACTCATGAAATATTTATCCCATAGATACATAGCAGATGTTAAATTAAGAACTGTGTGTGAATGTTCGGGTTTAACGTCTTTTTCAACAATTTTTTAGTCATAAACGACGGTGTCTACTTGTAGCAGTGAGCACAATGCCCAACTTTATAGTGCTGCCTCACTGGACATAGACACGTGGCATGATACCCCACCCAGTCACATTATACTGACACCGGGCTGACAAGTCCTAGCACTATCCTCTTAATGCTGAGCGCCAAGCGAGGAAGCTACTAGTACCATTTTTACGTCTTTGGTATGACGCGGCCGGGGATCGAACCCACGACCTCCCGCACTCGAAGCGGACGCTCTGCCACTAGGCTACCGAGGCGGTTGCTAAATTAAGAACTGATTCCGGGTTACGGGTACATATGAAAGTGAAACATTATTAAGAAATTCAGAGCTGAAAATACCTCCTATTCGTTTGTATTTCATGATGGTATTTCTACATGATTTGCATCTCTTGTTACCAACCGAATGTGAATTGTGTCAGGCAAAAACAGCGTGTTGCATATTCAAACATTGTGGTATAATGGTTTAAAGAATCCATTATACCAAATACTTCTTAGGCATTCTTTTCAGATAGCTTTTCGGTCAATAATAAGCCATGTTCTATAAGAATATATTTTGCATTCCTTTTCACACTTAGCTTTACGGTCTAGAAATTAGTGATGTGCATTAAAAATGACAGGTTACATTATATCGCCCAGTTAATGCACTGTTCAGCAATGCATGTTTCAAAATTACTAATTGTTTTGACGACTGACTAACTGGATAAATGACAAGGTAATTATAAACACCCGGTCTTTTGATCACGTCGCATGACTCCAGTCACGAATCATTTCTTTTATAAGCAGACGTTTTGAGACAAAAACCAGTATCATGCTGGTACTCAGTTAGGTTAGATGCGTATGTTCGATACTCGCAAAATGAATTAGTTAGATTAGAACTGAGGCAATTAACGTTGAAGTAATTATGTCGAAGAATAGAAGTTCTGTTAATAACTGAGAATATGTTAGAAAATTATGTTAGAGAATTATGAATAAAGACATTGATGTATATATTATCTTAGAACTTTGTACAATATCAAATAGTAGTTATCATACAGAACAGAGTTGTTATTGTTGTAGTTAGTATAGTGAACCTTAGTAACTGTTACACAACATAATTATTGAATGAATTCAGCTGTATGCACAGGTTCTACGGAGTATTTGTTTATTTGTTTTGGGTTTAACGCCGTTTTTAAACAGTGTTTCAGTTATGTAACGGCGGGCAGTTAACTTAACCAGCGTTCCTGGATTTTGTACCAATACAAACCTGTTCTCCGCAAGTAACTGCCAACTTCCCCACATGAACCAGAGGTGGATGACGAATGGTTTCAGACACAATGATGTGACAATGTTTTTTTTATCATATTGTCACGGAGAACATACGCCTTGCCCAGGGCTGGAACTCACGATCCCGAGCTATTGAGTTAAGCGGGCGGAATGGTTCCACGGAGTAAGATAGTATTTATATAATTGCTAAGTTCACGACGAACTCTGGGGTTGAGTAAAGGCCGACTCTATAATCGATAACCCACTTGAACGGTGTAAGTTAGTACACCATTCGTACTTTCCTTGTTGAAGAGCTGAACTCCTCAAACTCCGCTACGAGGCAGGGTTTATGGGTTCCTGGCTTCATCACAGCGCTCAATGTACAGGGAAAAAAAGTTTTACATATTTCCAGGGCCAAATTTCTGATTGGTCAGTTACTTTACAGGTGGGAGAAAGTATCATTTACACAACAGCCTACCTTTCCCTAGAGCTCAGACGTAAACTTAGCCAGTATCATGTTTTAAACAAAAATGAAAATAGACTGACTGAATAAATTGGCAAATGTACACATCACTTCAGGAATGGTCAGAATTGTCCACCTGTAATTTTGTAGTATAGCTGTATTATCAGAATGGTTTCCACGAAGTTCGTGGGGCTGTATGATGTCTTTCTATAGTGTAGAACAGTTATTTATCTGTATTTTAAGCTCACCAGAGCACTAAGTGCTCAAGGTGACCTATTGTGCCCAGTCATTCTCCGGCGTGCGTCAACATTTGCCTTATGAACACTAGAGGCCACATTTGTGACCCAAACTGTATGAAAAATGGTCAAAATGTTAGTCTTGATGATCTTAGGTCAAAGTCGAAACTGGGTCATGCGGGGTCAAACACGAGGTCAGTAGGCCAGATCAAAGGAAAAGCTTGTGAACACTTTAGAGGCCACAGTTTTGACTCGATCATTATGAAACTTGATCAGAATGTTTGTCTTGATGATTTCTAGGTCAAGTTTGAAGCTGGGTCATGTGGGGTCTAAAGGTAAGTCACAAGGCCAGATCAAAGGAAAATCTTGTCAACACTCCTCTATATACCACAATTTAAGTTTGAAACTCAAGAGAATTAGTCAGAATGTTTGTCTTGATAATCTATAGATCAAGTTTGAATCTGAGTCATGTGGGGTCAAAAGGAAAAGCTTGTGAACACTCTAGTGGCCACATTTGTAATCCAATCTTTATGAAACTTAGCCAGAATGTTAGCCTTGATGATTTCTAGGTCACATTTGAAACTGGGTTATGTGGGGTCAAACACAAGGTCAGTAGGCCAGATCAAAGGAAAAGCTTGTGAACACTAAAGAGGCCACAGTTATGACTCAATCTTTATCAGAATGTTTGTCTTAATGATCTCTAGGTCAAGTTTGAATCTGGGTCATGTGGGGTTAAAAACTAGGTCAGTACGCCAGATCAAAGGCAAAGCTTGTGAACACTCTAGAGCCCACAGTGATGACCAAATATTTATGAAACTTGGTCAGAATGTTTGTCTTGATGATGTCTATGCCAAGTTTGAAATTGAATCATGTGGGGCCAGAAACTAGGTCAGTAGGGTAGATCAAAGGAAAAGCTTGTGAACATTCTAGAGGCCACAGTTGTGACTGAAACTTAATCAGAATGTTTGTCTTGATGATTTCTAGGTCAAGTTTGGTTTGAAAATGGGTCATGTAGGGTCAAAAACTAGGATCACCTGGTAAAATCAAAGGAAAAACTTGTGAACACTCTAGAGGTCGCAGTTGTAACCCAATCTTTATGAAACTTGGTCAGAATGTTTGTCTTGATGATCTCTCGGTCAAACTTGAAACTGGGTCATGTGGGGTCAAAAATTAGGTCAGCAGGCCAGATCAACTTTGGTGAGCGTTATAGGGCCATCATGGCCCTCTTGTTAAAACTAAACTGCTATTTAAAGAGGTTGACTGAATAAGTTTGCAGATGAAGTTTTGAAAACACATTTAATCAGGGAGGGCCTGAACTGTACACTTGTCTTCTGGTCTTTTTGTAGTACAGCGGTACTATATGCCAGTATTATCGGAATGTTTAGGGGAGAAAAAAGTAAAATTAGGTCACTGGGTTGTGGCGGGTGTTTAATTCTTTAAAGTTTTGTCAATTTGTATTTCTTGAAAACGTTGTCTTTCTCATCCAATGTCACCAAATTCATCTATTTGATGTAGTGCAAGTTTGCGTTTAAATTTAATAATATCTGAAGTTGGTCGTTAGCTCTATATTAAGAAATATATTTTCTATACATTTAGTCAATAAACTATTGACTTTGTGTATATAGAGATGAAAGGCATTTTCGGTCAGGCTTAAAGGTGTACATTTGCCAACCACATTAATATAAATAAAGTTCATTCAGGAAGTGTTTCTCCTGCTATAACAAAATCAAGATACTAACTTCGCTTGATACGAAGTTGATTTTGAAAACAGGTTTGATCTCTGCTTTGTGACGTATTTCATTGATAATTTGACATTTACCAGCCACCTTTGACTGAAGTTGTTAAAAACCTTCGTTGAATGTTAGATCAATTGACACAGGAGGGAATTTGTAACAGGTATGCAAGTGCTCATCTGACAAATTATCTTGTTTCAAAAATCAGTTTTTGGGTCGGTTTAGGTTTAGCGTCTTTTTTCCACAATTTTTCAGTTATGTTAACGTCTGTGTCTGCGCAATTCCCAACTTATAATTAAAAAATGCTGCGCCGCTTAGACACATGACATGATACCCCACCCAGTCATATTATACTAACACCGAGCTGACAAGTCATGTTTCACGTCTGTACGCCGCCTGCCTGGAGCGAACCCACGACCGCCCCCCACCCCCCGCACTCTAAGCGGGCCCTGGACCACTAGACTAGGAGTTTCAGTTTCATTGTGTTCTTCAATTTATACTCGTGCACAAGTTTTTAAAATGTCTGCAATATTGGTTAATCTTTATCACGAATAGATTCCATAAGATTGACACATTTTGATTAGATTTAATAAGACGTCTCCTTCTGTAAATAAAACTGTAATATTGTGTCATTAAGCACGGAGACAGTTTTCTTCATTTGGGTGTGTGAAGAAGCTACTTCCTTCTTCCTTTTCATCAAGACTTTGAATGGTTTGCCTTAATTCTTCTGCAACTGTAAAATTACATGTTCGGCATTAATCTAGAACTTCAATCAAATTCGCCATCTATTTCCGTGTGTTCAGTCCTGTAGCACTCTTCTTACTGATTTGAAGTCTAATAAGGCCACTGAAGAACATAAAAATACAAATAAGTTATCACAGAAACTTAATTTTAATCAAAATAATATAATATAGCAAGAGGGTCATGATGACCCTACAAAGGTCACCTGAGTTTAGCTGCTTGCTTGAACAGTTAAAAGTTTCTATTATATAAATGTGTAAACTATTTGATCAGACTTGATAAAGATCCGTGCCAGGATGCTACTGATCACGTTTGGTGTAATTCTAATCAGACTATTCGAAATAAGTATTGAAATCTGTGTGAAAAAAATATACATTTGCTAAAGCTTCAAAAGTAGCACGCATAAATAAATGTAGCATGCATCAAATAAGTCTTCGATTATTGAACATACAATTAGAAGTTTGTACCAAATATTTCTTTGATTATTGAACGCATCTATACAGTAATGTATCAAATATGTCTTCGATTATTGGACATGTAAGTAGTTAAAATCAAAGCCTGTGCGATAACCAAATACATTTTGTTTTTATCATCGAACAAACGTAACATGAATATAATTATTTGTATGCGATAATCGAACAGAAATATTAACAACTAAACGCATAAGTGTCCGATTATTGAACATGATATAAAATCGAACAAAGACACAAACATTGTATCAAACATTATACTTGTGGTCCACATTTCTTTGCCTCAGCTTCAAGCACAAATGTCTATGTAAAACAATAGCTCGTAGAACACGAAATTCCCCCTTGTTAAGTACTTGTACAAGGAACAGAAATTATTTGTTAACTGTCCATCTTTCTTCTGTTCTTGATCAATGTGACATTGACCTACTGACCTCAAATTCAATAGTGGTCGCCTGCTGGTCATGATCCACCTCCATATTAAGTTATAAGACCTTATGCCAAATCATTCTCAAGTTATCATCCGGAAATGGTTTAAACTGTTTCGAGTCACTGTGATATGACCTTTGACCTCAAAATCAATATGGGTCATTTGCTGGTCATGATCAACATCCCTATAAAGTTTCGTGATCATAGGCCCAAGTGTTCTCAAGTTATCGTCCGGAAACGGTTTAATTGTGACCTTGACATTTGATCGACTGACCTCAAAAATCAATAGAGGTCTTCTGCTGATCATGACCAACCTCCCTATTAAATTTCATGACACTAGGCCCAAGCGGTTTTTGAGTTATCTTCCGGAAACGGATTGGTCTACGGACAGACCGACCAACAATATACCCCACCTTCTTTGAACGGGGTGGTGTGGACATATCAAGGGACCACCCGGGTATGGCCCATATTGACCAATGGGTCATGATTTGAACAATCTTGTTTGAGAACCACTAGAGCACACCACATATAAAAATATCTAAAATAGAAAAAGTGGAAACTCCACAGATCGTTCAACACGACAAAAACGAAAATGTTGCAGGCTCGGTTTGATTGAGCCTGTTCATGGACGGTAGTGGAAATGCAAGCTCTGGGCCTTATGGTTTCAGAAAATATTTTTAAAAGGTTTTCTCTATTATATATAAGCCAATTTGAAAACTGTTGACCTGTTGATCAAAATCCCTCCATGCATGAAGAAGAAATGCTTCGGACAGTCATTTTTGTATCTGACCTTTGGCCTGTAAGTGTGACCTTGACCTTAGACCTAAGGACTTGCTTCTTGCGCGTGACACTCCGTCTTGTGGTGGTGAACATTTGTGCCAAGTTATATCAAAATCCTTCCATGCATGAGGAAGAAATGCTCCGGACAAAGTTTTCATTCTTGTATCCTTTGACCTCTAAGTGAGACCTTGACCTTAGACCTAGGGAATTGGTTCTTGCACATGACACTCCGTCTTATGATGGTGAATAATTGTGCCAAGTTACCTCGAAATCCCTCTATGCATGAAGAAGCTCTGGACAAAGTCATCCTTGAATTTGACCTTTGATCTGTAAGTGTGACCTTGACCTTAGAGCTAGGGACCTTGTTCTTGCGCTTCACACTCCGTCTAATGATGGTGAACAACTGTGCCAAGTTTCATCAAAATCCCTCCATGCATGAAGAAGATATGCTCCGGACAAAGTCTGCGGACGCCGCCCGCCCGCCAGGAGCGTTCCCATAGTACGTCAAATTTTTCAAACGGGCACATAAAAGTCACGATTGTCCAAACGGAACACCGTAACAAATAGACTTAACTGATGATATATTTTCTTAAAATATGATTTTCTTAAAATATGTTATATAAAATGCAAATATAATGCAAATATATTAAGAAGTCAACAAATAATGACAAGAAATACACACTTAAACAGTCCATACATGTAATATTGAAGGGATTCTGCATTTTTTTTGTTGTTGTTTTTTGCATAAAGGTGAATTATAAATAACAATTTAACATTTATGTTACATAATATTCACTTTAAATATCGCGTAAAAGTCAGAAAAAATGAAACTCATTTATAACTACCTTTAGTCGCTAATGAATATAAAACTAGAAATGCCACAGGAGTGACGAATTATACCTCCACAATATGGTCTTGTCACAGAAGTATGGCAAAATTTTAAATGTTAAAGAAGCCATAACTACGTCCAAAATTGGTCGTTTGTAGCCAAAATCGAACTTCACCTGTATTTTATGATGTTACACCTGTATACTAAAATTGTTTAAATCTGCCAATTTGAAACCTTTCATGAGTTATTGTCCGGAAACCATGCGTTTGGTAAATTTTAAGTTTGGTAGTTTGTGGCCAAAGTCGAACTTGACTTGTATTTTATGTTACATTTGTACACCAAAAGATATTTAAATCTGTGAAGCCTTTCATGAGTTATTGTCCAGAAACCATGAAAACCAATGGATCGCCCGACAGACCGCTTACTCCTATTTACCCCCACCCCCACGACAGACCACGCGTCAAGCTCATTCCTAATATACCCTCTCCCTCACACCAAACTTCGTTTATGATGATGTTTGAAATACATCAAAGTGAGCAGTTTATCATTAATGAACATGCATTTGAAACTCAAACCATACGCTTTTCTGCACTTGTTTTAATTGACTGCTATAGAATATAGACATTAATTGTGTCCTGTTGTTCCTGTTCTGTCTTTAACAGCAGACCACACTGACGTACATTTTTGTTATTTGTAGTTTCTTTGTAAATGCTTATATTTCTTGAACAATACTAATGAATATTGTTTTAAAGGCTGACCATTTTGTTTTATTTTGGAACAACATGTCATTTGATTATTTATACTTTAAAAAGTTTAAATGTCAGAAAAACATCATTGACTTGAACATCGAATATCAATAAACATTGTAAATGCAAAACCTATGAAAGGCTAAACGAAGCAATTCTTTAGTTACTTTGCTGGATAAGAACTTCTCTAAGTAATTGTAACTCGGCTATTGCAGAACTATAATGTTCTTTTCTGTATTGATTGGTTAAATGAAGCATGCAAATGAGATATATTGTTGCAATGGATCAGCGTTAAGATACCAGTAGACAGAATTATATCCAGGTCAGTGGAAAATAAGTAGAAATATCAGTAGGTGAATGTTCTTTTAGCAGTATGAAGTAGATTGTTTTTTAATACACAAGAAGTGCTCAAAAGTTTAAATTGCGGTTATATTGATAATCGTAGACCATGTATAGATACGAAATACCAGTCATATGGACCAGTGTCATATGGACATACATCTAGTTTTTGATAAAATCATTGTTTAGTTATTCGATAAAATCATTAAAATTGTTTTTTATTGAGAGTGTTTTGTCACAAGATAATGATAGCAATTTAATTACGGTTTCTATATTTCTGACATTAATGTATGCATATAATATACAAACTCGCGTGCAAATTTGAGAGTGAAGCATGTTGAATACAAACAATACATTAAATTTATCTTTGTCACGTACCTTTATCGAGATTTTTCGAAGTCAGGCTAAGTTTCAATGTATTTTTGAAGCCTATCCTCGCCAGTTTATAAAGGTTGTTTTACATATATATTTTAGTTGGAAAATCGTTTCGTTACTGTTGTCATTTTGAAATGCATTTTAAAGTATAGACACTTGCCAGATTCTAACCAAGAATTTGGATGCTACGTAGCGTGAAATATGAACAAATACAAAAACAGTGGACAGTATAAAAAACACAAAACTCGAATTGAAAAAAAAAAAAAAAAATGAATGTAAAATCATAGTGGTACACATCTGTTTTGTTTATTTAGTCTTTAAAATTCACATCGTATAATCATGTTGCAAACACACTTACCGTAGTCAGTGAGTTGAGCGAGTTGGGTTTTACGACGAATCAACATAAAAAGGTCGTATATCGCCGAGAAGTAGTTATATTGAAAACGTTAATTGTAAAGCATACCTTAATAAATCATTTAGTAAAGATGTATATAAATATATAATGTTAAAAATATCTATTGCAGACATATTTATATTGAATAAAGATGCGAATAAAAATATGAAATGTTCATTTTATTTATAAATGCCTGTCTGCTTTAAAAAAAAAAAGATTAAATATTTACGACCGAAACTGTCAAAGACTGAACGTCATAGTATTACTATGTACTGCGCTGTGGAGCAAATACCACACACATCGATTAAAATATGTCTAATAGTTAGCGATGTTTAACATGGTATACATTTGGGTTGATCGTCTTTGTTTAGAAGGTAAGAATGAGTAAAACGGGTATGGCCTATTCGGCAACGAGAAAGAACAACTTCCTCCCTGCGAACAGGTCTGTTGCCTTGGTTCCATTCCTCTAGAGTAGGTATAATATCATGCAGTTTATTGAATGAAAAACAAAGACAAATATCAGACAGGGAATGCCACGTACCAAAAACGCAGCCTCTCCGAAACGAAACCCACAGCACGCAGACCACAAACACACACACAAAGCGAACACAATAGGACAAAACGAACGATTTATGGTGCGCACCCAACCTCACTCTTACCCCCACCATGTTCCAGAGACACGGGACAGTGTAAATAAAAAGCCCTGTTCCATGACGATTGCCATTTAGATAATATGTATTTGTTTATATTTTGCCTAAAATCAATTTATGGTAATTTCGACTTTGATAGTCATAATGTAGGCACTGTAACTAAAAATACAAACTTCAAGTAGGAACTATCTATTTTAGATATATGTATAACTAACTGCATCAAAGTATGTAGACTGAAAAAAATATTTCAGCTATCATTTTCGGAAAAAGAGTTATTTGAGCTGAAAACAATGATCCCGGGTAAAATATTTGGAAAAACTGGAGACAACTCCGCTATGACTTTACTGTAGGCTTAGGTGGCTATTGACCTAGTACCCCATGCAAACCATGCACTTTTTACCTCTACGCAGAAAAAAGCATGCCTTATTATGCATAATTGCCCTGAGGATTAACAATCTGAATAGAAAATTATGTAAAGATCAAATAAGTTAATGCTCTGGGGAAAGTGTGGTGAAATTTGTCAACAAACAGACGATTATTTTGAAAAAGTCAAAACCCACAGAATTTCACAAGGTAAAATATACTGAAAAGGTTACTGCTGGAAAGAGAACAATCTCTTCTATCAATATATATGCGTCGAAGTATGGGAAAACATCTAGAAATATGAGAAAATCAAAGAAATCAATTTCAGGACTGTTCAATGCATGACTGTCTTATCATGCATAGCAAATTAACATAGATAGATTACTTTTCCATTGCACTGGTATAACATGGACAGGATTAGGATTAACAAACGGTGTTCACTTAACAATTTCACTATATATTAAACAGATTGTTTCCCTTGTGTAAAGAGGGCTTAGGGTAAGTCTCTTCATAATGAAAGGGATTTCTTTGCTGCAGTATCAGCATCCTCGTTTCCATGAATACGAACATGACTAGGATTCCAACAAAATATGATAGAATTTTTGAAAGATAGTGCATGAACCCTGTGAAGAATATTTTGGATTAAATGGAAGGATTTTCCATATTTAGATTATGAATTGATTGTAAAACAAAAAGCGAGTCAGAAAAGAAAATTTTTTCTTCACTATATTTTGATATAGATTTTTTGTTTGTTTTTGCTTTGTCCGTGCGTCCGTTCGTCACACTTCATTTCCTATCAATAACTGGAGAACCATTTGACCTTGAACCTTCAAACTTCATAGGATGGCAGGGCTTATGGAGTAGACGACCCCTGTTGTTTTCGGAGTCACTACATCAAAGGTCAAGATCACAGGGGCCTGAACGTGGAAAACCATTCCCGATCAATACCTTGAGAACCACTTGACCCAGAATGTTGAAAAATTCATAGGATGATTGGTCATGCAGAGTAGACGACCCCTTTTGATTTAGGGTCACTTTAATAAAGGTCAAGGTCACAGGGGCCTGAACATGGAAAACCATTTCCGATCAATAACTTGAGAACCGCTTGAACCAGAATGTTGAAAGTTCATAGGGTGATTGGTCATGCAGAGTAAATAACCCCTTTTGATTTTGGGGTTGCTCTATCAAAGGTCAATGTCACAGGGGCAAGAACACGGAAAACCATTTCCTGTCAGTAACTTGAGAACCACTTGACACAGAATATTGAAACTCCATTGAATGATTGGACATGCAGAGTACATGACTCGTATTGATGTTGGGGTCACTCGATTGAAGGTCAAGGTCGCAGCGAACAGAACATGAAAATACATTTCCGGTCAGTAACTTTAGAACCACTTGACCCAGAATGTTGAAACTTCATAGGGTGATAGGACGTACACAGTTGATGACCCTTACTGTTTTAGTCGTTCTATTAAAGGTCAAGGTTGCAGCAAACAGAAATCTTTCCGCTCAATAAATTTAGAACCATTTGACCTAGAACCTTCAAACTGCATACGGTGATAGGACTTACAGAGTAGATTACCCCTATTGCTTTTGGGATCACTCCATCAAAGGTCACTGTCACAGGGGGCTGAACATAGAACATGCTTGAACATAGAACACGCTTTTCAATCAGTAACTTGAGAACCATTTTACCCAGAATGTTGAAACCTAATAGGATGATTGGATATGCATAGTTACTCAGTAGATGACCCTATTAATTTTGGGGTCACTCGATCAAAGATCAAGGTAACAGGGGCCTGAACATGGAAATTCGTTTCCAATTCATAATTTGAGAACCACTAGGCCCAGAATGTGGAAACTTAGTGGGATGATTGGACATGCCAAGTAAATGATCCCTATTGCAGCCAACTATTAAGTTTCTCTTTGACTTTTGTTCCTGGCCCCTATTGATTTCTTGCCTATACGACTATGCAGTGGAGGAGACATGCGCATCTTCTAGTTCAGGGCTTATTTCAGACTTTCTAGAGGCAGTTTTTGTATCATAAAGAATAACTGTAATGGGGATTACGGTCCATGGTGGTGTATCTGGAATTGAATTTTCAGTTTCATTCAAAGAAGGTTTTATAAGAAATCCAAACGGTTTGATTTGTTTTGGACTTTTCTCATACGAAGTACTTTAGTTCAAAAATGATTTTATGAGCAGGATTAGATTTTTTTTTGCAGCCACCCTAAATGCAATTGCAGGTAAAAATATTCGTTGTCGTCTAGGTCGGATTTTCATTAGGCAACCTTGTAAAACTTCAGGTCCTTTGGAATCATTGAGTCCATTCAACATGTGTGTAATAGAGTTCCGCTTAAGCTGGTGCTAGGGGGCGTGAGAGATGTTGCACATTACATTACCTCTCATGAACAGACACAATCAAACCGAGTCTGCTATTATTCTTCTTGGTTGCATTCTTTGCTTCCAAAGGATCTTTTTACAGATTTTATTAACTATCACAACAGCAGTCTTTAAGTGCCGTGTGGCGGCTGTAAAAAGTCTCCCCGTACTTGGATTCAGTGTTGTTATATTTTCTGGCTCTTTGGGATCATCGAGTCCATTCAACATATGTGTAATAGAGTTCCGCTTAAGCCGGTGCTAGGGGGCGTGAGAGGTGTTGCACATTACATTACCTCTCATGAACAGACTCAATCAAACCGAGTCTGCTATTATTCTTTTTGGTTGCATTCTTTGCTTCCAAAGGATCTTTTTACAGATTGTATTTAGTTATAACGTTGACGAACGCTTAAAACTAACAAATATTGTTTGTTTGTTTTGGGTTTAACGCCGTTTTTTAACAGTTTTTAAGTCATGTAACGACTGGCAGTTAATCTAAATAGTGTTCCTGGATTCTGTGCCTATACAAACCTATTCTCCGCAAGTAACTGCCAACTTCCTAGTCCCAATCCGTGACTCTAGTTACCTCCCCTGACGGACGTCCACAGAGTCACAAGCAGCCACTTAAAATTGGCGTAATTTAGTCTTTCAGACATGATTGCAAGCATAATGATGATTTAATGGCGAAAGGAAAATATTTCAAATAGCAAATTTATTATTGTGCTTGTCTAATAAAATACACGATATGTCAGGTCATGAGGAAAGTCACCCACTGACCTACGTTATCGGTTTGTTTTTCGCCATTGGTGACGTCACTTTATTACGTCACTATTGGCGCATTTCATTCATAGTCAGGTACCGGAGCCGGATGAGCACAACGTCTCAGGCTAATGCTAAATGTATTAGCGCAATATTATTTGTATATTTACCTCGGTCTAAAGTTGAATTATAAAGTTTAAAGACAAAACAAATATTGGGGGAGAACTATTCACATATATTCTCATGTACTTGTTCCGGAATAAACTTTGGTGAACAAATCGTGTACGACTTCAGGTTTGCTTTTTATATATTTATACACGAACATTTTTGTGTTTTACATGCCATGCCTTTTTAACCGGTTTAAGCTCCCTAGTGGTGTTTTTGCCACTGACCGTTCCAAGGCGGTGCCCCACTGTGTTCCTTTTGTCCTAATGTCTTGGTTTTGTGTATGTGTGTGTGTGTTTGCACGTCTGCGTCTGTAGGTTTCGTTTTGGGGAGGCTGCGTTTTTTGGTGCGCGGCATTCCCTGTTTGATATTTGTCTTTTTTTTTCACACTGTGCTAAATGCTGTACGTTCATGCATGTATATTTGTTTTTCTATAGTTTTTGATCCAGAATATGACAAATAACATTTCTGTTCACGAGATATATGTATAACCTACAGCAAATTAAAATATTTCTTTCGTTTTTCATACTGTGATATGGTGATATTAACAAGACTGCAAAATACCTAGCCGATTATATCACTACAGTATCCCTAACACGGACGGATAAATATACAACTGGGAAATAACAGAATGTCAGGTTCCAAAAACACAGCCTCCCGAAATCGCATCTCACAGCACGTACAAACACGCACATCCAAAGCAAACACGCGGACAAAAAATTAAAGGAACAGTGGCGCACCGCCATGGAACGGTCAGTGGTAAAACACCAGTGGGGAGTTTAAACCGGTTAGTGGTGCGCACCCAATCTCACTCTTAACCTCGCATGTTCAATGTTCACGGGACAGTGTAGATAAAAGTAATCCATGCCAGGTAAATCTCTAACATACGCGATGGCAGCAGAAGGCATAGCATGTAAATCTGTATAATTATATAAACAAGAACTATCTTTACAAAAAGATGGTCGGCGTGATGTAACTGAAGCACAAGTTATATATGGGCAGAAACCTGTATTTTAAATTTTTTGGCAACGTTGAAAGGGGCCTCTGTGAATTTTTGTATAAATGAGGACAGTAGTTCTGAAGAAGACTGTGTTTACAAATTGTGGAGGGACACACGACGGACACCAAACAATCACAAAAGCTCAACTTTTGGTGCTTAAAAGAGGTAACAGTAAGCAAACAATTTGAAATCTTCTATCTTAAAGGATGGTTATTTCTGAATTGTTGGAAGCAACATGAACCCTTACTCTACTTCAGCTTACTATCAAATTTGTCTATCTTTCAGAATATGTACAGTACTGTTTTCACCGGAAAGATTAATTTAAAATTTAAGAGTCTAAAATTTACAGTATCGGACATGTTGCAGGTTAGTAATGATTTGCACTAGTTAGAAATTGTTGCTGTAATGCAGGGTAAGAGTTAATGACTGTATAAAACAAATAACCTTTTTGTAAAAACAAAACTTAAGGAAAGGAAACTTAACAAAACAGAAACAACTTAACAAGTAAAATTAACAAAACAGAAATATGTCAGGATAAGCAGCTGAATATTTGGTTACGCACACCTGTTCAAGTGGTACGCATACAACCCGATAATGCTGTACTTATAGAGGTTATAGATGACGAACGCGTTTTCATTTCACTCAGTGTCACACAACATGACTCAGAGTGAAGCATTTTCAGCCTTTCCTCCAATCAGCACCACTCTTACTAAATATCTCATTATGGCTAAAAATACCGAGAATACCTTACCAATCAATCCGATTGGTACATTATTTAGGTGGCATAAGGTCATACGAGGTCATAAAATCGTGCTTAATACGGCACGCCGATAAAGTAAACCTTATGAACCAAAAAACGCATGTACTCTATGCCTTTGCAGAAGACTGCACCCTTAAGTAGTCAAGAACACAGACATAAAAATAATTAAGTCCTGGTTGAGTGAGTGTGTTGGGTTTTACGGCGAATCGACACAAAATGGTCATATATCGCCGAGAAGTTATAAAGTCCTGGTTGGATTTAACAAGAGGGCCATGATGGCCCTAGGTCGCTCACCAGAGTAACACACCATATCAAACATGTTTCACTAGTGACCTAGAATTGGACGTCACATGACCCAGTTTCAAACTTGAGTTTTAAGGAGATAAACCTTCTGACCACATTTCATAAAGATTGGAGCAAAAATATGGCCTCTAGTGTTTTTCTTCTTGGATTTGGCCTAGTAACCTAGTTTTTACCAAACCGTGACTAATTTTTAACCTGTCAGAAATTTCATGGGGACAAATATTCTGACCAACTTTCATTAAGATTGGACCAAAAATGTGGCCTGAGTGTAAACAAGCATTTTATTTCATTTGACCTTGTGACCTAGTTATTAACCCAAAATGACCCAGATTAAAACTCGTTCATGAAAACAAACATTCCGACAAAGTTTTGTGAAGATTTGAGCAAAAAAGTGGCCTCTAGAGTATAAACAAGATTTTCGTTTGATTTTACCAAGTGACCTAGTTTTTGACCCTACATGACCCAGAACCTAAATCAAACAATACTGCATGATACCAAATAATCTGACCAAGTTTTATGAAGATTGAATAAAAAAACGTGGCCCCTAGAGTGTTAACAAGACTTTCCTTTGATCTGACCTAGTTCCCTAGTTTCTGATCCCACATGACCCAGATTCAAACTTGGCCTAAAGATCATCAAGATAAACATTTTGACCAGTTTCAAGATAGTCATAAATATGGCCTCTTAAAGTGTTAACAAGCTTTTCCTCTGATTTGAACAGGTGACCTATTTTTTTACCCTACATAACCAAGATTCGATGTTGGCCTAGAGGTCATCAAGATAAACATTCTGACCAATTTCCATGAAAATAGGGTCATAATTGTGGCCATTTGAGTGTTAACAAGCTTTTCCATTAATTTGACTGGGATACCTAGTTTTTGACCCCATATGACCCAGATTCAAACTGGACCTAGAAATCAACAAGACAAACATTCTGACCAATTCTCAAGAGTTTCAAACTTAAAATGTGGTCTCTAGAGTGTTAACACGATTTCCTTTGATCTGGCCTAGTGGCCTAGTTTTTGACCGAACATGACCCAGATTCAAACTGGTCCTAAAGATCATAAAGATAAACATTCTGGCAAAGTTTCATGACGATAGGGATAAAAAATGGGGCCTCTAGAGCGTTAACAAGGTTTTCCTTTATTTTGACTGGTGACCTAATTTTTGACCCCACATGACCTAGAGGTCATTAAGACAAACATTCTGACTAATTTTCATGAGTTTCAAACATAATGTGGTTTCTAGAGTGTTAACAAGATTTTCCTTTGATCTGGCCTAATGACCTAGTTTTTGACATGGCATGACCAAGATTCAAACTCTGTCTAGAAATTATCAAGATAAACATTCTGACCAAGTTTCATGAAATTAAATGTGGCCTCTAGAGTGTTTCCTTTGATTTGACCGGGTGACCTAGTTTTTGAACCAACATGACCCAGATTCAAACTTCGTCTAGAGGTCATCAAGATAAACCTTCTGACCAAGTTTCAAGGAGATAGGATTATAAATGTGGCCTCTAGAATGTCAACAAGCTTTTCATTGGATTTGCCCTGGTGGCCTAGTTTTTTACCCCAGATGACCCAATATTGAATTCTTCCAAGAACATTTTAAGGGTAACATTCTGACCAGTTTCATTAACATTGGGTCAAAATTGTGACCTCTAGAGTGTTAACAGTTCAACTGTTCACGACAACGATGGTCGACGGACACAGGGCGGTCACAAAAGCTCACCTTGATCACTTCGTGCTCTGGTGAGCTAAAAACTGCTTGTCACAGAGTCCCCTCTTACGTCCAGCAATAAGGGGGAAGGGTAGCGTCCAACTGAAAACAGGTAGAGTGTGCTTTTAAAAACCAATATTATTTAAATATGCTTTCTTTGAAGTAAGAAGAATAGACAATCCGACTAAGTACTTAAAAATCTGAGGATGACCCATTCACATTCATCATTCTGTATATTTGGGTTTCCGAAATTGCTATTTTTATTTGAACCAATCAGACGACTCGTTTCAACTAGCATTTGGCTGAACCATCAAAATAGCGTCGAATGTCAAAGGGTGAGAAAAATGTGCAATTAGTCCGGGGATCGAATCCGGGACCCCTCGCTTACAGGACGTGACATACCGACTGAGCTAATCGGCTGTCTGACACCTTACGTGACCAAGTCCGTACCGTGACATGATTTCTCTCAAAACACGAGGGCGTAGTCGCCATTTGGTCATCATAAGAATTTAAAATATGAAAAACCGAGGCTAAATATAGATTTTTCTATACTTCTACTTTCACAGTAAAAATGTTGTAATAAAAAAACAAAGACAAATATCAAACAGGGAATGCCACGTATCAAAAACGCAGCCTCCCCAAAACGAAACCCACAGCACGCAGACGCGCACACCACAAACACACAAAGCCAACACATTAGGACAAAACGAACAAACAAAGAAACACGGTGGGGCACCGCCTTGGAACGGTCAGTGGCAAAAACACCATTGGGGAGCTTAAACCGGTTTATGGTGCGCACCCAACCTCACTCTTACCCCCACCATGTTCAAAAGACACGGGACAGTGTAAATAAAAGTAATCCCCTCCAGGTGAATCTCTAACACACGTAATGGAAACAAAAAGGCATGGCATGTAACACACAAAAATGCTCTTGTATAAATATATAAAAAGCAAACCTTTAGAAGCGAAAACGTATGTACTCAATGCCTTTTCAGAAGACAGAAAAACAAGAGAAACACCCTTAAGGGCCCGACGAAACAGGCCAGAAGACAGATATTAAAACAGTTCAGTCCTGGTAGGATTTAAAAACAGTCCTCCCCCTCTTCCGTCAGACACAATCAAAGAGGGAAGCGTAGTGTCGAACTGTAAACGGATTGAACACTAAACATGCCGTATGTCTCAAAACAGTTGGTTCGTAACGTTTTTCGATCACAGAGTTAATTGACTCTTTAGACAAATGTCATGATACTTCAGCTGGTCCAGACCAAATACATTATCAACTTTTAAAACATTTACCACAAGAATCATTAGACCTTCTCCTTGAAATCTACAATATTACATGGAAAACTGGTATTTTTCCAGACTCCTGGAGAGAAGCTATTGTTATTCCCATACAAAAACCCGGAAAAGATAGCACGAACCCAAGTAATTATAGACCGACAGCTCTTACTAGTTGTTTATGTAAAACTCTGGAATGTATGATTAATTCTAGACTAGTTTGGTACCTCGAATCGCAAGGTTTAATTACAAACTTTCAAAGCGGCTTTCGCAAACAACGCAGCACAACCGATCATCTTGTTCGACTGGAAAATTTTATTCGTGATGCATTTATTAAAAAAGAGCATCTAGTGTCTGTCTTTTTCGATTTAGAAAAAGCTTATGACACTACATGGAAATACGGTATTATGAATGATCTTAACGACATAGGTTTAAAAGGTCGTCTGCCAACATTTATATCACAATTTTTATCTGATCGAAGTTTTAAAGTACGTGTTGGTGATACCCTTTCTGACTCTTTTGAGCAAGAACAGGGAGTTCCACAAGGTTCAGTTTCATCTGTCACACTTTTTAGCATCAAAATTAATAATATTGTGAAATGTTTGTTACCAGGGACAGACTGTTCATTATATGTTGACGATTTTTTGATATGTTATCGTTCAAAAAATATGCGTACGATTGAACGCCAATTACAACAGTGTTTGAAATAAGTCCAAACTTGGGCCATGGAAAATGGGTTTAAATTTTCCCAATCGAAAACTCAATGTGTCCACTTTTGCCAATTACGGAAACATCATTGTGACCCTGAGCTTTTTCTAAATGGTACAAAAATACCCGTTGTTGATGAAGCAAAATTTCTTGGTGTTATCTTTGATAAAAAGCTTTCGTTTGTACCGCATATAAAATACTTGAAAGCCAAATGTCTGAAGTCATTAAATCTTTTAAAGGTAATTTCAAATACTGATTGGGGAGCCGATCGCACGGTTTTATTAAGACTTTATAGGGCTTTAATTAGATCTAAGCTAGATTACGGCTGTATTGTTTATGGTTCTGCAAGAAAATCTTATTTACAAATGTTAGATACCATACATAATCAAGGTCTTCGTATTGCTCGGTGCATTCCGAACATCGCCAGTTGAAAGTTTATATGCTGAAGCAAACGAACCATCTCTTTACACACGCCGAGAAAAACTTTCACTGGAATATGCTTTAAGAGTGGCTGCCAACAAATCCAATCCTGCTCATGAAATTATTTTTAAACCAAAGTACTCCGATTCATATGAGGAAAAACCAAAACAAATCAAACCGTTTGGATTTCGCATACAATCTATGAATGAAACTGACTTCAAATTCGATGGTATTAAAGAAAATTCAATTCCAGATACACCACCATGGACCCTTCATACCCCTACAGTTCTTTTCGATTTGAAAACTGCCTTTAGAAAGTCTGAAACAAACCCTGAAATATTCACGTCCAAATATCATGAAATCAAATCAACTTACAATGACTATTTTGCAATTTACACAGACGGTTCAAAAGATGAATCAAAGGTTGGCTGTGCTGCTGTCAGCCTCCTTCATCAATCAAAATTATGTTTGCCAAATAATGCAACAATATTTTCAGCCGAGGCCAAAGCTATTGATTTAGCTCTAAATTTTATTTCAAAAAATAGTGCAGAAAAATTTATTATATTTTCCGACTCGCTTTCTGTTTTACAGTCAATTCATAACCGAAATATGGAAAATCCATTCATTCAAAATATTCTTCTCAGGCTTCATGAACATTCTTTAAAAAAGTTTATCATATTTTGTTGGATTCCTAGTCATGTTGGTATTCATGGAAACGAGGATGCTGATATTGCAGCAAAGAAATCCCTTTCATTATCACAATCTAATTTGAAATTACCACATACCGATTTTAGGCCCAATATAAACAAATACATTTTATCTAAATGGCAGTCGTCAAGGAACCGTGCTTCATTCAATAAACTTCATGATATCAAACCTACTCTAGGGGAATGGCACCAAGGGAACAGATCTGTTCGCAGGGAGGAAGTTGTTCTTTCTCGCTGTCGGATAGGTCATACCCGTTTGACTCACTCTTACCTTTTGAATAAAGAAGATCAACCCGAATGTGTACCATTTCAAACACCGCTAACTATTAAACACATTTTAATCGACTGTGTGGACTTTGCTATACAACGCAGTACATATTATGACGTTCAATCTTTGAGAGAATTATTTGACAACGTTTCAGTCGGAACTATTTTATCGTTTTTAAAGCAGATAGGAATATATCAAAAGATCTAACACTTCTTATTTTTATTTACATCTTGCAATATTATTATGTTTGCAGCTGATATTTTAACACACACGTACATACATTTTTACATTACTGTTTTTAGATATGCTTTACATTTTTACATGGATGCTTTTATCAATGTTTTACATTATTCATAGTGTTCTTTACATTTTTACATGGATGTTTTTAGGTATGCTTTACATTTTTACATCAATGTTTAGGCTTTACAGTTTGCGTTTGCAATATGACTTCTTCTCGGCGATATATGACCGATTTGTGTCGGTTCGCCGTAAAACCCAACTCACTCACTCACTCACTCACTCACTCACCTCTTTTAATAAAACGTTTTATAATTTTACGAAAGATCTTACGAAGTTTGTAAACCACATCCCCATAAAAAACGGGTTTAGAAATACCTTCTCGCAGAAATGTCTTTAAATTACTACTACTACAGTAGCCTTGCTCAAGAAGTTTACTTGTAATATATTGATTACGTTCATTGAAATGCTTGACATGACTACACGCTCTGGCAAACCGAATTAATTGAGAAATATATACCCCATAACATGTAGCCTGAGGTACATCCCCATCCAAATGGGGAAAATTTACAAATAGAAAAAGTGGAAACTCTACAGGTTGCTCAACACAACAAAAACGAAAATGTTGCAGGCTCGGTTTGATTGAGCCTGTTCATGGACGGTAGTGGAAATGCATGCTACCGTCCAATACTCAAATCAAAATCATCCCTCTTGTCATAAATTTTGGTATGTGTAATATTGCCATAAATAGAGAGATGTTAATCTAAAAATGAAGCACCAGTATCCGAAATGTTAGTTTTAATCAACTGAAGCTCCCTAGGATAAATAGTACCCATCCATTGACAAAAAAAAAAAGGATTATCCATATTAAGAATATCATCCAGATAGCGTGATGTATTATTAAATGCAGTTATAATATCTGCCTGCGTATCTGGAGAGAGGCTCAACTCTTTCATAACAGTATAAAAACAAATTTGCGACAAGGGGTGCACAATTTGTTCCCATGGGAATACCAACAAGTACATTTAGTAAAGTGTATGCCTGAAGTATAGTCTTTGAAATTTTCCCTAAAGATAATTAATAAATTCATGTTTCTTTAAAAAACAATCAGAATACTTACATCAAACTCAGTAGAAGAGTTTTGGTCTACGGATCGTGGGGTCGTGAGTTCGATCCTCGGGCGGGGCGTATGTTCTCCGTGACTATTTGATAAACGACATTGTGTCTCAGATCATTAGTCCTTCACCTCAGATTCATGTGGAGAAGTTGGCAGTTACTTGCGGGGAACAGGTTTGTACTAGTACAGAATCCAGGAACACTGGTTAGGTTAACTGCCCGCCGTTACACGACTGAAATACCGTTGATAAAAACGGCGTTAAACCCAAAACAAACAAACTTATAATAAATGATAGATTTGGTAAACCATGCCAGCTAACATGAACTACTACCACTCCAACAGCTAACATGTTTGCTAACCTTAAATACCTTTGTGCATGCTTACTAACTTAATGCTTTTGTGTATAACAGGGTATTATTTAATTCTAGACTTATTATTTATTCTGGACTTCAAGTCCTTTGATATTTTAACAGGCTATACGTAATATTTCTTATATAATTCGATTGTTGAATAGTGCTTAACTGTCACTCTTGTAATCATTAGACGTTGACTACGATTATTGGTTGAAACCTCTGTCATACTGTTTGATGTGTCAAAAGAACATTAAAAATGAAAGCTACTACCTTGTCTTTGTAGTTCATTTTCATGTTTTATTATTTTTCTAAGTGAATATAAAGCCGTTGTATACCTACCATTCTTATCGGTTTGTTAAGGTCGATAACTCCGTAGGTCTTCATCACTGAAGCGTGTATCCATAACAGCAAACCCTCAATATGTTCTGGCACCAAAAGTCGTCTGTAAGTCGGTACAGCACTAAAGCGGAAGTGCCGGAACCATAAAGCCATCATGTCGTCTTAGACGTTCTGGAATGTCTAAGTTAAGACGTTCTGAAACAACTAACCAGCCAGTAATTTTTGGCTAGTATTTAGTTGACGTTCCGGAATGTCTAAGTTAGACGTTCTGGAACCACTCACCAGCCTGTAATTGGTATACGTTCTGGAACGTCTAAGTAATCAACAAAGAAGTACTTAGTTGATGTTATGGGTTCTGAAATTAATTTATAGTGCTTATATATTTTTATATATATCGCAGGAGTGATGCGATTTTTTCTTTTTTTATTGTTATTTTCATTACCCCTTGAAATCCCCCAAGAATTCGAGAACCAACGAACGAAGCTAATCCGCCTAAGAAATTAGTGCATGACACTGGTAATTGTATATTCCCAGTGTTTGTCACACTTCATTTGATACATTTGCCTGGAAAATTACTGCAAGTTAAGTGTGTTTTATTTCTGAACGAGATCTTCATTGTTTTTGGAGTTATTCTCAAATCCTGGAAAACGAAAACCGTCCGCAAAAAAAAAAAAAAAAAAAAAAAAAAAACGGCTAATTATAATATCTGGCTCCCTGCCATATTGATGCTGTAAGCATACTTGCGAGTATCATTTGTCCTAGTTATTATCACATTCAAATATGTGAAGCGTTGTGCTCTGCGGTTGACCGATAGGTATAAGTGTTGAGAAAATTTGGGTACATCCAGCTATTATAGACTTAGCCGTTAACCTAGCTAGCTGTGGTCTGTAATGCATGTACTTAGGAATTAATGTACAGTCACAAATGTTTTTTTATTTTTAAAGTAACTCGGCATGGGCCTCCTTACGGCCTAAACAGTTACCATCAAGGCTTGAAATTCCCATCTGTGCCAACAACCAGTGAAAGAACCTTACAGAATTACTTTAAACAACTGTAGTTTTCATTTCCAGGATGTTGATCCAGTACGTTCTTTATTGCTTGGACCAGGTGATTTCCACCCAAAGGCGTATAGATTGACATTTGCCAGCATTTCTTCTTTGAAAGAGTCGCTTGATTCCACCTGTTAATGTATGCAAAATATTGATTGATACAGATTAAGGTATTGATTTCATATAATTATTTGCTCAATTTACCTTTGACATGTATTTAGTGTAATAAAGAAGTTGTGCTGACCTTGGCAGGTTTCTGAATTTTTTCTCTTGGAATTAAGAGGAAAAGGGTATGAACACATCTGCGGATGTCTCTAAATAGTTTTTTGTACTTTTAGCATGTGTAAATGTCGAGTTCTGCTCGACCCGGGGCTAGAGGGCGTGGACGGTAGCATGCATTTTAACTACCGTCCATGAACAGGCTCAATCAAACCGAGTCTGCAACATTTTCGTTTTTGTTGTGTTGAGCGACCTGTAGAGTTTCCACTTTTTCTATTTCAGCAAGTCCATCAGTACAAATAAACATTTATCTGTCTAGTGTACTTGCAAATTAAAAATATTTAGTTCTGTCAAGGTACAACCAGTGTCTGTAAAGAAAACAATCAATCTGTCATTCCTGCTGCTGAGCATGCCCGTGGAACCGATCATGATGCATTATCTTCGACCTTAAACATACAAAATGCGATATGCATACGTAGAATCCAGTAGTTTGACACTTGAAAATTCAAAAAAAAATAATCCTTCAAATGTATATTAATTAAATGCACTTGCAAACATAACATATTTAAGTCCTATTTTCAAATCTATGAAACAAATAATGCAGTGGTGTCGCGTTCTTTGTACGCGAAAAGGCTTGTCGGGCTTCCCGACGGAGGCAAATGTCAGTGTTAAACACAATTGAAATTTTGACAACATATTTGATTATTAGTCCCCAACTAGTTGAAAACCAGTTTCGGGGACTATAGGAATGCGCTTTTCCGTCCGTCTGTCCACAATTTCGTGTCCGGTCCATAACTTTGTCATTCATAAACAGATTTAATATTACTTGGCACAAATGTTCTCCATGATAAGAGGACGTGTCATGCACAAAACCCGGACCCCCAGCTCAATAGTCAAGGTCAAAAGGGCTTTTTTCCTGTCCGGTCCATAACTCTCCCATCCATGATAATGTTTGTCTTTATGAGCCCTAGGTCAGTATGCCAGATTAATGCTGGTGAGCAATATAAGGCCATCATTGCCCTCCTGTTTCAGTGACTAACCGAAGTTGTATCTGATTCAATTTATTTAAAATATTCGTTTAATTTCAGGGAGGGAAACGTAAGTTGAATTTATCATATCTGCAATAAATCACTGTACCTCATGTCTGTCAACTAGAACAGGAATCCTTGTTACTGGTGTTGTCGGTTGTCTTATCAAACTTTCTTTAATTTCTTTACCCAATCCGAATTAATTTCTCGCACTGAGAATGCCGGCAGTGCTGGCAATATCTTCCTAACAGGAACTTTGAACGAACCTGAAATGTTATATGTATTAATGTAATAATGATTCAAAAACTAGGTCACAATGTCAGTAATTAGGAATAGAGTAGTTAACACTGATAATGTATCATTTTATGTAGCTTTGTCCATTGTTCCTAATTCTAACACGATCTGATTCATTTTTGTTTTTAAAAAAATAATGCTGAAAACCGGGAATTATTATACATTATTCATTTTTCTGATGTCCCAATTATTACAGCATTGCCTCAAACGGCATAGCAGCGCGCATGTAAAGAAATCGATTGAAAACAGTCAAAAAAATTTAATGAATGTCTAAAGGATGTACTTTAAAGTCCTTGTTAATGCGTTTAAAAAAACTCATTTAGTGTTTTGCTTTAATCTATGTTTGTTGTTCAGATGTGATATAATTCCTTCACATCTGAACTCCAGATACTAATTTATTCAGCAACAAGTAACTAATGAGATATATTATTAATATTTTTTAAATGAGACAAATACTGGGCTACATTAAGTCATGGTGACTAAAACATATTATATAAAAACCATCAATTTGTCCCTCCTTCGTTTGGTAATATCATCAAAACCTAAAAAATTCATTATTTGAAATGCGATATTTAGCTCACCAGAGCTATCTTGGCCCTCTTGCTTATATTTATCGAGAATGCTGTGCTAAAAAGGGTAACACACATTTAAACGTGTTTTAAAAGTGTGACCCCTGAATACTGTATAATTTATTTGTTTTTTCTTTCAGGTAGATTTTGGATAAATAGATGCACCAAAGCCAATTGTTTTTGCTCCAGAAAGTGAAGTGAATTGGTTTTTCTGTCGGAACTATGCATGGAATTTCTGATTGAATCTTTTGAGTGTACAAGATGGTAATTTGAATAGACTTAATGATACAGCTTTCAAGTTTGATGTAAAAAGACTTTTGACTCTCCTCAACTTCAAATTTCAAAACCAGTTCCTACAACTGGCTACTTGAATGACTTGGAATCTCCTGTACATGTCTCAGTAACCGCATTACTATGAGATAAGACTTGTTTCACAAAAAGTACATGTCTCTCTTTGGGGAAAAACATCTTATTTATGTGTACCATTGATGTGAATTTTTCTTAATTTAACCTTGGTGAAATACTACCAATTGTGTAACATTTACTTTTCGGAATTTTCATAATAAGTTACCTTAATAAAAATTGGCCCCCCTTCTACGGCCCTTTAATATCACTGGGTGTTAAATTCTGTGTTATTCATGATGCGGAATACACTGAGGGAATGTGACATATTGTTTTTGACCTGTCGTCAGTCGCCTCATTTCTGATCGATAACAAGTTGACGACCTATGGTTTTGGCGTCTCTTCATTAAAACTCATAGTCACATGTGCACATTTCCGATCAATAACTTGATAACACTTAAAACAGGGAGTTGTAAGGTCATAGCATGATTGGACATGGAGGGTAGATTACCCCTACTGATTTTGGGGGCCATTAGGTTAAAGATGGTAGAGGCCTGAACCTATAAAACCATTTGCCATCAATTACGTCAAACACCACTTACTATTAAACATATTTTAATCGACCATCCACAGCGCAACTCGTACTATAATGTTAAATCCTAAAAAGAGCTGTACGAGCAAATTTCAGCCGACAAAATTTTGCAGTTTTTAACAAATAGGTATGTATCATAAAATCTGAACCTTATTTGATTTTTATTAACCACTTTTATACTTTTTAATGTTTGCATTTGATTGTTTACACTATTTATGTATTTACGCTTTTACTTTAATAGTTTTATTTATTCTTTGCAATTAACGTAATCCATTTAACATTTTCTCGGCGATATATGACCTTTTTGTGTCGATTTGCCGTAAAACCCAACTCATTTATTCATTCGATTACTTGAGAACCACTTGAAAATGAATGGACAAGCACAATAGTTAACCTCCATTGATTTTGAGGTCACACTATCAAAGGTATCAGCAGCCATATAATGGAAGTACATTTCAGGTCAGTAACTTTAGAAGCATTTGACCTAGATTATTCAAATTTCAAAGGGGGGCAGTACTTACAGAGTATTTTATCTGTGGTCACTGTATAAAACGTCACAGGCTATGATCATCATAACTAATCTTTGATCAATAACTGGATAACCATTTTAACTAGAATATTTCAGCTTGATAGGCTGTTAGGGCTAACAGTGTAGTTGACCACAATAAAATTTTGGGGTTATTAATACTGATGCATGAACATGGAAATTTTTATCAATAACTTGACAACCAGACCTAGAATGTCGAAATTTCAAAGGATGTTTAGATATGTAGATTTATATTAAAGGAAATACTTTACAAAAATGTTGTTTACCTGCACATTTTCCTTTCAGACATTGCATTTCTATGTCAGCATGTGTATATTGTAGAAATATATAACAATCTCTCTCTGGTCATGTTACTTTTTCTCTTTTGTCTGCATCAGATCAATTTCCGATGTTAAAATTAAACAAATTGTTACAAATTCATTAGAACTACATCAAAAGGTTCTTGGATTCAAGAAAAGTTAAACTTCAATTCAATATTTCAATTTTACTACACCTAATGACGATATAACTATGATCACTGTTCATTATACACTTATTGACCTAATGGAAAACAAAGATTTTATGGTCAATGCATTTTTGATCATCATGATGTTAGTTTTAAAATTAATGCTTATATTGATTCTTACTTGTACTGTTGCTTTTCCATTTTTTTTCCAAGCCGTTATCAGTTAGGATAGGTATAAAGTCCGCATTATTCATAGTGGAGTTGAGCTGAAATGAAAAATAACTGATTATTTAAGTTTTTCTGTGTTGTTAAAAAGAAAGAGTTTTCAAAAGCACCTTCATTGGCAATGATCTGGTGTTGGAGGAGTAGTTATGTTAATTTATACTGTTTGAAGTAACTGTTTTTTTTTGGTTTTCTTAAGTCATTAATATGTTACCTTTTTTCCTTTGCAAATCCTGAACTGGAAACAAACAAATTCCGTAGCATTCATTTGCCTTTCTTGTCATCTTTGAATTTGAACTGAAATTGGGAGAATTGTCTATTTTATTGTTTTATATTAAGGTATTGGACCCGTAATAGTAATGTTTAAAAATGGCATTTGCTTGGTGTATTCTTAAAGTTAACCATGTTTCGCATTGTGTATGCTTTCTAACTTACTGCTTTACGCATGCTTACTAACTTACAGAACGTGATTGGGGGCATAGGTTTTAAGCTTGGAACAGCGCATCTGTACCAACACCTTGCAACAGGCCCTGATACTCTCGACTCAACGGTTAGTCAGTGTGTGTATGTAATGAACTGACTGCGAATTCATTTTTTACTGTTTGGTAAATGGGGGGCGTACATATAGATTTGCCCTTGTCCGTACGTCCGTCCTTCCGAGAATGTTGTGTCGCGCCTAGCTCAAATAGTATTTGACGTAGAATCACATAACTTTACAGGAATGTTGGTCAGCATGTGTAATTGTGCACCTGGGGTTTCGCGTCCGGATTGATTCAGTCGTATAGGAGTTATGGTCTCTGACTTTGTAAAAATTCGTCCTTTTAGTGTTGTGTCGCGCCTAGCTCCAAAAGTATTTGTCGTAGTCACAAAACTTTACAGGAATGTTGGTCAGCATGTGAAGTTGTGCACCTGTGGTTTCGCGTCTTGATTCATTCAGTCGTGTAGGAGTTATGGCCGCTGACTTAGTAAAAAATTGGTCATTTTAATGTTGTGTCGCGCGTAGCTCCAAAAGTATTTAACCTAGAGTCACCAAACTTTACAGGAATGTTGGTCAGCATGTGTAGTTGTGCACCTGGGTTTCGCGTCCGGATTCATTCAGTCATGTAGGAGTTATGGCCCCTGACTTAGTAAAACATTTGTCATTTTAATGTTGTGTCGCGCATAGCTCCAAAAGTATTTGACCTAGAGTCACCAAAATTTATAGGAATGTTGGTCAGCATGTGCAGTTGTGCATCTAGGGATTCGCGTCTGGATTCATTCAGTATTGTAGGAGTTATGGCCCCTGACTTAGCTAAAAATTATACATTTTAATGTTGTGTCGCGCGTAGGTCCAAAAGTATTTGTCAAGCCTTTCCTGAGTTATTGTCCGGCTACCATGAGTTTGGCAAATTTTAAGTTGAAAAGGGGCCATAGCTACATAAAATATTGGTGGTTTGTACCCAGTCGAACTTTCACTGGAGTGCTTTATGACTCCAATAGTGGATGAATATTGCACAATAACTTAAGTCTGTTTTAAAAATATCAAATAATAAGAGAGCTATAGATAAAGTGTATGATAAAACTATATAAGAATAATTCTAAGCAAAAAGGGGTAATAATTCAGGAAATATTGGTGAAAGAGTCATGCACCTTGTGTCATATGATGTGGGTGATGATGAACAACTACTTCAAGTCTGAATCAAATGCATTTCGTAATAACTGAGATATAGTGAAAAAGCTCCAAAATTAACCTTAAATTCTAAGTAAAAGGGGCATAATTCATGAAAACTTGGTGTCAGAGTTATGCACCTTGTGTCTCATGATGTGGGAGATAAGGTGGAACTTCTATTTTAAGTTTGAATCAAATCCATTTAGTAATAACCTGAAATTGTAAGTACAAGAGGGTCATGATGACTCTGAATCGCTCACCTGAGTAATATGAGCCACATGTTTAAAATGACACATGATGTTAAATATTAGAAAATAGGTCAGTAGGTCACATTCATGGTCACTGAAAGTCAGTAAAGATCGGTGTGCAAAACTGTACATGTCATCCAAATTGATTTAGCTCTCAATTTTATATTAAAAAAAGAAATATGAAGAAATATTTATTATCTTTTCCGACTCGCTTTCTGTTTTGCAGTCAGTTCATAACCGAAATATGGAAACTCCATTCATTCAAAATATTCTTCTCAGGGTTCATGAACTATCTTTAAAAAAGTCTATCATATTTTGTTGGATTCCCAGTCATGTTGGTATTCATGGAAACGAGGATGCTGATATTGTAGCAAAGAAATCCCTTTCATTATCACAATCTAATTTGAAATTACCACATACCGATTTTAGGCCTAATATAAACAAATACATTTTATCTAAATGGCAATCGTCATGGAACAATGCTTCATTCAATAAACTTCATGATATCAAACCTACTCTAGGGGAATGGCATCAAGGGAACAGATCTGATCGCAGAGAGGAAGTTGTTCTTTCTCGTTGTCGAAAAGGTCATACCCGTATGACTTTCTTATCTTTTGAATAAAGATCAACCCGAATGTGTACCAGGAAAAACACCGCTAAGTATTATACATTTTTCAATCGACTGTGTGGACGTTGCACCACAACGCAGTTCATATTATGACGTTCAATCTTTGAAAGAGGTATTTGAAAACGTTTCAGTTGGAAATATTTTATCGTTTTTAAAGCAGATAGGAATTTATCAAAAAATCTGACATTTCATATTTTTATTCACATCTTTTGCAATATTATTATGTTTGCAGTTGATATTTTAAAACATACGTATATAGATCTACATTTTTACATAAATGATTTTAGATATGCTTTACATTTTTACATAAATGATTTTAGCTTTACATTTTTACATAAATGATTTTAGTTATGCTTTACATTTTTACATAGATAATTTAAGGTATGCTTTACAGTTTGCGTTTTCAATATTACTTCTTCTCGGCGATATATGACCATTTTGTGTCGATTCGCCGTAAAACCCAGCTCACTCAGTCACTTCACTTTTGTTTTCAGACCAGTGCCGGTTCTTATTCAACACTACAACACTTTAATTATGAGAGGAATACGGCATGTCTCATCCTTGACCAGGCGGCAACAATGGAAATATTCTTACTCATGTATCATTTAGGTTAATAATGATGAAATGCATAACTATGCCATGATCCCTTGATATAAAGTTTTACGTTATTAATAACTTTATGTCACAAATCAAACGTTGCATCAATAGCTATCTTTTTTTAAGATAAACGAAAATATCCCTACCAACATTGTCTTACTAAATACTCATAAACTCATTCATTATTTGAACAATTCACTTACATCTGTAATAAATGAAGTCATTTCCTCGGACTGACTTTCCTATTATTGGGTTTGTTGCTGACCCACTATAAAATATATGGGTTAGTGGATTCCAGACAAGCAGGTCAGTAAAAAGCAATAAAGATAACATGGTAAGTGATGTTCCGTTTGCCCCGGTGATCAAGTCTGCAACATCTAGTCTGACCACAAAGAATGGACTTTCTTAAAAATTAAAGTCCACTTTGAAGACTTTTTCTGATACGTCTAACTGTTCAGCGTGCATCTTTATGCGCTTTATCGTCTTTGTGTTGTTTTTATCTTTGTTTTTAAACAATGCTCTTTAAAATGGAGTACAATACATGGCCGGTCCGTGATCGGAATAATAATCAATTATTTCAGTGTCCTGGAAACACGTCGGCAGAGACATGGAGGTATTTGGCATTTATATGAAGCCAGGTTCAGGCACTGGAAATTTCTGAGATGCTCTTGAGTGTCTTCCATCTAACTAAGAGGCCTATACTGGTCCTTCCAAGGAAAGACGGCTTCGCACGTATCAGGAAACACGTCGTCAGAGGCATGGAGGTATTTGGCATTTATATGAAGCCTGGTTCAGGCACTGCAGATTTCTGAGATGCTCTTGAGTGTCTTCCATCTAACTAAGAGGCCTATACTGGTCCTTCCAAGAAAAAACGGCTTCGCGTGTATCGGTGCTATACACCGGGCATGTTAAAGAACCAGACTGTCTTTTCGCAAAGAGCAAGGCTAAGTTAGCCAGACAGGCCTGTATCTAAAAATGATTTCTCTTTTCTGTTCTGGGGGCTTTATCTCACTCTGTCCCACTGTTCAGATCGCTAATTGTCTTTACTACTAGTAGAGGATGATTTTCGCGTCCTGTGTGGCTGCGTTTGATATATGAAAAGCGCATTTGAACGTGTTTATTATGAAAATGGCGCTATATAAATCTGGTATAATAATAATGTTATTCTAAATCCACGTGTCGAGTAATACACTCATGGGAAAATAAGGAATCACGAAGTGTCACTTTGTGCTATGTACTAAGGATGATATTTTGATTCATAAGGTTTTTTTGATCCAGAGCTCTTCGAAAATGACATGTTGTCGGAGATAGCAAATCCTTGAGTGAAGTTCAATAATGGCCCATACATTTATGAAATGGTATAGAAGGCTTGATGGATATGTTAATACACTTAACGTCATTATACATGCCAGCTAAAATTTAAAACGATAGTATTATATCAAAATTTTATGAACAGTAGTAAAATGCTTTACACACGGGTTGTGCGTAATTATGGCTCGTGAAAAGGACTATTGTGTTTTTCTGATAACTTTATTACGATAAAACTTTTAAGGAAATGTACTGGCTATTGCAGATTTTCCATCAGATAAAGAACTTTTTTTCAGCAGTTGGTGTTATTCTGATAGCAGTTCTAAAATGCAAGTAGCATAGTTACCGGATGAAAGTTGTAGTGTCCACATTTTGGTTTTGTAGGCCCATTTAGTTGTGTGTTCACTTTTCATATTTTTGTACATATTACGAATTCCGGTTGAGATATGTTAAATATAATTTGAAACGTAGATCCTTTGGAAGAACCGAGAGCAAGTCAAACAGTAAAACTTGCAGTCTCGGTTTGATTTAATCTGTTCATGAGCAGTAAAAAAGAAACACCATTAGTACAATACTTTCACAGTAGTTTAAGATCCACTTTTCGCCGATAACTGACATCTGCATTTGATATATTTTCACTGTTTTCTACAGGGCATAAGTTCTAGACTAGCCCAGAATGTTGTGACCATGCGAGACTTTCAAGTTGTTAAGTATGATGTGGGTAGATTAACTGTAGGTACATAGTCCACGTGTAATTGGTCTTTGCTTTTGCGTCCAAACACAAAAAGTACACCAGGAACTTCGTCAATATTTTCCATCAAACAGAGGGATTAATTTCCGTATAACCACTAATTATGGTCAACAAAGGGCAAATAACTGTGCTCTTGTGTCTTTTTAACGCATCATTTTGTAACGAAAGACTACCATCATGTTGCACTAGAACTCGTTAGTATATGCATTTCGGAAATCTTCTTAGATCGAATTTTCCAAGTGCATATATTGGAAGTTTTAAGAATTGTCGAGTGCATAAAAGATAAGAAATAAGTGACCGTCCCTTACCGGTGGAAAAATTTGTTAGTGTTCGTCCCTCATTATTGGAAACAGTGTAAAGTCTAAAAATGCTTCAAGGCATTGAGGAGCTATTACTTATGTTTCAAAAATGACCTTGACCTACGCGACACGTTGTCTCATCATGGGAAGCATTTGTTTGCAAAACTAAAATAGTCCATCAATGCGCATAGGGTTATGAAGTGGAAACAGTTTTACTCGGCCTTCAATAGTGACCTTGACTTTTGTCCGACAACCGTGGGTCATGTGCGCAAGACAGTCAAATCATGAGGAACATTTATGGTAGTAATAAAAAGGTCCTTCAATGCAATTAAAAGTGATGGAGTGGGAACAAAGTTTTACTTGACCTTAAACAGTGACCTTGACCTTTAACCTACAATCATAGACCATGTGTGACACAATGTCCCATTATGGGGAACGTAGACACGTGACATGATATCCCACCCAGTCAAATTGCATTTACACCGGGCTGACCAGTCCTAACACTATCCTCTTAATGCAGAGCGCCAAGCGATGAAGCTACTAGTACCATTTATACGCTGCCAGGGATCGAACCCATGACCTCCCGCACTCGAAGCGGGCGCTATACTACTAGGCTACCGAAGCTTCGATGCATAAAAAGTTATGAACCGGAATCAGTTTTTACTTGACCGTCAATAGTGACCTTGACATTTGACCTAGAAGCCTAAGTCATGTGCACGCATAATTTAAATATTATCATCTATTCACATACAAAGTTCTGTGAACCTAGCTTGAATACTTTTTGAGTAATTTAAGGATCGACGTTTGCGGATGGACTGAGGGCATTCCTATATAGTCCAATCTGTCTATAAAGACCACTCGGGGAAACGACCAATAGTGGTCTTTCTGGACATGTGGTTGTTGTTCACAGGTAGAATTAAGCTGAAAATAGTATATTGGGACATTATTAAAGTGGACTTTGCACACAGGTGGTCTTTATTCAGAGGTGGTCTTTACCACAGGTGTGGCTGTAGTTCTCTCCGGTAATGAGACTGGCGTGCAAGGACGTCAACGTTTAGACGCTACAACATGTGTATATATTAGCATGGGAAGTCATTCGTAATCCATGTCAAAACTATTCGTACCTAATACATTCAAGACCCTACTAAATTTATGCGTATAAGTATTAATTGGCATTATTAATTATCGAGCATGTGTGCTTTATTTTCCTTTATATCATTTCCGCATGTTTTATGAGAAGTATTTAAGAAAACTGTTCAGGTCTACAAATCAGTATCTAGCAATGACTGAAGAACATTAAGCGCTGTATGTCCACCCTGACAATATTTACTACAGACCAGAATAAAGTATAGTAACGTTGATCCTAAATCCTATGTTACTTACCTGATTTCTCAAACTTCAGATTGATTATGGTGAGTTCGACCTTGTTAAATGAAACAAAAGCTACTAAAAAGTTTATAAAACAAAGAAGTTTAATTTATACCACGGAACTGTTGTATGAAATCAAAAGTTAAAAATAGTGAAAGAGAAGAACAATGTAAACTGATTCAAACATCAGATCACAAGGAATTTGATGAACAAGAAATATTTACAACACTTTATTCAATCATGTGTTTACCTACACGCTGAAACCCAGAAAAATTGTTTTGAATAACAAAATGAAATGTCTTATTATGATTACACTAATTAGAATACATTACATTACAAGGGAATATGCATGAGTATCACATAATTATTATATATTATTTAATGCCAAGGATGAAGTATACCACTTTCATACTATCTAAAACATCTAATGAAGTAGTAAGTGTGATAAAATGATTGCTACAAATGAAACTTTATTGTTGATATGCAGGGTTTGGCATAACATCGGATTAATTTAGTGTTAGAGAACAACATAAACATTTTCCGTATCGGATTTAGTTGAGGTTGTGTTACGTTTTGACACCTAGTGAATAAATTGTTCCTTTATTGGATCCATTTCAAGATAACACGTCACACCTAATATAAAAAGGGAAAACACAATTTTCAACAAACAAAGTCATATAACTCCCAGTTTCTAACGCAAATGGGTCTTTAAGACCAATTGAGGCTCTACTTAATTACAATATTTAGATCACAATGAGACGATCGTCCTAGGAGTCATACTAATAAGTGGTTGATTGCATCACGTTTGCGTGTAAAAATGGCCTCGCTTGTAATTAAAACAACTGACATGTGCTACAAATGAAATTATAAGATGTCTTAAGAATTAATGAAGATATTTCATCTGTGGTTAACTACAATGGTCCCATGCTTAGAGTATTTTACAGTGGTCTCAAATATAATTTCAGAGTAGCAGATAACAAGCTACTTGGCACGACACAACTATTGATAAGATATATTATAAACAGGAGCAAAGGTAGTATTCACTAGTTGCGGTTTGAACCACTACGACAATGCTTAAAACACTTCTTCTGACGACTGTGGGTAAGATATTATTTTTTCAATATCATTTTTAACAGAATGATAATTTCATGAGAATTTTCTGAGACATTTAAGGAAATAAAAACTTACCTTGATAAATATATTTCAAAGTAGAAAAATGATATTTTTTGGGTTTCATGCTATGAGCGGAATTAGTATATCGCAATGTAAACAAACATGTTTAATAAAGATCAAATTTAATAGATTTTAGACATTTTGATGGGGACTCGCGACGCAGTTGTCATGTATTAATCAAATCAGCAGTCAATATTAATGTTGTCTCCTGGAGATTAAAAAATAAATAAATATGTAACTAATGTAATATTAACAATATCTCCTTGCTGAAAAAAAAAAAGCTTTTCCGTTTTTATTGACATTAAGATTACAAAACTGGCATAACGTGTATTGTGTTTCCGAGTGAAAGATGGCTTTATTATACCTGTATATTTTTAAGGTAACCGTTTTGTTTGACTGGGTAACTGGAAAAATATGTCTTTCAGATGGATGTATGTACATCTCATTATAGGCGGGCGGCGTTAGTAAACACAATATTCTGTATGTATATTTCTAGCGTTTGTTGCGTATTGTGAGGCCGGTGTACGGTACATTGAAAGACCAGTTGGTTCGTCCAGGATCATAAATGGTGTTGAGGCAACATCGGGAGAATTTCCACACAGGTGTCTCTACTTCAGGTTGTTTCAGGACAAGGCTATCACATATGTGGGGGATCGGTAATTGCTGATGGATGGGTACTTACCGCTAGTCATTGTGTAGATGGACAGTAAGTAAAAAGTGTTTTATGGAAACTTTTTACATTGTAATTACATACTACTGTAGTATTTATACCCGTTATGATCGTGATGAATTATTTGCACAAGGATATTTACACTACTTAAATATCACGAGGTCTCTAGTTATGTTCCTACCCGTATTATCATTCATTATTAATGACTTTCTACCACGTAAAGCCTCGATAAACAGCATGAAAGACCAAAGAAATTCATAACATTTCAATAAATTTGTATTTTTTGTCATACACTTAGTTCGCAAACTGTTTTACAGAAATGTTACCATCGATTCATTTTGTACTTGGATCTAAACTTCAAACATGAAAAAAGGCACCACCCTAGAGGTTCTAGTAGGTAGGAAATCTTTCCGTTATCAGTTGCCTGCTCAATTTCAAAGTTATTTAGCGATGGATTTCTACAAATCTCGTTACAGGTTTCAGCTGTGAAGGTCGGGTTAGCGATCAATGACCATGATGGCCGTATTGTTTAACTTGAACTTTATCGCTTATTTTCATCACCTTGCCATGAGTACTGACAACGTTTTGATTCCTAAAATTAAACTCCAACATAAATTTCAAATATGAGTATATTTCGTAATGATGTTTCTGCATTAATCTACGTACTGTACTACATGTATGATACAGACACGCCGCTAACCTAGCCTTAGTAGTAGATATGCACGACTTCGGAAATCCTGGAAACAACATTTGGTTCAACATTGACCAAGTCATTATGGTACGTATACACCGGTACTTGTACATACTTTTAAGCTGTTTATATAAAAGTATGTAATATTAAATGTCACATGGACTTATTAAAGACGCGAGCGATGAATAGGAACCTGAGAGACTTATATCAAAGAAGTAAAAAGACGTATATCAAAGAAGTAAAAAGACTTATATCAAAGAAGTAAAAAGTAAAATAATGGCAAAGTTGTTTTGCTTTTTTTATTATGTAACAACGCTAGAAGAAATGCCACGCGGGTATGTTGCTTATGCTCCCCCGACTGTTGGTACTTCTGGTAAAAATCGATGTAAAGTCTATTTTTAACAGTTACCCTGTCTTAACTATTGATGCATGGTAGTAAAAATATATGTATACATTTATGTATTTTGCGGATTTCTTGTACATATAGCACGAACAGTACAATAGCGGACAAGGAACATATCCAAATGACATTGCTCTGTTAAAACTCCAACCAAATGGGAAAGATAGCACGAATAACAAGATTAAACTGGCTTCTGGTTTTGAAGATTACGCTGGAATGACTTGTACCATCAGTGGTTGGGGAACCTTAGGTAGGGTTCACATTTGGAATTAATTAATCAGTAGAACAGGCAAAATCTCAGGTACATGTTTGGACGTCAGGTAGAAGAAAGAAGGTTAGAATCACTGACTGTTAGAAAGTTTGTTGAAAGACTTATTCGATAATATCATAAATACTGTCTTCGTTTCATAGTTTTAAAATTTATTGAGCTAAGAATGCATGTTTCTGTACGTGCTGAAAATTTTACAGAAAAATATTTTAAATTATTATTTCATTGTTTCTATATTTCGTGTATTTACATCATTTTAAAGAAGCAAATAAACATTGTTTCATTTAAAATGATGAAATGTAAGATGAACGAAAAACTTTGTTATTGAAATAATATATTTGCTGTTCCTTTTGCCGTTACTTTATTTTTCGAATTTCTGACACTTTTAGATAATAATTATGTGCGTATATTGGCCTTCTAGTGCAGCCATAAGGTGAAAAAATCGTGCTATTTGTGGGAAAGGCATGAAACTTGGCAGAAAGGGAGGATATGGTGTCTTTAATTCAAAATTGAAAGGAAGTTTGAAAAAAATCAAAATGGCCGAAATTATTCAAAATGGCCGCCATTCATAAAAAATATGAAGAAAAGTAAGGGTCAGACACACTCGATACATTTTTTAGCCAGTTAATCTATGTTTTTAGTCATTTTTATGCAAACACTAATTATAGACACTTTTATGAATAGATTTCAGCTAATTATTGTTGTTTTTACAATATAATTACAGAAATTGAGTTACTTTCCTTTGATGCAGTTTCGTTATTTATACCGCAGACAGCTTGGTCTGTTAAAATCTTTTCAGAATGTTAAAAATCATAAAAGATTGATAAGAATAATAGTCGGAGTCCAAATGACCACACAAATTGTAATAAAATATTATCCAAACATTTTCTGATGCATACTGTAGAGAATACAACGTAATATTTGGACTAAAGTAATTCATGTGTGTTGTCACTTAGTTCATTTTCTCTGCATAAATTGAAATAAACACTTTTCATAATATATTCCAAAGATGAATATAGACTACTTTTCTACCAAGTACTAATATTTCCATAGAACTTATCATGTGTGTTTATTAATTTATAACTTCAAAGATGTAGAAAAGTGATCCAAATCCTTATCAAGGAATGAGTCAAATAACTTAAGTAAAATATTTAACCAAAATGGATAGGATAATTCGAAACCAGATTTAATTCAAATATTCGAACATTCAAAGAATGCAGCCACCCATACAACATTTCGAACTTTATTTTATCTACTTTTGAGGTAAAAATGTACAATGTACAAAGAATGTACAAAGAACAGATATAAGAAACTTCAATAAAAAAATACCACCAAAAAAACTTCAGATCATAAGAAGTTCATATTGGTGGCTATACATTAACAATATTCCGTTTTCAAGGAGTTTTGTTCAGTGAGATTCAGATGGTTGCTCCGGTTGTCACAAATCAGGGTTGAATTAAGACACTGGTACTTCTAATGACACAGTATCTTTTGATCTTGTGCCCCTGTTCTGCCTATAAACTTCTATCATGTTGTAAATAATAAGACTAAGGAAGATTGAGTAGAAACTCTATGGTTTGAGTGTGTATTTTGTACTGTAGTATTTTTCTGCAAGCCAAAGGAGGCTCCATCTATACAGGAGTACCGTAATCTGTATATGATCGGATGCTCGCTGCTGTGTTCTATACATGTTGTAGTTTGTGCAATACGGTGCTAGAAATACCATGAAACAATGCATTGCAATAGTCTATTAATGTGAGGTAGGAAAGCAGTTCATAAAGGTGTTGATTGCATCACAGGTTAGGTATCGCCTGGTCTGACCTATTATGTACAATTGTGGATATACAGAACTGAACATGTGAAAGTCTCACACTACCTAAGATTCATCTATTCCTTACATACATAGTTGCAGAGTCACTGGGTTCGCTCAACATGTTAACACTGTACCTGCAATTATACTTTGATATCAATAATAATATTTCTGTAATATCAGCATTGAGTTTGGGCATGTTACAATACGGTGAAATACCTAACTGTAGCTTTTATAGGCTTAAAAGAAAAGTATAACGGAGAGGCGTCGTGTAGTAACTACAAATCATTCCATAGCATCTCCTTTTTTTCACCAACCGTAAATATATGTAACTATTGGGGTTTAGTTTGTGACCCGTAGGTACACTGTATTTTTCTAACATACTGGTGTCGGTAGCTACCCAACAATGCACACCATTTGAGAGTGATTGCTTAGATAAATGCCACCCGACCTTCCAAATGGTGCTAAGTTCAGTGCAACACAGTCAGATTGTCAATGATCATGGTTCCAGTAGCTTGTATTATACATACAATATAGTCAAGAGGGTGAATAATGTCGTTCTGTAACTTTGTTAGGTCAGTCTGGTCTCCAAAATTTTTAAAATAAGTAGGAGACGGGATACAAGCATGTTGTTTTTGTGGCTGTTGGTTCTAGCCTAGGTTTCTTTAACACAGATCACATTTGTACATCCTTAAATATCATTGGTAAATTACGTAATGTATTTATATATTTTGCTATTAATGGTTACAGTTCCTCCAGGAGTTTCTTAAAAAGTCATGTCTTCAGTTTATTTAACGATTTATTGATACAACAGTCGCAGAAATTCTATTCATTGCAAGTTCCTGTTCAGATTACTCACAGGGAATAGCAAGATCACTTCTGTTTGTTTGTTTTGGGTTTAACGCCGTTTTCAACAGTATTTCAGTTATATAATGGCGGGTAGTTAACCTAAACAGTGTTACTGAATTTTGTACCAGTACAAACCTGTTCTCTACAAGTAACTGCCAACTTCCCCACAATAGTCAGAGGTGGAGGACGAATGATTTCAGACACGATGTCTTTTTATTTTATCAAATAGTCACGGGGCACGAGATCCGTAGATCTGCGCTCTCCCTATTGAGCTAAGATTACTGTCTCCCTACAGATTTTTGACGTATGCAGAGTAGTGATCAATTCAATCCTATTAGCCATCACTTTATATTTGAGTATTCATTGTCACTTTGAGTGTACGCCGCTTATGTTCAAGCTTGCTTTTTAGAAGTTTGGTCTTGTGAAAGTCGGTTATGATTACGTGCAACTTAGTCGAAATACGGGTATTTTAAGCGGGCAAATGAATGATATCTATCAGTGAACATTAGCTGTTTAAATACATAATTTATACCCTCACTAGCTTATCAACATGAGGCTGTGCATGGCACATGCATATAATTAGAGGGTAGTTTTCAAAACAGTCATATGACATGTTCATAATTTGATAACAAAGGCTATGATAATTAACTGTATACACACTGGAAACACACCTGTAATTATAATAGTTTGTGGTCAACCCCTATGTGGGCTTGCCTAATGAAAACAGTGGATTTGTCTTGACACTGGCGATGAAGATAAGTATGGTTTGATGTTTAATGTCTTTATATTTCACACATGCTCTTGAAAAAAAGACAAATATTACCTCATCTGCAAACGCAGTAATGCTATGTATAGCTGTTTGTCAATGCGGTGGTAATTATGGCAGCGGCTGATAAACTTATAAACATGGATAATAAACATATACACATTATATTTGGTAGGAATCAAGTACATTTATGTATATATCCCGTTAAATAAAGTGTTCAACATTCTTTACAAATTACATAAAACAGTATGTTAGGTCTGTTGCTGAAATAGGCTGTGTAAAATGTTGTTTTTTTTGTCTTTGTATTCTTTTCCATATAGATATGACAAGATTTGTTTTTAATTATTTCTATTTAAAATTCATATTCATGATCAATATGTTCTTAATTTACAGTATAATGATGGTTCGGTTCATGAAAATAAATCACTACTTTATATTGATATTTTGGCGGCCATTTTACTTTTGACGGCCATTTTGATAACACAGTAACATCAAATATATGTCAACAAATACAGTATGCAGCCCTAAATATCATACTGTGTAAACATTGAACATTTTTGCTGGTTGTTTTAGAAATATTTAGCATGAAAGTAGATTATTGGAAGAAATATTGGATTTTGGCGGCCATTTTTAAAATGGCCGACTAGTCAGCCATCTTGGGTATTACAGCAACTTCTTTTCGCTTTCTTATATAGATAATACCAAGTAACATATGTACCAAGTTTGATGCTTTTCCCACAAATGGCACGATTATATGAAGTTAAGTCACCATATGGCTGCACTATTCTTAATAAAAAGATCTAAGCTGAATAACAAAAGACATCATCTTTTATTCTGGTTGCGTCAGTTTCTCTTTTTCAAGTGAGTTTAGTCCTTTTCATTTTAAAAGGATGCATTATTCATTATAACATATGTAAGAGGGAGCGGGAGAGGGGGGGGGGGGGGGGGGGGGTCGACACAGTTCACTACATCGGATTCAGTTGAAATATATATTGACGAACGAAAACAATATCTAACATTTATCTAACATTTATCAAATTATATTTCAAAAGTGGATGGAAGGTCAGCTACAATACTGAATAAAGCGGACGTACTAGTGTTAAGTAGGTCGGAATGCACTGTAAAGAACTAGTGGAGTAGCACCCAGGTCCTGGATAAACATGGATGTGTCAAAGGTTATGATGGCGTCAATGGTGCCGCAGCATGTAATGTTAGTATGAATAGAACTTAAATCAGGGAAATCTTAGAAACCATTTTTCAATTATTAACTATTTATACGCAATTTTATAGCAATTAAACTCGTTTGGCGGTTTAATGCATTCACAAGTCTTTCATATATTAAAAAGCTATGCACTAGCTTAAAATTAAACCAAATTGATCCGCTTAACAATGTCGCATAAAAGAAGTAAAATTTAGGAACATGCCTCTTTTAAATTTAATAATAAACTGCAAAAAGGTTTCACATAAACTGACGTATACAATGAAGACTAGTGGCTGTTAAAAATAATAACTGAAATCAATTTTCAAAAATGAAGAGTAACTAAAGTTTTGAAAACATAAACCAACAGAGACATATTACAAATTCTGTTTATGATTTTGACACAATTCTGATTTAAAACAAATTTATCACAGGGAGACAGTGGTGGTCTATGATGTGCAATGATGTTTTAGTTGGAGCCACTTCTTGGGGACTTAGTGGCTGCCATACCGACGGTACAGTTACCAAACCAAATGTGTACGCCCGAATTTCGTACTTCTATAACTGGATCAACTCCAGGTGTTCAAACTGTGCTGTGTAATATTAACATGCAGATTCACTGAACTCTGTATAATCAGAAATAAAAATTAAGACTTATGCTTCTGTTTTTGTTATCCTTCAGTCTATGTTTGCATATTTCATTTTACACTGAAGCTATGCTTTCCTCTAAGACTTCGTGATTAGCACTTCTTAATGTGTTTGGGTCTCATTTTATACTATTTACACGAACATTCTTTAGTGTACATGATTTACTTTTCGTAACCAATACGTATGTTACGAATTCACTTGATTGGGACAACTTTTATGTACCCTGTCTTTTACTTTCTAACATAGTGGGAATATAGTGCAGGGATTTACGCGTACTTAGCCTCTTAATTTAAGCTCACGGGACGTGTGAAGTGTTTTCGCCACTGACTGTTCTAAAGCAGTACTAACTGTGTTCCTTATTATATATTCCTGCATAAACCTTTGTTTTTGCCGATTTGGGGCATGTGAAAAATAGGAGATACTCGTGAGCACGCGCTGTTGGTGAACGTTGCGAGTCCAACGTAAGAAAATTATGGATCCCGAGTCAGTTTTGATAAAAGTCGAAAGGTCTGAGACTTTCTTTGAATAGACAAACAACATTTACAAAAACACAAGTATTTCTATATTAATTTGAGTAGAGAAAATTGGCATGCTAACTTGAAAACTTTTTAAAATGTTTCTTCCTACTTTACTCATCTATGCAGCCTACTGACGTGTAATGTCAGGAATACGTTTGGAAGTTGGAAGGGTTGAGCTGTAAACTTTTTTAAGTTTGATGAGTTACATTGTTATTGAACATTTGATGAACGTGAGATACTTATTTGATATCTTTTTCAATGTATTTGTAGATCTCGCCATGCTTGGATTTATAAATCCAAACTGAGTGATAATGTCGATGTTGGAAAATACAAATTCGTGTGTTTTTCAAACTTTGATAAAGACGGGGCGGTCGCAAAGCAAAATTTTCTAAATTGATTTAAAAAAAAGGCATTCAGATTAATTAAGGATATAATTACGAAGAGTGTGTGTATTGATTTCTATTACATGATAATGTTAAAATTTAAAATTTAAAAAGCGCAAGGGAATGAATGAACCACGCAGAATTGTCGCCAGTCAGCACCTCTTACGTTGTGTAAATACAGGATGCCGTGTTAACTTTTCATCATAAACTGATTATATCGAAGAACGCAGGAGTCAAATATATTTTACATACATTTCAAAAGAAATTACAACGTCAAGAAATGCCACATTTGTAAATTCCGCTCGACATGTTTAAAATATACAAAGTTACTGTATGCCCCGGAAAGGCATAAATAAAACAAGTGTCCATAACAACATGAATTAACATTAACTTAATTGGCGTGTATTTTCCATTTTTTTCAGCAGTTTTATGCAAGAATAGCAATAACACACGGTTCTTGCGTGTAACAACATCTGCATCATCAATCCCTCGGGCTATGTTTGTGCACGAACCCGTAACAATCCCTCGGGATTTCGCAGATGTTATTACACGACAAAACGTTCGTTAACCCAACATTTGTTTTGTCCTTGCTGTGCTTGTCCTTTTCATTTCTTGTTGTCCATGTCTTGTTTTGCGTATATGTCTACTGTTTACATGTAGTATTAAATGCATATGATCTGTAAACTTTGGTTTAGGAGTCTGTGGCAGATAAAATTGTAAAAGTAACATAAATTATTTTGTTTCTGATTTTATGCAGTTAAGTCTCTTGCATTCAAACAATCTGTCTTTTTGATCGTGTAGCCCCATGTGGTTCTGGGACGATCTTTGTATGAAAAGAATTGGAACCACTGCCTTACCCTTGCATGATCGTAACAGGCGACTAACTTGGTTTTGCAGTAACTCTGTGATTCCAGCAGGTATGCAAATTTTGATTCCATACCTCTTGTTTTTATTTCGATGTAAATGGGATGTGGAACCAAAATATGTAGTCCTGTTTGTCGCCATATAACATATACTGTGTTGGTGCGCCGTAAAACCCAAATAAATAAATATTTTGATCGTGTAATGTAGGATCGTACATTCGAATATACTTTCAAGTTAACCATTCATTACTATGGGTGTCTGTCTATATATGGAAGGCACATTATCTTTACGTCAGCATTGCTACTCTTCAACGAAAAACGTGTACTTTTCTGACTTTAGATACTATTTCTAGGCTATTGCTTACGGAGGAGTCTTGTACCTATTTTTTGTCCAATTTATTCCCTTTTTTAACATTTTTTTTTTAAAAAAGATAACACACTGTTTCATGGAACTGATGCTCCTTAATAAGTAGTTAAACATCTAGCAAAAGATTTCGGATAAGTCGGAGGGAATCGCATGACAAATGCCCGCTTCGAACACATTTATGTTATATCCTTGTTCGGCACCTCCTGGCTGTTACTCATTATTATAACGGTATAGCTTCCGTTCAAGGACAAAAGTATACATTACTTGGACAAAAGAATACATTACTTTTTGGGGACTTTTTTGTACTTCTACATTGTTCTCTTATTCCTTCTTCAATTTCAATTTACACCGATATTCGCATTTTCAACTGTTACTGAGTACTGATATTATGAAAGACCTGAGACCACAGAGACAGCATTGACATCATATTAATCATTCGATTAAATGTTTTGTATTGTGTATATTATTGAATTTACATTTTAGGACCTTGTGAGAATCAGCTTGAAGTTTCCATGGAAATGCTTTAATGTGTTAAAAATATTTATTCTGGATCATTACTGGTCCGGTTTCTTACGGTGTCGTTTAAATATAAACGTAACGAAAATCCGCATGAGCACAACGAATTCATCCACATAATATTTTGACCGAATTGATGGAACTGTGACAGAAACTGCAATGCCGGTCCTATCTGTTGTGACTTCAAGTCGATTCCCAGTCACTATGAAGTTGGACATTGTGTTCACTGCTACAAGTAGACACCGTCGTTTATATGACTCAACAATTGTTGAAAAAGACGTTAAACCCGAACACACTCACACACACACACACACACACACACACAAAAGAAAAACGCATAATTCTGTTTCACCTATTACACTAACTTTTAACTCTACAATACCACGGTATTTGAAATAGATGAGATTCACCTTGCAATATAAGTTTACTTGCTTTTATATCAATAGAAAGAACATTTAATAAAATAAATATCTTTACATAACTAATAATTGATTAAAACAACGGAAACAATAACAAAGAGCAGCATTTATCGTTAAAACTCATCTCCCGCCCCCACACCATCCAGTAGTTTAAAAGTGAGTTGCCCTGCATCAGTTAACGTTTCCCTTCCTTTTAAAATCAGTGCATGTCAATTATATCATAGTATTTCAATTTTAAGTATTAGCCTGTTGCATCTCCGTTTGGAGTGTTGTTTTTTGTAGTACTATGCATTGCCATTGTATTTCAAGCTTTCTATACGTATCGTATAGTCGAATTTATTCAATCTGTCGTTAATTTATAATCAGTTTCTCTCGATTTACTTACTTAAGAAAAGGTAACCAGCCCGCTTAGCTCAGTAGAGAGAAAACAGATCTCCGGATCGCGGGGTCGTGAGTTCTAGCCCTGTGCAAGACGTATGTTCTCCGTGATGATTTGATAAAATACATTGTCTCAAATCATCCGTCCCCCACCTCTGATTCATGTGGGGAAGTCTGCAGTTACTTGCGGAGAACAGGTTTGTACTGGTACTCAATCCAGGAAGACTGGTTAGGTAAACTGCCCGTCGTTACACAACTGAAATGATGTTGAAAAACGGTGCTAAACACAAACCAAACAAATAAACGAATACTTAAGAAAAGTGATATCTTTTTATGCCAGTCTATGTAAGTATACTACTAATATTATTTTTATAGTCAAACAAGAAAGACTATTTTCAGGAACACCTGAATTTTCATTCCATATGAGTATTATTAGTTACACTGCTTGTTGATGACAGGATACGGGATATACGCTGTCGAGGAAATCCGTATCAGGCGAGGGCGAAGCCGACTACCTTTTACATCCTCGCTGTAATTGACATAATATTTTTATATTAATAAAGCTACTTACAGTTACAGTGCAGACTGGAATCCTGCAATCTTCTCCGGTCATCATGCTTTGATTATAGTAGAACGAGTTGATTAACACCAGCCATAAAATGTAAAATGAGCTGTATTTTGACTGAATCACAACAGAAGTTCATTTATACGGGTTATGAACTGGTTTTGAAAAAAAAAATATGTTCCATACTTTCGAAAAATCATCAGATTACACAATGTCAGAAATGTCTTAAAACTTCGGCTTTCGTCCCGTTCCCTGTTAATTCCGTTATCTTGCAGGTAGATTAAATGATCAGCAAACTACTGTCTTACAAATGTGTTAATTCCTTTGCTTTACGATGATTTAACTAAAACAACATTTCAACCTTGCAATCGCGGCCGTCCCATACAGAGTTACTGTTCTTCTACTGCCACTAACTTCACGAACCTAATTTAGATAGGAAATAAACAGAACGGCACCCCCCTTCCAAAAAAATGACAACATTAAATTGTTTTATCTCGGAAACAATATCTATAGCTGGAGCTTATAATCTGACTTGATTCAATTACGCTTAGCCTAGCGATGCGGCAGCCATTTTGTTTTTAATCAAAATTCATATCTGAAATGTACTAGCAGGATATGGAATATATCCTGTCTCCACGTGACGTCTATTGACCAATAGAATCTTGTAGGAGGCAAGATAAATTAGTATATGAAAATAAAATTAATTACATGAAACAATAATTTTGTACATTCAGAAGGCTCGTTCCATTATGACAGTTAATATGCTGATTCATTTATAAAAGGTTTTTCATTTCAGTGAATTAGTCTCTTATCTACTTTTAACAGAAAAAAAAAAGCAATTAATTAATAACCAAGGCGAATAATTGGTCAGAACTAGTGATGTTCCGATTGTCGCCGATGGTCGATTAATCATCGCCAAAGTTTCAAAGTCGGCGACATCGATTCTGACCATAAAGAATCGATTCTAGTCGCTGATTTTGTTGTAAAATTAAAATCCAACTTTTATGACATTTTTCAGGTATCTCTCGCTATTTAGCGTACACACTTTTGCTCTTTTATATACTTTGGGTTAGTATTTAAAATATCTGCTCTTTAAAATGGAGAACGCTGTCAGACCAGTCCATTATCGTAACGATAATAAAAAAGTGCGTTGTCCTGGCAGTAAAAAGTCAGATACCTGGAAATATTTCGAATGCCTGGGGTTGGCTCCTTTTAAGAAATACGTTGATACTATTAGAGCTGTTTGCAAAATATTTTTAAAGCGTACATTAACGAAGGTACCCTACCCACTTCTTTTTTAATTGGAAACAATTTCCAGATTTTTTTCGACAAGCTTTTATTATTCCTTCAATACAAAATAGTGGATATACTTTAACAAAAAGAGGATAGAACTAATTCCAGACCAGCCAGGAATATTCACAGCATATTTTCCATGTTTGGTAATGCATCTAGCATGACCAAAATCCCAGGTCTTGAGTCATGGAGAAAGTATGAATTCCAGTTAGTTTTGCATTTGGTCAAATAGTTCCTCCCAGACCAGAGTTTGTGTTCGAAACACTGAACAGCCGGTAAAGCTACCGGTTGCTTAACTTTTAAGGCTATATGTCGACATTTTAGAAGACTTTGAAAAACAAATGTATGAGTTACGGACTGCCTTCACAGTAAAATAAAAAAAAATTCATACTAGTATTTCCCATCAAGACAATTTAAAAAATCAAAATCTAAGCAGCAGCTAGTTTAGGTTAAAGATGCGAACATCTGGGCCCTGATTGCCCGACAGTTGCTAAAGACTGCACACTACAGCAGCTGTGTCAAAAAATTCTTCATCAAAAGTAATAAAAGTAGTCATGAAATAAAGTGAAAGTCCTGAGAAAGGTTTGCTGTTAATACCATATTGCTACATTACATTAGTCTATATTGGTTTTTCGGTTCCGATTCTTTCGATTAATCGAATCGGAGAGAGATCAGAATTGGACCGATTAATCGATTCTCCTTCAGCTGTCCGATTCTCATAACTAGTCAGAACTCATTTAATGTTTGCTGGTACAGACAATTAAACACTTCTTTTATTACGCTTTATCCCAATTATATCCAAAGAAATGTTACTGCGCAGTTTTCTGTCCAACACACCATTTATATCTGAGGGAAAATGGAAATAGATAGGTACAAGGTAAAATGAATGTTCATTGCACAGTTTAAAAATTGAAAAAAAAACTAAAAAGGATAAATATCAAACAGGGAATGCCACAAAAATTGATAATGCTTTTTTTTTACCTGATATTTGTCACACGAGATTATCAACGTGATGAATGTGTAAAACTGTTGAACGCACGAAAATGCATGGCGTTTACTGTAATATACAAGTCACCCTTCTACCAGTCTATTAAGTTATCACTCAAACAAAAAATGACACGTATCACAAACAATTGTCTCTTGAATATACATGTATATTAAGACTGTCTTACAAGTTTTGTAAATCTCTGCTCGATACTAAATAACACATAATGTTACTAAATCAAATTTAAATTTCGGCTGTTACGGCACAATACAGCATATATCAGTTTTGATTTTACCAATTCTAATAACTCCTTTGACAGTCTTTTAAATTCTGGTTTAAATGTATCGTACAAGTTATTACGTATTATACCAGGCTTTAAGTTAAAGAATGGCATTTCAAATGTGATTTTTTAAACAGTAGTCATCAGTTGCTCACACTCTCACACAATACCAAGATTAAAATAGGGACTTTTTATTACACATCCAGATTATATTTGTGTGATGCGGTCACATAAAAATAGAAAGAAAACTAAAACGACGCGAGGTTGAAACTCGGTACTTGATTTAAAAAAACAAAAAGCTTTCCTAAAGCTTAGCCCTTAGCACGCGGACGGGCACAACTCCAGCACTCACAGACGTAGCAAACACGTGAAAACAGAAACAAAATCAAGTAACACAGTTGGGCCTGCATTGTAACGGGCAATAGCAATACTAGCATTGGGGAGTGTGAATCGGATTATGGTGCAGCTAATCTCAGTCTTATCCTCTACCATGTTCCAAAGTCACACGACAGTATGCATAAAAGTATTCCCAGCCAAGTAAATCCAAAAGAGACTCAATGACAGTAGAAGGCAAGCTGTGTAAAACACAAAAATGCTATTTTGAATTCATGAAAAATTGTCAGCTCTCCAAACACAAAATTTGTTCTGAGTAAAAACTTTGACACCTGAAAATCTTTTATAAAAGCTTAAAGATATGCTTTCAACATTTATATACCCTTGTTAACGCCGCAAAACTCAGACGAGTAGTTTAATATAATTATGCAGTATTAACTTGCCAGAGTTCAAAAACGTTTTGGAGGGATGTCGTGAAATTATACAGATATTTATTCGCAGTCGATTAAAATATGTTTAATAATAAGCGGTGTTTAACATTGAACACATTCAGACTGAGCTCCTTTATTCAAAGATAAGATTGAGTCAAAAGGCTATGACCTATTCGACAACGAGAAAGAACAACTATCGCCCTGCGAACAGATCTGTTCCCTTGTTGCCATTCCCCTAGAGTAGGTTTAATATCATGAAGTTTATTGAACGAAGCATTGTTCCATGTCGATGATGTATTTATTTATATTTGGCCTAAAACCAACATATGGTAATTTCAGATTAGATTGTCGTAATGAAAGGGGGTTCTTTGCTGCAGTATCAACATTCCCGTTTCCATTAATACCAACATGACTAGGAATCCTACAAAATATAATAGACTTTTTGACAGAAATGAGCCTTGAGAAGAATATTCTGAATGAAAGAATTTTCCATATTTCGGTTATGAATTGACTGTAAAACAGAAAGCGAATCAGAAAAGATAATAATGTTTTCTTCACTATATTCTGATATAAAAATCAGTGCTAAATCAATAGCTTTTGCTTCGGCTGATAATATTGTTGCATTATTTGGCAAACATAATTTTCATTAATGAATGTGTCCGACAGCAGCACAACCAAACTTTAATTTATCTTTCGAACGGTAAGTGTAAATTGCAAAACAATCCTTGTATGTTGACTTCATTTCATTTTATCTTGCCCTGAATATTTCAGGGTTGATTTCAGACCTCTTAAAGGCAGTTTTCATATAATAAAAACTGTAGTGGAAGTAACGGTCCATATTGGTATACTAGTATCCGGAACTGAATTTTCTTAAATATCATCGAATTCAACGTCAGTTTCATTCATGGAAGATTTTATGCGAAATCCAAACGGTTTTGTGTTTTTCTCATATGAATCAAAGTATTTGGGTTTAAAAATAATTTTATTAGCAGGATTAGATTTGTTTGCAGTCGCCCTGATAGTATATTGCGATGAGAGTTTTTCTCGGCGTGTATAAAGAGAGGGTTCGTTTGCTTTGACATGTAAGCTTTCAGCCGGCGATGTTCTAAATGCACCACCAAGAGCAATACGAAGACCTTGATTATGGATGGTACCTAACATTTGTAAATAAGGTGTTCTTGCTGAACTATAAACAACACAACCGTATTCTAGCTTGGATCTAATCAAAGCTCTATAAAGTCTTTTTAAAACTTTGTGATAGGCTCACCAATCAATATCTGCAATTATCTTTAAAAAATTCAATGACTTTAAATATTTGGCTTACAGGTATTTTACATGTGGTATAAAAGAAAGCTTTTTATCAAAGAGATAAAATATTCCTTCCTTAGCAATGGGTATTTTTGTACGATTTAAGAAAAGCTCAGGGTCACAGTGTTGTTTCCGTAATTGACAAAAGTGGACACACAAGAGTTTTCGGTTTGAAATTTGTCTCTACAGAAGAAACGATCAATGGATGGATAAAATTACAGTTACTTGATATTGTCTCATGTGAAACAAATTGATGAATGCTCAGGAAAACTGATGAAGACAAGTAATTGTGAGGCGATTATCGTAACTCGAGTCTCAACCGACTGTTAGTCTATTAAATTTTTCACTCAAGAGAAATCAGCAATAATCAGAAACAGATGTCTCAGGCGTATAAATGTTTATCAAAACAACATAACATTATTATGAGTCTTTAAAAAATCTTTTGTACATTCTCAAATGCCACGTCAGTCTGTTTGATCGTCATATTGTACAAACGAAATTATCTTATCAAAACTAGGCTTTAATTTTTTTTTTTTTTTTTTTTTTTTGTAAACAAGCTTCTCTTCGTGTTTAAAGGCAGAAAATGTTCTTTTTTCTGCTAGGTCTATATAAATTCTTGTGAATACACCGTTTTTCAACAGTATTTCAGTCATGTAACGGCGGGCAGTAACCTAACCAATGTTGCTGGATTCTGTATCAGCACAAACCTGTTCTCTGCAAGTAACTGCTAACTTCCCCACATGAATTATCAGAGGTGGAGGATGAATGATTTCAGACACAATGTCTTTTATCAAATTGTCTCGGAGAACACGCCCCGCCCGGGGACTGAACTTGCGACCCCACGATCCGTAGACCGACGCTCTCCCTACTAAGCTAAGCGGGCGGGCATTATGTATCACATGTTCAAATCAAAAGCGAAATTAGAACAGGGGACAAATTACAAGCGAAAATGCTTAACAACTTTAAGAGCAATGAAAATCAGCAGTCACTGTGTAAGCTGATAATAAAGAAACTGGAACATTCACAGTCGGTGGGACAGTTCTTCAAATTGTTCAGACTAAAAAGACCATAGCAAAATTCAGATGCGCACATGTGTTTGGATAGGCACTTAATATTTTATGAAATTAAAAATTTTCTTATCTCTCGTATGTGTACTACAATTAAAGGAACATTCATTCACATCAATATTCAAATTGATAAACTATTTTGATGTCACAGTGTACGATACATATACTTTAAATGGTAATCAAATTCCAATGCCGTGCCAACGCTTTGTGACTTTAAATATGTTATAAATGAAGAGAGAACGTTCCTAACTAATAAAAGTTTTAATTAAAGATAGAAAATTTCGTCATAAAGTCTGGGGCCGTGAAACTAGTAGGCATTGTACATTTGATAACGCTTATCAATTTGAAATGTAAAATAATCGCCTGAACGTCCGATAATGTAAAAAGAATATGCAACCTTTATTTCTTTACTTATAGTTGTGTGAATTCCGCCTAGCCTTGTGTTGCAATTAGATAGGTTATGGCTAAATATAGATATTGAAACAAAACAAAAACTTAATATGTTCAGGAAATAACAACTATTATTTTATGCGACCAACATATATCAAATAATCTGTCGTTATCTCCTGTGAGCAAAGAGCAAAACATGGGGTCTCTGAAAGCAGTCTTTTAAAATATGAGCATATGCCTGGCCTTTAAAAATGTCAAAGTTTTCATATCACGGATAGACATCGTACAAAAAACTTGTCATTATTCTATGTTCTGGCTCTTATCCTTATTTCAACAATTTCATAAATACTGTTTATTTAAGCTGCAAAAGATCTTCTTGTCAAAGACTAGCTACATGTAGCCGAATATCAGAAACATTATTGTTCTTTCAGACAACAGCGAGTTCCGCCCATTTTTTGTGTATAGAAGCATTACCTTGTCATATTTTCAAAATATTTATCAAATAATAAGACCTCTAATGGTTTCAAAGATAAGTTTCTACGTAATTCAGCGTTCGTCTATAGAGTACATGCTCTAAAGTTTATTAAAAAAATTTTGTTCAACACTATAATGATTCCGACTTTGCAGCCGTTACTAAAAAGTGTATTGGTAAGCTGTACCAAATGATTAATATTCAGTTACATGAACGAAGATATGTATCTCTCGTATATACACCTATTTAAACAGCCCGCCCGCTTAGCTCAGTAAGTAGAGCGTCGGTCTACGGATCGCGGGGTCGTGAGTTCGATCCTCGGGCGGGGCGTATGTTCTCCGTGACTATTTGATAAACGACATTGTGTCTGAAATCATTAGTCCTCCACCTCTGATTCATGTGGGGAAGTTGGCAGTTACTTGCGGAGAACAGGTTTGTACTGGTACAGAATCCAGGAACACTGGTTAGGTTAACTGCCCGCCGTTACATGACTGAAATACTGTTGAAAAACGGCGTTAAACCCAAAACAAACAAACAAACAAACCTATTTAAACGCAGAATGCGAATTCCTCTAGTGACACTGATTTTAAACAGTACCGATAAATGGATTGTAAAGGTTTGTTTTGTACGAGTGACAAGTAATGTATTGAGCATCACAAACAAAACACAACGGCCTTTTAAATACAGGCGTTCTTAGAGGAAAAGTGGACTAGTTTTCTTATCAGATACGTAACAGTTAAAAGAAAAATTATCATTGTAGAATACCCGAGTTTTCATCTCGGATCGGATTGCTACCAGCTTTTCAGTCCCGTGGTTTACATCAAAAAGTACACGGACATATTCTTTTCAGCTGAAATAAATAAAGTGTTATAACAATAAATAATGACATTAATGAATCAGATATCGAGGTCATCGATCCTGGTCTTTGAAGCAACACTGGTGATACGCCGTATGATCATTACGCAATTCACTTCGACGCTGCCGTTTTCAACAGACTACTTTCAATTGAGGTTAATCCTTTCAAATGGGATATTATCCACTGATAAATATCCACATATAACATTGACAAGAATCAGCTAATTAGTGCATTATACAAATGGACTATGCTAATTCATTGATTACCGTGTTCCACTCTGCACAAACCACGTACAAGTCGTTCTACGACTTATCTCCCTGTTTTACAAACGACTTTACTTCATGATTGCAAACATAGAACAGAAACTTAAATGGTCGTGGCGTGAATACAAACTTATAATCGACCAACAACTTGATAGTAGTGCCCATAAAGGCTTGTCAACGATAAAGGAACAATGAACATACTGCCAGTCTCTCTAAGTTATCATCAAAGGCATTTTTACGTAATTTGGTGATTTTTCATCCATAAAATTGGAAACACCAAACATAAACTTGCAGTAGCGGAGAGCGGTTTATTTTGGATATCAGCCATAGTGGGAAAAGTACTTCGAAATATAGAGACCTATATGAGATTGTAGGTTGAAGCAGTTGGAATTTCCAACATATTCTTTTGACTAGGCGACTGGAGGTATGACATCATAAATATTGCGACTTGAGGGAGAGAATCCTTGACTGCTGAATAGTGGCAGATGACAACGTTCCACGAAAACGATTTTATATTTGTTATATTTATAAATTTAGTGGAATTGAAGTATAGTTTCTATTTACAGGATAAAATCAATCTTACGTTAAAAAATGAAATTTCATATTAAACATTTTTCGTAAAGATCAGAGAAAGACGAAAGTTTACGTTTGAGATTCAATTTCTGAAATATAAAAAAAATGAAACATTTATAAAATTTAGTACAGGTTAGCCTTAAAAAGGCACTGGCTATCGATATTAACAGTAACATTAATTTGAAGACTATATATACGGTGTAGAAAATAAAAAAAAGTCAAGTGCGATTTTGTCTTAAATTGAATAATAAGTGATATAAGCGCTTGACTAATGGACTCCTAGACGAAAACCATTTTTTATAGCACTGGTTTTAAAATAAATCATGTTTTATTGGCTTTTTTCTCCTTTAATAGTTAAACATCAAACAAAAGATCACGATTTCGTGCAGAAGAGAAGTAGGAGCGATTCACATGACAAGTTTGCATTGATACAAACACAATGATTTACTAGTAAGATGTGAATACTATAATAAAATACTTTGTTATAACTTATTGTTAGTACTGCACCGGTTGTTTATAAATATGTTCAAAATTTCTGTTTAGGCAGTTTCTTCTGTGTATTAAATGGCGACTTTTACAATTCATTCATGAGCGTATGTGCTTTTTTTAAATCCTGTTCTCTGATCCCTGCTTCTGTTCGCCAACTTACTCAGTCATACTCATTTCTACTGTTAAGGAAGTCGCCTAATGAATGGTGTTATAAACACAAAGGCAGTAATGACATCTTCGGCCATATATTTTGAGTTCGCTTCAAACGTAAACATGATTATTGATTATTTTGTACGTACTGACATCGTGTTTACAATAATATGATAGAAAAAGCGGAAACCTACAAGTCGCCAAACACGAAATACATGAAAATGTACAGACTCTATAGTGATAATGCATGCTACAGTTCATGCCTACTTGGCAATACCTGTATTACAATTAAGCTGGACATAAATAAATGCTAGAAGACGATTTTTGTCTTCAAAATGATACTCTGATTGACGAGAGATTATGAAATACAATACCCGTCTAACTTTTCCGGTCTTTCAAATTTCAGAGTGGCTTTAAGATATTAATTTCAACTTCTAAACTACAGGGAAACCCATATTGCAGCAGAACAACATGCGTGCTGGTGAATGCATTTACTTGAAAAAATTGCGCTTTCACACCATGAAGACTTTGACAGAGTCCGGATCGTTATGTTAACTCTGCTGCATTAAATGACTTTACATCAAGGGAAAGACAAACATGTGCCAAACTGTGTTCCTTTGTTTGTTTTACTTTTTCTATATTTGTTTGTAATAAACTCCTTTCGGTTCGGTTCAGCGCGTTTAATAAACCAGACATTATTTATCGGAATAACATCGAATAAGGCATGGACCTGACATGTGAAAATGATAAAAGCGGCAATATTACTTTATTTATAAATATTACAAATGATAAAATTTATTCCAATTGAATTTGAAAACCGGGCTCAACAAACGCTATGTTGTAAAACAAAAGACAGATGAGAACGTGCAGAACTGCACTACGTTCTTTAAACGTTGCTTTTTCTAATGCATCTTAGTCCTTGGTTAATATCCTTCGCTAACAGTAACATTGAAAGGTATAATTATATCAAGCCAGAAACGATTTCCTTAGATATGGTAAAAAAAGAAATTCCTTTTGTTATTGCTCTGTTTACAGACCTAGAAATACGTTTTCGTGGGAATCACCTCTTAAATAAACACATTTATGCTCATTCATAAAAGGTATTCAAAGCTATTTAATGTTACTAGTCAAGGTATCAGTTAATCAAGATATAAAATCTATTTATATAGGACGGGACTTGATTAAATTCCTGTACTTATCCTGAAATAATGACAGTATTGGAAAATTAGTTTTCTTTTATAGATACCGTATTTCAAGGAAGTTCAAGCAAAGTTCACATAAAAGACACTTTCTGTCCTTTGTTTGTATTATACTTCAGTTCCCACTAGGCGAAAAAATGATCGATGCTGTTTTGTAGTGAATTGATTAAGTAAATGATAAACGCCGTTATGTTAAAATACGTTATCATAAATGTTAGAAGGCAAGTCGTACTAGTATAACAAACTTGATAATGGGTTGATAATAAGAGGTTAATATACGGTTTGGTTGTGCCTTCTTGCCATAATGGCACATCTAGTGGCATAATTGCCCGAGGGCCATTATGAAACTAGGTGTGCCATTATGGCTAGAAGGCACAACCAGCCCTTTATTGACCTTTTTATTATATGCCTTCGCTTCATATATATCTTGGTATTTTCATTTCACATATTTTCCCCAAAACTTAAAAGCCTTATTTGTATTGCATTTTTCATCAACAATGCCGTCAATAAAAATGATTCAGCATCCTTTCACCCGCCATAATGGCATTGCTACCGGTTACCATGGGCCATTATGATTATGGCGCACGAGGCGCACTGCACCATTATGGATTCCTCAACAGAGGCCATAATGACCGTTTTAAACGGCTTTTTGTTACTATTTATAGTAACGTATATAATAAAAGATTTTAAAATAGGAACACATTGGAAATGACATTTGTGAACACTTTCCTCAATTAAGAAAGTGAATTATTTATTTTGTTAGTAACTGAATAATCTATTTTGTGTATAACAATAGTTTTCATTTTAACTTGATAAACCTTATAATTTAATCTGTAAAATATATAGAGGACATTTGTTTGTTTTGAATGAATAGGCAATATATCTCACTGAGAAGTGAGAAAATGTGAAAATTTTCTCACTTCGAGGTGAGATATATTCCATATTCACGAAAAACAAAAACATTTTCTTTTTATTTTATGCTTAATTACGTTGAGATGTGCATTTTGCAACAAATTGCAATATTATTATGTTTGCAGCTGATATTTTAACACACACGTATATACATTTTTACATAACTGTTGTTACATATGCTTTACATTTTTACATGGATGTTTTTAGATATGTTTTACATTACTCATAGTGTTCTTTACAATTTTACATGGATGTTTTTAGGTATGCTTTACATTTTTACATCAATATTTATGCTTTACAGTTGGCGTTTGCAATATGACTTCATCTCGGCGATTTATGACCATTATGTGTCGATTCGCCGTAAAACCCAACTCACTCACTCACTCAAGTTAACACCATTATTGGAAAAACGATACCTCTCATACATTTCATTGTCTCTAAGGTTTTGCTGTGTGCCTTATACACAAATAGAGCGGCAAACATCTTAGAAAGCAGTTAAATTTTATCGGAGCTCCTTACCTTGATTCGCCGTAAAACCCAACTCACTCATTCACTAATCTCAGCGCGGGAAACAGGTGCGCGTAAACAGACATGGCGTCAGACGTGTTGTGACGTTAGAAAGACGCACACAACATAAAGTTCCAGTTTATTTTATTTTTTTGCTACATAACGTTATGAAATTCTCATTAAGTAAAATAATTTGAATCGAGAAATATACTATAATGAACAAAGCGCGACTAAAATTTTCATCCTGTTTTAAACAAATAATTTAAAATTCATACACAATGTACAAGTAGATCGGAGCTATATCTCTCACAGTGTGAAAATATTGATTTCATATTTTCACAGTGTGAGTGATGAGCTATAAAAATATTTAACTGATAGAATACAGTATTTCATTAGTTAGCATAAAATAAAAGATCTTCGTGAAAGCACATAACGCTACAAACCAAATTAACAGTAGATATGCCATGGTACGATGAAATCTGTTTGTTTTGGTTCTGTTTATGAGAGACAATGAACCATTCATGCTGATATGGAAAGCCTAGACTGACTTGACATTATCTTTTTATTTTATTACCTAGTCATACCAATGTTGTGCATTTACTACTCGGTACTGTACAATTAATAGATCGCCATGTGTCTTTTCCAATATATTCGGTACAAATTAATTTGTGTTGTAGATAAAACTGTTTATGTACAATTTGTTAAATACATCCCGTAGTTTGTGGTGTACAGTAACTAGTTAACAGTTCGTCATGTGCATTTTCCAATATATTCGGTACAGATCATAATTTGTTATGTCCAGTTTTTTCAGTACATCCCTTAGTGTTGTGCATTAACTAGTTTGTGTTGTACAATTAATAGTTCGTCATGTGCATTTCCAATTTATTTGGTACAGTTTATGCTTTGGTATGTAGATATAACAGTTTGTTATGAACATTTTATAGTTTGTTCAGTACATTCCTTAATTTGTGTTTTGCATTCACTCGTTTGTGCTGTGCAACAAATGGTTTGTCAAATGATTGTGCATTTTCCAATATATTTGGTAGGATTCATTATTTGTTATGTAGATAACAGCTTGTTATGTACATTTACCAGTTCATTCCTTAGCTGGTGGTGTACATTCTCTAGTTTGTGCTGTCCATTAAATAGTTCGTCGTGTGCTTTTCCTAATATTTTCCGTGCAAATCATGATTTTTTCATGTAGATGAAACAGTTTGTTATTTATAATGAATTTACTAGTTTGTCTAGTACATTTCCGAGCTTGAGCTGTGCATTTACTTGTTTCTGCCTTTCGTCATGAGCTATTCACAATATATTATGTGCATAGTTACGACAGCAAGGTGCAAACTATTAAATGCACATACTAGTAAATGCACAAAGCAAACTGTCAATCTGACTAAAGTACTCGTACTTACGCTACGCTTAGGATCTGAGAACGAGCTATTGATAGCCTCGTTCTGGCGACCCTTTCGCCAGCGCCAGCCAATCAGAGCTTAACTTACAACATTTTGCAAATCTGTAGTTTGCCTTGATTTTTGATATTTACAATTCTTATGTCGTAATGCCAGACAGCCGGTTAGCTCAGTCGGTAGGCCACTTGCTCTGTAAGCGAGGGGTCCAGGGTTCGAGCCCTAAATTGACTGTACAATTTTCTTACTCTTTGACATTCGAGTGAGTGAGTGAGTTAGATTTTACGGCGAATCGACACAAAAATGCCATATATCGCCGAAAACAAGCGCTTTGAAAATGTAAATTGTAAAGCATCTCATAAAAAACAATTATGTAAAAATGTATAAACATATAAAATGTGAAGTAAATTGAAAAGCATGTCTAAAAACATTTGCAAAAACGTATATAGAGTTAAAATATTAGTGACAAACAACAATATTGCAAAAAGTGTAAAGAAAAATATATGATTTCAGATTTTGTGATAAATGCCTATCTGCTTTAAAAGGACAAGATTTTGCTGACTGAAATGTTTTCAAACAACTCTTTCAAAGATTGCACGTCATAGTATGTACTGCGCTGTGGAACGAAGTCCACACAGTCGACTAAAATATGTTTAATAGTAAGCGGTGTCTGACATGGTACACATTCAGGTTGTTCTTTGTTCAGAAGATAAGAATGAGTCAAACGGGTATGACCTATTCGAAAACGAGAAAGAACAACTTCCTCCCTGCGAACAGATCTGTTCCCTTGGTGCCATTCACCTAATTCACCTAAAACGAAGCATTGTTCCATGACGATTGCCATTTAGATAAAATGTATTTCTTGACATTTGGCCTAAAATCAGTATATGGTAATTTCACATTAGATTGTGATAATAAAAGAGATTTCTTTGCTGCAGTATCAGCATCCTCGTTTCCATCAATACCAACATGACTAGGAATCCAACAGAATATGATAGACTTTTTGAAAGATAGTGCATGAACCCTGAGAAGAATATTTTGAATGAAAAGATTTTCCATGTTTTGGTTGTGAATTGACTGTAAAACAGAAAGCGAGTCGGAAAAATAATAAACTTTTCTTCACTATATTTTGATATAAAATTTAGGGCCAAATCAAGAGCTTTTGCCTCAGCTGAAAATATTGTTGCGTTATTTGGTAAACGTAATTTTTACTGACGAAGGTGGCTGATGGCCGCACAGCCAACACCCGAATCATCTTTCGAACCATCAGTGTAAATTGGAAAATAATCCTTGTAGAGTGACTTGATCTCATTATATTTGGATTTAAATATTTCAGTATTTGTTTCTGACTTTTTAAAGGCTGTTTTCAAATAAAAAAGAACTGTAGGGGAAGCAAGGGTCCATGGTGGCGTATCCGGAATTGAATTTTCTTTGATATCTTCGAATTCAAAGTCAGTTCTATTCATAGAAGATTTTATGCGAAATCCAAACGGTTTGATTTGTTTTGGTTTTAAATTATTTTCATATGAATCAAAGTGATTGGGCTTAAAAATGATTCTATGAGCAGGGTTGGCTTTGTTGGCAGCCACCCTTAAAGCATATTGTAATGGAAGTTTTTCTCGGCGTGTGTAAAGAGAGGGTTCGTTTGCCTCAACATACAAGCTTTCTTTGTTCTTTGACATTCGAACACGTCGTCTGATTGGTTAAAAAAATAGATTTGCGAAAATAAAAATAGCAATATTGGAAATCCAAAATTGACAGAAGACGAATGTGAATGGGTCACTCACAGATCTTCGTTTAGAAGATCAAGTACTTTAGTCAGATTGGCAAACTGTGTAACATACATAACAAATTAAGATTTGTATCGAAGGGGCCTCAGTGGCGGAGTGGTTAAGGTCGCCTACTTCAAATCATTTTGCCCTTCCCCGATGTTTTTTAGCCTCAATCGGGGCCTTAAATTAAGAGTATGAATATACTCAGATGTACTTTGGGGGAGAGGGGGAGGGGGGGGGGGGGGGCGAGAAAATTCAAATTGATGTAAACTGAAAGTGCTATATATTTTGTTTTTATCTATTTGATATTAAACATAGATATAGTGTTAATATTATGTATGCTAGAAATAAAAACGTTATTAAAAATGCAATAAATTAATATATATATATACAGTTTTTTCCCACTTCGTTTTGGGACATGCAATGACCTCACCGCAAGATTGTCCCCCCTAAATATTCAAGGGCAAGTTTATTTTTAAATGTATGGGTGATTATGCAATAAATATATATTAATGTAACTAATATACATTTTATTATTGGTAAATATATATATGGAAAAAAACTGCAATCACCTCACCCGTACATTAGGTACCCATGATCTATTAGTATTATAGTGTCTGTCAACTTTCAATGAAATTTCGCCAGCTGCCTGGAAATCCATTATCCACTGATGGCCCAATTCACATGTAAAATTCAATGACTAATTTTCAGTTTCTGTTGTTCTTTGTTTTAACTTTTAACTTTGGCAGATAAGGAAAGACATACTTTTGATGCTGCAAGTCTTAACAATAAATGCATTATCATCTTCAGTTTCTATTCGATAAATAGACCTGATGATACCCATTAAACAAATCAGAAATAGAAGTTCTATAAACAGTAACATAATATTCTTGTATTTCAACTCTACTTGAAAAATTTGAAAGTAAGCCTTTAATGCATGTTTTCTTGTACTGAGTTTGTAATCTCTTTAGTATTACTTTGCCCTAATCAAGTTCCATGATTGTACCCCTTCTCCGCCGGAAAATTGTGTTCATTTTACATAGCTGATAGAAGCAATATGCTATTCCTTAAAATCAAAGTTATGAGGTTAAACAGCAGGACGAGCATAAAATATTTCGGAATAGGCGAGTGTGCAGATGTCAAAGGCAACTCGAAAGCATGTATTTTACAAATGTCAGATTGTATTACACAAACACATGCATCTAGTTCCATTGCCCTTACTATATTTGTCCTAAAAAACAAAGACAAGTATCAAACAGGGAATGTCACGCACCAAAAACGTAGCCTCCCCAAAACGAAACCCACAGCACGCAAACGTGCTCACTACAAACACACACACACGCACGCACGCACGCACACACACACAACGCCAACATAGGAGGACAAAACGAACAAACAAAGGAACACAGCGGCTAAGAATGCACTAACAGACTACACAACAGACTTGTTTAATTCTTATCACATGTTTTACCCAATTTTTGTCTCAAGGTAAGGTATGCACATCATGGATTCATGGACTGGGTAGGTAAAAGTGTATGTGTGTGTATTCAAGTTTAACGTCTTGTTCAACAATTTTCAAGTCATAGGGTAGGTAAGAGAACTTAATTCTTCCCATGTGTACAAAAAGTATTAAAATTGCCAAAATTGGAATTCACTCGAAACCAATATAATTTTGATGGGCAATATGATCAACATTTTAAAATGGACACATCCTGTGAGGATATTTAGAAACTGTATTTGATACGAGTTTTTCTTTTACGACTAAGATTTTGTGAAACTGGCAGTTTGTAAACACTATACTGAGTTGCATGCAGTAAAAGTTCTCTATTTTGACTTCGTTCTTTAGACTACATATTTTGGAAGAAATATAGGTAGGTTTTACTTCTGCCCCAAGGTTATTTTTGAATGTAAAGAGCAAAATTGAAAACAGACCAATAGGATTCGACCTTAATTATTCAATGTTGGAATTAGAATTCTGTCCCATTAAATCCGTTTACTTTAGGCACCCTAGAAAAAACGATATTGACAGTTTTATTTTACGTTTTATGATCCTTCGGGATCATTGATTTCAACTCATTTAGATTTGAAGATTGAATACTGCTTAAGCCGGTGCTAGGGGGCGTGAGCAGTGTTGCATTTTCCATTACTGCTCATGAACAGACTCAATCAAACCGAGTCTGCAATTTTCACTGTTTGCATTGTTTTCGGTGTTTCCGAGGGATCTACTTTCCAGATTTTATTTACTTCACAACAGCGGGTGTTAAGTGCTGTGTGGCGGCCGTAAAAGTCGCCCCGACTTCATCTCAGTGTTGTTATATTTTCTGGTCCTTCGGGATCATTGATTTCAACTCATTTTGATTTGAAGATTGAAAACTGCTTAAGCCGGTGCTAGGGGGCGTGAGCAGTGTTGCATTTTCCATTACTGCTCATGAACAGACTCAATCAAACCGAGTCTGCAATTTTCACTGTTTGCATTGTTTTCGGTGCTTCCGAGGGATCTACTTTCCAGATTTTATTTACTTCACAACAGCGGGTGTTAAGTGCTGTGTGGCGGCCGTAAAAAGTCGCCCCGACTTCATCTCAGTGTTGTTATATTTTCTGGTCCTTCGGGATCATTGATTTCAACTCATTTAGATTTGAAGATTGAATACTGCTTAAGCCGGTGCTAGGGGGCGTGAGCAGTGTTGCATTTTCCATTACTGCTCATGAACAGACTCAATCAAACCGAGTCTGCAATATTCACTGTTTGCTTTGTTTTCGGTGCTTCCGAGGGATCTACTTTCCAGATTTTATTTACTTCACAACAGCGGGTGTTAAGTGCTGTGTGGCGGCCGTAAAAAGTCGCCCCGACTTCATCTCAGTGTTGTTATATTTTCTGGTCCTTCGGGATCATTGATTTCAACTCATTTAGATTTGAAGATTGAATACTGCTTAAGCCGGTGCTAGGGGGCGTGAGCAGTGTTGCATTTTCCATTACTGCTCATGAACAGACTCAATCAAACCGAGTCTGCAATATTCACTGTTTGCTTTGTTTTCGGTGCTTCCGAGGGATCTACTTTCCAGATTTTATTTACTTCACAACAGCGGGTGTTAAGTGCTGTGTGGCGGCCGTAAAAGTCGCCCGACTTCATCTCAGTGTTGTTATATTTTCTGGTCCTTCGGGATCATTGATTTCAACTCATTTAGATTTGAAGATTGAATACTGCTTAAGCCGGTGCTAGGGGGCGTGAGCAGTGTTGCATTTTCCATTACTGCTCATGAACAGACTCAATCAAACCGAGTCTGCAATTTTCACTGTTTGCATTGTTTTCGGTGCTTCCGAGGGATCTACTTTCCAGATTTTATTTACTTCACAACAGCGGATGTTAAGTGCTGTGTGGTGGCCGTAAAAACGCCCCGACTTCATCTCAGTGTTGTTATATTTCCTGGTCCTTCGGGATCATTGATTTCAATCATTTAGATTTGAAGATTGAATGCTGCTTAAGCCGGTGCTAGGGGGCGTGAGCAGTGTTGCATTTTCCATTACTGCTCATGAACAGACTCAATCAAACCTAGTCTGCAATTATTCACTGTTTGCTTTGTTTTCGGTGCTTCCGAGGGATCTACTTTCAAGATTTTATTTACTTCACAACAGGGGTGATAAGTGCTGTGTGGCGGCCGTAAAAGTCGCCCGACTTCATCTCAGTGTTGTTATATTTTCTGGTCTTGGGATCATTGATTTCAACTCATTTAGATTTGAAATTGAATACTGCTTAAGCCGGTGCTAGGGGCGTGGCAGTGTTGCATTTTCCATTACTGCTCATGAACAGACTCAATCAAACCGAGTCGCAATATTCACTGTTTGCTTGTTTTCGGTGCTTCCGAGGGATCTACTTTCCAGATTTTATTTACTTCACAACAGCGGGTGTTAAGTGCTGTGTGGCGGCCGTAAAAAGTCGCCCCGACTTCATCTCAGTGTTGTTATATTTTCTGGTCCTTCGGGATCATTGATTTCAACTCATTTAGATTTGAAGATTGAATACTGCTTAAGCCGGTGCTAGGGGGCGTGAGCAGTGTTGCATTTTCCATTACTGCTCATGAACAGACTCAATCAAACCGAGTCTGCAATTTTCACTGTTTGCATTGTTTTCGGTGCTTCCGAGGGATCTACTTTCCAGATTTTATTTACTTCACAACAGCGGATGTTAAGTGCTGTGTGGCGGCCGTAAAAAGTCGCCCCGACTTCATCTCAGTGTTGTTATATTTTCTGGTCCTTCGGGATCATTGATTTCAACTCATTTAGATTTGAAGATTGAATACTGCTTAAGCCGGTGCTAGGGGGCGTGAGCAGTGTTGCATTTTCCATTACTGCTCATGAACAGACTCAATCAAACCTAGTCTGCAATTTTCACTGTTTGCATTGTTTTCGGTGCTTCCGAGGGATCTACTTTCCAGATTTTATAATTGTTTACGAAAAGTTTGATTTTTCTTTCATAAAAAATAATGGTATAATCAATTGTCTGCAAACGTTTTGGAGAAAGGCCGCCACTTTGAAATTTGTCTCTACTTGAGTTTGAGGAAATACGATAAATTACACAAAATTTAAAAAAAAAACGGCACGGTAAAAGTTTTTAAAAAATTGCATCAAAGTGCGAAGCAAGGTTAACTGTAAGAATATACCAAGCAATTGCCATTTTTTAAACATTAGTATTAGGGGCCTTAATAGTTGGCGTCGTTTGACATGGTACACATTCGGGTTGATCTTCTTTATTCAAAAGATAAGAATGAGTCAAACGGGTATGACCTATTCGACAGCGAGAAAGAACAACTTCCTCCTTGCGAACAGATCTGTTCCTTTGGTGCCATTCCCCTAGGTGCCCCTTGCCGGCGGGGTGGGGGGGGGGGGGGTAGAAAATGCCGGCTGTATCTCCATGCAGAGGGGTACGACTCCCCCGAAAATGGAGCCGCCCGTTTGCCGTGGATGGCGGCCCGTAAGCCGGAGAGGAGGGTCCTGGATGTTGAGGTGCCCCATAGCACCCCGGGGAGGTGATGCATGCTTGTTCACATGTGTGCATCCCCTTTCCGGTGTGTGGGTGCCAACACACATTTTTGGCCTCTAATTCGGTCTAGACGTTTTTGGCGGTCGTATTGGCCTGATACGATCAATCGGCTGGTCATGCCAAGCCCTAGGAAATTGCACTTTAATTACTCTTACATCTTCTAATTCGTCTAATTGCATCTGTTTTTTTTTCCTTTTGACAATGCACAATTATCTTCTTTTGGCAAATTAACGTCACACAAAATCAAATGTACTTTCTTCCTCTTGTCACATTTTACTGCTTTCAGCAAATTTCATAGTACGTTCACACAAAAGTATTGAACACGTCATGGCAATATGTATTACAATTTCTATTTCCTAGAAGGCGGTGGCTTAGGGTCAGTTGGTTGGGTAAAGTAGCAATCCCTTGAATCCCCGTATTGCATTTTTGCAATACAGCTGGTGATATAAACAAGATTGCAAAATACCTGGCCGAGTATATCACTACAGTATCCCTAACATGTTTGAGCTGGATATCCGCTCTGCTTACATGTTCCCTTGTTGGACTCCGTGGCGGGTGGGGGCTGCGAGTGACGAATGCTAACAAATTCATCATGGAGATCAAAATAAAAACAAACGACCGCATACCGAAACAGACTCAGATGGCACGGAAGGTGAGAATCCCTCTCACCGACCATACACATCCAACATGGCATTTCCAAGATTTCTGTTAATTCAGTCAACTGATGAATTTTTTAAAATGACAAGTCTTTCTCCATTCGTAATTGAAAAAACACTTCAAAGTATAGCTGGTGTTCCGAAGTTCGTTAAAAAGTTACGCACAGGGGATCTGCTCGTTGAAGTAGAAAAAGCAGCACATGCTCAAAATTTACTTAAACTAACATCCTTCTTCAACCGGCCATGTAAGTGCATTGCACACCGCACTCTGAATTCCTCAAGGGGGGTCATCCGCTGTCCTGATCTTGCTGGAGTTTCGGAGTCGGAAATTGTGCACGGCCTTGCTGATCAACATGTCACGGCTGCTAGACGAATCAAAATTAAACGATTAGGGAAAGAAATAAACACAAACACTATTATTCTTACTTTCGGCATACCTTTCCTTCCTTCAGTCATAGAAGTTGGATACCTCATGACAAAAGTTACAACCTTTATCCCTAGTGAGCGAGTGAGATGGGTTTTACAGCGAACCGACACAAAATGGTCATATATCGCCGAGAAGAAGTCATATTGCAAACGCCAACTGTAAAGCCTAAACACTGATGTAAAAATGTAAAGCATACCTAAAAACATCCATGTAAAAATGTAAAGAACACTATGAATAATGTAAAACATATCTAAAAGCATCCATGTAAAAATGTAAAGCATATCTAAAAACAGTAATGTAAAAATGTATGTACGTGTGTGTTAAAATATCAGCTGCAAACATAATAATATTGCAAGATGTAAATAAAAATAAGAAGTGTTAGATCTTTTGATATATTCCTATCTGCTTTAAAAACGATAAAATATTTCCGACTGAAACGTTGTCAAATAATTCTCTCAAAGATTGAACGTCATATGTACTACGTTATGTAGCAAAGTCCACACAGTCGATTAAAATGTGTTTAATAGTTAGCGGTGTTTGACATGGTACACATTCTGGTTGATCTTCTTTATTCAAAAGGTAAGAGTGAGTCAAACGGGTATGACCTATATCCCTAATAGACTTCAATGCTACTGCTGCTTTAAGTTCGGACACAACGAGAGAAACTGCAAATGTGATCACATTTGCCCAAAGTGCTGTCGAGATGGCCATTCCCATGACGAGGACAAGTGCAATTATACAGTGCGTTGTGTGAATTGCGGCGAGCCACATTCCGCCAGGTCTCGCGACTGCAAGACGTGAAAACTCGAGAAGGAAGTTCTTCATGTCAAGTTCACACAAGGCATTTGATTTCCAGAAGCCAGGCAAATTGCCAATGCTAAATTTACATCTCCATCACTCACACAAACTTATTCATCAATCACTAAATCTGTCGCTAACAAAACAACACAGTGCATTGATGCTTTTACTCAAACAGATTCAGTGACTGTTTCTCAAACTCAAGCCAAAACTTTTCGGAACCTAGCAAACAACAATCAAATGTACAGAAAAATCCTCAAGGTAAAGCTCCAGCTGCAATACAAAACATCCCTAATTACAAGCCACAACAACAACGAACAAGCAATATATCTAACAATTAAACAAGTACTTCATCATCGGTAAAGGTGAATAAAACACCTAGACAAAGAATTGAACTAAATACCGGTGGAGTGGGGAAGGGATCTACTGATCCCATTAACCACTACAACCGGTTTGAACATCTAGCAGTAGATGTAGATATGGAGGACGGGGAGGATGGACGTTCGTCTAAGCCTCCTGCCATACCTCCTTAACCTTTAACGGAGAAAAAGATTACTAGGATGTCTTAAGTGCTGTGTGGCGGCCGTAAAAAGTCGCCCCGACTTCATCTCAGTGTTGTTATATTTTCTGGTCCTTCGGGATCATTGATTTCAACTCATTTAGATTTGAAGATTGAATACTGCTTAAGCCGGTGCTAGGGGGCGTGGGCAGTGTTGCATTTTCCATTACTGCTCATGAACAGACTCAATCAAACCGAGTCTGCAATTTTCACTGTTTGCTTTGTTCTCGGTGCTTCCGAGGGATCTACTTTTCAGATTTTAATTTCTCCTGAGAAGACTGAATAGTGTGAATACCATGTTTCCAGATAGAACATATTTATGTCGAATAAAATAATCCAGTGGAACTGCCGTGGACTTAAAGCTAATTATAATGAAATTCGCCTTCTTCTATCAAAATATAATTCCTCTGTGATGAGTTTAAGTGAAACCTTTTTGAAAGAAAGTGACAACATATCCTTTAAAAATTATTCAACGTATAACTTTATCAATAAAAGTTCAGAAAAGGCTTCTGGTTGCGCATCAATTTTAATAAATAATGCACATCCGCAGAGAGAAATTGTTTTGAATACTACCGTTCAGTCAGTTGCATTGCATGTAACTATGGACCGACCTATAACATTTTGTTCAGTTTATATACCTCCTAAATTTAAACTTAATCTTGAAGATCTTGACAACCTGATCAATCAACTACCGCAACCGTTTATTCAGATGGGAGATTTCAATGGTCACCACGAGTTTTGGGGTTGTTCTGATAGCAATGCTAGAGGTCAAATTATTAAAACCTTTATTGAAAGAAATTCTCTCTGCTTACTGAATGATAAATCCAAAACATACCTACATCCTGCTACAGGACACTACTCTTCAATTTGTCAATCAATTTGTCAACTTACATGGGAGTGATCATTTCCCGATTATCTTATCAAGTATTGTTCAGCAAACGTCAGCTGATTCCTCTTATTTTAAATTTAATAAAGCTGACTGGCAGCAATATCAGTCTTTATGCAAAAATGATTTGTCTTTGGAGAATTTCGCCAATTGTTTTGATCCTATTGATCGGTTTTCTGTTATTTTATCAGATATTGCAGACAAGTCCATCCCAAAAACTTCAAGAAATGGTAAATCAAAAAATAAACCATGGTATAACGATGATTGTAAGACCGCTATTCGAAAACGTAGAGCAGCCGTTAAAAAATTTAATATTCGACCGACAAAAGACAATCTGCAATCAGTTAAGATTCTCAGAGCAAAAGCTCGCAGAACTATAAAACAAGCAAAGAAAAACTCCTGGCATTCATACGTTTCTAAACTTAATTCTAGGTCATCGGTTAAAAAAGTGTGGGAAATGATTCGTAAAATAAGTGAAAAAGGAAAAACCTTCAAATGTTTCTCATCTTAAACAATCTGACCAGACTACTGCATCTACCAAAGAAGACATTGCTAATACTCTTGGTGAAGCTTTTTCAAAAAACTCTTCTTCACATAATTATGACCAAAGATTCCAAAACATTAAATTAACTAAAGAAAGCAAACCTCTGAATTTTGATCCAAATAATGAGGAAGATTATAATAAACCTTTTTCGATCACAGAGTTAATTGACTCTTTAGACAAATGTCATGATACTGCAGCTGGTCCAGACCAAATACATTATCAACTTTTAAAACACTTACCACAAGAATCATTAGACCTTCTCCTTGAAATCTACAATATTACATGGAAAATGCTATTTTTCCAGACTCCTGGAGGGAAGCTATTGTTATTGCCATACAAAAACCCGGAAAAGAACGCACGAACCCAAGTAATTATAGACCGATAGCTCTAACTAGTTGTTTATGTAAAACTCTGGAACGTATGATTAATTCTAGACTAGTTTGGTACCTCGAATCGCAAGGTTTAATTACAAACTTTCAAAGCGGCTTTCGCAAACAACGCAGCACAACCGATCACCTTGTTCGACTGGAAAATTTTATTCGTGATGCATTTATTAAAAAAAGAGCATCTAGTGTCTGTCTTTTTCGATTTAGAAAAAGCTTATGACACTACATGGAAATATGGTATTATGAATGACCTTAACGACATAGGTTTAAAAGGTCGTCTGCCAACATTTATATCACAATTTTTATCTGATCGAAGTTTTAAAGTACGTGTTGGTGATACCCTTTCTGACTCATTTGAGCAAGAACAGGGAGTTCCACAAGGTTCAATTTTATCTGTCGCACTTTTTAGCATCAAAATTAATAATATTGTGAAATGTTTGTTACCAGGAACAGACTGTTCATTATATATTGACGATTTTTTAATATGTTATCGCTCAAAAAAATATGCGTATGATTGAACGCCAATTACAACAGTGTTTGAATAAAGTCCAAACTTGGGCCATGGAAAATGGGTTTAAATTTTCCCAATCGAAAACTCAATGTGTCCACTTTTGCCAATTACGGAAACATCATTGTGACCCCGAGCTTTTTCTAAATGGTACAAAAATACCCGTTGTTGATGAAGCAAAATTTCTTGGTGTTATCTTTGATAAAAAGCTTTCGTTTGTACCGCATATAAAATACTTGAAAGCCTAATGTCTGAAGTCATTAAATCTTTTAAAGGTAATTTCAAATACTGATTGGGGAGCCGATCGCACGGTTTTATTAAGACTTTATAGGGCTTTAATTAGATCTAAGGTAGATTACGGCTGTATTGTTTATGGTTCCGCAAGAAAATCTTATTTACAAATGTTAGATACCATACATAATCAAGGTCTTCCTATTGCTCTTGGTGCATTCCGAACATCGCCAGTTGAAAGTTTATATGCTGAAGCAAACGAACCATCTCTTTACACACGCCGAGAGAAACTTTCACTGCAATATGCTTTAAGAGTGGCTGCCAACAAATCCAATCCTGCTCATGAAATTATTTGTAAACCTAAGTACTCCGATTCATATCAGGAAAAATCAAAACAAATCAACACGTTTGGATTTCGCATACAATCTTCTATGAATGAAACTGACTTTGAATTCAATGGTATTAAAGAAAATTCAATTCCAGATACACCACCGTGGACCCTTCATATCCCTACAGTTCTTTTCGATTTGAAAACTGCCTTTAGAAAATCTGAAACAAACCCTGAAATATTCTAGTCCAAATATCATGAAATCAAATCAACTTACAAGGACTATTTTGCAATTTACAGAGACGGTTCAAAAGATTAATCAAAGGTTGGCTGTGCTGCTGTCAGCCTCCTTCATCAATCAAAATTATGTTTGCCAAATAATGCAACAATATTTTCAGTCGAGGCCAAAGCTATTGATTTAGCGCTAAATTTTTTATCAAGAAATAGTGCAGACAAATTTATTATCTTTTCCGACTCGCTTTCTGTTTTACAGTCAATTCATAACCGAAATATGGAAAATCTATTCATTTAAAATATTCTTCTCAGGCTTCATGCACTATCTTTAAAAAAGTTTATCATATTTTGTTGGATTCCTAGTCATGTTGGTATTCATGGAAACGAGGATGCCGATATTGCAGCAAAGAAATCCCTTTTATTATCACAATCTAATTTGAAATTACCACATACCGATTTTAGGCCCAATATAAACAAATACATTTAAATGGCAATCGTCATGGAACCGTGCTTCATTCAATAAACTTCATGATATCAAACCTACTCTAGGGGAATGGCACCAAGGGAACAATCTGTTCGCAGGGAGGAAGCTGCCTTTCTCGCTGTCGAATAGGTCATACCCGTTTGACTCACTCTTACCTTTTGAATAAAGAAGATTAACCCGAATGTGTACCGTGTCAAACACCGCTAACTATGAAACACATTTTAATCGACTGTGTGGACTTTGCTACACAACGCAGTACATATTATGACGTTCAATCTTTTAGAGAATTATTTGTCAACGTTTCAGTCGGAAATATTTTATCGTTTTTAAAGCAGAGAGGAATATATAAAAAGATCTAACACTTCTTATTTTTATTTACATCTTGCAATATTATTATGTTTGCAGCTGGTATTTTAACACACACGTACATACATTTTTACATTACTGCTTTTAGATATGCTTTACATTTTTACATGGATGCTTTTAGATATGTTTCACATTATTCATAGTGTTCTTTATATTTTTACATGGATGTTTTTAGGTATGCTTTACATTTTTACATCAATGTTTAGGCTTTACAGTTGGCGTTTGCAATCTGACTTCTTCTCGGCGATATATGACCATTTTGTGTCGATTCGCCGTAAAACCCAACTCACTCACTCATTCCCCTTGGGTTTGCCGTATGGCGGCCGTAAAATGTCTCCCCGTACATTCAATCAGGGCTGTTATATTTCGATCTTCTCAGATCGTTCAGCACGACTTTTATGTCGTGTTATTGGTACTGTTTAGTTTCTCAACATGACCATTTCGGCCTGGGTGGTTCCAATACTCCCGCTTTCATAGCCTTGGTTATTGTATAATCACCCCTTGGATATAGTGCCTGCTTTTTAATTTTGTCTTTTGACAGTTCCTGTGATACGCAGGCTCCATAACCTCAGATCCCCTTCCTTAATTCCAGTTTGTTTAGTTCTGCTAATTGTTTTCTCGTTTGGGGCAAACCCATTCTTTTATCTGGGGACCAAACGCCGCTCTTCATGGAATTACACGCCTCAACACGTGTATCATTGAAGGTTCCATGTTCATCGCCGTTTGAATACATCTGCGGATGTCTCTAAATTGCTTTCTGTACTTTTAGCATGTGTAAATGTTGAGTTCTGCTAAACACGGGGCTAGAGGGCGTGAACGGTAGCATGCATTTCCAATACCGTCCATGAACAGGCTCAATCAAACCGAGCCTGCAACATTTTCGTTTTTGTCGTGTTGAGCGACATGTAAAGTTTCCACTTTTTTTCTATTTTGATATCATGAAGTTTGTCAATTTTGCATACTGGTGCAATACACAGCCAGACACATGTTTTCCTGGTGTTTTTATGATTAAAAGTATTGAAATTTATGAATTCCTGTCGCTTCACAGTGAAAGAGGCCCCTGAAAAAAAATGGAGCGGGAAATCCGTTGACCAAGTAATCAATTTGGTGGGGCCTAATACAAAATAACAGTTTGATGTGTTCATTAATTTATCTAAGTTAAAAAAAGTTATTTCACCTTTAAAATGTGCTAATAATGTTACATATGTATATTTATTTTATGCCAACTGATGAAATACTAAGTTATATATATGTGAATATATAAAATGAAAGATTTGTTCAATGTTATAATGTGTGTGTTCGTGTTTAACGTCTTTTTCAACAATTTTTCAGTCATAATAAACGACGGTGTCTACTTGTAGCAGTGAGCACAATGCCCGACTTTATAGTGCTGACTCAGTGCAATATCACGCCGTAGACACGTGACATGATACCCCACCCAGTCACATTATACTAACACCGGGCTGACCAGTCCTAGCACTACCCTCTTAATGCTGAGCGCCAAGCGAGGAAGCTGCTAGTACCATTTCTACATCTTTGGTATGACGCGACCGGGGATCGAACCCACGACCTCCCGCACTCGAAGCGGACGCTCTACCACTAGGCTACCGAGGCGGTTATGTTATAATGTGCGTAATATCATAATGCAAGTTTAACTCTAAGACACACCAAAAGGTCAATATATATCCAACTTTTAAAAAACAAGGAAGAATATCCAACAGGGAAAGCCACGTTCAAAAAAAAGCAGCCTCCCCAAAGACACACACGAACAACTCTTGCACACCATACACAAACATGAACACAAAAGGACAAAACAAACAAATACAGGAACACATTGGGGCACCGCCTTGGAACGGTCAGTGGCAAAACCACCACTGGGGAGCTTAAACCGGTTTATGGTGCACCTAACCTCACTCATACCCCCACCATGTTCCAAAGTCACAAGACAGTGTAAATAAAAGTAATCCCCGCCAGGTGAAACCCTAACATACGTAAAGGCAACAGAAGGTATGTAATGTAAAACACAAGAAGGACAAAGACAAATATCAAACAGGGAATGCCACGTACCAAAAATGCAGCCTCCCCAAAACGAAATCCACAGCACTCAGACGTGCACGGCACAAACACACACATAGCCAACACATGAGGACAAAACGAACAAACAAAGGAACACAGCGGGACACCGCCTTGGAACGGTCAGTGGCAAAAACACCACTGGGGAGCTTAAACCGGTTTATGGTGCACCTAACCTCACTCTTACCCCCACCATGTTCCAAAGTCACAAGAGAGTGTAAATAAAAGTAATCCCCGCCAGGTGAAACCCTTTTAAGCTTTGTTATTGAGTTTCATATTTTGCAGTGCTCTAATGTATCAATTCGAATACTAGTTAATGACTTGATTTTCAGCAAACCTTTTTGAATGATAACTTTCTGGTGTGTTTCGTCCTAGTAACGTTTTGAGTGACCCATACCGTGTTTCAAGGACTCATCAGTTAGAGAAACACCATAAACTTGAGTCAACAAGAACATAAAATAAAACAATGTTAATGAACTGAAAACAAGCATGCATTTCCACTACCGTCCATGAATAGGCTCAATCAAACCGAGCCTGTAACATTTTCATTTTTGTCGTGTTGAGCGACCTGTGAAGTTTCCACTTTTTCTATTTTAAACAGAACTTTCATGCAAGTATTATTATAATACAAAATAAAACTTCGATGTTTTTAGTTAAGAAATAATATACATGTTTTCTAGATAAAACGAAGTCCCGTTCGTCCGACATTTTCCACACCTGCCTCATTTAAATTTTTTTTTTTATTGAATGGAGGCAAAAGTTATAAATCTGTTAATAAATAACTTAAGATGAATGTTTAAACTTTAAAACAAAAACGAGATCATATTTTTGGACAAGTTATATTTTCAATACCATTGTCCCATACAACAAGGCACCATAGCAAATTCATACCCTTCTTCATGTGAGGAAGCCACCAAGCTGGTGGTCCCTACACAGGTGCCCGCCCGTGATGAAATAATGCACGGAGGGGAACCTAGAGTCTAGCTTGAAAGTCGCCATAAGGCCAAATCTCTCTCCGTACTTATATTCGTTTATTTATATAATTTGGAATATCCGAAAAGTAGTTTTAGCAAAACGTTTTTGAAAAATAAAGAAAATTAGTTCATTTCGTGTCCCAAATTACTAGTTATTTACGAGTAATTGAAACATCTCGAAAGTACATACGCTCTTTTAAATCAGAGAAACGTCGCATTACAAAGAAGACAGTTAGCATGCGAGGCACATGCTACACGATTATTCCGAGATGATTAACACTATTGTAGAGGAAATCCAATTATTTGTCATAACCCTGTGACATTTTATCAAAATTACGTATTATTTATTTCACTCATATCAGTGGTTGTTTCCATTTAGTGTCTTCTTATGCTTGCATCATATCTTCCCTATTACAGTGAGTGAGTGAGTTGGGTTTTACGGCGAATCGACACAAAATGGTCATATATCACCGAGAAGTCATATTGCAAACGCCATCTGTAAAGCATAAACATTAATGTAAAAATGTAAAGCATACCAAAAAAAAAAAAAACATCTATGTAAAAATGTAAAGCATATCTAAAATCAGCTATGTAAAAATGTATATAAGTGTGTGTTAAAATATCAGCTGCAAACATAATAATATTGCAAGATGTAAATAAAAATATGAAATGTTGGATTTTTTTATATATTCCTATCTGCTTTAAAAACGATAAAATATTTCCGACTGAAACGTTTTCAAATAACTCTTTCAAAGATTGAACGTCATAATATGTAGTGCGTTGTGTAGCAAATATAATCTGAAAAGTCCACACAGTCAATTAAAATATGTTTAATAGTTAGCGGTGTTTGACATGGTACACATTCGTGTTGATCTTCCTTATTCAAAAGATAAGAATGAGTCAAACGGGTATGACCTATTCGACAGCGAGAAAGGACAACTTCCTCCCTGCGAACAGATCTGTTCCCTTGGTGCCATTCCCGTAGCGTAGGTTTGAGATCATGAAGTTTATTGAATGAAGCATTGTTCCATGACGATTGCAATTTAGATAAAATGTATTTGTTTATATTGGGCCTAAAATCGGTATGTTGTAATTTCAAATTAGATTGTGTTAATAAAAGGGATTTCTTTGCTGCAATATCAGCATCCTCGTTTCCATGAATACCAACATGACTGGGAATCCAACAAAATATGATAGACTTTTTTAAGATAGTTCATGAAACCTGAGAAGAATATTTTGAATGAATGGATTTTCCATATTTTGGTTATGAATTGACTGTAAAACAGAAAGCGAGTCGGAAAAGATAATAATTTTTTCTTCACTATTACAACAAATTGTATTGTGCTGTAAGTAGTTTGGATGTTACGTTCAAAATGCTACATAAACAACTTGCTAATTCATGAAATGAATTAAATTAAGAATAAATTCATTAGACATCGACTGAAACTAAAGGATTGTATGACATTTAATGTGCTTGAATGTCTAGACAGACTTTCCTGTTATACAGTTTGACAACCATGTAGTGGACAGAAACACAAGAGTGTCGTCGTTAGCCTGATAATTTTAGACAGGACCGCCTCGCCAGCCTAGCGGTAGAACTTATGCTTCGAATTCAGAGGTTTAGGTTCGCTCAGTCTTTAAAGAATAATTCTACATGTCAATACTTAATGTGACTGCGTTTTTTGGTACGTGGCATTCCCTGTTTGGTATTTGTCTTTGTTTTAGGTGGGGTTTGATGCCACATTTCTACGGCGTGATATTCGAATCCGGAAGCACTATAATCACATTGTGATCACTTATAAATACAAGTACACACCGTCGTTTGTATGACTGAAAAACTGATTAAAAAGACGCTAAACCAGGTCTTTTATAAGAAGTATGGTGTACATCTCTTTAACAGATGGACGCTACTTTCGTTGTTGCTTACAGTACAGGTAGAATACTCTTATGATAGGTAGTTCTAACAGTCAACTTGAACACAGATGCCATGACCTGGGGGCCTAGGTGGCCGAGTGGTTAAGGCCGCTGAGCCAAACACCAATGTAGGCTCGAGCCTCACTAGGGGCGTAAAAGTTTTCATGTTAAGAAGTCGTCCAGCTGGCTTACAAAGAGCCGATGGTTCTACCCAGCTGCCCACCTGTGATGATATTATGTTGAGAGCTACCTGAGGTCTTCCTCCACTGAAAAGCTGGAAAGTCGCCTTATAATTGTGTCAGTGTGACGTTAAATCACAAAAAAAAATCTAATATATATGTAAATACACACGAAAATATGTATAGGATGTATGCAAGCCATTAAGGCAGTTTGATGCTATTTACTGTTTGGTGTCAAATCGAGTTATGGCTCATGGCCTGCTTACTAATCAACTAATTATAAACAAGTTTATAAAGCTGCAAAGCTTGAATACTGTTATAGTAAACATCCAGTCACTGCCTATCACAGTTTTATCAAAGTAACAGAAATACAACTATTCTAATCTTTGTAGGTAATTATAAACTGTGATCTTGAAATTGTGTCTTGCAACGGTATTTAAATTTGTTCATCTTTTGCATAGCACGGGTATGATTTAAACAATTGTTCAATGCATGTCATCTATCAAATACTTAATCGCCGTTCTTTTTTTACAGCATCAGACGCTGAACATTTTAGTTAGGAACTTAGAGCAGTTTAGTTCAATTCAAGGTCTCCGAAATGTAATAAGCAGACCTCGCGTCTCTTATTGCCGACGTAACTTCCTATTTCCTAAAACAGATTAGACGAGTCTTAACAGCATCCTTTTTAATCTTCACTTAATGTTTCATTTCCTGGAGTGAAATCGTAAAGTCGCATTCAGTTTTATTCAATTGAAATGTCAATTTTCATTAGCCAAATTACTTAACGAAACCACAGAGAGCTGATTAAAGTCTTTTATTTCAATTGGTCTTGATCGGTCTTTTGCAGAAAATATCAATACACTTCGTTGCATGATTTCCTTCCTCGTTTCTTTTCTTTTTAAGCTGTACTTCTTACATTTATTACGTAAATTGATATTCATATTCAGCTGTTACAAATCTGAACCAAGGTTCTCGCCAGGTCCTGAAATGCCAACATTTCCATACGCAAAAATCTTACGAAAACAAATTCCTACAAAAACCAGATTAAGATCTACCGTCTCGCAAAGGTGTCTTTACACACGTATATCATTTCAAAAGCAAAGATGAATGATTTAGATCGTATAATTTAATGAAAACGTTTACCTACTGAAGAAGTTTATTTTAGTTTATTCTATGATTGCAACATGACTACATGCTCTAGCAAACATAATTAATTGAGAAGTAAGAAACCCAATCGAAATAGGGAAATGTATAATACTAAAATTGAATTTAACCGGTGCTGTCAGATGAGCGGACTGGCACTTTTTATTATATCTCATGGACAACACAACGAACTCGAATCTACTGTAATCCGTTAGGGCCAGCGCCTGCTTCCTAAAAACGAGAAGCGCGAAGGTACGATGGCGAAACACGACAGTGCGATGTTGAAGGAGGAAATTTAACATGGCATTATGATGGCGGAGCACGACAGTACGATGGTAAAGTCCATTGTAATGTCGCACTTCGCCATCATACTGTCCGACTTAGTTATCGCACTTCATCATCGTAGAGTACATCGTATTGTCCCGCTTCGACATCGAGCTGTCGCACTTTTCCATCGTTGTGTTAGCATTTACCATCGTAGTGTCACCATCGCACTGTCGAGCTTTACAATCGTACTGTCGGGCTTAACAATCTTGGTATCACCATTGTACTGTTGCACTTCTCCATCGGTGTGTCACCATCGTACTGGCGTCATTTATCAGCTTAGTGTCACCCTTCGCCATTATAGGTAGAATTCGCTGGCCAAAACGGAACACCATACGAATCTGCTAAATGTTTTTCTTGGTTGCGTTTTATGGTTATTAAAGATTTTTATTAAATCGGCCTGAGCGGAATTCATGGACTCCATTATCCTAAGCGATACGATATACAGGCAAGTCACTAACTACTCGATTCAATGACATTAATCCGGGAATAATTAAAATGAGTTATGGTGTGCGTGAGGGACGTTTCTACATTTAATTACCTCACAGGATTTGACTCGCTGATACCATATTAGCTGTAAGTGTGCTTGCATGGTTGCGTTAATCGTCTGATATAAGAGATGTTAAGTAAACTGTTATAGACACTTGTGCATGTAAAATTTACATAGTACAAATGCATAAAAGATAATCAGCCATTGTAACTTTAGGCCACATGTGTATTACCATGATTCATCTCAAATAATCCTTTTGGTTTTTAGAACAGTACGAAGTGACAGTTGGATAAGTTAACTCTCAGTAGAAGTTCTAATTTTGAACTATTACCACCTACTGGAAATTCCAACGAGTGTTTAGGTTTATGCGTAGGTAAAAATGATACACATTTAGATACTGAATAAGTATTATTTAACTCCAAGTAATTTAAAAACAAGGACTAGGATCCAATAGAAATATCTACTTTCTCAGAATGCATTATCCCAAAGTAGCAGTGTATGAATTATAGACAAACACATACTTATTAAACCTGGAAAAAGTAAGATGAAACGACAACAGGAATAAACCTCAGCTTTGTAGTAATTTTACAATACGTCTAACATGACTCGTTATCAAACTTTAACTCTTATAAGTCAGTATTTTTGATAAATCATTAATGAATCCTCGGAAAGTTGGGATGCTTAACTCATTCAACTATATGTGTGCACACACGGTTTAAAATACGTAAACGCTAATATTGATCATTAACAAAAGTATCATTGTTTTGTTACGGACTAAGAATTATCTCCCCTAGTTCCATTTCCTGATGTTTTATTTTCTGGACTTGAGATAATGAAGTCCATTAAACGCATTAGCATAAAAGAATTCCATCAAAACCACTGCTTGGGGCCGTGAGGTGTGACGCATATTTTAATACCTTTCACCAATAGACACCATCACCCATTTCTGCTAATTATGTGCATGAATACTGGATATGCTTCGAAACAATCTTTTTTAATAGTTTGTTGCAAAATATTAGATGAAACGTGACAAATTAGAAGCGTAGTGTTGTACATATGCTGAAAGTTTATTAATATCAAAGGTTGACCTGTTTTTAATGGGTTGTACGTAATCAGTGAATTACTTGAGCAAATCATGAGACACAAGAATGAAGGGGAAAATTACCTAATAAGCCCTTCGTTTACAATTGCATATACTGATATTCGTGGTTTTGTACTGACTAGTTTTGTCACTGTGAAAAATAAAGTAGTGAAACTCAGACATTGTATATGTCTCAAATAAAATGATGTATTCTAATTTTGTTCAGTATCTCAAATTCTTTATAGAGTTTCATTAAAACGTACTGGTGTGTAAAAATGCATTTTACCATTAAGCTACGGACTGGATACTGTAACGTTATAATCTCTATTACTCTCCAGTAGTTGAGGTCTTATCTTACCACCTATGTTGCAAAATGTATGCAAGCGCAAATCTATAACTCAAGTCTTCAATTTACGGACTTCAACACAAGAACTATTTAAATAAGGTGTAGCGAGATACATTAACAGGAACCTTAAAAAACGAAGTGAATAAGTATCGACCGTAAGAGAGACTGAAAACACTTCTAACATAATTGGTAAAGCCTTTGTAACAAATGTAGAAGTGGAACTCTTGGAAAATATGCACAACACGAGCAGAAACATTTTTTTTCGCATGAGATTATTGAATAAACAATTTCTTTCTTATGTTTCCCTGATGCTAGCAGAACTAGTCGTACATCCTGAGTTGTAGGACAAGTCAAAATATTTTCTGCGACAAGAAGTTATACGGATCAGAAATAGTTATAGATATATGTGTGACCACTCAGTCTAAAACGTAACTTAATTACGGGTGACCGTGACCTCTCAAATGACACTGGTACTGCCTTTTCCAGGAAGCGGACTCGGGAGTGGTTCGAGTAAGCTTTAAACTTTCATCACAATCGAGCTAAAATAAATTAGTATAAACTAAACTAATAGCGTGCTTGCTTTTTTTATTACACCCTTGCGCTTTAATGTTAAAAATATTACTCCACCCTACATGTTTTGCAAGTAGATCTATTAAGTTTGTATTTCTTTATTCTGAAAGTTATTGTTTTGAGCAAAAATTACTATATTTCCCTTTCATGTATAATATAACTTTTAGTTCAACTTGTCACATTATCTATGCCAGCTATATCGCAAAAACGGCATTCCATAAATGCGATTAGCCAATCGCATATCGGTAAAAATCACGTAAAACGCCCATGTGCTACTCTAATATCCAGGCCACAGGTACTAAATCTCGTCATCAACAACTACAGCTATTATCGAGTCTGTACATTTATTGCCACTTCATGTTTTTAACCTTTACTCTGCTGAATTTATGTAATGGACTGGTCTATCATTCAATTTGGGCAATATCATTTATTATTCGAAGGGGTGTTCACTGAAAATATACTGATTGAATAGCGAACAGTGCAGATGATGATCAGCCTGCACATATCCATCTTGGCCTGCACTAGTCGCAAAGGCAGAATCACTTGCCTCCAGCATTAAAGGTTAAATGACAATGCTTTACAAGGGGCAGTTAAGCGTAAAGCTAGAATAACGTGGTTAAGCGTATACATGTACCTAGAATAACGTTTAGGTTGTATCTACAACTGTGTGCAAAAGCAATGCTCTTTACTCAAGTATTTTGAAGCAAGTTGGGTTCGAACCCTAAGATTTTCTAAACTACTTGCACGAATATGAACTACACAAATTCAAAAACTGCCTTATTAAAACATTTATTATGAATGTAAATTCAGGATGTTGTTATATTAATTTACTTATTAGCGTATTGCTATTTTTTCACTTTGAAAAAGCAATATTTATCAAAAATATTAAAAAGAGCGTCACGATGACCCTAAATCGCATCTTGATCATTAAGATGAAAATATGTTATGATATTCAATTTATAGACGAAATTATAAAAAGAGTCCAACTGCAGATCTGATATCCATCCAGAGGACATGACTGCAGGTGTATTTTATTCCTTATCCACGACTTCTAAACGGTATGTTTTTCCATTTAGCTTTACTCCATTACGGAAAATGTTCAATGAAATAAGCCCAGTGGCTCGAAATTATTCCCACTTTCGAGTTTATTATATATAATTTTGTATATTGCACAAGGTTAGCTTTTTGTAAAAAGTTAGTGAGAGGCCTGTTAATGATCAACATAACCCTTAAAGTACAGTTTCCTGTATATCATCGACCACTTATGGGAAGGGGAACAATTTTTGCAATCCAATAGTTGTTTCTCAGCTTGCCAGTGCATTATTAAAAAGCCTCCACTGGATATACGGACCAGAATAAAAAGCATATGTACCAAATACATAAAACATTGCATTTCAAATTTTCAATTGCATTTCAAGTTAGCCTGTTAGTAAGTCGAACCAAGCGTGTGGCAATTGATCCAGAGCTTTGTGCTGACTATCGCCTGTATGTGTTATGTCAGGAAATCGCATGTAATAATGGCACAAATGTTCTAGATTGCACACACTGCCATTACTTCCTGGGCCCAGTTGTTCGAAGCTTTAACAGACTGTTAAACTAATCGCCTGTTTAATTTTGATTCAAAATACTAGTCATGATGGGAAACACTAGTATGGTGTTTTAATTTTACTGTAAAGACGTTTTAGTGCTCATAATCCTTGAATCATACATTTGTTTTTCTAAATTTTCTAAAATGTTGAAATATCACTTTAAAAGTTAATCGACTGTTAGCTTAATCAGCTGTTAAAGTTTCGAACAACTGGGCCCAGGCGTCCATCCGTCGTGTTTGAACTGTTACTAAGCGGGATATATTTCGCCGTGGCTTTTCTGTGAACAATGTAGGACATTTGTCTTTCTATGAAATAACTGTCGCTAATTTGATGTAAAACAGAAATTAAACTCTCCCTGACACGCTGTATGCAAAATGATTTTGAGATATGACATGCACACACTTCAAACACTGAGTCTAATAAAAGCTATTTGCTAATAAACGTCTGTCGTAAACTTTAACATCCGTGAATTAGTTCCATAAATTTACTGTTATGCAATTTCAAGCACCTGAATTCTAAACCTCGGTAATAATGCTTCATAAAGAGCAGTTTGTAACGACAAGACCATTGTGGAAAACAAATTAAGATTATAATTAATATAATTTTCATGCTGATATGACAACCATCAACAATATGAACAAATGGATTTCGTATCAAATTGACAATTTGAAAGTTATATTAAAGAGAATTCCTATAGTTTTTTTCCTTTCATAGGATTTTTTTAAATTCACATATATGATAGGAAAATTTGTGCTGAAAACAATGAACAAATAAAAACAATAGGTCACCAGGCTTGTTTTTGTGAAAAATTGTTTTGAACACACCCACTGTTGCTGCAACTGCCAGCGATTTTTCAACATTTTCATAATTTTCTGCTTTTTTATAAATACCAAACAAAATATTCATCCAGGCAGCACAATACGGTTTTTTCTTTTTACAGATTTTATTATATACTTATTTGATATCATAGTCATATTTGTAATACTCTATCCTTACAATAATGGGTACAAATGAAAAAAAAAATTGTTTCATATTTACTTTTGTGAACTTTTTTCAATGAAAAATACCCATAGTGAAGAATATTTTTTTTAAATTTTGAAAAAACTCTTTCATAGATTTTTTTCTTTTTCTTCTTGTATATAGATAATTGTATTGTGAGCATAAAAATGGCTAAAAATGTATGGGTCACCAGGCTAAATTTAATGTTAAGACCGCTAGAATACAACACCTGTTCGGACGGAAATGGCGCGAACCTCGCCAAATTGATTATATGTATGTCTGCTAAAAGTTAAAAAAAAGTTTTAAAAATTCTTAATTCTTTCTATAATTGAATACTAAATAATCTGAAAGGTGATATTGTCTTATCAGTACCAAGTCAATTATCTTACATTATACGAACAACACTGTCTTTGTACTAAAATGCGATGTGAAAACACAACCACAAAAATAGCAAGATACCTGTCAGGCATGATACTTGTCAATACAACATAAACCAGTATCAACATTTGATTATTGATATAACTTATCAAAAATGTTATTTCATTCAAAATTCCTCATATTTAAGATTGTCTGTAACATGTTTCAACAAATGTTGACTTCAGTTCAGTTTTACATTGAAAGTGCCTGCTGCGCAGAAAGATGCGCATAAAAAACTATGGGAATTCCCTTTAAATGAATATATTTCTGTTTCCTCAATATACGCTTACTTTGGTAGAAACTAAGAAGTATAGATAGTTACTGAAGTTCTTGAAATGTCACTTGTAAATACATTTCCAATTTTAGCTTTTGGAAAGTGACCTGTGAAAAGTATTTCGCTATTGAGATTATCAAAGGACAGCTTTCGTTAAAAATAAACAATAACGGTTTCAGTTTTGTGATGCATATGCATATTTCATAATAGCAATGATAAACATACATCCATTTGTATATTCTAATGTTTCTGCTTCTTAATAGTTTAAAGCGATAAGCTGGAAGGAAAAAAGGAGACTTGATAATTGTATTTCAATTAACCATCCACTTTAACCTTTTGTAGAAAAACAATATCGTCTATTTTAAGTCGCAATATGCACAACTGTCAACCCAATTTCGAGTGGTGTTGCGTCCATTTCGAGTGATGACTATTTAAAGAATAGGTAGATCTATTGGATTCACCCATGCGTCGGCGACGGCGTCCCGATTTGGTTATATTTTTGTATGTAAGCTGGTATCTTAATAACCACTTGTGGGAATGGATTTAAACTTTTCACTTTTTCACTATGATAATCTGACAAACATAACACAGCTTCTATAACTCTATTTTGCCTTTTTTATTAAATTATGCCCCTTTTTCGACGTAGAAATGTTTGGTTAAAGTTTTATATGTAAGCTGGTATCTCAGTACCCACTAATCAGAATGGATTGTAGCTTCACACACTTGTTCACTGTAATGATCCGACTTGAGGTGCACAGGCCATATTTTTGCATTTTTAGCTCACCTGTCACGTAGTGACAGGATGAGCTTTTGTGATCGCCCATCGTCCGTCCACAATTTGCTGTGAATATGATAGAGACCACATTTTGCAATTGATTTTAATAAAACTTGCACACAAATTGTATTGGCATAATATCTCGGTTCCTTTCGAAAACTGGCAAGATCCTATCATGGGTTCTGGAGTTATGGCCCTTTAAATGGCTAAAATTATCTATTTTTAGCTTGTGAACAAGATAAGAGACCATATTTTGCAACTGATTTTAATTAAACTTGCAAACAACTTGTAATAGCATAATATCTCGGTTCCTCTCGAAATCTGACCAGATCCCATCAGGGGCCAGATATTGCTGTTTTGGCTTTTGCAGCCATAATAGAGGCTTCATTTATGGTTTGATTTGATACAAACTCGCAAAAATATCTTTAACAACAATAGATCTTGGATTCCATGACGAATCCTGCAGATCCAATCATAGGTTCCGGAGTAACGGCCCCTGATTGAGCCAAAATGTGTTAATTTTACCTTGTGAACACGATAGAAGTGACATTTTACATTGGATATTAACTACACTTACAACTTAAGTCAGAATATTATCTCAGTTCCTTTCGAAACCCGGTTAGATTACGTCATAGGTTCTAGAGTTACTGCCACTAAAAGCGGAAAAAAATTCTATATTGGCCCTTTCAGCCACATAGAGGTTTCATATATGCTTTGATCTGAAATCAAAGAATAAGCATGTGTAAACTATAGGAGGCACATTTTTTATTCTATCTTCATAAAACTTGGTCAGAATGTTTGTTATCATAAAGTCTTGGAAGATTTTAAATCCGGATCACGTGGGGTCAAAAACTAGGTCACTAGGTCAAATCAGAGGAAAAGCTTGTATACACTCTAGAGGCCACTTCTTGGCTCCAATATTCCCGAAACTTTGTCAGGATGTTGGTTTTTATAAAATCTTGGAAACGTTTGAATCTGGGTCATATGGGTTAAAAAATTAGGACACTACGGTAGTAGGCATTGTAACTGAAAATACAAACTTCAAGTAGGAGCTATCTATATTAAATGTATGTGACGTTAACTGCATCAGAATACAAGGACTAAAAAATTATTAAAATATCATTTCCTGAAAAAGAGTTATTTGAGCTGAAAAGAATGATCCCGGATGAAATATTTGGAAAAAATGGAGACAACTCCGCAAAGACTTTATGATAGGCTTAGGTGACAACTGACCTAGTACCTCATGCAAACTACCCACTTTTTACCTCTAATCATGAAAAAAGCGTGCATACTTGCCACATGGATTAGCAACCTGAATACAAAACTATGTAAAGATCAAATAATTGATTGCCCTGGGGAAAGTAGGACATTTTTTGTGGTGAAATTTGTCAACAAACAGACGATTTTTTAAAAAAAAGTCAAAACCCACAGATATTCACAAGGTGAAATATGTTGAAAAGGCTACTGCTGGAAAGAGAACAATCTCAACTACCCATACATATGCGTCAAAGTATGGGAAAAATATCTAGAAATATGAGAAAATCGAAGAAATCAGTATCAAGACTGTTAGATGCATAACTGTGTAATCATACATGGCATTTATCATAGATAGGTTACTTTTCCTTTGCACTGATATGACATGGGCAGGATTAGGATTAAGAAACGGCGTTCACTCAACAATTTCACCATATAATTAGATTGTTTCCCTTGCGTAAAGAAGGCTTAGGGTAAATCTCTACATAAAAGGGTAATTTGAATAAATCAGATTTGCCAACTTCATGCCAAGCAATAGGTCAAAAATATAACAAACACGTTAGACCAACTCTGAGGTGCTGTATGTCTAATGTCAGTCTGTCACTATTGCAGATTGTGGGTTAAAAGTTATTTTCAATATTAAAGGCACGATAGCAATAAGCTTGTAGAAACTTAGATGTTATAGCTAGGTACATTGTAAAAATAATATGTGAAACATAAGCAAATCAGGTTACATTCCTCGGGGAGAAAATACCTTATCATATTAAAATATCATGTTTTTGTCCGTTCTATTTCTGTTGTAAGTTTAGAAGTTTTGCTAATTCGCTTACCTCATCCAATTTTATAGTCTTTATTATTTGGAGTAGTGTCCCATCTTAGTTTTGGCTATTGGTGACGTTTTCCTGGCAACGTTCAAGGGCATGTAGGTAATTATTTTATTGTGCTATTAATCTAAAGTGACCAGTACATTACACATCTGATACTCTAAAATATGAAATAGTGAAATGAAGCTGCTAATTATGACTTTTTTATCTGTTTGACATGTTAGACGATAAGTTCGTAAGGTATTTGACATTTTATTTGAAGTTTGCTTGTTTGAATTTTAGAAAAAAAGACCATCGCCGTTGGTTAATGTTTTTGATAAAGTCAAATATCTAGGTAACTATCAAGGCTATTGACTTGGAACTTAAAATAGTTATTTACTATCAAAGTCTACACCAGGATAAACAATCCCCAACTCGTGATTTGAATTTTGAAAGAGTTTTGCCCCCTTTTAGCTTAGACTTTTTTGGTTAATTTTTTATAAACTTTTTACTGGTAAAGCTCTTATTCAGTGTCACAAGTACTAAGAAATCGAGCTTGCTGTCTTACGGACAGCACTTGTGTTTAACTGAGATTAATTATAGTTTCAGAACGCTTAGTAATTGAAACATTTGCCTTTAAACAAATACTTTTCTGATAGCTAAGCCTGTAAGCTCTCCATTCAATAATTTATAGGCAATACTTTTTTCATGACTTTTTAATTAATTTGATTTCTTACTTTTTTCAGGATTGGTTTGACAGAATCTGTTTATGGTATTTCGTTCAGAATGTCTTGTTTAAATCGGTAAGTTTCGACTTCATATTTACAGCTGTATAATACGAAGAAATAAAAAAATAATGACACAAAAACTGCTACATATCCATATTTATTATACTCGAAGAGTATTTACCATAAATGATTTGTGATTTTAGCTCGACTGTTTGAAGAATATAAATAGAGCTTTCCTACTCACTACGACATCGGCGTCACACCTTGGTTGTTTTTCGTACCAGTCCACATTTTAACAAAACCTTTGGAGATAAAGCTTTGAAACTTCCAATACTTGTGTACCATTACCATGTTCATTTTTAGGCAAGGGTAATATCTCCATCAAGGATTTTGACTGAATTATGGCCCATTTTAACTGACAAATCTTGGTTAGGTTTTTCGTACCAGTTCATATTTTGCATAAACCGTTTGACACATATTGCTGTAAAACTTTTATCACTTTAAGTCTTATTCATTACAACAGTCTCTATCTGGAAGCAAGAGTACATAACTCTGTCATTTATTTTATGGTCCTCTTCGGACATGTTTGACCCCAGCCCCTTTGATCTATAATGCCCTATTTAGCTAACCATAACATGGCTTTTGGTAGAATGTCAAGGAATTTTATATTCATTAGTGGTAACACATGTTTTACACAAAATCTGTATTGCAAAAGCCTTAGAAAAGTTTAGGACTTCAAAGAAGAACACTGCGTCTTTCAACAATCCTCTCTCAATGTATAAAAAGAGTACGAATACCTAGAGAAGTGTCATTTACCGCGGTTTTGGTATATATGGCCACAAGATTTTCCGTATGTTACTAGGAAATATGTGGATCAATTAACTTAACATGGGTTTGAAATATGACTATACTATGGCTCGTTTGTCGGCCAGTTCATCAGTCAGTCTGCACTTTCATACACGGTCAGTAACACTGTCATCCATCAATGGATTTTAGCTTGACTGTATAGCTTTTTGCGGCCATACATACATGTACATTGGTTAAAGTTTTGATCCACTGTCACCGTATCTCTGTTATTACTTAATCGGTTGGTTGTTTTAAAGAGTGAGGCAATCACTCAAACATTTGTGCAGAGGTACGTTCTGTAAGAACATAACTGGCTGTTTTTCTCATGAAACTTCGGACCGGCGTTTCTAATCGGATTTTGGCCTCGCTTTTCAATCTATTCAGGTTTCAGGTTCAGAGAATCACCAACGGTGCTGCTGATTCCCTTTTGCGGTACTTTGTTCCTATCAATCTAGGCTTCAACCATATTTCCCATTCTGACTTTGTTGAACGCCATACAACTCCTTTGGCTAAGGAAATCTCTACCTCTGATCCCAGTCAAGCTGTCCTTGTGCTTGACGGAACTTAAATCTACATTAAGAAAAGCCAGTCATACGATTTCAGCTCAAGTTCCACAGCATGCATAAGTCACGTTGTCTTGTGAAACCTATGGTTGTTGTAGGAACAGATGGATACTTTTTAAGTGTACTATGCCAACGGCCGAAACAACGATGCAAGCATAACTGAGCATCTTATGCGGACAAACCTCGAGTCCATTAAACCTGAAATGCTTTTATCGTTGATAGGGGCTTCCGATATTGAGTTTAATTTCTCGAGGACAATGGCTACTCTGTGAAGATGCTGTTCTATCTTGGAAAGGGGCAAAACAGCTCACAACTGAGGAGGCCAACCTCAGTGTTTCCAAGGTTCGATGGGTTGTTGAAAGCGCAAATGGCCGTAATAAACAATGGCGCTTTTTGATAAAGTCGCTCCCAATGTGCTACTTCTCTGCATTGGTGACTTTACTCGAATAGTGTATGCAATAATGAATAAGTATTATCGTTCTCGAGAAACACTGAAGAACTTGCTCACCAGATGCTCGAAAGATTACGGCAAAGCAATTATGTATTGCAATACATATAAAGTAACAATCTGCTTAACAAGCGTAGTTGTTTTGCAAAAGTAGATGCCTCTTTTATTTACTTTCTAAGTGACTCCAGACGACTTGCGAGATATCACTATTGGCGTCTACCAGACAGAGAAGCTCCGAGCTACATTCAACAGCATCGAACCAATGAAGGTGATTATGAAATCTTCCATAAAAAGAATCCTTATTTGATAACATTCAGATACAATCATGACACATGTCTTCGCATCAACAAACTATAAATAGAGTACAACACTGGTTCAGACCAGCCACCTATTAGTGGCTGGTATTATTGATGCCAGGTGGGTGGGTGTCCGCACTGTAGAGTGCTGTGCCCATGTAGCCAGTGTTTTATGGTTCCTTGGTATTGGTAGGCACAGCATCATAGCAGTATTTACACAACTGCATGTTAAGCATAAGAACACATCATTCCGGGTCAGTGTTTCAACTTACAAACAGCTTCATGTGTTTACTTTGTGTGTGTGTGTGTGTGTGTGTGTGTGTGTGTGTGTGTGTGTGTTAGCAGTATGCATACACCTGCGTGCTGTGCGTTTCGTTTTGGGAAGGCTGCGTTTTTGGAACATGGTATTGTCTGTTCGATATTAATTTTATCCTGTTTTTCCCGTCATCCGCGATAGGAACGCGATACCCGAGCATATCAAAAACCGGATTAACATTTGATAGCTATAGTTACTATGCAATATTTAGCTTCAGCGCTCCTCGGACATAATATACATTCGGATACCCTCGTTACCACATGGGATATTTTGGGCCGCCATATTGCCTCCTTTACATTGAAATAAGACACTTAACTGCGTTTTATCAAAAACTCATCTGTATTAATTGAATTCAAGCGTACACGCAATATGAACTACATGTATAGTGAATCCCCGCAATTTATTATTGGGAGCAGACTAGGACAAATCCCTTGAGTGCAGGTCATCGAAATAGGATTTATTCAGAGAAAAAAAAAACAAGAGGGCCATGATGGCCCTATATCGCTCACCTGAGTAGAGTTGCTTGCTTGAACAAATTTCTTAGCTAAAGCTTTAAGATCTAGGCCTTCTGGTTTATTTTTAGCAAATTTATGAAGATTTTCCTATGCACAATCAATTTATCCTGGGGCTGGGTCAATTTGACCCTAGGGGTTCAAGATTTGAACAAATTTTGTAGAGGTCCACTAGGCAATGCAACATGTGAAATATCTAAGCTCTAGGCCTTCTGGGTTTTTTTTTAACTATTTGAAGATTTTTCTATGTACAATCAAGTAACCCCATGGGGCGGAGCCAATTTGACCCTGGGGGTCATTTGAACAAATTTTATAGAAGTCTACTAAGCAATGCTACATGTCAATATCTAATAACTAGGCCTTCTGGTTTATTTTTAGAAAATTTTTGAAGATTTTCATATGTAAAATCAAGTGACCCCTGGGGCGGGGTCAATTTTGACCCCGGGGGTCATGATTTGAACAAATGTTGTAGAGGTCCACTAGGCAATGCTACATGTCAAATATCTAAGCTGTAGGCCTTCTGGTTTATTTTTAGAAATTTTTTGAAGATTTTCATATGTAAAATCAAGTGACCCCTAGGGCGGGGTCAATTTTGACCCCGGGTTCATGATTTGAACAAACTTGGTAGAAGTCCATTAGGCAATGCTTCACACCATATATCTAAGGCTCTAGGGCTTCTGGTTTTTGAGAAGAAGATTTTTTAAGATTTTCCTATGTAAAATCAAGTGACCCCTGGGGCGGGGTCAATTTTGACCTAGGGGTCATGATTTAAGTAAATTTTCTATGTACAATCAAGTAACCCCATGGGGCGGAGCCAATTTGACCCTGGGGGTCATTTGAACAAATTTTGTAGAAGTCTACTAAGCAATGCTACATGTCAAATATCTAAGATCTAGGCCTTCTGGTTTATTTTTAGAAAATTTTTGAAGATTTTCATATGTAAAATCAAGTGACCCCTGGGGCGGGGTCAATTTTGACCCCGGGGGTCATGATTTGAACAAATGTTGTAGAGGACCACTAGGCAATGCTACATGTCAAATATCTAAGATCTAGGCCTTCTGGTTTATTTTTAGAATTTTTTTGAAGATTTTCATATGTAAAATCAAGTGACCCCTGGGGCGGGGTCAATTTTGACCCGGAGGTCATGATTTGTACAATTTAAGTAGAGGTCCACTAGGCAATGCTACATGTCAAATATCTAAGCCCTAGGGCTTCTGCTTTTTGAGAAGATTTTTTAAGATTTTCCTATATAAAATCAAGTGACCCCCGGGGCGGGGTCAATTTTGAACCCGGCGTCATGATTTGAACAAATTTGGTAAAAGTCCCATAGGCAATGCTTCACACAAAATATCTAAGCTCTAGGGCTTCTGGTTTTTGAGAATATTTTTAAAGTTTTTCCTTTTGGTTGCCATGGCAACCAGAGTTCTCCATGGAATTCAATTCTTTGAATACTTTTGAAAGGGGGCCATCCAAGGATCATTCCTGTGAAGTTTGGTTAAATTCTGCCCAGTGGTTTTCAAGATTTTTTTTACAAATTGTTGACGCACGACGCACATCAAGCGGTCACAATAGCTCACCTTGTTACTTCGTGACAGGTGAGCTAAAAACTGAGAGATTTAAACAGCAAACAATTTTCTATTAGCATGTCATTCTTTTAATGCACATAGACATGCGTTTTTTAACTTACGTGCCCCAAAACCTTTCAAAATATCATTTATGGTTCCCAAAAACTTTAGGCATCCTGAAAACAATGCCGTCGTTTTGTACGACCAATCATGCATCGTTGCCACACGACCTTTCACGACATAATCCGTCATTATAACTTTTGAACTGTCGAACAGCAGACACATCAGGTGCCTTAGCACTATTTTTCATTGCTACAAATTTCTTTTTTTCTGCTTTTTATTCATCCTTCTCACTTTGAAAATCTCATAAATATGTCACCTCAAAAATATATACACACATATAATAGATCAACGCCATTTAACTTTTCACACTCAAGGAAACGAATTTAATGAATTCATTTTCGAAGACTTACTTGTTTTCAGGTCCTATGAATATATTGTGTATGCATATATGTACGCATTGTTTTCGAAATAAATGCTGTTTAACACCAAAGATTATTAAGCAAAATGCTTACTATTTCAACAGTTTTAGTAATAACATCAGATCCTCCAACGGACGAGGAAGCAAACGCATTTTTACTGAAATAGCAATTGCAGTGGACTTGTGAAACTAGGAATTACGCTACGCAGTAATTGGAAATGTGAAAACGGACCTAAGTGTAAACCAAGCTAGATATCAACATACTGTAGTCTTAAAGGCGTACGATAGAATTCAGGCAAAATTTGTTCCTAATAATAGAATTTCTTTAAACGACAATCATCTAAGAAACATAAATATGCAATAAAAATCGTGGGTCACCGGTATTGAAAAAGAGTTATCTGCTCTCGAAATTCCCGAAAATGCCGTTTTCTCTCTGTCTGTGTGTGTCCGTCTGTCACAAATCTTGTCCGCACTCTAAGTCGAACATTTCTCATCCGATCTTCACCAAACCTGAACAAAATGTGTTTGCAATAAGTCCTCGGCCAAGTTTGATAACTAGGCAAATCGGCCCAGTTCGGAATTGCGGCCCTTGAATTACCGATAGGCCGCTTGCTCCAACACATCCGATAGGCCACTTACTCCAAAACTATCAAAGGTTTATCTTCTGCGAGTCAACAGTATATAAAGACAGACTTACTATTCAGACGATTAGGCAGTTATGGGAGACATGCGCTTTTCTCAAAAGCAGTTCTAGTTTTTAGTAAATTTGTTAGAAAATTACTACATAGGTAAAATAAGAAAGTTCTTTCTTCCAGACTTTCCGCTGTTAATAGACTATGTACTGGTTTCATCTTGGGCTGGGCTCTCAGACTGGAGTTTACTGGAAGTTACTGAAATCGACAAAGACATTTCAAGAAACAAGAATTGTCGAATGACGGTAATGTTCAACTATTCAAGTTTTGCCACTTTAAAGAATTAAATTAATGAATACCAAGTTGAAAAATGCATTACTTTGTACAAAATAACATAAAATTGTCAAACAGATATTGTGCACTGGAGATAAGATGCCGACCGCTCGGGGTAAGACGTCGAGCCATCGAAGTAAGATATCGCGCGCTCGAAATTATACATGTGCGATCAAAATAAGATATTGTGCACTAAAGCGCTCGATATCTTATTTTGAGCGCTTGAAATATTATCTCGAGCGCTCGACATAGTTTCCCGTGCGAACATCTTATATCAAGCGCACTGCATTTTAAAGGTCCAATACTAAGGAAAGTGAACATTTTAATTTCTTTTAAAAAGCACAGAAACTATTTCATTTTATTGGAAAATGAAAGTTGGTATGTAGAAATTCGAAAAAAATCGCAGTATATGTACAATTATTTTTCTATGAAGTATGAAGAAATTTAAAAAGACCAGGGGGGTCTTTCTGTCGATTCATTGAAATTTCAACATAATCAAGGGGGGTATTCGATCTACTCTTTACCTCCGAAACAAAATGGCGGCCAAAACTGAAAATGTGAGTTTTTCTTACTTTTTATCTTTTTTTTAAGGATTTCTAGACCATTACACATGGCTATCAACCTGCTCCACTGTTTTCTCTATCTATCGGTACCTTTAACTTTGGAAACAGTGCTGTAATTTGTCTGAAATGCTGGTCATGGGATTTGAATCGATGGAAAATCCTCCGTTAAACACGGGATAAGGAATAATGCGATTAGCAAAAATGGTCTTTTTTCCTAATTTTTCAAACAGCTGTGAGCTATTTTTTTTATTAGAAGTAAAATATCAATATATATTTCCTTCATGGTTAGTCTGGAGCCGATTAAAAGTCGTAATTTTAAATTACACAGTTTTTTTGTCTGATGGTAAGGAACAGTGTACGAAAATAAGAGGATAAGGTGCAGTTCACTTCTTCAAGCGACTTTTTCCTTCGCTCTTTTCAGAGACAATCAAGTAAAATTCTGTTAAAATAATATTTTGGTGATCATTTATAACTATCTCTTGCTCAATGTAGTAAGATTTAAAAGGTATCCGCCTGTCTATCAGACACGTGATGTACTGAAAGCCAAAAGTTTAGCAAGTATTTAATATAGTATCCCTTGCCAACATTTAACTATCTGTAAATTTCTTTTTGGTATAGGAGTGTTTACACTATGTGCTTTTACATTTGTGTTTTGGCAAGTGGTGCTTATGCTTCTAATGTTTCTGGAGTTCCCACTATGTGTTAAAGCATACATGTTAATTTCAGGGGTGAAAGCAGTATCATAAAATACGTTTATCAACACATCTAGTTCCATAAGCTTTATAAATAAACGAATCTAAATCTTACTATTATGATTTGAAAACACTACTGCTGACATCTATTTATGAAAAGGACTAAACCTTATTTTCCAGAAGCCTTTCTCCTAATGGTATATAATAATTCAAACATTTTAAAAGCTTTTTTGGGGAAGTAATTCACCCAAAATTACAAATTAGGCGCATATAGGTCGTAAAAAATCTGGAAAAAAAATGAGGTATACAAGTGAGGTGTTTTCATTTCCAAAATAAAAATACCTAGATTAAACACAAAAAAAAACAACCATGAAAATTTTCTCTGAAGAAAGTTATGATACATTAAAAAACATCACCACTTTTTCCTTGAGGGTTTTCAAAATACATACGTGACTACACCAGTGTTTAAAAAACAAACTGTTTTCGGGAACAGTTGCGCGGTTGACTGTGTCGGTATGTTTAGTAGAATAGCTGAAAATATACCAGCATTTTAGCTACATACTGATTATACAAACTGCATTTATTTTTTCCGGCTTCGTATATCAAACTAACAAGATGAATTGAAATCAAATTTTATTTAAACATTCAGAGTGAACTAAACCAGTTTTTTCTTTTTTTTTTCTATGTAATTTAAACGTAATACAAACAATAGTTTTGTCTGAAGGAAAAGTCCTGGAATATTTACAGTCATTCTAACAACTTTGAGAACATTCTATCATATTTTCATCATACATAACACAAAATCGATGAGTATGCTCAAGGTAACGTATGTACCAATTAAGTAAATTATGCATATACAATGTATTTACCGATACCACTTTTCGTTAATTCAATAAAATCTTTTATATGCCCTTTGAATATGTTTCGATCACATTAAATTTTGTATTACTGTTTATGGGCAATAGTGTATTCTCATTTGAATTCAATCATCTATGATACTGCCCTGAAATTTATGTACGTCCTAAATTTCTAGTATATTGGTCCAAAACTATAATAAAGGAAATGTTTTAAGATGTTTAATCACTATCAAGGCAGTTATGCTTATCATGTGAATTGCAGAAAAGAAGAATAAACAATATCGCGATAACAAATAGCTTTTTTTCAAAGCAAATACATACGTTACTGCACAATTACACTGGCATGTAACCTCCTGCTGTACAAAAGTAAGAATCTGCGTTATGTAATTGTCAAAATTCTACGAAACGATATAAAATCCATTCTGTACGACTGAATTGAAGCATTAGTATTGATGTAAATGAATTACAGATCAAATGGAATTTGAATTACATTGTCAAATCAACTTTGGAGATAAATAATGGCACCCGTTTTGAACATAATGCGAAAATACTTTCCTATCTATTCATATCCTGTATATTCCGAGCATGATATTCAAATTATTGTATTACTACATTACGAATGCCACAAAAAAAGAAATGTTTTTTTATTTGAAATTATACATACGTTACTATTGGATACGTATGTATCACTCGTAAACACTTATCTTTACTTTTATATACATTAATATACATGTAATGATTTCATTTGAAAATAATAAACATATTCTATATTTAAAAATTATTAGATATGAAAATTTATTACGGTGTGATATTATTCTCTTATCATATCTATAGCATACAATTCTCAAAACTGAATTTGTTTACAATGTGTACGTGATAAAAGGTTATCAAAATTAAAAGTTGGCGACCTAAAAAGCTTGTAAACATGAAACCCTGCGTCACTGTTGACGTATGCTGACGTAGGAGTTAGTTTTAAATATTTCAGTAACGTATGTATCGATCACGTATGTATCATTTCCTTCTTTGATGCTCATAAAAAATATTCATAGATTAATATTTGTTGCCTAAAGGGTAATCAGCTATCAGATATGACAATGATCTTCGTCTTTAAGAGCATTAAAAAAAATGAATTAAATTGTGATATTTCTACAATACGGTAACGGATGTATCAATCTGTTATATACGCTTTAGGGCAAGGTTTTCCACGCTGATATGGTATAAAATGTAACCCGAATTAACAGCATGAATGAGCAAGCATAATAGTTATATAATTTACAAACAGACATGTGTGAATGTTTATTCTACCCAGAAACGGCAAACACATTATCATATTCTTTGGCATCATTTTAAATGATGACTGATACCAAAGGAGTCCGGAAAAATTTGTATCTATGTTTGATTATAAAATAACTTCCTATGTTACTTCATAAAAATATGTGATTTCGTTGACTACTGATGAATTTTAACTACAAGAACGTTCATTAAACATAAAAATGAGCTGGCGACAGTAACGTATGTATTGTTTACGGTAGTTTGAAGCTTCATAAATTACTAACAGACAAAGGTAACAGTCAAAGATTCGGTATAAAAATCAAACAAGCTTAGTGCTATATGACATGGAGACGAATTACTCTTCTATTGATTTGTGAATAAGATAGTAAACAGTAACATACACATGCGCGTCACTAGTGATTTTGGGTGAATAATTCCTTTTGCATTTTTAAATGAAGACTGAATCCGAGTCCCCATAATTATAGCCATGTTTATGAAAATGTTTACATTTTTCACTTTTTTCATGCAGGCTGATAACGAGACATCCTACTTGGAAGTCTTTCAAATGAGATTGGATTACCGTACTAGTATGTTTTAGCATACAGAATAGTGCATTGTCCTGTTCCGAATGCCTGGTTTATATATTTCAAAAGCACGACAACCAAATACTTATGCGGAAATATTCATTTTACACATGGAAATGCACAGCAACTGAAAATTGCTACTAGTATTATACTACACGAATTACAGTAAGATGGTCAGAGTTTCACTTTAAATATGCAAATGAGATTGTGAAATAAAAAGCAATGGTTCTTGGCCGTCATGAATAATCATAAAAGTCTACCAAGAGACCTAACCGATTTGTAATTTCCAGAAGAATCGTTCTTGTTTATATTTCGTGAAAAGCTTCTGAAGTGGAAATCAAACTTTGTAGTATATCTTCTGAAGAGGAAATTGGTTGCTTTGTATATTTAACCAATGGAAAAATTGGTTACATTTGGCCAAATATAAGTTCCTATAAAATGTTTGATTGGCCAAATATCTAGGCCAAAAGTGATATAAGACACCACGAAGAACAGAGAACAACAGTTTTGTTTAATCGACAATCACTGAAAAAGTCAAGTGTGCTTACCTACTGACATATCTTGTCTGGTAATATGTTCATTCGGGGATTATGTTACTGTTCTACTCCTCAATCCGACCCCTTCAGTTATTACATGGTAGAGAAATGTCAACTGGTTATCTCGAAACGATGAAAGAAAACTGTAAAATCCGTTTGAAAAAATTGCACTGCACCTTATCCTCTGATTTCGCACACTGTTCCTTACCATCGGACAAAAATTGTGTTTTTTTGAAAATACGAACTGTGTGCACAAAACGAACAGTATTAGATAAGTATATGGAAATATTCCTCTCAGTCAGAAAAATAGCTTACAACCTGCGGTATATGAGGAAAAAAGACCATTTTTGCTAATCGCACTATTCCTTATCCCGTGTTTAACGGAGGATTTTCCATCGATTCGAATCTCATGACCAGCATTCCAGACAAATTACAGCACTGTTTCCAAAGTGAAAGGTACCGGTTGATAAAGAAAACAGTGGAGCAGGTTGATAGACATGTGTTATTGTCTAGATATCCTTGAAAAAGAAAAAAAGTAAGAAAAACTCACATTTTCAGTTTTGGCCGCCATTTTGTTTCGGTGGTAAGGAGTAGATCGAATACCCCCCTTGATAATACACATACATTTCTTTGAGTTCCAAAGACCTTCTGTAAATTTCAACCTGCCAATCTTCATTATTTAGTGTCTTGCATAAGTCTATGCACTAGCTATGAAAAAAATTGCCAACTCACTTTCCCTTAGTAATGGACCTTTAATCTAGCGCAAAACATGTCGAGCGCTCGAGATATTTATTCCTAAATTATTTGTGAGTTGATCCGCCCGATAGATTTCATTTCAGACAATCATAATAGGAATAGTATTGTTTTCTTTTTCCAATTGTTATTTTTATTTCTTTTTTTTTTTTGGTGTGGGGGGGGGGGGGGGGGGGGGGGTTTAACGCCGTTTTTCAGTATGTTGGTTCATGTTTATTTCAAGTTTCATGAAATTCTACCTGCTAGTTACTGAGAAATGGCTGCGGACGGACGGAAAACGCCATTTCAATACCCTCTCCCGATTTCATCGGCGGGGGATAAAAAGTGGAAAACCACAGGTCGTCCAACACGATATAAACGAAAATGTTCCAGGCTCGGTTTGTGAGCATGTTCATGGACGGTAGTGCGGACGCAAGCTACCGTCCACGCCCTCTGAAAGTAGATCCATCGGAAGTACCGAGAACAAGGCAAACAATGAAAATTGCACTCTGATTGAGTCAATGGAAAATGCAACACTGCCCACGCCCCCTTAAAACAAGGAAGAATATTCATCTGAAAAAAATATCCCTCAGAAGCACCGGGAACAAGGCAAACAGTGAAAATTGCAGACTCAGTTGCAAACGCCAACTGTAGAGCATAAACATTGATGTAAACATGTAAAGCATACCTAAAAACATCCATGTAAAAATGTTAAGTATATCTTAAATCAGTTATGTAAAAGTGTATATACGTATGTGTTAAAATATCAGCTGCAAACATAATATTGCAAGGTGTAAATAAAAGACCAGAAAATACAACAACACGGAGATGAAGTCGGGGCGACTTTGTACGGCCGCCATGTGTGCACTTAACACGTTCTAAAAACGCAGCCTCCCCAAACGCAAACCCAACACGCGGACGCACACACGATCAACACACACACACACACACTAAGAAACAGGCCACAAGACAGCTCAGTCCTGTTCGGATTTAAGAACTACTTATCATAAGAGTCCATCACCTGTTCCGTCAGACACAATCAAGAGGAAAGCGTAGCGTCCAAACTGTAAAAAGGCTGAACACCAAACATGCGCTGTGTCTCAAAAATGTTGGGACATCTCGGTTTGATCAATTTTTTGTTTGTTTGTTTTGGGTTTAACGCCATTTTTTTAACAGTATTTCAGTCATGTAACGGCAGGCAGTTAACCTAACCAGTGTTCCTGAATTCTGTACCAGTACAAACCTGTTCTCCGCAAGTATCTGCCAACTTCCTCACATGAATTATCAGAGGTGGATGACGAATGATTTCAGACACAATGTCTATTATAAAACCGTCACGGAGAACATACGCCCCGCCCGAGGATCGAACTCGCGACCCGTAGACCAACGCTCTCTACTGAGCTAAGCGGGTGGGTCGGTTTGATCGAGTCTGTTCATGAGCGGCAATGGAAAATGCAGCACTACCCACGCCCCCTAGCACTGGCTTAAGTAGTATTCAATCCTCAAATTTAAAGAAGTTGAAATTTATGATCCCGAAGGACCAGAAAATATAACATTAATATTTTACGGCCGCCACACAGCACAGTGAAGTAAATAAAATCTGAAAAGTAGATCAAGTTATTTTGTGTCCCTAAACTGACGTATGTTGACCTCATTTGTGTCATTCAGTGACGTCAAAGGTTGACGGAAGTTGTATGGATCAATAGTGCTAATACTCAACCTCTCTAAATTTCAGTTTATTTAGTTCTGTCCATTGTTTTCTCGTTTAGGGCACATCAATTATTTTATCTGGGAACCATCAGCCGCATTTGAAGGTTTCATGTACACCGCCGTATGAATACATCTGCGGATGTCTCTAATTTACTTAATATGTGTAAATGCCGTGTTCTACTACAAAAAAAAACAAGGAAGAATATCCAACAGGGAAAGCTAGAATCTGAAAACACAGCCTCCCTAAACGCAAACCCAGCACGCGGACGCGCACACGATCAATACACGCACAAAGCAAACAAACAAAAGAACACAGTGGGGCACCGCCTTGGAGTGAGCGAGTGAAAAAAAAAACGAAGAAAGTATCAAAGAGGGAATGCCATGTTCCAAAAACGCAGTCTCCCCAAAACGAAACCAACAGCACGAGTTGGGTTTTACGGCGAATCGACACAGAATGGTCATATATCGCCGAGACACCGCCTTGGAATAGTCTAGTGACAAAACCACCACTGGAGAGCTTAAAAAACAAAGACAAATATCAAACAGGGAATGCCACGTACCAAAAACGCAGCCTCCCCAAAACGAATCCTACAGCACGCAGACGTGCACACCACAAACATACACACATACACGCGCACACACACAAAGCCAACACATGAGGACAAAACGAACAAACAAAGGAACACAGTGGGGTACCGCCTTGGAACGGTCAGTGGCAAAAACACCACTGGGGAGCTTAAACCGGTTTATGGTGCGCACCCAACCTCACTCTTACCCCCACCATGTTCCAAAGACATGGGACAGTGTAAATAAAAGTAATCCCCTTCAGGTGAATCTCTAACACACGTAATGGAAACAAAAAGGCATGGCATGTAAAACACAAAAATGCTCGTGTATAAATATATAAAAAGCAAACCTTAAAGGCAAAGAAAATCTCCTATATAAGTGACCCCCCCCCCCAAATACCAGACTTTTTAATCCCCAATATACAAGATCCTGTCTGGTCCAGTCTGATAAGGGTCCATAAAACCCCTGTAGACTTGACATGTAGCCTAATTATTGTCAGAGAATCATAAATTTTATTGCTTACAGGTAAATTGGTTATTTCCTGTGTTTTGCATTTTATTAATTGAAATGCTTTTGATTTTTTAGTCTTTTTTCAGCATGTACACAAAATTATTTTAATTGATAAGATACTAATTTTGATTGCTCAGTCATGTTGAGTAATGTCCTGGCCAATTAAATTATAACTCTTATAGCAAAGCGTTTCTCACTGTAAAATAATTATTCAAAACTTAATAAGAGAAATTACAAATTTGTTTATTCAATGATTATGATCTTTTAACAAAAGTAACAAAATAAAAACAAAAAAATAAAGATAATTGCTGGATTTTATTAGAAATTAAAGAAGCGTTCAGTTGCATTTTAAATAGATAAGAAGGTATATAGACAGAAGGATGTTATATATTTAAAAATGCTTAATTCCTCTTGTGTGTCTAAATAATGTTAACTTCTTTTATGTATATAAAATCCAGCAATAAAGATATATCATTGTTCAAAATACACAATAATTTATTACTTCTAAAAGCTATGTGCCTGAATGCATTTTTTATATTTTTGATAATAAAAAAACAGCAATAATGAGATGTAATTGTCAAAAACTTACTTTATTAAAAATATGATAAAACACTTTTTGTTTCTTATCGCTTTGTTATTTAGCCCTAATTCAATCAAGCTTTCTAAACTCGTTATAAAGGTGAGAACTGATTTGCTATAAAGGTGAGAAATATCACCTGCAATTTATTTACTGCACAGTAGCTATACAGTAGCTTATTATGATAAACAGAAGCAAGTCTACCAATGGTCCTGACTCGTGTATTGGCCCTTATCGCCAATACGCAGACCTTATCATCTCCATAGGCCACATACCAGGCATACCAGAATCAGTGTCTTTAAGAACCAAAAACGTATGTACTCAATGCCTTTTCAGAAGACAGAGCAACAAGAGAAACACCATTAAGGGCCCGACGAAACAGGCCAGAAGACAAATATACCCCTCCTTCAAAGGGGGGGGGGGGGGCATAAAAATGCTGCAGTCTTGGTTTGATTGAGCCTGTTCATGGACGGTAGTGGAAATGCATGCTACTGTCCACGCCCTCTAGCCCCGGGTTAAAACCGTATTTGAAAGACAATGGAAATAGAATAATCAATCTAGATTCATTGAAGTTGTATGTGTCTGAAATTAGCCTCCATGCAGCATTATGACAGAAAGCAATTATTGCACATGCTACTGAGAACAGAACTGAATGTCCTATAAAGTTGATATCTGAAACAGAAAGGTGTGGGCTTGTGTAGGTTGTAACAGAAAGTTCAATCTTCAAAGCAGCCATTAAGTCACAACCTGAATGTGTATCATGTCAAACATCACTTACTATTAAACATATTTTGATCGACTGTGTGGACTTCGCTCCACAGCGCAGTACATACTATGACGTTCAATCTTTGAAAGAGTTTTTTGAAAAAGTTTCAGTCAACAATATTTTGTCCTTTTTACAGCTGATGGGCATTTATGAAAAAATCTGAACATCATATATTTTTATTCGCATATTTTGCAATGTTATTGTTTGCCACCGATATTTTAACCCTTCATACGTATATTCATTTTTGCATAGATGTTTTTAGACGTACTTTACAATATACTTTTTAACCATTCATATCTTTATACACTTTTACGTACTTGTTTTTAGAGATGCATTACAATTCACGTTTTCAAAACACTTTTCGGCGATAAAATTTATGACCTTTTTGTGTCGATTAGCCGTAAAATCTAAATACATGTAACTCACTCACTCATAAAGTCACAGAAAATGCTCATTTTGTAGGCATTGTAACTAAAAATACAAACTTCAAGTAGGAGCTATCTATATTAAATATATTTGTAGTTAACTGCATCAAAATACAAGGACTGAAAAAGTTATTAAAATATCATTTCCTGAAAAAGAGTTATTTGAGCTGAAAAAAATTATCCCGGGTAAAATATTTGGAAAAAACTCCGCAAAGACTTTAGCTTAAGCCGGTGCTAGGGGGCGTGGGCAGTGTTGCATTTTCCATTACTGCTCATGAACAGACTCAATCAAACCGAGTCTGCAATTTTCACTGTTTGCCTATTTTTCGGTGCTTCCGAGGGATCTACTTTTCAGATTTTATTTACTTCACAACAGCGGGTGTTAAGTGCTGTGTGGCGGCCGTAAAACGTCGCCCCGACTTCATCTCAGTGTTGTTATATTTTCTGGTCCTTCGGGATCATTGATTTCAACTCATTTAGATTTGAAGATTGAATACTGCTTAAGCCGGTGCTAGGGGGCGTGGGCAGTGTTGCATTTTCCATTACTGCTCATGAACAGACTCAATCAAACCGAGTCTGCAATTTTCACTGTTTGCCTTTTTTCGGTGCTTCCGAGGGATCTACTTTTCAGATTTTATTTACTTCACAACAGCGGGTGTTAAGTGCTGTGTGGCGGCCGTAAAACGTCGCCCCGACTTCATCTCAGTGTTGTTATATTTTCTGGTCCTTCGGGATCATTGATTTCAACTCATTTAGATTTGAAGATTTGAAGATTGAATACTGCTTAAGCCGGTGCTAGGGGGGCGTGGGCAGTGTTGCATTTTCCATTACTGCTCATGAACAGACTCAATCAAACCGAGTCTGCAATTTTCACTGTTTGCCTTGTTTTCGGTGCTTCCGAGGGGATCTACTTTTCAGATTTTATTAGGTGGCTATTGACCTAGAACCTCATGCAAACTATGCACTTTTTACCTCTAATCATGGAAAAAGCATGCATACTTGCCACATGGATTAGCAACCTGAACACAAAACTATGTAAAAATCAAGTTATTGATTGCCCTGGGGTTTCTGTGGTGAAATTAGTCAACAAACAGACGATTTTTTAAAAAAAAGTCAAAACCCACAGAATTTCAAAAGGTGAAATATGTTGAAAAGGCTACTGCTGGAAAGAGAACAATCTCAACTACCCATACATATGCGTCAAAGTATGGAAAAAATATCTAAAAATATGAGGAAATCTAAGAAATCAATTTCAATTCTGTTAGATGCATAACTGTGTTATCATACATGGCATTTAACATAGGTAAGTTACTTTTCCTTTGCACTGATATAACATGGGCAGGATCAGGATTAAGAAACGGTGTTCACTCAACAATTTCACTATATAAAGGGATTGTTTCCCTTGTGTAAAAAAGGCTTAATTTTGATGCAAATGTGCGCTCTGTTTGGGGCACTATTGTGACTGGGAATGGTCATGGAAGAAACTTTCGCCATACATGACGTCTGCATTTAATAAGATGGAGCAAGATATCAACAATTGATGGAGAGAGTGCCTGGAGAAGAAGCTGGACACAAACATTTACTATACGCTCTTGCATACTTTCGAGTCGGCGGAAGTCAGTGCGCGCGCAAGCGTATTGAACATCTCGCGTTAAGTCCCTCTCTCGTTTAAAACGTGGTTACTAGGGAAAATAACCAGTAATGGCCGACAGTATCGACAATTTTAAGTTTTTACCGTTTAAAGCCTACACGAAAGGTTCAAAGCTAAACATTTCCAGGAAAAAACACGAGTTAGATTTAGTAAGCGGAAACTTTTACCCTGGCGAAGGGCACAGGTCAATTTACAGACATGATTCATTCTCTTGCATCGTTACGATCGGCAAAAAGCTATGAAATTATATACATGTAGAAAAATAATATTTCAATTAATCATGAATGTACTTTGACTTGTAACTGTTGCCATAACTGAGAAGATTGTGCCCGACTTGGAACCCAAGATTCCCAGACTTCATATTTTAATAGTTTACTTTGTATTTTAGGTTTTGGAAAGAAAAAGACAGAAAGATAATAGGTACCTGCACCAACGTCGGGTCCCCAGTCCCGACTGAAAAAGCAGAAGGGACTATTATTTCTGTTTACCCTTAGCTTGCTTATGGCAAAGGTTTTTGCCTTTGCGACCAGTGTAGATCAAGATCAGCCTGCATATACATGCAGTCAGCTTATGATCTGCACTGTTTGCTATTCAGTCATTTAATTTTCCATGAAAATTCTTATGAATAATAAATGGTATTGTCTAAATTGAAAGATGGAGCAGTTCTTTTTAGAAACTTAGCAAGGGAAGGGTTCAACTATATATTCTTGAACATTAGGAATCTAGTGAAACCTCCATTAGATTAAAATACAATTTTTTATTTATGATTTTATAATTATCTACAAACATTTGCAGTATAGCGGTCCCCCGGCAGGGCAACGTAATGAAATCACACGAGTTAAGGGGTTACTGCCCCAACACCCCAAATTTCTTCATTTGGGACAGCAGCCCCCAAACCTCTGCTAGCCTGTTTCAAACGAGTTGTTCTTAACCCTAGGCAAAGGCTGTGGGGACCGCATAACTGCAAACTATCCATTATATCAACAGTCATATCCCTCAATTGAAATTTACACAAAAATCCCTATTTCATTCCAGTGGGTGGTGCAAGACAAGGGGAATATTCCACATGAACTTCATCTAAGATTACACAAATAGATGTGGTGTCAACACCTGATGATATTGAAGAGGTCGTGGGTTCAATCCCCGGCCGCGTCATAAAAATGGTACTAATAGCTTCCTCGCTTGGCGCACAGCATTAAGAGGATAGCGCTAGGACTGGTCAGCCCGGTGTCAGTATAATGTGACTGGGTGGGGTAACATGCCACGTGTCTACGGCGTGATATTCCAGTGAGGCAGCACTTTGAAGTTGGGCATTGTGCACACTGCTACAAGTAGACGCCGTTTTTTATATGACTGAAAATTGTTGAAAAAGACGTTAAACCCGAACATACACACATTTACATTGAAAGTATCGGAAAAAAAACAAAGAAAAAGTCCAAAGCATACTGGTTCACAGTTACCTCCAGTAAGTTCCTCCGGATTCACTTGTGGCCAGCATGAGGATGAAATGGTTACTTGGGGAGGGCTTGCGCTGGACCAATACAGGACAATAAAAGATTAGTTTTATATGAAAGAGACCCAGCACAGGGGAAATAAGATGTTTGATATTACAATGTATTCTGGTTCTGAAAATCACAACTTTGATTTGCTGTCGCATGTTTCTGTAAGAAGTCAAATTAAAGTTTAAAACTAGACCCTTTCTCCACGGGCAGGCCACTCCTTGAACAAAATATCAGATATTAACAGACTCAATATTTGGTGGAGGAGGCTGCGCTTTTGGTGCGTGGCATTCCCTGTTTGATATTTTTCTTTGTTTCTTTCCGAACAGAGATGCTGAATCAGCATCATTTGCAAGTCATTTTGTTCAAAACTGTTCCGACAAGAATGTTTACTTCACTGAGTTCAATGCATTGGACCCAAGTTGAAATGTCAGGACTAACAGCCAGATGCTACCACACAGCTGACTTTATTAAACCAAATAAATTTAGCAATTGTTGGTGGCTTGTTTTCGGTGCTTCCGAGGGATCTACTTTTCAAATTTTATTAGTATATACAAACAATGTACCTACAGATAGATTATGATATGCAGTAACTCTGTTGAGATCATAAGTATATCTGACACCTTTGGATGTAGTATGTCGGTTTTCAGTTTTCAAACTGAACCAAAGTACATATCTATTCATGCTTATTCAGTTTTTAGAGACAAGCTATTTATATTTTCTGGTTATATTCAGAATTACCCAAAGAAAATAGAGGGAAACAAGAGCTGTCACTAATGGTGACAAATGCCCCCGCATCGCTTTGACCATGGTGACCCCAAAGTCAGTAGGGTCGTGTACTATCAGCATGTGAAGTTTGAAGGTCCTGGGTGCAATGGTTTGCGAGTAAAGTGCCTTCATGCAAAATGTTAACGTTGTGACGAACGAACGAACTAACTAACGAACGGACGGACAGTTGAAAACTAATATGCCTCCCTTCGGGGGCATAAAAACATTTCCAATTCAGTGTTTGTTCTTGACTTTGACACTGAGGAATTTCTAACATATGAATCCCCACATGAATATGCTGTAACAGGACATAGCCTGATCCCTGTTGATAACAAAACAATTCTTATTTTGAGTGGTTCTACGAAAGCCTATAGCGTTTATACATGTAAACCATTTGTACCAAGTCCCTGTGACATGACCACTTGTCATATTCAGGACAGTCCAGAATTGTCACCTATTCAGTGTGAAGGGGTCTGCAAGCAATGGCAACATTATTTTTGTACTGGTTTGAAATCTATGCCAAGGGGTAAATATATATACACTACCTGTTCGGCTCAAACGGAAAGAAAAGGAAAACCCAAGCGTGAACTTAAATTTATTGACTGTATTTTCATTTCAAAAGAAAAACATGTAATTAGTAATTTGCTTTCTTAAACATTCAAAGAAATACCTGACTGCTTGTCTTATTCATATCACATTAATCACTCCCTCCATAGATCTGTAAGCATAGGCATACAGAAACAAGAAATGTCGAAGTATATGACAACTGTCCCGTAATAAGTTATTGAGTGGAAAAGGCATTTATGTCGAATTTTAACATTTTTAGTTGAAAAGGAGCCATAAATCCGTCAACAATTATTGGACCAGTTGAAACTGAACTTGAGCGAGTTGGGTTTTACGGCGAATCGACATGGTTATACCTTTGTACCAAACATGAATTCAATAAATGAATAATTTCAAAAGTTATTGAGCAGACAAGGCATTTCTGTCAATTTTTCGGTCAAAAAGAGGCCATAATTCTGTCCAAAATTATTGGACCGGATAAAAAATTGAACTTGACCTGCACTTTATGGATATATACCTGTGTACAAAAATAAATTCAATCTGGTAATCCATTCAAAAAATTAAGCGGACAAGTTTTTGTAATGGACTAAGTAACTAACGGACTAGCTAACTAATGGACGGACAGTGCAACTACTATATGCCTCTCTGCCGGGGGCATAAAAAGGTGTTGACTACATCAAACATAGCGATCCATATTATTGTGCCACCCCATGAGAAAACCAACATAGTGCATTTGCAACCAGCTTGGATACAGACCAACCTGGGCATCCACACAGTCTGATCAGGATCAATACTGTTCGCTAAATGTTTCTCTAACTTTTATATAGTTTAAAAGCGAACAGTATGGATCCTGATCAGACTGCGTGGATGCGCAGTGTAAATATCATAACAATTGAAAGTTTATATGGTAGCATAACGCGAGAGTAGTCGAAATACATGGACCAGGCTAGATAGGTAGCTGATATACCAATAATATATGTATCAATAAAGTTATTTCAGCAAAGTATTGTTATTACATGTACTAAAAGCAACATTGAACTGTATTAGTATCATAATCAATCAGCAAAATAAGTCATTAATATACAATGACAATTATGACATGCATGTTTATGTTACTGAAATGTACTAATTACTAAAACTTATTGTTAATAAACAGCGCCACACATGTACCCGTTAATATAATCTGAAAAGTAGAACCCTCGGAAGCACCGAGAACAATGCAAACAGTCAAAATTGCAGACTCGGTTTGATTGAGTCTGTTCATGAGCAGTAATGGAAAATGCAACACTGCTCAAGCCCCCTAGCACCGGCTTAAGCAGTATTCAATCTTCTAATCTATGAGTTGAAATCAACCCTTCATTGCTAAATTTCTAAAATGGGACTGCTCCATCTTCCAATTTGGACAACACTACTAGTATTTACGTATTGATACTATGTCACACAGAAAGTGTTTGAAAGATGAAAATATAGTCAACAATAAAACAGTATCAACATACCTGTCCAAGACGGATTCTTTTCTTGGGAACTGCTTCCGAATCCGACATCTGCTTAAGCTACAATGTACAAATACTCGCGAAAAATACCAGAAATAAAGTTACCATGAGTTTGTCCCAGACACGAAAAACTAGTAGCAGCACTTGACACGGTGAGAAAAATGTGCAGCCTGACCGGGACTTGTACCCGGGTCCACACAGTCGATTAAAATATGTTTAATAGTTAGCGGTGTTTGACATGGTACACCTTCGGGTTGATCTTCTTGATTCAAAAGATAAGAATGAGTCAAACGGGTATGACCTATTCGGCAGCGAGAAAGAACAACTTCCACCCTGCGAATAGATCTGTTCCCTTGGTGCCATTCCCCTAGAGTAGGTTTGATATCATGAAGTTTATTGAATGAAGCATTGTTCCATGACGATTGCCATTTAGATAAAATGTATTTGTTTATATTGGGCCTAAAATCGGTATGTGGTAATTTCAAATTAGATTGTGATAATAAAAGGAATTTCTTTGCTGCAATCTCAGCATCCTCGTTTCCGTGAATACCAACATGACTGGGAATCCAACAAAATATGATAGACTTTTCTAAAGAAAGTTCATGAAACCTGAGAAGAATATTTTGAATGAATGGATTTTCCATATTTCGGTTATGAATTGACTGTAAAACAGAAAGCGAGTCGGAAAAGATAATAAATTTTTCTTCACTATTTTTTGTTATAAAATTTAGAGCTAAATCAATAGCTTTGGCCTCGGCTGAAAATATTGTTGCATTATTTGGCAAACGTAATTTTGATCGATGAAGGAGGCTGACAGCAGCACAGCCAACCTTTGATTCATCTTTTGAACCGTCTGTGTAAATTGCAAAGAAGTCCTTGTAAGTTGATTTGATTTCATGATATTTGGACTTGAATATTTCAGGGTTTGTTTCAGACTTTCTAAATGCAGTTTTCAAATCGAAAAGAACTGTAGGGGTATGAAGTGTCCATGATGGTGTATCTGGAATTGAATTTTCTGTAATACCATCGAGTTCAAAGTCAGTTTCATTCATAGAAGATTTTATGCGAAATCCAACCGGTTTGATTTGTTTTGGTTTTTCCTCATATGAATCGAGTACTTTGGTTTAAAAATAATCGGAATGCACCAAGAGCAATACGAAGACCTTGATTATGGATGGTATCTAACATTTGTAAATAAGATTTTCTTGCTGAACCATATGGTATTATGAATGATCTTAACGACATAGGTTTAAAATGTCGTCTGCCGACATTTATATCACAATTTTTATCTGATTGAAGTTTTAAAGGTCGTGTACGTGTTGTTGATACCCTTTCTGACTCTTTTGAGCAAGAACAGGGAGTTCCACAAAGTTCAGTTTTATCTGTCACACTTTTTAGCATCAAAATTAATAATATTGTGAAATGTTTGTTACCAGGGACATTACTACTGTTTGCAGATCAAATTGCCCTTTCGTCTTTTCTTAAATCGATAAACTTGTACCTTTACAGCGATGCTGGAGCTATTTTTGGATCTCGTCTATACAGGTAACTCCGCCTTTCCGATACGAGTAAAAATTACTGAATGAACTTGTTTACATGGACTGCGTTTAACTGGATTGTAACAGATGTACTAGAACTAATCTTCATTTAAAATTTAAATGAATCTTGCCACAATGCAAACTACATTTAGGTAGCGCGGATATGAAAAAAGACACCCTCTTGTACATTACAGGCCTTTTTCTGCCTAAATTTCAGTACCTTTTGCTGCATACTTTTAAATAATGCACCTCGTGTTTATTTTTTAACAATAATTATAAAACGTTACTGACTCGAGTTGTCCAGGATTGCTCATCGTTGATTAAGGGCATAAATTCGATTCCCGGAACCGACCATGCTTCCTTAAATGAAAAAAGGTCGGCAATTTCTTACGGAATATGTGAGTCTTAGTCTAACTAATTTGACGCGATCCTAGGAAACAGTTACGAGTAGTTTTCTCTACTCGAAAGATATTGTCATTGCCATATAAGATAAATACAAATAAAACTTACATGTATCAAAAGGTATCAAAAGGTAGTTCAAATAATTTTACTCAAGAGTTGAATATCGTTATATTTTTGACTGGTTGATAACAACTAGGGCCTATCTATTTACGTCCGATACATTTCCATACACAGGTTTATTTTCAGGTTGCTTATGTAATCGACATTTTTTTATTTACTCCATGTACTTTACTATTCGCATTATGGTTAACAATTTTGTTTTTACTGTATGTTTTTAAATTGATGGCATTTTCTTCTTATTAAAGATTTTTCTATTCTGTTTTTGCCTTTTCTAGCCGAAAGAAAAACAAAGAAAAATATCAAACAGGGAATGCCACGCACCAAAAGCGCAGCCTCCTCAAAACGAAACCCCCCCCCCCCCCCAGCACGCAAACGCGTGCAACACACACACACACTCGAAGCTTACACATCAGGACAAAACGAACAACAACACACACACACACTCAAAGCCAACACATAAGGACAAGACGAATAAAGTCAACACACAAGGACAAAACGAACAAACAAAGGAACACATTGGGGCACCGCCTTGGAACGGTCAGTGGCAAAAACACCATTGGGGAGCTTAAACCGGTTTATGGTGCGCACCCAACCTCACTCTTACCCCCACCATGTTCCAAAGACATGGGACAGTATAAATAAAAGTAATCCCCTCCAGGTGAATCTCTAACAGTCCAATTTTATTTTTCACATTGATTTCAATTTATTTACTTATAAGACATAATGGCTATTTGCGATCGCGCTGTATAAAATTTTACCGGTAAATTTATGAAAAATTGGCCGTTTTTATGTAATTTTGATTAGTTTAAAGTTTGTATCTTAATGAAAATGCCCTAATATTCTAGCTACATCTATCTTTTATCGACGTTGAAAGTTTGAAGCAAATTAGTTGGATATTAAAAGCTCCACACGCGTTTCCTGTGTACGGGACACCTAAATTTCGCGGTATTATTCTTATCTAAAATTTACCTGGTTGCCTGTCGTCGTCTGCTTGTTTATTGTACGTTTTCACTTCTGGATTTTCCTATGGTGACTTCTTTCTTATATCCATTACTCTGCTCTGTATGTTGTTTATGCCACCATAGGTCCCTAACATCTATTTACAAATGCTTGCCTAACTTTACTGTAAATGATATTTCTTCCTATGTTTACTATTTGATTTCTTATAGTTGTTTTATTACCTTGGTTTCTGTTCTATGTAAAACATGTTAAAGTTGTTTCAAATTTTGGTTAAAACTAGCTAAAATATGATAAAATTTTATAAAATCAGAATCGGCGTGTGCAAGAGATAAAACCAATAAGTAGGCCTACTGTGATTTATCCTCAATTATTTTGGTCCTTTTAGAGTGACCTTCACAAATATAAAACAAACTAAACGTCGAATTATTTTGACTTATGTGAGTCTATAACTGGTTCTTCTTTCCATGAACGGACAAGGCTTATCAACTGCCTGTATGTTAATAACTGATATAGTGTTTAAACGACTTCAAATAAATAGTAGGTAAATTCACATAGTCTTACACGTAAACCGCACCAAAAATAGAATTAAAAAAATCAAGTAAATCAGTTTTTATGGATAGATCTATAACAATTACATTTTCTACAAGTGTTGCGGAGCTTGAAGGTTCAATGATCAATGACGATATCTTTCTATAAAACCAGGTTAGAAATTTCGTCGATAATAATTGTCATAACAAACAAACAAGAGCTGTCTCCATAGGATGACATATGCCCCCGATGGCACTTTGAATGAGTAGTTATGGCCGATGTTAGAGTTTAGGACCTTTGACCTACGGAGCTGGGTCTTGCGCGCGACACATCGTCTTACTGTGCCAC